>NC_080103.1:50413710-51055710 GCF_950005125.1 Chionomys nivalis | reverse complement strand
ATGAATGTTTATAAATAAAATGAGAAATGGGACTCCATTTGGTAGCCATTTGACTTATTCAAGTTTAATGGCCATTTAAAAATTTGCAATTTATCATTTTAGCTGTCTTTCTCATCCACCTTTACTTTTTTTATTTATTTATAGTTGTTCTTCATCTCTCATGAATGCTTATGAATGATCCACAGCTTAAGTGTGTAGGTGGAACTTCTCGTACCTGGGGAGTTTATCTTTTGGTTGGTTGTCTTCAAGGCTGAGTCTGTAAAAGTTAACGAATTGCAGAACAGATCTTACATGTACTTCTCCTTTGAGTCCCCTGCTAGGTATAACACAGAGGTACCCACTATCCTTATCCCCAACACTCTTCCCCCTTTACTTCACAGCCTTTTGTCTACCCAGGGAGTGATCATTTCTGTACAAATTTAGGAGCAATAAGACTGTTTATTCTTTTAGGGCTACTATTCTGAAGTTGATTTTTACTAACAATAAATTAGGTACTTCGATAATAAGTAGAAAGATTAAAATATAGTAAATCATGAGTGGTCAGAACAAAATAATTGGAAAATGTTTACTATGTTTCAACACATCAAGTGGCAGTCTTTTAAATACAGACATAAACTTGGTAATTATTTGTATATGATTATACTCACAAAAACTCTGAAGTAGCTTTAAAATTGCAAAGAGTATCTTAGTGTCTTATTCTGCTATTTGGATGGTTCTGACTTTGCTTAGTTGGTTCGTTGGTTGCTTGGTTTGTGGTTTCGTGGTTGGTTGGTGTTGGTTTGTTGGTGGCTAGCTGGTTGACTGTTGGTTTGTTGGTTGGTTGTTGGTTGGTTGGTTTATTGGTTGATTGGTTGGTTGGGCTGACTCGGTTTTGAGTCAAAACTAGGATGCCAGGCCTCCCTGATCTTGTTTGACTTTTGCTTTTCCTGCCAGTTGTTAGAACTCTGAGAATGTACCATGAAGGCTGCCTTTGGTTTTGATTTTCAAATCAATGAGAATTCTAGATTGACTTTTGAAACAAGGCATTTGGCTGGAACCTCTCCCTTCAAAATCCTGCCTAAATAATATCCTCAACCAGACTTCAACATGCTTCCTTTTTCCTTGCCATTTCTGTTGTATATTTCACCCAGTGAGGGTGAGTAACACACAGCCCATCCCATGCTACTGTCTGAGTTTTACAAGTTGCCATTACCCAAAAGAGTAAGTAGTGGGAGCTGCTCCATCCACAATGGAGTTTGTGGGAAAAACATATTGTTTCAAGAAGTTCTTTCCCATCACAACATAAACGTCTCCTAGCTCTGCATAAGCATCCCTGGGATCCTGTAAACATATGCATATGTGTATGTATACTTTACCTTGTCACATTTGGAAATATGTGTACAGTGCTAGTAATTGTTGCATATAAACAGAACATTTTATTCTTTGAGGAGAGTCTATACTATAAAACATCAAGTACACCCAAGCATTACATCTTCTTCTATTACACCAGACAAAACTGAGAGTTAAGAGTGACTTTTCTAAGTCAAGGTAAATGAGTCTTCAGGAGTCTGAATTGCCTCAAGTCAACACTTTTGAGAACATGCTCAGAGGAGCTATCCAAGAAGAGGCGACTTGGGGAAAAGAAGACATGAAGGCTACTTCAAAGAACATCTGACCTTCTGAATGCCTTTGAACCTAGTACAGCCTTACTTCAGTTGGTATTACTTTAAATGAGTCAGTAAAAGCTTTTCATGGAGATCTATAGCCACTACTAAAAGATGGAGCCCAGGATTCTCTTTTGAGAAGAACAGCACTGGGCAGATGAAGGCTAACTCCTTGGACCAAATGCTTGTCCCGGGGATATTCTCAGTGTCAGTGTCAAATAATCCTGAGTTTTTGCCCTTATAGATCCTTTAAAGTATAACGATTATCTGCATTGCAAAAACTTCCAGAAAGTTCAACCCTTGGAGCATTTCCCCCAATACAAAGGACTATGTAAGCTATATATCCATATCTATGCCTAGTTACTTCCCAGGGGGTGCAGAGTCCCTAGTAGTTAAGAGCTCATTTGTTCACTTAACAGACAGAGGATTTATTCCTTTTTATAGTTCATGGAGGAGACATAGGAGTGAAGTAACATCTCTGCAAACATATCACTACAGCATGGTCCTTGCCTAAATCAGTCTTCTGGAAACCTCTTTTACCCCATCCCTACATGTTTCTAACAACAGGGCTAGACTTTCAACTTTACCTTTCTGTAAAGGGAGAATATGAAAAACTTTTTAAGTTTATTTCCTCTTATGAATCTAATTAGATAGATAATAGGGTAAAAAAAGTCAGTGTCAAGTATCTCAAGCATCTTAAAGCATGTGATAAAGACTTTCTAAATGTAGACCCTGTCTCTAATCAGACCCCGTGTCACTACTTCAATGTACATTCTGCCCTCCTCTATGGGAAGGACTTGCTAACCAATGCCTTCAAACTTTAAGAGTGAGAATAATACATAAAATAAAAATATAAAATAAATAAGGGTGGGGGTAGCTTGCTGATAATTGCTTCTCTAGCATGCATGAGGTCCTGAGTTCAACCTTAGTACTGCAAATAAAAATCCACATGAAATACTAATAACAACAGTAAAATAATTAATACATTTTCTTCCACTTAGATTCTGAGAAATTTCCATTTTGCAAAGGATTTCACACATCCCACATTTTTGTATAACATATGCTATGTTCCAGTGGAAGTTAATTAAGGCTTGTGGTTGGTTGTTGACACATCTCTATTTCAGAACAGTGATAGGAAAGGGGCCTTCTCACTCAGGCTTGGAATGGTCGGTGCAACCAATTAAATTTTCCCTTAGAAGTATATATAGTCAAGGGTAAGAGAGATGGTTCAGTAGCTAAGGACACTCTACTTCTGTGGAGGACGCAGGCTCAGTTCCCAGAACCTATATGGTGGTTCACAACAACCTTTAACATCAGTTCCAGAGGATCCCAACACCCTGTCTGGCCTCTTCCAGCAGTGAGAGAAATTAGGATGCACAAACAGGCAAGTGACATATGTATACATATATATATAATATTTTAATATTTTATAAGTATAACTATGTTAATTATGTGTAATTAATTCAATTCCACACATGGAATTTGATCTGAAATACAGAAAGAAGATATGCAGGGATTATAAGCACCATATATTTCCATTGGTTGTATGCTTGAAACAGAAAACTTGCTGTCTTCTTCCTTCTCAAAGTCAAGGATGGAAAGTATTTTCTTACATGTGTGTTGTAGAGGGGACTCTTTGCCACTAAGCTACCACAACCACCAAAGGGGGCTGCTATGCAATTATAAAATGCTCAAAATACAGCAATTGCTGCTAGCGTGAGTGTGTGCTCTTTGTCTAGAGCTGTGTGTTGTACCCAGAGTCATGCTACATTTGTAATTTGGGCTTTAAATGTGTTTATGATGATTCTGAATGGTTTAAGCTTGCTGTGTCGCATATGATTTTAATTTTCATTCTGGATGGGGGGGGCAATGAAATGCTGACTTTTGATATACTAATATTTCAAGGTGAGGAAAAACTCTAGGAGGCCAGTCAGCCCTCAAATCTGCCCTCTTAAATCTCTGTTTATAAAGTTCTCATCCAGATATGTGAGTTTTAAAATATCACATTATAAAGAGTGTCCTATATTTCTGTTTGAATGAAGCCCTTCAGATGCCTACTCAGACCCGGGCAACCAGAGAAAACCTATAACACTGAGGCATACATCTAATTTACAAAATAATTCTCCCTTTCTTTGGGACAGAAGATGGAGAATCTTCCAAAGGAAAATTCAATTTCCTTATTTACAAAAGTCAAGGAATAATCATTTTTATATTGAAACTCACATTTAAGCACTTTTCAAAGCAAGTGCTAAATTGGTCATTTCTCAGGAATTGCTAGAGCAGATTTACCTACAATTAAAAAGGAAAAGCATTTGAACCTGCCTCTAGTTATGGTGAGTTAATTGTGCCAAGTTGGTTTGTTTCATTTAAAGGAAACACATCCCAGATTAGTTCCTTGTTGAAAGATTAGTGATGAAGAAATGGTTCCTGCAAGAACAAATGCACTGCATAATATGTAAGTGATCCTGTCCTGTCTCCTTCAAGTGATTCTGACTGTAGGAGACCCACAAACACCTACTGTCTATAGTTAGACTAATTCAAGTTGGATGAACAAGTCTTCTCTCCCAAGCTGTGGGCACACATAGGCAATTTTATCAGAAAAATACTTCTTTGTATTATATTTTTTTAGGAATATACTTATTTCTGTTATTACCGTATAAGGTTCCTTCTCAAATTAGGAAAAAGTATTTATTAATCAAATATTCTTGCTCATTTCTGATCATATCAAACTGTAGAAGGTGACACACTAAAAGCCTGAAACATGCCGACAACTCAATCTAGTGTGGTTAATGGCTATTAATTTCTGTTGTAATTAAAATGCAGTAAGGAGAAGAGTTGAGATGGAGGAAAGATTGTGTGATGGGGGCAAGTAAGTTCTAGACTGCCTTGGAGAGTTACAGGTCTGAGTTAGTACAGCTTCATTTTCTCATCACTTGAAACAAAACAAGGCAACATTCCCAGGCCTTCCTTCCAATTAAGACGGAGTCAATACAATAAGGCCTACCTGACATAATGTTGAAGTCTCATGAACATCTGTAAGCTATCACAATCTTCCTCATTTCACACACACTGGCTGAATAAAGAGGTGAATGAGGGTCTAGAAAACAATGAAGCCATATGATACAGCAACTCTAGGCCTGAATGACCTCACAAGGTCAAGACATAGCAGAAACATCTAGGTATGGAGGTCCATGCCTGTAACCGCAATCGTTAAGAGGCTGAAAAAGCAGAACTATTCTAGTTTGGAGCCAGCCTGGACTATGTTGAGAGACCTTTTCTCAACTTCATATCAATTACCCCAAAGACATAAAGAAAAATCTACTTTTTTATATAAAGTTACTGAGAATGTAAACAATATTGGGGCATGTGGCCATTTGAATGAGAATGTCCCTCATAGACTTATGTGTTTGAATCCTTGTTCCCTAGTTGGTATAACTGCTTTGGAAGGATTATGAGCTGCGGTATGGTTGGAGTAGGTGTGTCACTAGGGACAGGCCTCTGAAGTTTCAGAAGACTTGTTTCATTGAGTCTCTTTTCCTCTGCCTCACGCTTATGGGTCAAGATGTAATCTCTCAACTACAGCTACATCTCCATGGCTCTTGCCATGCTCCCCACCATGATGGTTATTGACCCTAACCCTCTGAAACTGTAAGCCCCAAATAATCAATTTCTTCTATAAGTTGACAGCAGTAGAAAAGTGAATAAGAATTGATTCATTCAAAATCACTTCTAATACTTTTTTCCAAGTTGCATCATATAAAGTCTAAAGGTTCTGTGTCATCTTTCATGATGTTCATAATGGTAATGGCAGGCAAGTCAGTAAAAAGTCATACTTAAAGTATGACTAAGTTAAAAATATGAAATGACAGAATGACATAATGCATAGGATACTAGAAATGTACATAGGAGAGAATAATCTTAGATAGACTTACTGAAACTCCATAATGGTGACTATAATTGAAGCAGAAGGAATCACAGGTTTATATCACCCAGAGAACGGAGTCGTTGTTCAACAATAGGCAAACATGAGGGTGTTCAGTGCTGAGTGTGATGACTTGAGAGCCTCACCCCTCAAATCGTTTCTATAATAGTGAAAACAAGGCACATCCGCAGTCAAAATCTATGTCCCTTTTGCCTGCTACATGACAGAAATATCTATTTTGACACATGTCAATGAATAGACTCTCTTCAGATAGAAAAAAAAAAAACTTTACCCATAAGAACAGTTACTGGTTCCCCTCTAAATATAACACATTTGACCAATTCATTGAGAGACAGAGAAATTTGGAAGAAACATCTTTATAGTCTGGGTATAGGGCAACTAACTTACTTGTAGTTGCTGAGAATACCAAAAGGAGAGATTATGTGCTTTAAAATTCAGAGTCATAGTCATTCTGTCCTACTGCTCTGTCAGGTTAATCCTAAAGGAAACGTATGCTGTAACACTTCTGAAGATTCACTTAAGTGAATTGTAGATATACTGGCTACTGTAAGTGCGTACTCACCATGCTGAAACACAGAGGAAGACTTCTTATTTGGGTGAGAGATATTAGCTTTCATGTCTGGCTGTATCCTCCTTCGACCAAAGGATAAAAGGAAGCAACATTTTACCCTTTTTCATTCTGAGACTAAGGACAATAGTTTAGAGAAAAACCTTGTACAAACTCTGGAATCTGGAAAACTGAAAGTGATTGCTTAATGAACTTTTTTTTTTAAAGTTCTCTGCTCCGAGAATGCCAGTAGGTAGAAGTAGTCAGGGTAGCAAATAAGTAAACATTTTACTGACATAAGTTACTTTCTCTAGGCAATATAATGGCCCTGGACAAGAGTAACCAAAAACTGTGCTATCCAAGTCTGCATTAGATGAATTTAGAATCTTTCATAAAATTTTAGGTTTTATAGAAGTTAACAAAGAAGACAATAACACCCCAGGGAACAATCTCATGCATTGTATATTATTTTGAAGTCACCCACCGTGTTTCTTATCTACATCTTTATTTAAAATGGAAAGGCTCAAGCTACCTTGATTATGTAGTAAGGCTTAAGCAATATTGTAAATAGCAAACAAGTTTCACATTTCTGTAGAAACAGTTTTAAGGGCTTCCTAATCTAAATGAAAAATGTATTCAGACAGCTCAAATGAGTCTTGCTTACAGTGAGGGTTAAGCCTCTAAGAAGACACATTGAAAAAGACAGAGAAGGCCCCTGCTTGTCAAGTGTACACTTTTACTAACAGTGTACAATATAAAAACAGAAAAGCAAATAGTTATGATTAGATTGAAAACCAAGGTTAGGATTCTCTGGACCACAAATAGAACAAAAATACAAAGCATGAACGGAATAGATTCTAGAGATCCCATGGGATTCAGGTCTGGAAGCAGTGATGAAGTGTAGTGACTCACTGCTTGGAGTAAATGGGAAATAAAGTTCCTGTGAGGCTGGAAATGGACGAAGATGTCATAGGAAGGGAAACCAGAAATCTCTGATGGGTCAGAAATAGAAGACAAAACCATACTGTCTGCGTCATAAAGATAGCTTGAAACAAAAAGTAGACAAAAGCTTTTTACTAGCATATTTCCGAGAACTAAACCTGACTACTCATTGGCTCAGGGGCTACACCTTGAGATCATCAAGTCATGGAAGATCAAAAAACTTGACTATAAACCTGGCAGTAGTGGTATTCATTGTTAATCCCAGCACTCCAGAGGAAGAAGCAGGTGAATTTTTGTGAGTTCCAAGACAGTCTGGTCAACAGAGTGAGTTCCAGGACAGCTATGGACACACAGTGAAACCCTGCCTCAGGGGAGAGAGAGAGAGAGAGAGAGAGAGAGAGAGAGAGAGAGAGAGGAGAAGAAGAAAAGAAGAAGAAAAGAAGAAGAAGAAGAAGAAGAAGAAGAAGAAGAAGAAGAAGAAGAAGAAGAAGAAGAAGAAGAAGAAGAAGAAGAAGAAGAAGAAGAAGAAGATGATGATTTGGGTTCTTGGGTGTAGAAGGGTGTTGACCTGAGATTCATAGACAGTAACTGTATCAAATAAACTAGAATAAAAATGAGAGAGGTAGGTTTGGTGAGATAGGTCAGCAGTAGTGTGCTTGTCTTCAAGTCTTGGGGTCAAACCACAATACTGCAATAAAAAAAAATCAGTCAATAAATAAATAGAAATAAACAAACAAATAAAAGGGACCAAAGGAAAACACAACTAGAAAAGCTCTTCTAGAAGGAAAAAGGAAAACAAGAATAAAATCAAGAGCAATAATAATCAATTCAAAATAAGTTATAAAATGAAACTATAAAGAACATTACCGTATACAGTACAAAAAGAAAGCTAAAAATAAATATACCCAATGAAAATTAAGTGTGTGGAAGTCTGAGGAAAGCTTCAGAGTTCCAAAGCTGAGAACCCATAATGAGATAAATGAAAAATTGTATCAATTAGGAATAAAACATCTTTTTATTCACAAGACAAAGAAAATAGATATGAAAATGAGCCAATCAGAAGCCTGGGAAGTGAGACCTGTTTAATTGGAAAGGATGTTAGTGATGTAACAAATGCCAGGCTAAAACCTACTTCTTTAAAGTAGAAAGCGAGAACGTTACTCAGCTCACAAGAACGAGAGCAGAGACAGAGAAACTGTTTTCTGTCTGTTTTGTTTGTCTCTTTATTTGTTCATTTTGGGTTTTGTTTGTTTTTAGCTCATTTTGTTTATACACAAAATACCAGCTATAAAACATGGGGAATGGATTGACAACATCCATTTTACATCTGGTTTGTACATTAGAAAACAAGAAAAAAATAATGAATTTTTTTTAAAAGTGCAGTTTGAAAAGATAATAGTGAATTTTCCAAACTAAAGCAAGGATGCTTAGACCTGAGTATTTATAATTCTTTCCAGGATAAATGGAGACAAATCTAGTAAGGACATGTTTTAATGAAATTATGAAACATTAAGCATGTAAAGGAGATAAAAGAACCTAAAAGGTAACAGAGAGAGAGAAGAAAGAGGTTGTATAACCACAGCTTTGTCACCTCCTTCTCAGTGAGAGACAATGGGCAAGATTCAGAACTACTCAGGGGAAGTGACTGTCAACAGAGCAGTTACAAAGTTAAGCTAGTCTCTGAGAGACAAAGAGAAAATAGAACTCCATTGGTATTTTTTTACAAAGAGCCCTGTTAAAGAATATACTTCAGAAAAACAATAAATGATGACTGGAGAAAGTTGTGGAATTAAGGAACATGGGTGGGAAAGTAGACTGATGGATGAACCGAGCCAACATATGTAAGCAGTGATTGCCCAGAGGTAAAATTTACACATCTTCAAAACAAAACAAATCAGAACTGTCTTTAACAATAACTGTTTATTTGGACAACTAAGCCGTGGTTTCAGGGCTGTGCCTGAACTACTTCAAGAGTCAGCCCTTACATTTTTAGGAATTTTCCAAACCAGTTATCAAAACAACCATTATTTTAAATGAACATGTAATTAATTGAAAGTAAATTGAAAAGGAAAGTAATAAATACTCAAAACCCTTGACTTGCAAATTATATTGTTTCATTTAACTGTTTCCTAAGCTCAGCTCTTTCAATCATTCTATGAGACTCACATTACTTAAAATAGTATGCTGTTAGGTAGGAGTTCCCAAATCCCATGCTGTGACATCACATTTATTTCTTAAAATCTCCACAGTGAGAAAATTTACATCAGATAAAACTAATATCTGCTACAAATCCAGAATTGTTTTCTTCTCCCAGAGACCTGGTACGGCTAACGTTTTGAGGTTTTATTTTTTTTTTTGCTTTGTTTTGTTTTTTTCATTTTGTTTTGGTTTTGTTCTGTTTCTAAGAGAAGACTAAAAACATGGAATAAATTGAAGCTTCGTTATGTTATACGTCTTCATTTTAGAAATTAAGTAAAGAAGCCAGAAGAAATAAAAAGAGGAAGGAGGGAGAGAGAAAGAGGGTGGGGATAAAAGGAAGAAAAACAAAAGGCAGAAATACCAACAGGTATTAAAAACATGAGTACATGATCAGTCTCAGAAGGGAGGGAAACAAGACTAGAAACTGGAATTTAAACTAAGACTCTAGTAACAAGTGTAACTATTATAGTGTTAACAAACAAACGTGGAAATAAGAGAGTATCAGAAGAGATTTTTAAAAATAATGACATTTCTTCCTAGATATTACCAAACTCAAATCACACAAATGTCAGAAATAAAGAAAAATAAAAATATTACCAGAAAAATACTGATTTCTCTGTAATCATAAACATATACTCAAACATGTCAACATTTGATCAAGCTGATTGTTATGTTGCTTTATTGCTCTCTAGAAAATTCTATATGGTAGTAATATTTCCTAATAAAAATGTTTTTAAAACAAAGTACATTTGATTCAGGGAAGCAGGTGCATACAATAAATTCTAAGCTATGTTACTGGTTTTGGCATCTTCAGAGCCTTCGGGTAACTCATGTAGAAAACTGAACACCAGATTTTCACAGGTTCATGAATCAATGGCAACAGGATCATTGTCATATATTTTTTAAAATGTCTTCTACAAGTAACCTTGCCTATGTGAATAAAACTTGTCCCAGAAGACACGGGTGCCAGGTAGGGTAAAACCCTATATGAAGTACTGGTCAAGAAATGTCCCAAAGTTCCAAACAGTCTAGGCTACTTTCATTGCTTTTGGTTGCCTACCAGAGAAAGATGCTAAGGTCCCAGCTGCTGAAGGCACTGTCTACTAAGACTGCAGGACGTAGAAAAATCAGCCTGGAACTAAACCAGACACTGTTCCAGGCTATTAACTTTCATAATATCTCAAGGTGCTATGAAAGAAGCTTTGGGGCAAAGTTATCAGCAACTTAGCTAGAAGTTAACTTTGTGTACTAAAGTACTAACATGTTAGGCAAGATGACCCCGTTGGTGCAATAGTGCCACGGTTGTTATGTGACTAAACAACTGCTTTCCCCTTTATAGATTCTGGGAAAAAATTATGTGTATATGTGTGTTGTGTGCACATGAGTGCATGTGTTCACAGAGATCAGAGATATTGGGCTCCCTGGATCTGGAGTTATAGTTGTGAACCACCTAACCTAAGTTCTGATAACTCTATTCCTCTATAAGAGTAGCACAAGCCCTTAATCCCTGAGCCATATCTCCATCCCAGCCAATTGCTTTCTTATTGGATTTCAGGCTGATTCTATGGGAAGAAATTTATACCTAGTACTATTAAAAAAAAAAACATGGTCAAAAGCCTGTGGCTATGAAATGTCATAAACTCTAAGAAGAAACTTTCTGTCATTTCTTTGCTAAATGGAACATGATTTTAAACTATCTTCTTAATATTCACATTTATAACTCTAGACAAGTGCCACTCTCCCACTCTCAGCTTTGATCAGAGAAGCTTCTCTTGGCAGTAAAAGGTTGTAGAGTATGGAGACTCATAGCTTCTCAAGGTGCAGAGAACAAGTGACTATTAAGCTCTATTGAGAGCTCAGTCCTAAACATCTACATTACCCCCTCCAAGACTGAGAAAACATAGTCAAGAGGGTAGAGAAGAAATATAAAAGCTGGACAATGTGAAGCAGGCCATGAAATGCTGTTTCTTATGTCTAATAAGATGGCCATTGCAGGATATGGTTGCCTAAAATGGTCTTGCATAAGACTGGAACTGTCAGTGTTCAGTCATGAATGAATGATGGTTTATAAGACTTTTTCCATCTCTGGAGAACTAAGAGGAGCCGTCTTCCATAATACAGTCACTGATGAGTCCCCTTCTCCCAGGGATAGTTCTATGCTAGTGTTCATATACATAACTTTGATGAAACTCAGTGGGTCATCAAAAAATAAATGAATGAAAGTGGGGCAGGGAGAAGAGAGTATAGGAAATGGGATCAGAAAGTATATATACTACATGTGTGAAACTGACAAAGAATAAATTTAACTAAAAGAATAAAAAGTATGCCTCCTGGTAGTCAAGAACTCAGTAGTGGGTTTATTCCTCGATTATTCTCCATTATGGCTGAACAATCTTTTTCTACACTATGAATATGTATGATTCTCATTGGTTAACTAAAGCTGACAAGCTGGAAACTGGGCAGGAAGTTAGGTAGGAAAACCAAACTGAGAATGATCAGAAGAAGGAGGATGGGATTAGGAAAGATACCATCTAGTTGCTCAGGGAGCAAGACATGCAAGAAGATGGGTAAAGCCATTAGTCACATGGAAATACATAGTTATATATAAATGAATTAATTTAAGTTGTAAGAGCTAGTTAGTAACAAAGCTGAGCTATCAGTCAAGTATTTATAAATAATAGAAGCCTCTGTATAGTAATTTGGAAAGCTGCTGTCCAGTATTTAGAAACAGGCAGTCAGACAGGAAATGTCTGCTTATATGCCATCTTATTTTTTTAAGGCTTGTCATTCACTAAACCTGGTACTTAAGTGATGACGGCAAACAGCAAGCTACTAACAGAAAAATACATCCAAAGAAAATGTGTTGACATCAAAATGACTTGACATCATCTTGAAAACAAATCACTAACCAACTTTGCTCTTCCTTCCTTCATTGAGAAACTATCCAAAGAGTAAAGCAAATTATGGATAATGATGGAATTTTACAGGAAAAGGGGGAAGAGTGACTGGCAGTAAATAATTCTTCAAGAGATATCAACACTTACATAACAGGTTCTTTGCCGAGAGCTGAGAGGAGTGTGGAGGGTTTACCTTCTTTGATTGTCTGTTAACGGACATTTTCAGGAAGACAGAGTCACTATCATTTAGGTCATTTCACAAGTTTATGATTCTAAGTAGATGAATTCCTTTGGTCTAAGAAAATGAGTTCACAGAACTAAAGTACTAAAAAAGAGCCTCCCCTAGACCTTGTGGCATTTTTGGCATAAGTTACAAGTCATGAAACTGTGTAACTAGAGTCATGATGACCCAAGGCTCATGTACAGGATCATGTCATCACTCTTCCAACAGCCATCAGTGAGTGAGCATACAGGAGGAGGAAATCCACAAGGAAGGACCTGAGTCTCAGATGGCATGGAAGTGGGGATCCTTAAGATTAACCTTAAGCAGGTTCTGCATAGGAAAAGGCAGTAAACTAGGAGAGTTGTAGATGGGTGGGAACTGGGTTCACAACCTAATCCCAAATGAGAAGTGTCACTTTCCAGGTTACCCAGCCTCTTATTAATACTCAAATCAGAAGGGCATGGCAGGATGCTTAAAAGGCTCTTTCTTTCTCTATAATCTATAGGTCCATAGACTGGGTGATTACTCCTCCAGGGTAGAAACTAAGCCAACATTATCCTAAATGCTAATCTAAAGTGAATTCAATGCTGAACAGGGGCAGAAAATTCTAGAGGGTGGGAATAGTGAAGAACAAACTCTTATAATCCAATAATATATACACTAATTCCACAAAGAACTAACAAAGCACACTCTATTCTTTAGAGTGAAGACCTTGGTTTGAGTAAGCAGAGAAAGGCCATTACAATAACTAAAAGTAAGAGCTCTGATTCACCACTCAAGGTGTTCTTATTCTTTGTGAACGTTCAAAACCAACAAATTAGATCAATCCAAACAAGTTGAGAGTCCCTGGAAATCATCCTAAATCACCATTTGTCCCAGGAGTGCAAGCAAAAGGCAAGACATAAGCAGGTGAAGAGTGTGCTGCTAGATCCCCTGAGTTGTGACTGCACTGGTCTTTAGCTGATGCCAGAAATTAGCATTTATTATTTCTAAATATCTGTCATTTTAAGCTTGTTGTTGCTAAACTGTGCTGAGGCACTGTCTTGAAACATCACAGCATGTTGGACTTTGCAGTCACATTGCTCGAACATCCAATTAACCATGAAGGTACTTTCTGGTTCTTACCTTAGCCCTTGCTATAACCTCTTCAATGATGGGTGCCCTTAACTCAGAAAGCAAGTTTCTTCTAATAGCATTTATTTTTCTGATCATGGTAAATTCATCAACTAGTTTCAAAAAGAAACACACAGAGGCTTATATT
This sequence comes from Chionomys nivalis, assembly GCF_950005125.1. Lineage (NCBI taxonomy): Eukaryota > Metazoa > Chordata > Mammalia > Rodentia > Cricetidae > Chionomys > Chionomys nivalis. The sequence continues at coordinate 51,042,055 of NC_080103.1, read as the reverse complement.
CATTATAAACTATTTGACCTATTAGCTCAGGCTTATTATTAACTATAACTTATAACTTAAATTAACCCATAATGTTTGTCTATGTTTAACCACATTCCTTGGCACCTGTTTTCAGTAAGGCATTCTCATCTTGCTTCTTCTGGGTCTGGCTGGTAACTGATGCTCTGCCTTCCTCTTCCCAGAATTCACTTAGTCTGAACACCCCACTTATACTTCCTGCTTAGCTACTGACCAGTCAGTGTTTTAATAAATCAATATGAGTTACAAATCTTTACAGTGTACAAGAGCATTATCCCACAACAATGAACATAGAAGTAAAACAATCGGGGGGAAGAGGGGCAAAGAGAACTAACAGTAGTAACCAGGGCTAAGAGAAGGGAACAGGTATGAAAGGCAGACTTGCAAGTCTCATGTCTCTTATGTGCTCTTTTATGTTCCCAGGGAAATGGCTCTATCAGGACATTTTTTTCTATTCTAGAGAAAACCTGGGAGTCTCTTCCCTGATTTGACATGAGGTGATTCTTCCCCAGAATAGTGTGTATCTGCAGTTAGCAAATCATGGCCAGAAATGCCTCCTTTTGCAGAATGAGGAGTACACCAGCCTAGGAGTGGCCCACAGCCATCTATCTCTTGAGATGGAAATTCTCTACCCAAAACATTGTCAAGTATAAAATGTCCTTGTTTTCTTGTTTTATAACTTATATATCTGATTATATAAATATATAATTTATTGCAATTTATAATTCCTATAGAAGGATCCATTGGGTAACCTGATGAGAGAGAGAGAGAGAGAGAGAGAGAGAGAGAGAGAGAGAGAGAGAGAGAGAGAGAAAGAGAGAGAGAGAGAAAGTGACCCACTACCTCCTCATCTTAGAAGGCCTGGGTACTTCTGCTCAGACTTCCACTTACCTTTCCCAAAGTAACCATTTCGTTTTCTGACAAACAGGAGTCAGGATTATTAGTAAAACCAAAGTGATTACAAAACAATCCCAGTGAAGCAAATGGCATCCAGTTTGGTTTTATGTGAACAAACTGCTTTCTAGAAGCATGATGCCCTTCACTTTTCCAGGCACTATTAAGCAAATTCCCCCGTTCAGTGTTCTGATCAGCATCCTGGAAGGGCAAATTCATCTCCGATCTGTAATGATTTGCTCCCACCGAATAGTTTAATTACTCCATCTCGCCAAAGGTTCAGGTCTACTGTAATTAGAATACCATAAACTTCAACTGGGTATGACAAGGACAGCCATTTGTGTCTTTACTCTGACCTATTTTTACAAGTTCCCACAAGAAAGTTTTTAAAACTCTGTGAGCCACAGATTCAGACAGAATCACATGAACCAAGAACTCTTCCTGGGCTGAGGGCGAGTCAACTGTTGATATGAAGTCTAGTGTCCGAAGCCTCGAAGAAAGGATACTTTAGGGTAAATTGTAACACAAGACAAAATTATAATTTAGGTAATAGTACAATTAAATTTTAGATTTTAAGTTGTATGTGCAGTATGAGTGTGTGTGTGTGAGTGTGTGTGTGTGTATGTGTGTGTGTATGTGTGTGTGTATGTATATGTGTGTGTGTATGTGTGTGTATATTATGGAGAACTGTTATGGGTATAAGTCATGAAACAATAAAGGAAACTGTGATAAAGAAGAATTCACCCTCCAACCTCCACATGCCTAAAGTAGCACACATATTCCCCTTCCCACAAGATAAATAAATAATGTAATTGTAAAGGAAAGATAAATAAAACGAGGGATATAAGTCAGTGATCAGAACACTTGTTTAGTGTGTACAAATCTGCGAATTCAATTCCAAGGACCAGAACAAAAGTAAAATAAACAGTCAACTGACCAATTTTAGAGCTAATAGGAATCTCATTACAGCCTCCTCATGGCTAAAATCAAAGAAGATTGAGGAAGGGTTACCATCTAAAGCCCACAGTAAGTGATGGCAAAGCCAAGGAGAACCTCTTAAACCTCAGTTTACCATTATTCCTCACTGTCATTTAAAAGGACTTGTTTATTTGTGATTTATCTCTAAATTTTTTGAATATAAATAATTGAATGAAAATAGCCAAATTCACTCCAAACCAACTTAGTAGACATCATCTGTATGTAAGATAGCATGCAAGATATTAAAAGGAGGTCATCAAGTCTAAGGAACTATCTTGCCCTCAAGAAACATCCAGTCTAACAACACTGTGCTGTTCTATTTAAAGACAAGTACTTAAGATTTTTCCTACTAGCTACATTCTAGCAAAATGTTTAAATATCAATTGATTCTTCCTGAGAGCTGACAGCTTTCAGTAGAGTACAATTTCTTGTGAGGCACACCATGATTTTTAGGCAGATCCTGAGCTGGAACTGAGCATTTGTCTTTTTCCTTGCAACTTTGGAAGTCAATTTACAGGAGCCACACCTGATTGAATTCCTAATGGCCTATTTTAACTATTGTGAATTTGCCTTAAGTAGTGTGATTAACCTCTCCTGAAAAAGATCTCGGGATAAATATAGAGCAGTAACTTTAAGGAGAAGTCCCTTCGGAGGCCAAAGTTCTCCCAAATGTTAAAAGTGGGAGGATTGGGGAAAAACAATACATACACATCTTCCTAGAGAAGCTGTAGAAACGGATGTGCCACTTGAATCAGTGCCAAATAACCCAAAAGAAGCCATGGAAGCCTGCACCCAGGGTTTCTAAGTGTAGCTGGGAAAGGAAAGTCTTCCAAGGATGTTTACAGACAGTGTGTTGCAAAGGAGACAGATAAAATCATTAAAAGTTAAAAAAAAAAAATCTGTGTGTATTGTTATCCCATCATTAACTTCATTCAAATGTACTAGGAGCAAGAAAGCACCACCCAATAGAGTCTATAATCCACTGTGTGTCCTGTGCTTTTCTAAAAGTCAAAGAACAGCAGACGGGCTTATGTATATTGCTATTTACCCTGGCCCCTTTTCAAGAGAGTGTTGGGTATTGAAGTTTCAGGATGTGAAAATCAAGAGCATACAATGTGAGCAGTGCCCTTAAGTCTAAAAGGCTGGGGAAGTTCAGGGAAGAGCTGAACTTTCCAGTGATCTTTAGAGACATGCTTGTGTCATTCGGGACTTAAAATCCAACATTTCTTCAGGCTCTGTGTGTGGCCTTGAAACATCTGGCATGCCACTGCCCCTTCTCAGAACCAGATTGTCTAGTGTCGGGCAGCACAGTGTCAAACCAAGACTGATGTCATGGGGTTGCCTCATCTTCTGTACCACTTAACATTATGCAGCTCTTCGGTCTTCTACAGAAACTCCTTGTGTCAGGACCACCTCTGGAAGTGCTGGTCCCACCTTGCTTACGTGAAATAGCAGACTGGGGTAAGATGTTCAGTCATATAGCGAACACTGATTGAGTGTCTGGTTCAGTAAGAATCATGCATGCACTGAGGAAGCTAGGTGACATAGAAGGTGTTGAGATTCAAAATGGAACATGTTGGTACCTTTAAAGATAGGAGCGTAAGCCCAACGTGAACACAGCTGTACATGGCTGCAATCCTTGCACTTAAAAGGCCAAGAAAGCAGGTTCAAAAGTTCAAGTACAGCATAGGCTAAAGAAGAAAACAAAAGGATAAAGTGACATGGAATTCTAACACCTTGCTGACAAACAACACAGAAACAATTGACTGATTACAAATAATATACAAAATGTTTACCCCTCTTGGATTAAGTAAAGCAGAAAATATGCAATAGGGCCATCTTGTGTCTCCCTGGGGATGACGTTCACATCATGATCTGGATTTATGATATTCCTAAAGCAGTGGCACACTCAGCATGAACGGGCTTTATATAGCAATTCTGCAGAGATGGAAGAACACTGAATTAGAAGCCATATTTCAGCCCATTCCTTATCCCAACCACATCTAATGTCCATTGAACTTCTTTTTCACTTTTTACCCCTGGGAAAATAGAACGTAAGGCAAAAGCATCCTTTCCTACGTCACCTTATATCACAGGACTAAAGTCACTATATAAGGTCACTCAGCACCATTAGAGTGTTACGTGCCAGGTTCTTGACTAAATACTTCATTTTGATTAGTTTGTGTAATCATCCAAGCACACTCAGAAGGTAATTGCTACCAATGGCACCATTTGACAGAGAGGAAATTTGCCTTGAATGACATGGCTAGTAACCAGAACCTAAACTCAAAACCAAGTCAGCCCAGTGTGAAATGTTCATTCCATTTGTCCGCCACTAACCACCGTTTCACAGCCCCACCTCAGCTCTTGGACTATTAGTAAGTAGTAAGTTGTTGTGTATGAACCAGGGACCATTCCACACTAATACCCTGGGCAGAGAACAACTTTGGTATGTATGATCAAAAGCAAGCCATGCAACCAGAGAATGTGAGCAAGAGAAAAGGCAAAACTAGATGAGTGAAGAGACACAGATTATGAGGGCTTCTCATCTCTCTTAGAAAAAGGCTAGTTCTCTAAATACAATAGGAGTTTACTGGAAGGTTTTAAGTAAAATGTTTACACAGTCTGACTTTAAGATTAGAGGAAGAACTGGATATGACAGAGCAACCTTCATCCAAGAAATTGGGAAACTGAGGCAAAAGGATTTTCCCATGAGTCTCAAGCCAACCTGGACAGCTCAGTGGGTTCTAAATTAGCCTGATTATGAAGTAAGAGCCTGTGTCAAAACAAAACAAAGCAACTCTTTTTGGTTTCAATGTTGAAGGACAAGAGTTGTAACAGAGGACCAAATAGGATATTTGTAGAGCATCCAAAGAAATAAGGCACTGAAAGTTCAGCTAAAGACATAAAAGTGAGGCCCTGAATAGATTCAGGCCTGGAGAAATGGTTCACTGTGCAAGAGTGCTTACGGTGTAAACACGAGAAAGCCAGTTCTAATCCCCAGTACACTTGTAAAAATAATTGGACATGGCTATGCACACCCACAGCCCCAGTGCTATGCACAGTAGAGAAAGGAGGGTTATGAGGGCTTTCTGGACTCCAGCCCATTTCTAGGTTCTATGAGAGATCCTGCCTCAAGGGAACAAGGAAGCTATGCTTTTTCACATACCCAGCTTATATTTTAGGGTTAAGAAGTAAAATTGAAAAAGTATGAAAGACTCACGAAGTAGTCAGTAATACGAATTAAACATCCACATTCCAAATGGAAAAAGAAATGAGATTGGAATCCTCTAATGCACAGTTACTTTCCCTGGGGCTGGAGAGAGAGCTCAAGTGCCATTGCTCTCAGTTCAGCTCCCAGCGTTCACTCCCAACCATCTGTAACTCCAGCTCCACGGTCAGACTCCCTCTTCTGGCCTCCACTGGCACCTGCACACACGTGCACATTCAAACAAATAAAAATAAAATAATCTTTTTTTTTTTAAGAAAAAATGTTACTTTCTTATATGACTGATGTATGGTTAAAAAAAGAAATGGTTATTATATACAATATTGTAATTACCTTCAGCAGAAGTTCTTTGATATCCTCAGAAGAAATATGTTTATAGTCTGAACTATGATTCTTTTATGATTAGTTATATCCCATTCTAACAGTATTTAGTAAAGTGTGTGAGTCACATTACTAGCCATGGATAGTGTATTTTATATTTGCATTTTCAAGGTTTTATTACATTATGAATATTATTCAAATAGTTTTCTTTAGCCAAGTTCGTTGTGTTTACTTTGAAAAACAGGCCTTCGCTTGAAACAAATGCTATTAAAAAGACTCTCACACAAGGAAATAAAAAGAACTGAGATGAAGTTGACTCATTATGCACATATATCCTGAGCGTGAAATGAAATAGGAGGAAGAAACACGAAACTTCTGAAAGAGATAAACTAGAGTTTTAATGCTGGAAATTAAACAAGGACTCAGGAACAAATTTTCTGTGAATTCAATAAGACCACATTTATTCTCTGACTGGAGCCAAGATCCATCTGTTAGGCTCAATGAATGGTTCTCTAAAACACCCTTTGCACTCCCAAGGACTTTACAGGCTGACTTAGAAAGGTCACTCTCTCTTCCTCTTTGTTTCTATCTTTCACATACTTAAACTCATAGCAGAAAACATGTCAATCATACAGAAAAATAATTTAAGGTCAGATCTATCTGTCATAGTATTTAGGGAATGATTCATGTATCAAAATGGCTGTCCAGCTCCTCATTTGTTTTACTTATTTTTATCAACTTAATTTACAGTTTGGGGTAGCCCTAACTACAACTGAGAAAAGCACTCAGAAGATGTAAGGTTGTTGTTCTGCCTACTAGATTCTTCTTCCTTTCATCCTGATGGGATGGACAAGAAGGTAAACAAGTTCCCAGTGTCTCTGCTGCCTGACAAGTCAGTGGAGTTATCCTCTGTTGTGTGCTGCAGGAAATACTTGAGTCTCACTGAAGGACCTGGCTGAGAGGAAGATGTGCACTGGGGAAAAACCACTTTCCTATGCAAAAGTCCAGCATCAGACTCTCCTGTTAAATGCCTGGTGAATGTATCCTGAAGCCTCATGAAGAGAAATGAGACATCAATACAAGATAGACTGGGGAGGTGGGAAGCCTGTAATAACCTGGAATGGAAAAGGGAGCATGCTGTGGCTGTCTGTGGAAAGCTAGGTGAACTCATGTAGTTCACTTCCATTTGCAGACTTGGAGCTTTTTGCATTCTTAAGGCTGATAACTGTTAATCTCTGTACCTTCAATAGTATGTCTTTGAGGGTTGATCCTACCAGCCTTGGAATGTTCTAGGAAACTACACTTTTTTATATATAGAAACAGTCATTTTTTTATTTCTTCATAATAGCTATTGAGTAAATTAGGAGTAGTGATTGAATGCTGGGTATTTAATAAGCAAACAAGGTAGTCTTTAGGATCAGAAACAGGACTGAGAACAGCTGTGGTAGGAGCCAAACTTCTCCGGCATGATACATAGAAACCCACAGGCTACACTGAAAGATACCTACTATCCAATAAACATCACCTTCTACTATGATGGACACTTGACTCTATTAAAACACTCTCTTCTTACAATTGTTCTGATTCCTAAAGTCATTTGGTGTTGGATGTCTAATTACATAGAGTATCTATAATGCCTACTACTAAGGAATCATTTCCATGAGAAGAGGGTATCTGAGTGTGCATACACCCACATATGTGTATGCCGATGTATGTGTGTACAAGAACATGAGTTTGTGTGTGCTTATGTGGGTCAGAAGATAGCCTCAGCCTCCAGTATTTTTCTTGGACACAACCTTCCTCTCTTTTTTTTCCCTTTTATTTTCAAGACTGGATCTCTCACTAGCCTGCTGCTCACTGTGTAGACCAAGCTGGATGACTAGTGAGCCCCAGGGATACTCCTGACTTTGCTTCTCCAGTGCTGGAATAATTATAATCATGTGCCACCATTGCCAGTTCTTTTTTAGGTAGTTCTAGGGATCACATTTAGAGCGTGAGCTTCTTGCTAGCTTGAGTGGTCACAACTTAGTGTATGGGTCTAATAACAGAGAGAATCAAAAAGACACCAGAGAGCACAGTGGAGTGCTTAAGCCTAGATTGTTTTGAAGATGCAAGTAACTCCAGGATTTGTTTACCTTTCTTAGAAGATATGCGGGCCACTTAACATACTATATTTTCATCATATTTTGCTTTATTCCCTAATTGCTTATATATTGTTGGAGCATATACTGTCCAAGATGAGTAATATATGAGCCTGCCCTCTATGCAAAGGAAATGCTTACCATTCCATCCAGGAGAAAGTGAACAGGAAGCTAAGGTCTGTCCCTATGCCAGGTCCTGTAGCATCCCCACAGCTAGGGTCTTAAGCTCCTTCCAGCTCATACTTGTCTTCTGCCTTCCACTCCGTTACTTTCATGATCCACTCTGACCATATACAAGCCAGGGACCACTTCCTGGATGGTTTTTGGTCTTCCTGGCCTGGGGCCACAATTTGCTTTCTAATCTTAGGTGATGTCAGAGACTAGGTTCAGCTCTTTATTGACATTGCTGACTTGACTATTTGCCACCATCCAGCAGTCTTATTTAATCTGCTTTATAGAAGAGAACCAGAGAGGTCATATAATCTCACTCCATATCACACATAGAACAGTTTGGGCCTAGACATACATAATTTCAAAATACATTTTACCAGAAATTCAAAACCTAATTCTGAAGTTCAGGGCCAAGTTGCTCACTGTCATTTCTTACTGGCGCTGAACATCTCCCTTCCTATGACCCCTGCCTTCTAAGAATCAATTTGCAGAATCCCCATAACTACAATAACTCTCCTTTGACCAGTCACCATAACAAACTACATACACAAAGACAACTGACTTCATCTCTGGTCTCCACATACATCACCTTACACAAACCCAAACATACACACACACATACACACACACACACACAAACAGAGAGAGAGGGGAAGGAGGGAGGGAGGGAGGGAGGGAGGGAGGGAGAGAGAGAGAGAGAGAGAGAGAGAGAGAGAGAGAGAGAGAGAGAGAGAGATTGCACATTTTTACGATAGGGTGCAATCATTAAAGACCTTCACTTTGAAATATTAACTACCTCTGTGTATCACAAGTCTCATGCTCCCCTAAGGCTCAGCAGTGAATTAGACATTTTATTTAAATGCTACTTAACTAAAAGTTAAAAAGTATAATGTTCTATTGTAGAATAAGAACCAGAGAGACTAATTTGGTAGAGTTGTTAAATTTTGCAAAGCTTGAGTCTCAATCTTCAAAAAATATTGTACATTTATTTATTGAAGTGAATGAAACATTTGCTATAAAACTATTCAATGGAAAGTTTTTTAACAAAGCATAATTTACTTTTCATTTACAGAACAATGGAAAGTAGAAAGAAATCTCCTCCAAGGTATTAAAATCATGTACGGTTTTGTATTTGACTAAAAAATTATTTCCCCAGCCTGTTTTCACAATGCCGAGGATATGCAGAGAAGTATCACTTGCATTCATCACAAAAATTACAGAAAACTGACTGAAACCACTGAGATGGTTATTAAATAAAACATATACTTATTATCTGTCTTTTTGTCTCTGTCTTTTATTCAGTAGTTTACAGAACATTGACTCTTTCTCACTAGCCTCCTACTCAGAGATTAAATTTCAATCTACTCCCAAGTGTGGTAAGTCAAAGAACTCCCACAGAACTCAGTGGGGGCATTTGAGGGTGAAATTCACACCCAGGCTAGAGAGCCAAGCTCTCTGGTCTCTGGAAATGCACCCAAGAATTAAGAATGGCGTCTAGAGGCTTTTTTCCTCCCCAACAGATGGTGAGCAAAGGTAGAATTCTTTGTTCCAAGTACACTGGTTTCTGTAGGAGGGTGGGGCTCCTTTCTCCTTAGCCAATTATGTGTGTGTTCATCATTGCAACCTGGCAGGCTGGGGCGGTGAATATGCACCCTCGTACATTCAATATGACAATGTGAAATCAGAGAGAAAAGCATTTAAAAATTCATCTCCTCTTTATGACCCATCTTTCATAGATCCAGAACCAGAAAGTTGAGCCTGGCATCTGAGCTGTGGGCAACTGTGTGCTTCAGGAAATAACCATCAGTGTCTCTGGTTACATTGTCTAGTGCAAGCATCAGTATTCAAGGGCTGTATCAGAACATATTGAAATCAAAGAGAGAAGTGATAAAACCATAATCCCCCATTCTTGAAGAAGATGGGGAAGAAAAGGAAGAATAGGGGGAAAGCAAGGTGATAACAATGGCTCTGGGCCATTTGCATCCATTATGCTTCTGTTCACCAATTATCGAAGACTTTCTTTGTGTTACCTGCTGTGACAGCCTTAGATTTCATGTTTGGAAAATGTGTATACCCAAGGAAATATGGAAGAACTGATCGTAACAATTTTTGCTTCAATCATCAAATATAATTTAAGAATTCATGAAAACAGTCTATTATATTCACACTAATCTGTAGCATTATGGTGGCTTTCTTTTCTTTCTTGAGTTTCAAAAATCCTCTTCCATTAGTGAGTCTTTTAAGAGAGGGCTTGCTAGTAACAAGCTCTCACAGCCATTCTTTGTCTGGGAGTATACTGATATCTTTTTCCTTCTCCATGAATATTTTCGCTGGATGCCAGCTTCCAAACTGCCCTCTCTCTTTCTTTCTGGACTTGAACTATTTTGCCCCTTCCCTCTAGCCTTATGTTCCTAGTGGGAAATTTACTTTCCTCTGACCCATTGTCTGTTCCTGCTTTAGCTTTTTACAGCATTCTTTTGTATTCCATTTTCAAAAATCTTAAAATGTCTCATTGTGTGAATGTCTTTGGGTTTGTCTCATTAGGATTTGCTCAGTTTCTGAAATACATGGGTTTATGTCATTAAGAAAAATTTTGGAAGTTTTTAAATATTATTTCTTGAAATGTTTTCCAACCCTCTCACCCTTTCTCTCTCTCTCTCTCTCTCTCTCTCTCTCTCTCTCTCTCTCTCTCTCTCTCCCATCTCCCTCCCTCCCTAACTCCCTCCCTCTCTCCCTCCTTCCCTATTCTGTCTTAGTGTTGTTCATGCTCTGTTCTCCGGTCCCCTATCACTTCTAATCTAAACTAAGGGCTTCCAACGAAGACTTTGTTTTGTTGTTGATGATCATCAGCCCTAAATTTTCAATTTGATTCTTCTTGATAACTTCTGCAGTTATGTTGCCATTAAGGTTTTCATTTGTCTCAAGAGAATTCATTATTACACATCCACACATTTATTATTTTCCTTTCGTATTTTTGTCAGATAATTTCCACAACTGATTCATGTAGTATTTATATCTGTTGATTATTATTCTTGATTCAGGGTGTGGTTTTCCTTGATTCTTGGCATAATTCATGATTTTTTAGCATACATAGATTTGGATATTGAATTAATAGATTTTTCTTGATCTTTTTGGATCTTTCTGTTAAAATTTCTTCTTTCTAAGTTACATTGCAAGGGTTGATTGATGGGTCTGACTTGCTTCTACTGGTTCTTGTTGACATCACCCTGAATTATAGTGATTCACAAGGTCCCTTTAACCTTTGACCACATGACACCTTCCTAACTAAAATGCAACACCACTGACTCACACCAGTTCCTTGCTTTAGAGATGCAGTATAAACTGAACTGTGCTCTCTACTGAGCTCTAAAAGTATCACAAAGGTAGATGCTTAGGCTGGCTGGCCCAGCTTAAACCAGAAAGAGATGGACCCTTGTCGGTCTCCCTGCTAGGCTCTGGTAAATCTCTGTTTCCATGTGACCATGTCTCTATGTGACCATGGGACTTAGCTCTCTACCAGACCCAACACTCAGGTGTTTGTGTCCTTGAACAGACTGGAGATCCATAAAGACAAGGATGTGTTTGACTCGTTTTTATATCTTCAGAATTACATTAATGTGATACCATTGTTATTGATGTGTCAATCAGTAAAAATAACTATTAAAGAGGTTATGGAATTATATGAGCTATAAGGACTCAAAGTCCTGGGGTTCTACAGATATAACTCTAAGTAAACCATAACTAAAGATTAAAGTGTCCAGTTCAGAAATTTAAAATTTCAAAAGTTCCCCACATCAGAACTAAGAAGGAAAAGCCAAAGTAATCTTTTTTTAATTTTAAATAATCTATGTAATGTGTCAAACATACATATTTTGGAATCATCACTAAAATGATGTGAACCTCCACTTTCCTGTGTGAAGGAAATCAGCTCCACTGAACAGGTCCACACTCTTCTTTTCGAGGAGGAGTTTGAGTTTTTTACAATGCAGATCTGGATCTGCCCCTTCAATTTACACATCTCAATGCACCCTGACTCCAGCTCTGCTGCTCTTTCAGTGATGTCCTTACAACGTTAAAGGAGCATTGTCTAAATCCATCAAGTGAACAGCACCCTCCTCCCCAACTGCTCTGTTCTCCATCTGCTTGTCAGACAATCCCCTCCCGCATCTGCAGTCTGCTCTTCAGAGCTGAGGAACCTGGCTCTCAGGTAGCCTCCCTTCTGCTCCAAGCTGCACAGTTGCCTCTCAGCTTTCACTTCCAACAGCACTGTGCTGACTACCCTCCTTCCAAAGCCTTCTCCCCATTAAGGTCTGGAAGTACATTTATGCCTTGGAGGATGGTGAATGGAAAACACTTTACAAATTGGAATATACAGAAAGATGCTTCCGAGAAAGAGAAAATACTCAGGGCATAGCTTGGCCCTCTTTCCTTCTCTCCTCTTAAGTTTTCCTAGTTTGCTCACTAACTGTGTCTTGAAAGTCCACTTTCTTCCTCAGGTAATGGTTACTGAGACAAAAGCTTGAGTTTAAACAAACAAATAAACAACAGCAACAACAACAAAAATCTTACAAAAGGAGATGCTCATTCTGATTCAATGTTTCAGAGGTTTCAGTCTGTGGTCCCTCAGCCCGATCAGTTGAGGCCTGAGACAGGATCTAACATCATGGCAGCAAGTATGGGACAGGACAAAGCTACTTACCACATGAAGCCAAGATGCAGAATAAACAAGAAGAAGGAACAGTCCAGGATCAAGACACAGCCTTCAAAAACATGCCCCAGTAATTTCCTTCAAGTAGACCTCACCCTTCAATTGTCCGTTCCACTCCAAATCACAACAATCCTCATGAATAAAAAACAATGAAATATGTTCGCCATTATTGGACAGTAATCCAGATCTTTGCGGAAAAAAGAATCAATCTATGGTCCTCATTTGCACAGAACTTCAGTAAGCAAATAGGGTCAAGAGAATAAAATTGCGTTGCTTTTTTATGCTAAATAATGTATTTTAATGACTGCCTGATTCCTACTATTTCAACTATAATTAAATTCAAACTTCAAAACTGGCCAATAATTAGTAACATGCAACTCCCTTTTTAAACATGGTTCCTCTTTAAAATGTCTTCCTTTTATTTAAGTGCATCAATTTAGCCCACAATATAGCCCCACTCCCATACCTACCCTTATAACTCTCCCAAACACAGCTTTAGACACATGCACTTCAAACAGACTCATTTCATGGCACACTGCAAAGTCAATTATACTGTATGTTTTCCCATTCTCCATCCTCCCATCCTTCCAGGAGAAGCAACACTGCTTTTCTTCCTTCCTTCGAGACAGCTCGGTATCTGGTTTCTTCCTGAACAGCCTATAGGCACTGACATCTACTGTCTGTCTTCAGAGCCGCCACCTGGAACTTTTGTACCAGAAACTATCTGCATCTTTGCTCTAGCCACTCACGTTCCCTGCTTTTTCTACTGTCCTAATTGGCTAATAGTTTTATACATTCACGTCATCAGAATCAATTAATCAGAATCAACTGGAGTGTTGTTAGAAAGACAGATTGCACCGAAGCAACTGTGAGTTAATGTGTGTGGGAGGCAGAATCTAAAGATGGACCACCAAGAATACTGTCCTTTGTTGTTGCTGTTTTTGTTTTAATCCAGCACTAATCTAAGTACTTTTGTGAAAGGCATCACAGACATAATGAAACTCTCACGTCAACATTTCCTAGAGTATCTTAAATGATCCGTGTGGGCCTAAGCAATTGTACAAGCCCTTCCAAAGCACGGCCGTTTCTCTGATGTACTGACAGCAGAGGAATTCGGTGAAGTTCCAAGGGTAAGAGGGATTCCACATGCCACCAATGGCTTCAAGATGGAGGTAGCCAGATGGGAAGGAGGTGCGGGGACTCCAGGAGCAGAGAGCAGCCATCAGCTGTCGGGTAGCAAGGACTTGAGTTTTGCCAATAACCTGAGTAGGCATGGACCACATTTTCCCCACAAAGTCTTCAGACAGGATGTCGCCTTGACAGACACTCATTTGGGCCCTGGGCAACTCTAAGAAATGGACACAGCCAAGCCCACCTGGCTTTCAGACATTCTGAAGTTATGAAGTTCTAAATTGAAGCTGTATTATTCCTTGTTAGTGGTCACTTGCTCACGATAAAAATATTATCACACAAACATGTGACGGTGGTTCCAGGAATCTGGCTTTCAACAAGTAGGTGGTCTCCAGCCACAATTTAAGAAACATCATCCAAAAACTTTACAACTTTTATTCTGCATGTCTAGTAAGCAAGGTTCAAAGTCATTTCCTCTTTGGCAAGATAATGTGCTTGTACCTTTAGCTCGCAATTAATTCCACCTCACCCTGAAAGTCCCTATTTCAGGAGCTGTTAATGATTTCTAAGTTTATCAAATTCTCCAAAGTACACAAGCTGTTTAAATCCAAAATACCATGGCCAAAGCCAGTGTTTGGACAGCTCAGCATTTCTAGAGAAGGTGTGAGAAGTGATATCAAAGGAAGATGACTTCTGAATAAGGCAGCAACTTCTTTGTCACTGTTACACAGCAATAAACAGGACTCCTTAAGGCTGTCGATCAGGGTTACATTCAAAGTCCCAACAAGAGCGCTCTAAAACCAGCATGCATTCTGCTAGCTCTGAGCAGAGACAGTTTCCCCACTTGCTCACAGTTCTTGAAAAACTGTAGCAAAAGGAAATGAGATGAAGAGACAACCAGGGACTCGAGAGTCCTGGACATTATGAATTCTATCATCATGAATATAATCTCTGTTTGCTTGATGGAGACCTGCAGGCATGGCTTTTCCAAAGAAGAAAGTCATCAAATAAACATTAGCGTTGGAAAGGAATTTGGAACTTTTCACATTCGAACCTTCTCCAGAAACTTTGCTTGACTGCCTCTGGTGATGGGGAGCTCATCACCTCATTAAGCAGTCTATTTCATGTCTGGGCAATTCCGTTCAGAGGGGGCTTCTTCAGCTGAGCTGTAATCTGCCTTCAACCTGCCGTAAGCAGGTGTTTCTAGCTAAGCCAGTGTGGTTGTCTGATATCCAGTAGATAGACAAAGACCACCTTTGTACCTGATCCTGTACACTGTCTACTTTTAGAAAAAATGACTGGTAATTTTAGTATTTTATTATAGGATAGTATTCTCATAGCTTTCCTCATTAGCTTCTTACAAAATCAACTGTGTAAGAAAGAGTGAGATAGATCAATAATAGACAGACCCAGACAAAGGAAATAATAATGAAGTAAGAAAAGACAATGGGCAAAAGGGGATACATGCTCAGAAGCTATAGTAAGCACCCAGATCTTCCTTGCCAGAGAGTTGTATTAACAAAATTAATGAAGTTCAAAGTACTAAATTTAAGAATATTGGTTTCTCAGAAAATAATACTAATTACTTATTACTGTGTCATTGTTTTATGAGCCTGACTGCACTGGAGTCTGTTTCTACCAGGATTGTAAGCAAAGCAGCCACAGCACGAACCGTCTCAGGATCTTCCACTTGAACTAATACCAAAGATGCTCAGGACAGAAAGAGAAGGTAGCAGAGGAGGAAAGGAAGGTGGTGTACAGTCTCCATCCCCCCAGATCGTATAACATAGTCTTGTTTTTATGTCTGTCAGTGTCCATAACTCTGAAAAGCCAAATATGCGCAGTGTTTACTTGTCTAGACAGACAGACACTCCTACGTAAATCACAGAGCTAAAATGTTTATGCTTTGGAAATATTTCCAGTGAAGGTCCTGCAAAGCAGGAATGTGGTAGAAACCCAGCAAGCCATCACAGGTTCTGACAGAAAGGAAGACTGAAAGATCTGACTTCACACAAAAAGTTTCTTTCTCCGGTCCCCCCTCCCTTCCCCGTGGCCTGGTGTAACACCTGTCTCATCAGCAGGGGCACTGGGAAGGGATGGGCCTCCAGGCACCTCCGTCCCCAGATTCTCCATGCCTCATTCTTCATCCACGCCACTCGTAATGTGCCATCACTGGCACAGTTACACCTGAACAGTCTGGTGCTGCCAAACACCTGGCTTGATTTTCCACTGTCCAAATGAAAAATCAGCATAATCTGTTTTTTGAGGCTACAGCAAATGAGGGAGTTCATGACAAATTGTGTTGGTTTATGCAGAATGGTGATAATAAGATACAAATGAGAATTTTTTTGCTTAATGAATAATACTAATCACGTTTCAACAAATGCTGTGCCCTTCTAATTAGAGAGACTGCATAAAACCAGCTTAATTTATTTGTGACTAGTTATACGGAGTTTAAATATTTACTAGAGATTTACTCAAATGTTTGAGAGGATTTTAAACATTTCCTCCAGTCGAAGTGGCCTGCTTGGTTCTGTGGAATGTGGTGACAGTTCTAACTTGTGGGAGCTCTCTGATTTTGCAATGCGTGATGAAAACCCCAGTCCCAACATGAAGAAGAAAGGATATTATTGATTTGCATGCTAATTCTCCAACTGTTACTCATTTTCTTGATTCCAGCTTCCAAAGTTGCTCTCCCAACATTCATCACTGTAATACACTAGAGGGGTTGAGCATCTTTTTCAATAAATTATAGGAACTATGACTAATTACAGTGATATTAACTATGCAAAGTAATGTGTAACTTAAAATGGATGCGTTCATCATTTCAAATTATGCCTTTGACTTCTGACGGTCTAATACAGGCACACTCCCTTTGAATGAAACATGCACTATGTCTCCTAAGAATCACCATACAAACCTAGGTTTTGTTTATCATCACAATAACTAATTAAATATAACTCGCTCAAGCCTATGACCTAGAGCAATGGAAGAAAGACATGAAGAAAATGAGAGGAAGTAAGAATCAGGGACACACGTGTAACATGCTTTCCTGACATGGGATTTGACGGACAGCTCAGCTAATGTGAGGCTTTGCAGAAATGCTTTATCATTTGTATTTTTTTCAAAAGCATTTTCAACCACAAATTATTTTGTAAGTATTTTTATTAATGCTGAGAATGTGTTTATACATTATAGTTTTATTAAATTACCCCAACTCCCCCCCAACTCTTCCCAGATACACCCATATACCCCAAACTCTTTCTTTTGTTCTTGTTTTTTTTTTTTCTATTGATTCCAGTTTGTGTTTCCCATATAATCAAGGATATGGAGTGATGTGGGATTTTCTTCTGTATGCTGTGAATATCATTGGTTAATAAAGAAATCTGCCTTTGCCTGTGATAGGGTAGAGTAGAGCTAGGCAAGAAATCTAAACTTAATGCTGGGAGAAAGAAGGTGGGGTCAAAAGAGAAGCCATGTAGTCCCATCGGAGACAGACACCAGAACTTTACCTGGTAAGCCATAGCCTCATGGCGATACAAGGATTAATGGAAATGGGTTTGATTTAAGGTATGAGTTAGCCAGAAATATGCTTAAGCTATTTTCCAAACAGTATTGCAAATAATATAGTTTCTGTGTGGTTATTTCAGGTTTGAGCAACTGGGAACAAACAAGCGGCTCTCTTACTACAATGGAATGTGGTCAACCTCCCAACACCTGTACCTTTAGAGAAAACTGACTTTCCCTCCTAGAGAAGCCATCCAGTGTCTTTAGCTCTGCAGTTAAGAGTGGAATCTAAAGAATCTTTGCCACTCCATGACAGAACATTGACCACAGGTCTCATGCAACTGACCACAGTAGCTGTGAGTTATGAGTGAAGGGTCCCTGCCATGCCTAGAGGACTGTTTCACTCTGGTTTCACTCTGGCTCTTATAATTGTTTGGCTCTTCCTTATAATTGTTTGTCTAGAGCCTTCTGAGATAATCCTTGAGTCTTGAAGTCACATAGATGTCCTGTGCATGGCTGAACCCTCCACTTGTATCTATTTTCATTACTTTGGCCACTTATGAGTTCCATGAACTGTTTTTATTCCATTCTGAGGTGGAGTCAGAGCTTTCGATATCTGGGTCCTCCTGTTCTGGAAGAAGCTTGATTCTGATAGGAGATTCAGCCATCTAACAAAAGATACAAGTCTAACAACTGATCACTGACTTCCCCAGATTTGCTCCTATGTTGGCCCTGTTATACTCCCTATACCAAGTGAAGTGATAATTTGAGTTTGTTAAAGAAACAGAGAGCATTTACAAATCTATCCCTTAGTTGTCAAGTTTGATTTGTTCCATTATCCATTTGGCCATTCACTCATTGATCTATAATAATTTATGAGACACAGTTTCTGTGTCAGGAACTGTGTTACTTCAAACATGTGGATGATGACACAGTCCTGCATTACAGAGCTCTCCCCTGACAGACTTATGACGTGACATATACTACCATGTCATATACTTTGGTTATATAGAGTGTTAGAGAGGAATACAAATAGGGGCCTTGTATTCAAATTATTCTCCTTCATATTTGGGTTCCCGAGTCTGATGGAAGAAGAAAGAACAACCACAAGCAGTTAGACTGACCTCATTTTTCTCTAGTTTTCTCTAATGTCTGTTAAGTTTCAAGAATTTAAGTATTAAGATATACACACTTGCAAGCTTAGTGATGTTTTCAAATTTACACTGTCTCCTATTTTTCTTTCCACCATCACTTTTGATTTGTCCTGTGTCTATATTTTTTCCATCTTTCAAAGACCTCGAATATTTTTATCCTTCTGAGAGTTGGGAGTTCATCCAAACTTTAAAATTAAGAAAACACTCATTTGAGCATATGTGGTGCTCAATGAACACTTTTCAGACTAAATTCCTAGTTTGAGCAGACAATCCAGTACCACATTCACACCCTTTGACGTGGTCTTCTGGGCCCTGAGTCTTGTAGGGATCACTGTTTCTACTGTACGGGAAAGAAACCTGGGAGATGAAGGGCTTTGCTCAGGGTCGTGTTTTCAGCAATTGGCTCGGAAGAGATTTGTCTGAGGCTCCTACTCTTGCCCCAGTGAATAGCATGATGCCTGGATTTTGGCTGCCCATGATGAAGAATTTTAATTCTCTTAGATGACACTGACCCTTCTCATGTTTCATGTATTGTATTAGGCCTGTCCAAAGACACTCAGGTCCTTTCGATATTAGCTTTGAAGTTTGTTTCAGCAATCTGACTCAAGGGCAAGAATTCATGTACAGACACATCCTGGTAGAGCAGAAAAATGTAATCAATTCCTTCCATGTGTTGTATCTTCCTCAAAGAAATTTGAGGTCAACAAGTAGGGGCCCACAGACTTAAGTCTGCTCCACCTTGGCACAAGGTTGGAGAATTCAAGCCTATTCCTGCTCCTTCAAGGATAAGACAGGAAGTTTGACCCAGGGAGTGGCTGCCTACAGGATACTTAGTCTAAGGTGTAATGTCCTTCCCGAAACATCAGAATAGTTAACTAAGGAAATAGTGACTTGATGTCTCAAGTATTGAAGCAAGTAACTATTTTGATTGTACTTTGTGTCATGTTAAAGCAGTCTTTTGCCTTTTCCCCTTTTTGTATTGGGGTATATACGCATATGGAAAATAAACATGGGTGGATTTAGTGTTCACTGAGTTGCCCTCCTGGTACTATTCCATGTCTCTGTATTTCTTTTATATCTATGTCTATTCTGCCTAACACTTCTAATTCACATGCCTCTACCCTGGAACGTACAAATTTGTCAGGGATGAGCCCCAACAGATATACCCCCAACATGTGGCTTATGACATGAACACGGTCCAGAAACTTACCACCTCATGCACGTGGAGCAACTAGCATAGACCCACATGTTATTATCATTCTACAGTAAAGATTAGTTGATCCAATGAAACATAAAAAGTTACTGGGCATTTTAAAGAACATGTTTAATAAAATGACCATTTAGAAACAACCTATTAGCTGTTACATGCCTTTCAGAAATAGACTATGCACCCTGATTAGAAAAAAAATCAAACAGTCAAGGCCTTTATGATCCCCCAGATCACAGAAATACCCATCTCTTTTCTGATGCCACAGCTCTAGGTGTTGATTCACCTGGACATTTTGAACCCTGGGTCTGCAGCCTTGCATCTCACCCCACAGAAGCTGAGTCTGAAGTTGTTCTGGCAGCAGAAGAAGGTCCTAAAAACATCTGATTATTTTTAAGTGTGCTTTCATTGTGCTGCTTGCAGCTGTGAGTTAATTTTGTTTTAAAAAAAGAAGACCATTTGCTTCTTTAAAATCCAGGTTTTTATCCTGCTGTAGAGCAGCTGTAGAAAGAGCAGACTCACTTCAAAAGCCCTGTTTCCCTAAGAACCACTCTGAGAAGATGCCTTCCCACCAGCAGGGAGTCAAGGTACGAGATCCTCCTTGGCCGATACGTGCATATGGGTGGATAGATGGATCAATTGTAGATCTGAAAAATGTGACAGCTTCCTGGATGCATCCTAAAGAGATTGTGATCCAACTCCCAGACCTTTTACACAAGAGAAAACACAATGATAGAGATGTGAGCAGCCTAAGACTTCCAATTAAGCTACCTAGACCCCCGCAGCAATTATAATCTGGATTCAGAGAGCAATGAGGTGTGGAACAGTGAAGGCAGACCCACCCTGTGCTCAGCACCCTTCTCTGCAGTAAGCATTAGCCACTGCTGTGCATATGGCTGATTTTGGGTATCCAGCTACAGGCCTCTTTCTTTCCCTCCACTCCACTTCTGAATTACTTGCTATCTTGGTAGAATTTGAAGTTCCTTCTCACTTTCCCTTATCCATTTATCTGAGCACAATCTCAGATAGTATCCCTGATTGGACAGGCTCATCTCTATCTATCTCCTTCTTATCGTCTAAGCAACTTAGTACCATGTTTACATTTATTTATAATTCTGAGAATCTTGATATCCCACATACTTCTGCTAAGCCACACTGCCCAACTCTCAAGGGTGTGCTTGATGCTGGCTTCTTTCATCAGTGTGAGAGAGTCAATGTCTCTGTGAGTCCTCCCATGAGTCCATGCCATGAGAACGAGTCATAGTGACAAACAGTAATCAATCCCATCTCTGTCACTGCCCTGTTAGCTAGAGGGTGGCTCTGCCAGTCACTTGCCAATCAATTTCACAGAATGGAGGTTGTGCCTCACCCAATTCAAGCTTCCTAATTAATGGAGTGACAAAATTTTGACATTTTGTTGGCTTCTCTGGCTCTTGTGGGAATTTCAGAAAGAGGGCTGAAAGAAGGATGGGCTAAGCAGGATGATACGGAGCGAAGACACTCTGGCTGAAAGCATCATCAGTAATTTTTGGTTAATGGCATTTTTTAAAAATAAAAGATATTCTCTAACTATAGAAGTAATGTGTTCTTTGAATACAACATCTTTTCAAAATATTGCAGTTCACAAAATATAAAATTCAAACCAGTTAATTTGTTTTGTTTTCATGTGAAAACACCCTCAATGTTGTCTACCTTAAATGGCTGCATTATGTAAAATCATCCCAGAATTAAGGATACTCAGATGGTCCATTTATCTGCCCATCTGCACAAATAAGCTACAAATGTCACCAGACACCAGGTCTCACTGCACTTCTCTGTTCTGCCTTTCGTATGTTTGTTTTAAGGCTCGTTTCTGCTATGGTCACAAAATTTCTTCCAATCTCCTCCAACTACGTGACTGTTGGTTGTGGTACCTGGACTACACGACTCACCAGTGACTGGAGAAGGTGGCTTTCTCCTGTCCAAACATGGACTAAAGACCTTCACTTCTCTCTAACTGTGCTGTGCCAAATGCAGTTATTCGCCAGCCTCTAGAGCAGACTTTAAAACCAGGATGATGAGACAGTTGGGTAATGTTTGCCAAGGTGTACCGAACCTCAGTTCACCCATAGGATGACTAAGATTGGGAGATTTAAAAGTAGAACATAGAGAATATCAGATGGGTTTTCTCTCCCAACAATAAAAACTTGCAGAACTCTAGTCAGTTTCAGAAAATTGCAAGAAGAACAACCATACTGTGTGTGGTATAAGGTGGTGTTGGGGTGACGAGATGGCAGTTAATCTGTTGACTATGTTTTTCCTATTGCAGCAATTCCATTTTAAGGAAAGAACTATGTCAGGCAATTTTACTGTACAGTTATCAATGCATACCTATACCTATACTTTATTTCTTTGTGTGTGTGTGTGTGTATGTTACTAAATTCAGAATCATATTGTATCTGTGTTTTGTGACCTCTCTCTCTTAATGAATAGTTATCAAAAATTCCAAAAACATAAAAAGATGCATGTAATTTAAATGACACCTGTTTGTAGACTTTCCACAGTTCATTTTACCTTTCATGTTTACAAATTAAAGTGCCATATACATTCATGAGTATACACCATTGTTCACACCCAGTTTTTCCTTAGGATAGAATACCACAGGTGGCATTTATAAGTGAAAGCATAAAAACAAAATTTTTGTATACTTATTAAAACTTGCCCATTACAAACACTGTGCCAATTTTATACCCTGGCAATAGAACAAGTGGGCATATTTAAGTATGTACATCTGATACGTTTTCAAAATCCCCAAAGTATTAAAAATTGTTAAGATATAAAGCTAAATCTATGGGAGGAAGTAAGAGAAAGTGATAATTTATGAAGAACTCAGCATTTCTAACTTAGTACTTGGTGTTTTCTGTCTTTCCTGTCTCGACCTCTTTTATGAAGATATGCAAATGAGGTCCTATTTGGATGCAGATGGCAACTAATACTTCTTGAAGATGGTGCTGCCCAGTCATTCCTGTGAAGTGATCCATTTCCTTCTGGAGGGAGGTTCCCCGAGACTCAGGAAGTCAACAAAATTTACAGGAAGTTCCTGAAACTTCTAAGGCTTGCCAAGTCCCTTCCTAAGAGTACATTAAGTGGTAACTCTCCAAGCAGTCCAACTGCCGTAGGTGATGCAGAGGGCTGCAGGCTTGTAACTTTCCTGGGCAGTCACCCGTGCTGGGTAGACTTGTAACGTAACTGTCCTTCTGTCACTCAGTTTTTATAGCTAACCTTTCAAAGTGACTTTTCAACCATGATGTTGTGTGACCCCAATAAACTTACTGGTTCATAGACAAGACATGAGTAGGACTGTCCTTTAGGTTGTTGTTAGTGCCCTATTGGGGACGAATAAAAATCTGCTCTCATCTCCCCAGAAAATGTTACACAGCAGATGGACACTATGCTCTCAGGTAATGATGATTCTGTGATACGTAAATAGCTTAGTTTAAGCATGTCTGATCAAGCACAGGGGTAAACGCACTGGCTCGTGTCACACAGAAGAATACTCGGAGATGGCTAGACTCAAATGTTGTGGTAACTAGGACTCTGCTTCTCCTTTCATTGCTCCGGCTTGTTGGTATCCTCTCCTACTGCAAATCAGGATTCTATGAGATACTAGGACTTCAGAGGGAAGGCTTCTGAGAATGAGCTTTTTTACCTTCCCCACCAGAGAAACTACTTCCAGTTGAAATCCTCTGGTTCACTAGGATTAGTTAACTGGCACATCCTTTGCTCTATAAGTGTGATGGGGATAGCCTGTACTACACAAATACAGCACAAGTTCTCTCTCTCTCTCTCTTTCTGTGTGTGTGTCTGTCTGTCTCTGTGTGTCTGTCTGTCTCTCTCTGTGTGTATGTGTCTGTGTCTCTCTGTGTGTGTCTGTCTGTTTCTGTGTGTGTCTGTCTGTCTGTCTGTTTCTTTGTGTGTGCGTATGTGTCTGTCTGTCTCTCTCTCTTTCACTAACATGATGGAACAGGAACTGACACCAATCTAATTCTAAATTTTCACTTTCACTTACTATTAATTAAACCCTTTTTCAGAAATATGACTATTGTATAAATAAATATACACCAGCATTAGAAAAGCTCCTTCTTACTTTTCAGTCATCCTTATAACATCACACTGTGGCCGAACACTGCCCTTGCTTGCCACACATCCCTGCGTGAAGCAGGCCACTGTCCTGTTTCTTTCTAAGCTGCAACTAGCGGCTGGGACTGTTGGAAATGTCAGAGGAGCAGGGGTAGGGGGTGGCAGGTGCTCAAAGAGAGAAGCAGTTGTTTGTCTTCTACCATTTCTTGATCAACAAACTCTCACCTTCATTCTAGGAAGACAGTTTGATTTCCATGGTGTTCCCTTTTGTGTGTGTGTCTTTTTCTCTTTAGTAATTTAGGAGAGTAGACTAACACAATACAAAGTTAGTACCCTAAAAGACCCAGATTTAGAGAGGAGATGCTAGTTCTAGTCTCACACCCATGTCATCTTGTGATCTAGATAGATAATGACTGATAAATTAAAACAGTCTGCTAGGATTAGAAGCCCATCTAATTCCATGGGAATTTCTAGATTCAATCTCCCATATATATCCTCAACTAGTTGTTACAGATTAAAGAAGGGTATGTCTGATTTTCAGGGCAGGTGTTTGCTCTTATGGGGAATAAGCTCCCAAATCTAAGCCTCAGAGGGAGAGTATCCCACCATCTCTGTGAGAAAAATTGATATGTATGCATCCAATGACAGGAGGCAAAAAGAGCAGTTGGGGACAGCAGTTGAACGTGGGGAATGGAGAGTCAATCAGCATTATATCATAACAGCTCTTACATGTCCAAGTGCCTATATGGTGCAAGATGTTATGAATAAAGCAATAGCATGCACAGTAGCCATGGATAGCAGTCTGGTGGGACATATGAGCAGTAAGGAAAACATTATAGGCATGATGGCTCTTTCAAAAGCTGAAGGTCAGATAGGTTGGGAGTGCCATGTTCATTCATGGGCCTAAGAAGGGCCTCTCATAGAGAGAATTCCAGGATGAGCAGAATATTTTTAGGGAGTGGAGTAGTGATTTCATTCAAGGAATGAGTGTGGATGAAGACCTGGGGGAGGGAGGGAGCAAACTGGTGACTGACAACCTCCAAGCCAGTTCTCTAATGTGAACATGAGACACGAGGAAAAGGGAGGGATGGGGGTATGGAGAAGTGCATGGAGGCCAGAACAAGCCGAGCTCCATAAGCTACACTTAGGAATTTGATCTTTATCCCAAGAACAATATGGAGCATTTAAAGCAGGGAGCGGTAGAATAATAGCTGCATTTTTAAAAGATTGCGCTGACAGCGGCAGCCAGAGAAGCCAAATGTACTGAACAGTCTCTTAGGAGACCCTTGTACTCGCAACATAGCTTGGATGTGGGTGTGGAAGGAGGGAGGACTCCGAATTTGCTTCCATCTGTCTCTAAACCATAGATACCAGGATATGCAAAATCAAACCTTAAGTCTGCTCTTGAGTGGAGTCTCTGAGAATTAAAGGGAGAAAGGAATCCAAATCACCTCCTGTTCGCTAGGAGGAAATTACAGAAGTGAGTCTACAAAAGAAAAATAAAATTAGTTGTAGTAATTCTAATTCACAGACACTATTTCCTGGCCAGATGCTGTGGTGGAAAATCGCAGAAACACCCACTAAAATCATAAATGAAAATCACATATTCGTAACATTTAATGAGAATACAGGCTGAATTTACAGCCGCTGAACGTGCAATATGGATGAAGATGTTGATTTACCCAGGCAAGACGGAAATATATATGATAGAGGAAAACAATAGCCAGAAACGTGATAAACATTTGCATGAAAATGAATCACAAGAAAAATTTGAGACTTCTTTAATACTTTATGCACCAAATTATCTTCAGGGCAGTCAAAAGAAATAGTAATAAATAATAATAGGGTGCTTTCTTGCTGTTATTTATTTATTTCTGTTGACAAAACCTCTGTTGACTTCAGTGGAAGTACAGCCTCCAGAATGTGGCCCAGGAAATTTATAGTCCGTAACTCAGAGAGCTAAGACCTTGAACATCAAGAAAATCTCCTACCCTTGTTTATATACACTGTTCTTTATCACAAAGGAAGAGCTGGTCCCCATTCCAAGTAACCAGGCATTATGCAAGGAATATTCTGACTCACCCAGCATCCTTAATCAGTAAATGCTGTGCCAATGGAAAGAAAGTGGAGGGAAGTCACAGCATCCATTAATAAAAAATGACTGGGGCTTTCTATCAACAGAAGCATCATTAGGAAAT
Source organism: Chionomys nivalis (assembly GCF_950005125.1). Taxonomy (NCBI): domain Eukaryota; kingdom Metazoa; phylum Chordata; class Mammalia; order Rodentia; family Cricetidae; genus Chionomys; species Chionomys nivalis. The sequence continues at coordinate 51,016,279 of NC_080103.1, read as the reverse complement.
GTATGGTAGGAAAATAGTGGGCTGTAGATTTGTGGTGGTGAGGATGGCAACAGAATACTAACATTTACACACTCTCAACCATGCTGGATTTCAGGTAAGCACTCATGTACACTCATACACATAATATAGAATCACATATTTCTAGTGCCTTTAATTTCTAACTACAACCACAAAATAAAGGACTACCATACATATCCCTTTGGCTTACTTTCCACTCTACCAGCATAAATATTCCTAATAGGCAATTGATTGTTCTTTTCTGATCATGTCTCCCATGAAAGTGGTGGTCAATTTTTGTCAAAAGATCCGTCAAATAAGACAGGAAAAAAAACCCATTGGATTTAATCTAATCATTTTTTGAACAATCTCCTCTTGGCTTCCTCTCCCAAGCCTGAAGCCTTGAGTAAGTGATGGAATCATGATTCATCTTTCAGTAAATGGTGCAATCTCTATTTCATCTGAGGAGCTTGACCACACAGCACACTTATAATTTCAAAGCTACAGCATTAACCTTAGAAAGAACAAGACAGCCATGTTCTGATAACAGAGAGCCTCCTTGAATATATTACCTAGTATTTTAGAGGGGCTTGCCTTGTTCACTGAGGATGAGGGTGGATGAATTCACATGAAATCTTAACAAATGGCTGAACGGAAACCACTGAGATTGCTCCTACTTTTCAAACATCAATAATGCATGTTACCAGTGGATTAACTAATCATATCCCATTTTAATAGCATTTCTGCTCTTCGTTAACTTGAGCATGGCCCATAAAGTTACTTGAGTTTCCAGAAATGAGCTAAGGCAAGGTTATGTGATTTACAGACAACAGCATCAACTCCCTTGTCCAGGTTGTCCTGTGGGCCTCTGGGCTAGAAATTAGATACAATAATATCAAAAGTTAAAATGAACTGAAAGCATTTCTATGTCAGTTTCCCCCGACTTGTTTGTAACAGATAATAATTCTCATACTAATTCAGCAAGTTACGTTGCCTGTAATGGAAGTACCCTCTTCACCTATATTTTTCCCTGAAGAATGCTTCAAATCACTACAGAGTTTAGGCACTAAGGACTATACCAGTTTTGATAAGAAGGTGAACATGTCACACACCCCCTGAGTACTGTTTAATACAATCTTCTATTGGAATTCCAGGATTTATGTCACTATTATAGAAAAGCTCATTTTGACTATAGCACCAACATGACCTAATAAATGACTTCAAGATGCTGGAAAGAAATTTGGCCAAGACAAATAGGTGTTCAGCAAGGCCTCCCCAGCACACTCATTTTGCTATATGGAAAATGAACCCAGCAAGTTTAATGCACACCCAATGAAGTTTGGAAGCATGGTCTAATGCTTTTTGATCAGTACCTGAAGTGAGCAGTTTTTGATTTCCCTGCTTCTTCCTCTAATGTGTATTCTCAACAAAATGGCCAAAATAACCCTTCTAAAACAAACATCACACCACACCGACACCTTTGCTCACAGCGCTCCCCTGCCTCCTATTCTGTCCCACGGAACATAGAAATCAGAGCTGGGGCCGACAAGCAGAGTCCACTGCATTGGACCTCTCTCATCAATTTTTTATCCTTCCATTCATTAGCATGTCTCCAGCCCCCAGTGGACACTGTGCCTCTAAAAGACCCACCACAGATGCACCAGAGGACGTTTGTGTAATCTGTACCTCCTGACAAGTGTACACTTCTTCACACTGTCTACAAGGCTAGACTGCCCATTGCCCCTTAAGATTTGCTTGAGAGTCACCACCTAACCCTTTCCAACCAACTCCTGGCTTCCCTCTCCTGCCCACATTCCACAGCTCAATACTCTATGCTACATACTTGATTCTTTCTGTAGCATTGCAATCTGTCTCTAGCTTTCTTCACAGGATACACATGTGTCATGTTCATTGTCTCTCTTCCTCAATAGACTTTACACTCTATTCAGCCTATTGTCTTCAACTCCTGTATGCCTAAACACAGAGTGCATGGCTCCCATTTGATATTTAATAATAGCATCTGTATGAATGAATGAATGAGAGCAAGTGAATGAATCCTAAATTCTTGACCACAGGAGAGGTTTAACTCACTGAAAATTCGGAGGTATGTAACTTAAGTTTATGATTAAGTTCCACGTTTTCTCATCTGTGAAATGAAGTCATTATATTAACAGAGCTGGTATAAACATTAAAACAAAAAAGAAAACTGAAGACAGTGCCTTGCACAAAAGTTCATTATTATAAAACTAAGAATAATAAATAAGAATAAGTTGGGCTTATGCTCTGCTGCAAAGGCTGATGTAGGAAGATCACAAACTCATAGCCAGTTTAGAAGCTAAGTAAGACTTCTCTCAGAATCAAAAGTTTATGTGTGTGTGTGTGTGAATATGTATGTATGTATGTATCAGACTGCTTACCTAACATAAATTAAGGCCTAGATTCTATCCCTGGTGCTATAAAGACAAAAAAAGATGGGAGGAACAGAGAGCAGGAGGGAGGGAGGAGGAAGGGAGAAGGTACGGAGGAATAGATGGAAGGGGAATAATATTAAAATATAATATTTGTATAGAATTCTCCTCCTTATAAAGGATATGGTTCTTTTCATTAGACCTACCCAACCTTTGTTCCAGAAGAAAAATAACTAGATTCTCCATGTCTGCCTGTGTCGAGGTCAGAAGCATTCACTAAGTATCAACATGGTTGCGGAGAAGGTAGTCAGATTCAAAGAGAAGCTCTCAGACTCCAAGTCCAGTGATCTGTTCTTAGTACTAGAGGGAGAAAATACGTATCTAACGTGTTGAAAGGCTGTTAGTGTCTTGTGCTTGCTTTTTTTCTTTCCAGAGCCTGGATATCAGCCTGTAGTATGGCTAAGACAAAGGCAGTATCAGTCTTCAGCATCCATGACTCCCCTGTGAGACCCAAGAAGTTACACTTAAGCATAGCAAGACGCTTCTTTGACTCCAACACCAATACACAGTCTACAATTATTCATTAATGGACTAATAATTTCCCAACATGGTTCTGTGAACCTCAAGACAGGGATTGAGGTTTTATTATTTTTTAAGTGCATGTATATATTCATGTGAGTGCAAGTACATGTTTGTATGAGTATGCCGGTGTGAAAGCCAGAGGACAACCTTGAGCATCCTTCCTTGGGAGCCGTCCACATTATATTTTGAAACAGAATTTCTTATTGGTCTTAGACTTGTTGGTTAGACTATGCTGGCTGACCGGCCATCAGCCCCAGGAATCCACATGTCTCAGCCTCCCTATATCATGGGCATGCACCTCTATGCCAGACATTTTTACATGGGTTCTAGGTATTATACTCAGGCCCAGAAGCACCGTGCTGATTGAACCATCTCCTCTCCCAAGCTTGCATCTCATTTACTAGTGCTTTCCAAGGTCTAATTTCATCTTGTTTACATTGTTGATGTTTAGTAAATTCTTGATGAGTAACACAGTGAACAACACGGGTGTGTTTCCTGCTGCTGCCTACGGTAGCTTGCAATACAACTGATCTCCTTTCCTTTCTTCTGCAGTAATTAGAGCGCAAGCAGATGTCTAGAGCAGCATGCACCACCCTTCTCATCCTCCATGATTGTGCTAATTGGGAAACTTGGTCCCCAGAATGTTGTGAGCAAAAGAATTACACATTTAGGAAATGTTGAATTAAACAGACTTAAGCAGACTCTTCCCCTACAGGACTTCGTAGAGCTTTCAACACACTAATAGATGTTACAAATCTTTGAAGTTGAGGTTGTATCAGTAACATTTTGTGAATGTATTGAGCCATGTGCTCCTCCTCGCACAGTGTACCTATCAGGAAAAGCATCTTGCATGGAGCGTCTTAAATCAAGTTTTCTAGGGAATATACCTCTGTGTAACTAATACAGTGAACGTCTTCAAAATCAGAATCTAGGGCTGGGGAGACCAGCAGGTTAAGGTGCCTGATGACTTGAGTTCAAACACGGGGACACACATAGTGGGAGGAAAAAACTGTAAGTTGTCCTTTGAAACACACACACACACACACAACACGCACATTCAAACCAGATAAAGAAATACAATTTTTAAATCAGAATATGAATATAATAAAACATGGCAGCAGAAGCATGAACTTTGGAAAGTACATACATGGCTCTCAGGGCAATTTCCCTAGGCTTTGTATTCTACTCAATGCTGGTTTGCCTGGGGCTACAGATCACTTTTTACTGACAAAGATTTATTTTGGTAAGTATGCAGACAAGACTAAAATTTATGTCAGTTTTTTGCTGTTGTTGTTGTTTTATTTTGTTTTGTTTTATTATTGGCATAGAGCCTCATATAATCTCAATATCCAACCAAACATTCTTTGAAGACCAATTCATTAAGGAAGGATAGCAAGGGACGCTCTTGTCTCCCTGGTCTCGGGCGTAGGCTCTACAACATCCCTTTTATCTAAATAAGGGGAAATTTACAATCAAAAGGGAGACATTACCCACAGTCCTTTATCAACTGATAGCTTGCATTAAATTTTATTCACAAGGTTAGATTTTTTAAAAATTAAAAAAAAAACTGAGGACATAGACCATAGAACCGACCAACATGTTTTGATGTGGCCACAAAGAGAAAGGTGGTTAAGATGAGGCAGGCTAGGAAGGGCAGCTGTGATTGGGTGCCCAGGATGGGAAATGGTCATCTAAGCAAGGAGAATCTAGTTAAATGGAGATGAAAGAATTGAATTCCACTCTGCCTACCTAAGGACTTAGTTTCGTGGGGGCCAATTGCAAGTACTAAAGTTTCCATAACAAACAGCTGTGTTGAGTAAATACCCAAAGACTTTCTGGGTTAGAGACAGGCTTTAGCAATTAGGAAATGAGAAACTACAGAGTACAAGGTCCCTGTGACAGGCAAAAGCACAATCAAAACGCAAGACATTACGCCTTTCATCTAGTTCCTCCTAGCCTCTTCTCTACGCCACCCCATATCGTCATCTTGAGCTTAGCCCCCAATGGAAGAGGGGTTGGACATTTGCCTGATCACCCCTATTACTCGGATAGATCTCTCTTCGTATATCCACACTAACCTTGTCGTCACCAATACAACAGACTCTGAGCTCTACTTTTTAAAGCTACAAAACTATCCAGACATTTGCCTGATACACAAACTCTTAACTTTACAAATCTTAGGTGAAATGCATTGACTCTGATTTAGTCTTCTTTAAGAGACTCTTCACTAAATCTTAAATTTGGAGTCCCGTACCAGATTCTGGTTCCTTTCCTGTTTCTCCCTCTGGTGAGTTCTCATAGTCACAGGACACCGTTGACACACCATGATCAGAGGCAAAGATGTTGCCCAAGGGCATCTCATTTTGGAATATCTTAATAGGAGGATTCTAAGTGAATCTTGAATGAGTCTCCAAGATGCTAAGAGGGGCTGGATGCCTCCAGATGAGCAGAGGGGACCATGGGCCCCTGGGGTGTGTTCTCATCCTCTCCAGCTCACTCACAGCTCTCTCTCCATGCTGTTATTCCTTTGTCTTCTTACAGAGATCTGGCTTCCCCTGGATCTTCTCCAGCATGAAGCCCACTCATTTCCTTGACTCGCAGTGTCCTCTTGAAAACTAAGTAATAGAAGCAGATGCTCGAGCTCACACACATATTTTCTCTCTCAAGCATTTATCACAGCTTCCCACCCAAAGCTGAGGTGGATCTACTGGGAAATTCGCAGTCTCTACCCCACAGACAAAAGTTACTTAGGCTGATCGGGTGGTTTCCCTAACTCTAACTTTCAATGAATATAAAATTTTCGCTTCTGAAGTCTGTGTCCACTGTCTCTGATTTGACACCTATTCATCGTGTCCTGAAAACCAGTTTTTTCTTTTTTCTCTTTGAGCATCCTCATATGAAGGGTAGAGGAGGACATTCTTTTGCCTGGAGAGAAATGAAAACTAGTAAGGCTCTGGAATGACATCCATCATAATCTGTACTTCTTGATCTGTCTTCTCCTACATTCAGGGTGTAGGGGGAGAAAGAGACATATAGAAAAAGTCATTTCTGGTTGTTTCCCTAAACTAAAAGACTTTATACTTGACCATGACCCTACTTAAATAAAATTGTATCACTACCATGTATCAAAATCTTTCAATGCTAAAGACTCCAAAACAGCATACCATTACAATGACCTTGGGTATCTCATGGAGGGGCTGATTCCCACTAAATGAATACAATTAATTAATTAAAAAGACTCACATCCAGTATTTCATGTGACTGCTGTTTATCTCCCATGGCATGTACAAACTTTTTTAAAAGAAATTGCGGGAAATGTCAAGACCCTTACTTGTTACAATTTAATTTCGCACTGCTCGGGCAATTACAGTTCAATGAATGATGATTCTAACACATCCAAGTTTTCATTACTCTTTGCTTAATTTGTCAGTTAATGCCTTTGAGTTCTGCAGTTTCCCCAGCAGTCTTAACTTGCCATTAAAAACCTGTCAAGGAAACACAACCTTCTGATTGCAGCCGGGTTTAAAGACTGCATGTATCTTCTCGTTGTGAAGAAAGTTAGCTCTTACTCCTCAGCCAAAATATTCATACTTCAGGAATTCACAGTTAGGAAAGATAGCAATAATTCTAGATTAGTGTTTTTTTTAATGTAACTGCACTGCAATAAATACCAGAAATAAGAGTCCATGCTTAAGATACTATATATCACACAAATGTTACTTTCTATCGTGTTTCTTAGTGGTTTATGGTTACCTGATAGATGTTGGACTTTTACATTCCTTTCCATGTCCCAAGCATCTATTACATTTACACGTTTATACATCTCTAATATTTGTGCAATACATTTTCCTGAATCAGCTGATGACATTTAATAGAATATTTAAGGCACAATATAAAACCTTAAATGCTCTTGCTGATTTTAGTAGGGGGTGCACATAGATTGGATTTCAAATTAAAACCTACAGTGGTATCCCGGACATTTTTGCTTCTGCTGTGCATATTGAAATATGACTGAGTGTTTCTTATGCAGTATTGCAGCATTGCTACAAACAACAAGCTTTTGGGCTTGGAAGCGAGCAAGACGATTAAGGAACTATTAATGAAGGGAAACAAAACCAGAGTGCTGGAATATAATAGTCCATGAAATCCTTATTGGTAGAAAGGGAATCTGCAGTAAATAAATATTAACCTAAATGCTATGGAAAACATGAAGCAAACTAGGGAAAAACGTGTTCTTTAAGTTAAAATATAGGTTAAAAATCGCTGACGATATAAGGAAAGTCCATTTGCATACAGCAGGGCTCCATCTGCTGTGGAAAGTATAAGCTGCAAGAATGATTTAATATTTAATAGAAGTAGTGGCCGTTGTTAATTATAATTTGCACATTTACAAATCAGCACTGATAGCAATGCAAATTATGAAATATAAGGGTGTTCTGCCGGATACTAGGGGAAATAAGATGACAGACAAAGTTAATGGAGTATCCCTAACCACAGCTCTGTCAGAACACATCAGAGAACTAATCCAGTTACAAAGAGCCTGCAATGGAAAATCTATTTAAAATATTAAAATGCTGTTTGGTAAAAGCTTTTTCATAGTGCATTTTACTTAAACAGTTGCTTATTGCTCATGGGTCATTAGCCATATACCCAAATGCATTCTGCAAACTGCCATTTAAAAGAATAGTAGAAATTAAAGAAGAAATATATTTCCATGACTCTTTTTCCTCCTGATGTATAGAAAGTGTTTGGTGATGTCTAGTCTGGATATGGAAAACCTGGCACATGATTACACAATAAGTGGACAGCTGTGGAATGAAGCATTGGGCTTTGCCTTCACTGAGCTGTACTCTTCCACACAACTTTTCCCTCTAGATCTGATCTTATTCCCATTTCTATTAGACGCTAATCATGATAATACAAGGAGACTCTTATTTAGTATGAAGACAGAAATTATCATTGATTTTTTTCATTAATCTTCTATTTCACCCAATTTCTCTTATCGTTGTACAATATGGATTAGCAGAGGAAGCATTTATGCACAATATAGGAATGGTAACTTTTTTCCCTCTAAATAATGGACAGTGCTAATTTTATCTTCTGGAGTCTCTAATTTATGGAGCTGGTTCTTTATCCAACCTTCTACAATTTACCATGATTAGGGAACCTTTGCTCCATGACTATTATTGTTAATATATGCTAAGGATGTCTTTGCTTCTTTGAAAAAAATATGAACAATGACAGTACCAAACATTCTCCTGAAAATATATAGCCTAAGTTAGCCAACTTATTATATATTATACTTAAATGTGAATTTAGTTATCAAATTATATCAGGATATATTAGCACTTATTTATTTCAATTCAGAGTACACTATCGAGTTATTTATTGTATTGTGGCAAAGGGCAAAACTATCAGTCTTTGCATCAAAAATTTCTAGAAGATGTTTATTTTAAGCATCTTAAAAATGAATTTGGACATTTTCGACAGTGTGCCCACTAGTTCTTATTGTCTTACTTTTAATGACTCTATGTCTTTATATAACGTGATTAATTCTTCTCTTAATTCTAACTTTCAAAATTATTTCATATATTGACCTATTTTATTTATTCTTGAATTTGCTTGATGTATTTTGCTTCACTTGATACATCTACCACATATGTTCACAGCTAAGCCAGTAATGTGTCCATGAACTATAACATCATTAATCAGAAACCAAAAAAGCTATTTATTAGTTTAAAAAAGACATTGAAAACACTGTGATTGGAAGTGAATCAGAAAATATCTCTCTTTATTGGGATTCTAGATAACAATACACACATACACACACACAAATATAATGATGTTTTCTAAGAATTATACCATAATAATAATCTGCTATTATTTGAATCATGGTTTCAGACATATATTTCCTTTACATCTGGAGACATACATAGCATTAGGGTTGTTCCCACTTGTATTAAATAATATCTATCAACTTCTTTTTGTAATACAGTACCAGTTAATCATCCAAGATTCTCACCAAAGTTCATAATATAAGTTCATAACATTCTCACATAAGTTCATAACAAAATGGATATGAAGAAGTACTCTGTCATGTATGTTGATAAGTGTTTATGAATCTTTGGTTGTGGGTTTCTCTGTCGATGCAATAAATCATATCAGGTCAAATTAAAAGTTCAGGTTTAATGAACAAAACAACTCTAACTCCAGGGTAATTCTCAGGGGGAAAAGGCAGGAGAGAAATCATGCCATGGGTCTAGGGGTTGAGTTTTAAATACCCTGTAGGCACAGTCTGGAGTAGCTCTGGAGGAGAAGTCGACCCATGACTGACTTTCTAAGAAGAACAGGGTTTGGAATGCGGGAGTGAGACCAGAGCAGAGATTCCCAGCATATGTATGAGTGGAAGCACAGGCAAATCAAACCAAATGGTTATCCTGCCTCATAAGACTTAGTGTTCTAAAAATAGTAGTTATAGAATAGGGAATGATTTAAAAAGAAAACATATGCTATATGATCAAGGAACAAGAGATTGTCAAATAAATCCAGTCAGATATCGAACATATATACAACAATTGTTCTGAAAAAGTATCACATTAAATTTTGAAAATCTGTGGGAGTCCAATTTCTAATAAATAGGCTAGATATTTTAAAACAATTAATAATCGTCGTGATGCAGTTTTGGGCAACATGTGAATTCATTGAAACTAAAAGAAAACACAGAAGAATGAATTTAAACTTGAGAAGGCTATACCAGAGGAACCTCCTTGGCTAGGATGGTACCTGTGACTGTGCTGAGGCAGAGGGCCATGTTGTTGTCCATGGCCTGGCCGGTCACCAGAGATCATGCTGATGTCTATGGTACATGCTGATGCAGGTGATCATGTGGATGTCCATGGTCCATGCTGTCATCAGAAACCATGTGGAAGTTTGTGATCCACACTCCCACTGACTGAAAAGGACAAGGAAGCTACTTTTGCAGTGACTACAGACTCACAACTGAGAAAGAGGGACATAGAAGGGTTCTGTGACAACCCCCAACCCCACCCTATCTCACCCCCAACCCACCCGAAAAACATAAGAGCCTAGACAGAAAATCACTGATGAGAGAACTCTTTAAAATTGTGCTAAAGATGATGGAATGTAGCTCCCCACAATTGATGACTTTGGCAAGGGGTTGGGAGGAGGGTGTTAAGGGGAAAGATTCAGTTTTCTCTAAGGGGTTGGCCACTGGAAGATTGCCCATGGGCCAGTGAGAATATGAACAACAGACACCCTCTTTTCTTTTTCATTTTCTTTTTTCCTCTTCCTTCTCCTCCTCCTTTTTCTTTTTTCCTTCTTTTTCAGGGGTGGGGTGGGGGTGGGTGGCATCCCAAAGATGAGTGGACCTGAGTGAACTGGGAAGTAAATTTGATCAGGGTTCATGATGTAAATTTCCCAAATAATCAATAAAATAATGTGTTGAGAAAAAAGTAGAGTAAGTGGAAATATTACATTTTCCTGTCGTTTTTGTTGCTGCCTTCCTTCCTCTAACTACGTGTCCTTACTCATGGGTTTGGTTTAGTAGCCAGGTCTGTGAAAGCAAGATCATTGCTACAAGAGGAATACCTCCCTGAGTTGAGAGAGGAATAAGGAAGCTTATCATTGAGAGCCTAAAATATGTTATTTGGAAATAGAGTTTTTGGAGAATTAAGTTTAAAAGGTATTATTAGGGAGGACTCTAATTCAATACAACTGGCCTGTGCATACAAGAGGAAAATAATACCTGGACTTATTATTAAATATTTCTTCATTATATATTTTATATGTGTATAAAAGGAGCCCACAACACAAATAACAATATACAGTGATAATTATTATTGTTAGGATGCCATATCACAGACATGCACCAGAGAAGAAAATGCAGAGAGACAGAAAATATTCACCTAGAGACATGGAGAGTTTTCTCTCAGATGCTGGGACAGACACCTGGAACTGATTCTTTCTCCCCAGGCTTCAGAGGGGATAGGCACACATACACACCCTGATTTTGAACTTAAACCTCCTGAACTTAAGTGACAACACACTTTTTCTCTCCTCAGCCACTCAGTTGTGTGGTACCTTGTTATCAGAGCTTTAATAAACCAATGCAATCATTCTTAATATTTTCGAACCATGAGCTAACCCCAGTAATTTCCACTTTTAACCTCACAGTAAAACACCTGAGAGAAGTATCAAATTCTTCTCAAAGTACCTAAAGCGAATTTTAAATTATTTGAAATGTGATGAGGACACTGGTACATCGATTATTATGATATAAAGTCAGCAAACACATTTGTCTAAGTTGGAATCTCTAATGGCACATCTAATGAAGTTCTGAAAAACTATGTGTTTCGGTAAAGATGCCAGACTATGCGTTGCCAGCCCAGTGTTTACTGTCACTGTAGGGACGGCATCCAATCCCTGGGATTCTATTGGTGCTCTTCCAGCAGACATTATTCTGGATGACTCAGTGCTAATGCAGTAATTTAGCATATTTCTGCATGCCAAATAATAGATTATAAAAATGGTGTCATTTGAACTTCAAATTGATTTAGCCAATGGCAAACAATGGCTTTGAGGTTTTTTTCTTCCTTCCATTTATGAAAACAACTGTAGCATATAGAGTGGTTAAGAACACTTAAATTTATCTGTTAAATGGAATTTAATAATTCAAGCATCTTTGTAGACAGAGTCACAATTTTCCATGTATTATTTCTAGAGTAACTACAAAATTATCAGTTGAATTTAAGAGTAAGTCCACCAAAACAACAGCAAAAGAAAACCTTTAGGTTCAGGGCAATGATAATGAATGAATCAGAGCAAATACTTGCCTTCTTCTCTAAAAATAAAGGATCAAAGCAATTTTAAAAGAACACACAAAATACAAAGCCTTTGAAAACTGACAGACTTGGTGTCTATGTGTATGTGGTCTTAATCTTCTCATCTGCAGAGTAAAGCCTGGAGTTCACTGGCTTCCCAAGGTAGTTGTGAAGGCAAATTAATAACTGAAGAAGTATTTCACAGTATAGAGGTCCCCATGTGTGCTGAGCACTGCTCTTTGTGAAATAAAATGCCTGATCCCATTTGCTTTCTATTGCTGTGACAAAAGAATGATTGAACCAAAGTTGGGGAGGAAAGGTGGTTTAGTCTACAGTTCCGAATCTATCATCAAGAGAGGCCAAGGCAGGAACTCAAGGCAGGGACTTGAAACAGAAACCAGGAAGAAATCCCCCTTGTCAACTTCCTTTTAGGCTCTGTCCAGCCGCTTTTCTTAGGTAGTATAGTTCTGGTCCACTTGTCTAGGGGTGCTACACTGGCAGTGGGATGGAGTCTTCCTGAATTTGTTGGTAATGGGGGAAAAAAAACCCTCAGACATGCCTATCAGTCACATGATGGAAGGAATTTTTCAGTTGAGGTTCCTTCTTCCTACGCATGTCAAGCTGACAACCAAAGTTAATGATCCCTAGCCACTAGGTATTTTCTTAATTCTTTCCACACTGGGCTGTATGGCAAGTATTTTAGAAAGATTATAAAGTATATTATTGATTCTCTTTTGACTTTTGATACAAAAATGAAGTAAGCAATTCTGTTTGTGGCTTAATTTGATTTAAAAAAATCTCAAATGTCTACAAAATCTTGCTTTTACTCTTTGGATAATATCTATTCTTTATGATACATTAAGAATATTCAATATTGAGGCCCGGGTGGCGGAGGCACCGGCAGTCAGGCCCGGCAGGCAGGCCTAGGCGGCGGAAGCACTGGCGCGCAGGCAGGCCCAGGTGGCGGAAGCACCGGCAGGCAGGCCTAGGCGGCGGAAGCACCGGCGCACAGACAGATCCGGGTGGTGGAGGCACCGGCAGGCAGGCCCGGGCGGTGGAGGCACTGGATGCAGGATAGTGCGGGCAAGAAACAGTGAAGCCTGCACTGAGAGCAGATTGCCCCACTACAAGTAAATCAAACCCAATAGATAGCATCGGTAAGAGGAGATGGGCAGACGCCAAGGCAAGAATTCACCCAACAATCTGAAAAACAACATGAAAACACCAGAACCCAATGATCTTACAACACAAGGACTTGAACACCCTAACACAGGAGAAGAGGAAAAAACTGACTTTTTGAAAGCAATAGAGTCCCTTAAACAACATGTAAAAAACGCCCTCATAGAAATGGATGAGAAGTATAACAAAAAGTTTGAAGAAATGAGTAAATACGTAAATGATACCCTGGGAAGCCAAGAAAAAACAATCAAACAGGTAATGGAAACAGTCCAAGAATTGCAAACTGAAATGGAAGCAAGGAAGAAAACACAAACTGAGGACCAGCTGGATATGGCAAATATAGGTCAACGAGCAGAGACTACAGAAACAAGCATAATCAATAGAATACAAGAGATAGAAGAAAGAATCTCAGATTCTGAAGACAACATAGAGAAAATAAACGGACTGATCAAAGAAAACACCAAAACCAACAAATTCTCATCACAAAACATTCAGGAAATATGGGACACAATAAAAAGACCAAACCTAAGAATAATAGGGATAGAAGAAGGAGAAGAGGCACAGCTCAAAGGTCCAGAAAACATTTTTAACAAAATTATGGAAGAAAACTTCCCCAACATAAAGAAAGATATTCCTTTGAATATTCAAGAAGCATACAGAACACCAAACAGACTGGATAAAAAAAAAAAAACGTCCCCTCGCCATATAATAATCAAAACACAAAATATACAGATTAAAGAAAGAATATTAAGAGCTGCAAAGGAAAAAGGCCAAGTAACTTATAAAGGTAAACCGATCAGACTTACACCTGACTTCTCTATGGAAACCATGAAAGCCAGAAGGTCCTGGATAGAGGTACTACAGAAACTAAGAGACCATGGATGCAAACCCAAACTACTATACCCAGCCAAGCTATCGTTCACTATCAATGGAGAAAACAAGACATTCCAGGATAAGAACAAATTTAAACAATACGTTGCCACAAATCCAGCCCTACAGAAAGTAATAGAAGGAAAATCACAACCCAAGGAATCCAACATTGCCAACACTGCCTACAATAACCCAGGCATCTAGCGACCCTTCAACAGCACAACTCAAAGAAGGGAGACACACAAACTCTTCTACCAAAAGCAGTAAGAATAACCGGAGTTAACAACCACTGGTCATTAATATCACTTAATATTAATGGTCTTAATTCACCAATAAAAAGGCACAGGCTAAGAGATTGGATACGAAAACAGGATCCAACAGTCTGCTGTTTGCAAGAAACTCATCTCAACCACAAAGACAGGCATCTACTCAGAGTAAAGGGTTGGGAAAAGGTTTTTCAAGCAAATGGTCCTAAGAAAAAAGCAGGTGTGGCCATACTAATTTCTAACAAAACTGACTTCAAACTAAAATCAATCAGAAGAGATCGACAGGGACACTTTATACTCATAACAGGAACGATTCAGCAGGATGAAGTCTCAATCCTGAATATCTATGCCCCTAATATAAAAGCACCCACTTATGTAAAAGAAATATTGCTAAAACTCAAGGCAGACATCAAATCACACACACTAGTAGTAGGAGACTTCAACACACCTCTCTCACCAATGGACAGGTCAATCAGACAGAAAACTAATAGAGAATTAAGAGAATTGTTGGAGGTAATGAATCAAATGGACTTAACAGACATCTATAGAACCCTCCACCCAAATAGGAAAGAATACACCTTCTTCTCTGCAGCTCATGGAACCTTCTCGAAAACTGACCACATACTTGGAAACAAAGGAAACCTCCACAGATACAAAAAAATATCAGTGTCCACCTGTGTCTTATCAGATCACCACGGATTAAAGTTAGAAGCCACCAACAATGCTACCCCCAGAAAGCTGACAAACTCATGGAAACTGAACAGTCAACTACTGAACCACACCTGGGTCAAGGAAGAAATTAAGAAAGAAATTAAAGTCTTCCTTGAATTTAATGAAAACAAAGAGACAACATACTCAAACCTATGGGACACGATGAAAGCAGTGCTAAGAGGAAAGTTCATAGCACTAAGTGCCCACTTAAAGAAAACGGAGAAAGCATACATTGGGGACTTAACAGCACACCTGAAAGCTCTAGAAAAAAAAAGAAGCAGACGCGCCCAGGAGGAGTAGAAGACTGGAAATAATCAAACTGAGGGCAGAAATCAACAAAATAGAAACACAGGAAACAGTCCAAAGAATCAATGAAACAAAAAGTTGGTTCTTGGAGAAAATCAACAAGATTGACAAACCCCTATCCAAACTAATTAAACGACAGAGAGAGAACACGCAAATAAATAAGATCAGAAATGAAAAGGGGGACATAACCACAGACACAGAGGAAATTCAGAGAATCATTAGATCTTACTACAAAAGCCTGTATGCCACAAAACTGGAAAATGCAAAAGAAATGGACACTTTTTTAGATAAGTACCATATACCAAACCTAAACCAAGACCAGGTGAACGATCTAAATAGACCTGTTAGTCGCGAAGAATTAGAAACAGTTATCAAAAATCTCCCTTCCAAAAAAAGCCCAGGGCCAGATGGTTTCAATGCAGAATTCTACCAGAACTTCCAAGAAGAGCTAATACCTATACTTCTTAATGTATTTCACAATATAGAAACAGAAGAGTCATTGCCAAATTCCTTTTATGAAGCTACAGTTACCCTGATACCAAAACCACACAAAGACCCAACCAAGAAAGAGAATTACAGGCCTATTTCACTCATGAACATTGACGCAAAAATTCTCAATAAAATACTGGCAAACCGAATCCAAGAACACATTAGAAAAGTTATCCATTATGATCAAGTAGGCTTCATTCCAGAGGTGCAGGGCTGGTTCAACATACGCAAATCTATCAATGTAATCAACCATATAAATAAACTGAAAGAAAAAAACCATATGATCATTTCATTAGATGCTGAAAAAGCATTCGACAAAATTCAACACTCCTTTATGATAAAGGTCTTGGAGAGATTAGGGATACAAGGGTCATACCTAAATATAATAAAAGCTATTTACAGCAAGCCGACAGCTAACATTAAATTAAATGGAGAAAAACTCAAAGCCATCCCACTAAAATCAGGAACACGACAAGGATGTCCACTCTCTCCATACCTCTTCAATATAGTGCTTGAAGTTCTAGCAATAGCAATAAGACAACATAAGGGGATCAAGGGGATTCGTATTGGAAAGGAAGAAGTTAAGCTTTCATTATTTGCAGATGATATGATAGTATACATAAGCGACCCCAAAAACTCTACCAAAGAACTCCTACAGCTGATAAACACCTTTGGTAATGTGGCAGGATACAAAATCAACTCCAAAAAATCAGTTGCCTTCCTATACACTAAGGATAAGGAAGCAGAGAGGGAAATCAGAGAAGCATCACCTTTCACGATAGCCACAAATAGCATAAAATACCTTGGGGTAACTCTGACCAAGGAAGTGAAAGATCTATTTGGCAAGAACTTTAAGTCTTTGAAGAAAGAAATTGAAGAGGACACCAGAAAATGGAAGGACCTCCCTTGCTCTTGGATTGGGAGGATCAACATAGTAAAAATGGCAATTCTACCAAAAACAATCTATAGATTCAACGCAATCCCCATCAAAATCCCATCAAAATTCTTCACAGATCTGGAGAAGACAATAATCAACTTTATATGGAAAAACAAAAAACCCAGGATAGCCAAAACAATCTTATACAATAAAGGATCGTCTGGAGGCATTACCATCCCTGACTTCAAACTCTATTACAGAGCTACAGTACTGAAAACGGCTTGGTACTGGCATAAAAACAGAGAAGTCGACCAATGGAATAGAATAGAAGACCCTGACTTTAGCCCACAAACCTATGAACACCTGATTTTCGATAAAGGAGCTAAAAGTATACAATGGAAAAAAGAGAGCATCTTCAACAAATTGTGCTGGCAAAACTGGAAGTCAATCTGTAGAAGAATGAAAGTAGATCCATATCTATCACCATGCACAAAACTCAAGTCCAAATGGATTAAAGACCTCAATATCAGTCCAAACACACTGAACCTGATAGAAGAGAAAGTGGGAAGTACTCTACAACACATGGGCACAGGAGAACACTTCCTACGTATAACCCCAGCAGCACAAACACTAAGGACATCATTGAATAAATGGGACCTCCTGAGACTGAGAAGCTTCTGTAAAGCAAAGGACACTGTCACTAAGACAGAAAGGCAACCCACTGACTGGGAGAAGATCTTCACCAACCCCGCAACTGACAAAGGTCTGATATCCAAAATATACAAAGAACTCAAGAAATTAGACCGTAAAAGGTTAATCAATCCAATTATAAAATGGGGCACTGAGCTGAACAGAGACTTTTCAACAGAAGAAGTTCAAATGGCCAAAAGACACTTAAGATCGTGCTCAACTTCCTTAGCAATCAGGGAAATGCAAATCAAGACAACATTAAGATACCATCTTACACCGGTCAGAATGGCTAAAATCAAAAACACCAATGATAGCCTCTGCTGGAGAGGTTGTGGAGAAAGGGGCACTCTCATCCATTGCTGGTGGGAATGCAAACTTGTGCAACCACTTTGGAAAGCAGTGTGGCGGTTTCTCAGGAAAGTCGGGTTCAACCTACCTCTCGACCCAGCAATACCACTATTGGGAATATACCCAAGAGATGCCCAAACATACAACAAAAGTATATGCTCAACTATGTTCATAGCAGCATTGTTTGTAATAGCCAGAACCTGGAAACAACCTAGATGTCCTTCAATGGAAGAATGGATGAAGAAAGTATGGAATATATACATATTAGAGTACTACTCAGCAGTAAAAAACAATGACTTCTTGAATTTTGCATACAAATGGACGGAAATTGAAAACTCTATCCTGAGTGAGGTAAGCCAGACCCAAAAAGAGGAACATGGGATGTACTCACTCTTTTTTGGTTTCTAGCCATAAATAAAGGACATTGAGACTATAATTCGTGATTCTAGAGAAGCTAAATAAGAAGGTGAACCCAAAGAAAAACATATAAGCATCCCCCTGAATATTAACCTTCATCAGGCGATGAAAGAAGACAGAGACAGAGACCAACATTGGAGCACTGGACTGAAGTCTCACGATCCAAAGGAGGAGCAGAAGGAGAGAGAGCACGAGCAAGGAACTCAGGACTGCGAGGGGTGCACCCACACACTGAGGCAATGGGGATGTTCTATCGGGAACTCACCAAGGCCAGCTGGCCGGGGACTGAAAAAGCATGGGACAAAACCGGTCTCGCTGAACATAATGGACAATGAGGACTACTGAGAACTGAAGAACAATGGCAATGGGTTCTTGATCCTATTGCACGTAATGGCTTTGTGGGAGCCCAGGTAGCTTGGATGCTCACCTTAATAGACCTGGATGGAGATGGGTGGTCCTTGGACCTCCCACAGGGCAGAGAAACCTGCTTGCTCTTTGGGCTGAGGAGGAAGGAAGACTTGATTGGGGGAGGGGGAGGGAATGGGAGGTGGTGGCGGGGAAGAGGCAGAAATCTTTAATAATTAAATAAATTAATTAATAAAAAAATAAATAAATAAATAAAAAGAATATTCAATATTCTTTCTCATTCTATTTCTTCATATTATTATTGTAATCAGTGTTTTGTAAAGTTCATTCACTAAGAGATGATGAGAAAAGTCAGGCTGGAAACTGGGGATGTGGCTCAGTCAATAAAGTATACAAACATGAATACTTAAGTTTGGACCCTCAGAACCAAGGTAAAATTCAAGCACAGTTGGTTGAGGCCTGTAATCCTGACACCGATGATGCAGGGACAGAAGGATCCCTGAAGCTTCCTGGCTAACGAAGCTAGCCAAATCCGTGAGCTCCATATTCACTCAGAGACCCCTATCTCAAAAAATAAGGTGGAGAGAGATTAAGGACAGCATTCCACATTGACCTCTGGCTTCCACACATGTGTACTAGTACCACATCCACATATGCATATACCTGCAATAATAGCAATGCTGCTGATGATAACAACAATAATGATAAAAATAATAATTCTCTATTTAGACTTGGCATTGAACGAAAGTTTATAGCTTGTCTCATCTCACCAACTTTGCTCCTGTGGAGGATTTAAATGAAGTCTCTGAACAGTCTCCATCTAGCTAGACTTTAAACACTCTCACTAAAAGTATATTTATTTTTGGTTGTGAGCCTAGATTTTAATGACTGAGCCATCATCTCTCTAGCCTTAAAAATCCAGTAAGTCTAGATAATAAGTAGGGCCCAAAGAGGGATGCATGGATTCCTGGGAAGGGGAAGTAGAAAGATCTTCTGTGTAAACTGGAGGCAGGGTTAGGGGGATGGAGGAATGGGAACTAGAGGAAGCAGGGTTGGGATGGCTGGATATGGGAGGCTGGTTGGAGGCAGGAAGGAGGTGCAAAGACGCCTTGATAGGAGGGCCATTTGGGGTTAAAAAGAAACCTGGCATCAGGGAAAGCCCCAGGAACCCACAAGGATGACCCCAACGAACTGGCCATCTACTATAAGCATTGGTGACTTCCCTAATTGCCATCAGAGATACTTTATCCAGGAACTGATGGAAGCAGAGGCAGAGATCCACAGGTGAGCACTGCGCTGAGTTCCAAGAATCTTACAGAAGAGAGGGAGGATGAATTGTACAAGCCAGGGGCGCCATGGTCGGGGAACCCACAGAGACAGCTTGCAAAAGCTCAAGGACGCTGGACCAACAGTTAGGGTGTGTACATGAGACCGACCTAGACCCTCTGTATGTGTGTGACAATTGTGTAGCGTGGTTTCTTAGTAAGGCTTCTAACGCTGAGGGCAGGACCTCTCCCTTGCACTTAGCTGGCTTTGGTAACCCTGTACCCCAAGCTGGATTACCTCGCCCGGCCTCAGCATAAGATGTGCCATGCATTGTGAAAACCAGTGGGAGGCTGCCACTTTCTGAATAGAGATAGAGGAGGGGAGGATGAGGAGGCAGGTAGATGGGAAAATGGGAGGGGACAGGAGGGCAGGACTGAGGGGAAACTGGTTGGTGTATAAAACAAATGAAAAAAGAATACTATTTAAATAAAACAAATTTTAAAAAGTGTATTTATTGTGGAAAGGATGAAAGCCACTTCAGCTATTTATAAAATAACCAACTGAAAAGTCTTTCTCCAGTTGGAGTCCTTTGCTGCACTGAAGTGCTAACTGTTTGCTGTGTTTCTTCCCTGGAACAACAGAGAACAAATGTGTTCACACCATCATTTGATCTCAATATTGAAGGTGCTGTTCAGGTTGTTTAGTCTTCTCTATGTGGTTTCTGCACATTCCTTTTTGGACTCTCATCAAGGTCTGATGTGGGAAGTCCTTCTGTATCTGTGGTGCTGTAAAGGAGCTGCTTTCAGCCAATGGCTTAACAGAATATAGCCAGGATGGAAAAGATATACATAGAGAGAGAGGAGGCAGAGTAAAAAAGATGCCATGTAGCCGCCAGAAGGGAAGGACGCAAGCCACCAGCCCAAACCTCGTGGTAGATCACAAACCTCGTGGTAAAATATAAAATAGTGGAAATGGGTTGATTCTAGATGTAAGAGCTAACTAACAATACGCTTAAGTGATTGGCCAAGCATTGATTTAAATATAGTTTCTGAGTGGTTATTTTGAGTCTGGGTAGCTGCAAATGAACAAGCGGCCTCCCTACAACAAGGGTCCACTTTGCCCAAGGACCTCCAGCTTAAGGTACACAGGACTGAAGGCTCCATTTGATTTTCATGTTATTCTGCAAAGGCTGTTTTCAGAAAGATGGCTGTCCCCACTAGTCTCTTTTTATGTGTTAGGGAAACATGTTAATAAGTCTTTTAGCACTAGAGTCAGGAAGGGGAAAAATGGAAAGAGAAAGAAAGAAAGAAAGAAAGAAAGAAAGAAAGAAAGAAAGAAAGAAAGAAAGAAAGAAAGGGTGAAAATTTTCTACCTATTAATTAATCTAGGATGTAAGCTCTGAAAAATACACATTTATTACACACTCACTATTTGTCTCCAGCAGCACTCATCACAATATTTAAGCCACATACAAAAGCCTCTATTTCATATAAGGACTAAGAGCAAACCTTTAGAGACACAGAGAATGGGGTTATCATCTGGGAGCAGGTATAAGTGGACTAAGTCCTGCAAGTAAAAGTTGAATGAATTAGAGTAAGCATGTAGTTAGGAGCTAAGCCAGCACACAGACTGTGAATTAGATCTCTAGGTTTCCAGTGAAGGTTCTGACATAATTGAGAGGCTATTGAATCAATCTGTGAGATGCTCAGTTGCTGACACAGAGAAAGGGAAAGCTTGCTCAGGCAGATTGATAAGCTAGCAGGCTCTCTACCTGGTGAATGAAAAGAACTATTAATGAGGCCAAACTAGAAGGAAACCTTTGTTCTGGAGTTAAGGGTGGGGAGAAGGGTCAATGAAAGGAGTGAGGGTAAGGTGAACCTGGGAGGCAATCAATTATAGGTCACAGTAGATCAATTGCTGCGCT
This sequence comes from Chionomys nivalis, assembly GCF_950005125.1. NCBI lineage: Eukaryota > Metazoa > Chordata > Mammalia > Rodentia > Cricetidae > Chionomys > Chionomys nivalis. The sequence goes on along the minus strand of NC_080103.1, from coordinate 50,994,743 downwards.
ATCTGAGCACATCCAACCAGAAACCCAACATCAGCACCATCTCTGTTTTTTCTTCTCAATCTCTTGTGGTTCCTAAGATCATCCATTCTAATCTTGTAGTCAGTTCGCTGCTCGGTGTTCATATTGTCTGTGACTTAACATAGACCTTTATCACCTTTTATCTGAAAATTGTTAATGATCTTTGAACATTAACCTAAGCCTTGTAAACTTATTCTCTTAACTGTTGTAGGAATTTCCTTTAAATCACAAACCTGGCCACACTTTTAGATAAAGCCTTTTGATCAATTCTGTTATCTGTCAGATAAAGTTCTAGTCATGGAATTCAATGCCATTCATTATCAGATCTCAAGATGCTTTTCTAGAATCTCTTTTCGATCAGCCCATCACACAATTCACACTATACTTCAATCGCAAATGACTTCCTCATTTCCAGTGATGGCTAGTTTGTGTGTCAACATGCCATAAACTAGAGTCACTTGAGAAGTGAGATCCTCACTGGAGAAAATACTCCCCGAACACTGCCCTGTAGGCAAGGCTGTTGGACAGTCTGTTGATTAATGATTGGTCAGGGCAGACTCAGCTCACTGTGGGCAATGTCACCCCTAGGAAGGTGGTCCTGGGTGGTCTAAGATAGCATGCTGAGCAAGCCAAAGGAAGGTCCTCAATGGCTTTAAAGATTACTCACCATGCCCTCTACTTCCGTTCCGGCCTCCAGATCCCTGCTTTGAGATCCTACCCTGGACTCCTTTGGCAGTGGAGTGTGCCCTGAATACTGTCTGAAGAACACTCTTTCCTCCTCAAGGTGCTTCTGTTGTTGTGTTTTATCATAATCAAAAACTAAGAGCTGTTATATTTCTTTGCTTAATATGTCCTCTCTGACTACAAAGTTCTTTTTTCTCTCTACTGGATACGTTCCTATTATTTAGAACCAAATTAAAATTTCAAATCATTTTCCAATAATCTGTCACTCCTTCAATTCCTCTACAAATTATTTCTCCCATTCTCTGTATGTCCTATACTGTCCTGTATTTTATTTTTTTCCTACTGACTGTACAAGCCTTCATCTTAGTTCCCAACAGATATGAATGAATGAATGAATGAATAAATGAAGACACCAAATAAAGCTCAGGAGGTGATGATGAGTACTCTCTTGATTATTTCTTTTAATTACTCTTACAGTGATACCTATAAGCTTCTAAAACATTGCAACATACATAATTCAATTATGCATAAGATTGTAAATTTTATAGTAATAGGTTTTTATAATTTGTTACCAATAACCATTGCCACTGCAAAAAAAATCCGGAATTCCTCCACCTAGACACTTGAAATTACTTGTATTAGACCCTGTTCTAGGCATTGAAACTCCTTAAGTAGTGTTATAGCCAATATACTCTCATAAAGTTGATATTCTAATGACACTTAAACTGGCTGGCAATAAGTAAGTGAACAAATAATCTTAGTTGTATTGCTAAGTAGAATGGAATAATAAGATGGCCAGATTGTTAAAATAAAAAAGTGTTCAGGAGCTGGTATTTGAAATGAAACCTAAAATGAAGTAAAAGCTGCCAGCAAGGGTTGTGTCTGAAGAGGTAATAATCTTGTGTTTCTAGATAATGTTACTGTGGTTGGTGCTCAACAGAAAGGGGGTCAAGAAATGCCATTAGGAAGTGATGTTGGAAAACAAGAAGAGACTATTCCATATATAACTTTATAAGCCAGGAAGAGAATAAAACTTATCTTTAATAGAATGTGACACCTGAGATTTCACGATAGACCATTAAATTTATTGTGAAACAAAATTAACTCTTTCTTGGGTATTCTCAGACTTTGGGGTTACCACATATAGAAAGCATGTTTATAGAAAGCATATTTTATGCCGGGCAGTGGTGGCACATGCCTTAAATCCCAACACTTCGGAGGCAGAAGCAAGCCAATCTCTGTGAGTTCAAGGCCAGCCTGGTCTACAAGAGCTAGTTCCAGGACTGGCTCTAAAGCAACACAGAGAAACCCTATCTCGAAAAAAGAAAAAGGAAGCATGTTTTATGTAATAATGTAAACTATTTCTCAACATATATAAGTATATATATATATATACGTATGATAGACTCAAATTTACTCACATTTATTTAGATATTGTTATATTTCTAAAATGATACTTTTTAAGCCCTGATTATGTAAGTTTCTCATTAATAACAGAAACATCTTAAGATCCTCTTGCTCATATCTACAATGTTCATGTAGAGACAGACTCGAACCCCTTTAGAAATTCAGTGTCTTTCCATTTTTTAACACTAATATTTACTATTAAGATACTCTAACCTGTTTTCTGTACATAAGAGCCCTATGAACTACAAATATACATTTTTTGCATAGCAAGATATTTCACTTTCTTCACAGTGTTTGAGGGAGCTGACTTTTTTATTAGTTTTGATAACAGGCTGTTCATCAAAGTTTTAAGCTTATATTTTCTTTCTTTTTTATTTTAGACTAACAAGATCCTTTATTTCAGCTTTATAAATCCTGTCAACCTTAGAGAATCAACACAACCACAGGAATTAGCACTTCACCACAGAAGCACATCCAGACATTACTGTAAAGTCTGGGAGAATCTCAGTCTTAGGAAGAATCCATGTGGCAGAGCCACTGAGGAAAAGTTTTAAGTTTATGTTTTTAGTACCTTAAGATATGTTGGCCCATCTCAAGGGTGCAGATCCTCTCCTATGCTTTCTTCTGGATGCTTTAATGCACTTGCTTTTATATTAGATATATAATACAGTTCACGCTATTTTATTATCATTTATTTCCCTCTCTTAATGTATAATGAATTTCCCTTTTAAATTTCTAGCTTTTAGGGTAGAGTTGCTATTGTTACTTTTAAAGCCTTTCTTCTTTTCTAAACACACTCCTGAAGCTATCTGGATGATTCCCTGTAGGTGCTGGTGCAGATGTTAAGGTTCTCATCTGTGTTTCAGCTGGAAATCTGAACGTGGCATTCTCATAATCATTTAGTTCAAAGTATTGCCCAGCTTCTCTTCTGCTTATTTAGTTGACCCGTGGTTGATTAACATGTTTAATTTCCAACTATTTGGAAGTTTTCTAAATGTCATTTTATATTTATGTCTACTTTAAGTTGATTATGGCCAACAAACACTCTATGTTTTCTCACTCATTTAATATATATAAGGACCTGTTTCATAGGACGTAATAAAGCCCAGAATAGCTCTCAGCAAGGATTCTCACGGTATATTGTTGGCTGTGCTAATCAGGAAATGTCCATGAAGTTGAGTTGGTTAATACTGTGATGATGTTTTTCAAGAATTTTACAGTATTGACTTTCTATCTGTTCCCTCAATTGAGGGAAAAATGTTGATATTAACCATCATAATTGTCAATATTTTTCTGTTTTTCTCTTTTTGATCCTGTCAAAATTGTTCTGGGTAATTTGAAATCATCATTCTGAACATGTGAACATGAGTCTTCTGTCTACTTAATAAAGCAATTCTTCATAATGCCTCTTATCTTGGTCTATTTTCTGTTATTATGAGCTACTTTTTGGATAAAAAATTATTTCTTACAGTAGTAGAGGTTGGGAAGCATAAAAACATCACTACCATCTATTTGACTACCAGAGATGACCAAATACCAAAGTGACAAGGCCAAAGAAATGCTTGACCAGAGCAAGCCCGCCAGAGAACTCATTTTTGTAACCCTTCCTGGCAACACCTGTTTGCCTATCAACCTAAACCAAATACCCTTACACGTGAATCTGAGGAGTGAGTTTCCAACACCTGAAGTCGGTGAAGTACGCCTGCCAACCGCAGCATTTCTCTGAAGCTCCTCTACTTTCTCTGCTGTAAACAGATAGCCTACTCTATCTGCTGTAAACAAAGACAATCTCAGTTCTTGAACACACCTGTTTATGTTTGCAAATGATCTCTCAAATCCTGAGGCTGTCTTCAACCACACATCTAGGTAGATATAACAGATCTATGTATATTAGAGTTTTATTGTGTTAGATTTAGGTTTTTGCTATTTGTCTCTTCTACCTGTCTCCACTTTCTTTCTGCTTTGTTATTCATCCTTATAAAATATTTGCTTTTTTGGAGTAATAAACTATCTTCTTTGAGTTTACTAGCTATCTACTGGAATTTAAAAAAACTTAGGGTTCTGTTGACATGAGACACGATTGCTCCTGGCAGCACTGATCTATTCCTAAGAGAATGTAAGAATGTTGAGCACCGCAGAGGCAGGCGGATCTCTGTGAGTTCGAGACCAGCCTGGTCTACAAGAGCTAGTTCCAGGACAGGCTCCAAAACCACAGAGAAACCCTGTCTCGAAAAACCAAAAAAAAAAAAAAAAAAAAAAAAAAAAAAAAAAAAAAAAAAAAAAAAAAAAGAATGTTGAGCACCAAAGACACTCCACTTGGAGCTTGTTTTCTTGTTGACAAAACTGGCCTTTGGACAAAGAACTGTCCCTTCCTCAACCACTGACAAAATGCATGGTGTACAGACTGGACAAGTAGGATACAAGCAAGACTGCCAAACCTTGCCAAGACAGTGTAAGATGGTTTTTCAAATTTTCCTGCCTCTGAAAATGGCCTGTCAGTTACTCTAGGCCTCAGCCAAAGTTGGTTGCCCCAACATTGCAAAGGAGACTTTGGGTGACAGAGACAACAGGTAGCCAGTTGTCTCTGTCATTTCTTTCACCTTTTGGAAGTTGATGGTTGTACTTCCTGTTTACTCAAGTAATATCATTTCCCTTTTCAGGTCTTTGATGGGGCTAAAGACTAGATAGTCATAGTTAATTTCCTCTCATGACTTAGCCAAGCCATTTTTAATAAAAGACACAGACTCTTTAGGATAGGATAACTATTAAAACATTTAGCATATGTTTTTTGTTTGATGTTGTTCATACTGCTTTTAATTCTAAGTTTTATGTATTTTTGCTGCTTCTTTTCCCTAGACAATACTTGATATTTGCTCTTATTGTATATAGTTTCATATTAGGCTTAGAACTCTCTTATTTAGACAAAACGGGGAGGTGCTGTGGGAACTCCTTCAACCAATAGCCAGTAAGATACTGGCCCACTTTGGGTGTGGTCTCATGTACTATAAATGCAGATGAAAAAGTGTGTGCAGATCACTTGGCTGCTGGATTCGGCTCCAGGTCTGTAACACGAGGGGCTGCTTGTTGGGATTTCCGTCCTGCCCAGTTCCCACAGCCATTTAGCCATAAAGAAAATCACACAGAGGTCTCCAGAAGATTATAAACTGATTGGCCCATTAGCTCAAGCTTCTTATTAGTTCTTGTTGCTTATATTAACCCATTAATTAAATCACTGCTTGGCCTATTAGCTCTAGCTTCTTAATGACTAACTCTTACATATTAATTTAACCCATTTCTATTAATATGTGTATCACCACGTGGCTGTGGCTTACTGGGTAAAATTCTGGTGTCTGTCTCTGGCAGGGCTACATGGCTTCTCTCTGACTCCACCCTTCTTTCTCCCAGCACTCCATTTAGTTTTCCCCACCTAGCTCTGTTCCCCTATAGCTCTGCTATAGGCTCAAAGCAGTTTCTTTATTAATCAGTGGTATTCACAGTATACAGAGGGGAATCCCATATCATCACATTTAATTCAAAAGTAAAAGTGAATCCTGAAACAGGCCACATGATTCCCAGGGCCTCACTTCCAATGGTGCCTTCAGCCTTTCCCCTAGTTACTCTCATCTTTACCATGTGCCCTACCTCCATCATCTCACCTCAGTTTCAGAACGCATCAGCCTCTTGCTCACTGCCACATGTTTAAATGAGCCATTGCTTCTCTGATGTTCAACCCCTTTTCTGCAAGTCAGCCCCTATCACTGTTTTCAATAACCCCACCACCTTGAATTCAATAACTCATTTGGCATTAAAACTTACTAAATGCTTCCTGTTTACCAACAACTCTGAAGGTGCTTTGTGTGTATGAAATCACTTAAATATGACTGTAACATTCTATCCATACATTAAAGATGAGGGCTATAAGAGTTTAGGAGCTTGGATCTGGAGAGAAGGCTTGATATTCAAGGCACTGGCTGCTCTTACTGGCGACCCATGTTCAGTTCTCAGTACCAACATGGTAGTTAGAGCTGTCTATAACTCTAGTTGGAGGTCTGATATCCTCTTCTGGTCTCCATAGACACAAGACACACATGCTGTGCACATGCATGCAGTCATAACAGTAATAACACCTAAAATAAAATCTTAACACCTAAACAGATCTTATAAATGACTAAAGTACTCTTTCAAGATTATTCAATTATTAAGAAGAAAGCATAAATATAACCCCAGTTTTACATGCCTCTAAGTGGTACACTTGCAATTTTTAATTTGTCATACACTATAATTATCTGAATAATTTAAATGTTTTTTCACACTAAATCAAAATTTCTGGGGATAAAACATAGTTATCAGATCTTAAAAGCTTACAGATGATACAAGTTTTCAGACGTATTTGAGAATCAGTGTATTATTCTTCACTTTTTCCACCACACAAATTTGTTACTATTTGATAAGAACTCAAGAAAGTAGCCAACACAATTTTATTGTAATGAAATTTAGCATTTGCCAAATGATTACTGATTGTACCGTGTAAAGAGGGCATGAGGGAAACAGAAATCAATTGCTTAAAAAAGCAATCTGAAGTCCAAGCACCAGGCAACTGTTGAGTAATTGAATATCAAAAGTCTACCATTAGGGCAATAATAGGACATGCCTCGCTTGTTATTGTGGTTGACTTATTCTGTCTAAGTTACTGTTCCCTGGGCATTGCAGGATACCATCAAGTAAATAGGAGACATTATGAAATTGCTTTGTAAGTACAGAATATAATACTGTTATGTTGTTAACTATAAACACTAGGCAATGTGTACCATTAATATCCTTTGAAGGATAGGGTCAAATCTGGGCCTGTGCTCATGTCAGAAAAAAATGTGTTCATTTATTCATAATTATTATGGAATATAATATTTATAGATGATATTAAAGCATGATTCTTTCAAATGTAATGTCCTACATTGCTCCAATAACATCCTAGACTTAGTGATTTTGTAGACTTCAATAGTTGTCCTGTATGTGTTATGTGCCTAGTGACTTGTTTAGAATACATCTCTTTCTAGTCCCAGTAGGAAATCAGCTTCTGGATTAGATATAATGAAATTCAATTAACTCCCTAAATTGGTTTTTATGCTGACAACTACTTATGTCTCCAAATTCTGGCTGTGTATATCCTCTTTTCAAACTCTGAGATATATATTTTTATGCAGTATTAACAATGCTCCATCAGGATGGCATTTTGCACTATAATGGGTAATGAGACATTTCAATACTCTCTTCCTAAACTTTATTCGTTATCATTGTTTGTGTATATGCACACTGGCACAGCAGGAACACATATGCTAACAGCATGAATATGGAGGTCAGGGGACCACACTTGTCAGTCAGTTCCTCCTTCCCAGTGTCGGTTCTGACATCAAATTTAGGTCATCAGGCTTGCACAGCAAGAATTTACCTGCTGAGACATCTCGCCAACTTTACAATTTTTGTTATAGAGACGATTGCTTCTGGGGAGCTTAAAACACTCCTTAGTATGAGAAAGCATATCCCAATATTGAATAACAGTTGAGATGTTTAAAAAGGATTTGCTTCATCATTATTCTTTTGATATAACTCTATTTTCTATTGTATAATGTATCTGTCAGACTCAGGTAGGCCATAATTTAGCAACAAACAGACCCTGAACTAAGGATGCTTAAGAAGAACATTGGCAAGCCGGGCGATGGTGGCGCACGCCTTTAATCCCAGCACTCGGGAGGCAGAGGCAGGCGGATCTCTGTGAGTTCGAGACCAGCCTGGTCTACAGAGCTAGTTCCAGGACAGGCTCCAAAACCACAGAGAAACCCTGTCTCGAAAAACCAAAAAAAAAAAAAAAAAAAAAAAAAAAAAAAAAAAAAAAAAAAAAGAAGAAGAACATTGGCTTATTTCTAAAACGCACTCTGAGCCTTGGAGACTTCAGGATGCCCTGATCCAGTAAAAATGGAGCTGATGGAAAGATTCTTGAGACCTCTGTGTACCATAAGGACTTACCAATCACTTCCTGCCTCTGAAACTTTCTTGTAGAAATAATTTCTATCTAAGTTTTTGGCCAAAAGAGTGCCAGAAAATTATAGTAAATAGAATTGATGATGGTAGAACTTCTGACCACTGAAGGCTGCCTTGGCCCCATTTTTGTATGTAGAACCTATCCACCAACTCACAAGCTTCTTTATTCTGTCAAGATGAAGGTCCAGGACTTAAGAGAGTGCATAGGTTGCTGCTCCATCGTTCATTAACAAATTGTTCACTGGGAGTGACTACAGCAGAGAACACAGGAGTACTGCTCAGAAGTGTTTAAAGTTCTGAGTACATAATTGAAGGTCCCATTTCCAGAGGGGCAAAAAGTCCTTTATTTGCCCTTAATTTGTTCCTTCATGGTAGTTTTCTGTGGTCCTTGCTTTGGTCTTCTGGATTTTGCAATCTTTTTTTTTTTTTATCATTTTCATAAGATACATACAAATGGGTATCAGAAGACACTCTATCCCTGGATACCAAAGAGTCTCTCAGAACCCTTCTTGTGTAGGAGTAGATGTAATTCCAATAGATAGAACGACAATAGTCATTTCCAGTGTTGGACTTCTATGGGCTAGCAATTTCATTGACAGTGTGATATTTTTAAAACTTAGTAGACGTCATCTCTTTGGAGCAGTGTTTTCATTTACCAATCTGACAGCTATTTTCTAGATGGACCCCTTATACCTACTGTAGCTCTGCTTCATGGTCAACCATGTCTACCCTTCGCTGTTGTCTTCATTGCTAATACTTAGAAACTTAGGCTCCTCTGGTTACCTCTTTAGGCAATTGGTTTATGTTTTCTTTCTCTTTTTTCTCTTAGAACCTTTGTCCTATTAGAAGTTACTACATCTAAAGGTTTTAATAAAGATGTACCATGGAATGGTTGAAAGAATTTCCCTTTCTTGTTTCTTCTATTGTTTAACATGAAAAGAAATTACACAAGCATGGAGCTTTTGTACTGCTTCCATTTACTTTCATTTCTTTGTGCAAATACACTACATCTTTCAGGGAAAAAATACGGTCTTCCTTATAATACTTCAGTAAATACAATCAATAACAAACACATACTACAGTTCTTAATATTATATGCTAATTAGAAAAACACCAAGAGTTCTAGGTATGAATTATCATGTAACTCAGGGTTCTGCTACAAGATCAAATGACTACAGGTCTCAGAGTTGCTAATCAATAGATGGGACTTTCTGGTTTATGCTGCATAGCCACTGCCAATAGTCTTTTCAACGTGTCATTTGGAGTCCCAAACAGATGTATGAAACTACCAAAAGTTGCTATCCACAGTAACAAACAAACAAACAAACAAAAAAAAAAGAGGATGCTGGAGGATGTATTGCTTCTTAAGGCTTTTCCAGATGTGATATGTGTCCTATTCGCCAGAGCAAACCATGTAGCCCCACTCAGCTCAAGAGGGATAAAAACAGAGAAAGAGAACAGAGCATACTTGACACACTGCACAGAGTATGACAGAGGGAGGAGTTTGGCACATGACTTTGTGACTTCAGAACTGACTGAGTAACTCAGCAAATCACAAGAAGAATCATCATCCCTGTCATCAGCTCCTATATAGAAAGTTCCCATGTTGTAGGAATGACCACAAAGGAGAAGACGTAACAAAGCAGCCAAGTCCGCTCAGAGAACGGAAATCAAATCCACTTCATATTTCACCAAAAAACCTTTCTTCATTTGACATCTGCTTTTTACCCAAGATGAGAACTTAATCTGGAAACACACCCCAAATGAAAGGATTTATTGCTTTTTTCCCTTAAAAAAATATATTTGTTCTCCATGATTCTTCTAGCAGTCTCTAAAGCCTGGAGATGGTGTGAGCTGTAGAAGAAAAATCTGAACTAAGCTTAGCACAAAAGAGAAACGAATGTTGGATTACCAAACACCAAGGCACTGGAGCCGGTAGGAAAGATCATTTCTCTGAGGAAGATTAAATCAATTGATTTCTGATTCCTCTACTGAAAATATTAACAGGAGCTGCAAATATGCCACTGTTGAGCTGAATTAGCAGATGGTTCCTTCCATGTGTCAACTGCATAATCAGGATGATTGTGCTCCGTTATCCCGCCATTATCCTGTGCTGTTAAATACCTAAAAGCTCTTCAGGCTTTGCTATTCAAAAGCTGAATGTGGGCCATCAATTTTTCCTCCTGTGCAGCTTCCGGATGCCGTGGACTGAAGAGATCCTCAAAAAGGTGGGTACTCACAGGGCCCTCATTCTCTTCCATAACTCATTACTCCCACAGTTGGCAAAACCAAATGGTCTGTGTTTACAAGATGGCAAGCAGAGGGGCAAGAGAAGAGGCCGCAGCACAGAATGACGTAAGCAGAATCAGTGTCCACATGGGCTGACCTTGAGCTTTCATCTCCCACTGTGATTTTTCACTTACTCTACTCTCCTTGGCCCTGTTTTAACGTCTCCTTACATCACACTAGCCTAGTGCCTGGAGTAACTGTCTAATTAAGATCACTTTCATTAATCATACACCAATGTATGCACTAATGCAATTCTTCTTCGGTCTAAAGAGTAATTTTTTTTCTTAAGCTATTAAGATTAAATTAGGAAAATTTTTTAATAATTTTGTGACATTACTCAAACCCAAAGCCTACCAAAACCATGCAAAATAAAAATTCTCATTACAGTGTCTGTTGTGAAATGTGGTATGTAGTCAACAAAATAGTCATCATAATGTTAATAAATAGTATCTATTAGTGATTTAGCAATTAATAAATAAAAGAATAAGATCAACTGATTTCCAAATCAAATAAACAATGGATTGTCTTCTATCCAATGTTTTGTTCAAAATCATAATGAAACACAAGCTCATTTCCACAAAGTGGCTTAAAGATGTATCAGAAATTGAAGAGGACTAATTTTGTTATTGCCTAAATTAATGACCGTCATGCATGGATGTCTTTTGTCCTGTGGTATTGTCGTCACCTCCGGCTCCATGTTCAGTCTCATGAGTGCCCTTGACAAATTATACAGGGAAATGCTTAACAATAGCAAAAGTTTAGTAAAGTTCTTCTGCATTGTTTGCCCCTGTATTCTTCTGCCTTCTCCGTGTGACTATCCCCAGGTCAGTCTCCTAGGGGATGAGATACATGGAAGTTAGTGCTATTTTCCCAGCCAGTGCTGTGGACGCTGGAGACCATAGCTGCCCTGCTGACCTGCTGTTAGCAAAGAGACTCAGCCATCTCACATGAGATGTTCCAAACCATCCAACCCACGGACTCAGGAGTAAAAATAGTCCTTGTTGTATGTCGCTTAAGCTTTAAAGTGATGTGACACTTTTATGGCAATAGATATCTGCAACTTTGAAGAACTGTTTAATAGAGTTTTGAATTTAATAGAACACCAGACAATAGAATTCATGATGCCTAAATTTAGTCTCAAAATCTGTCAGTACAAAATTCTCTTCAACAGTTACATTGTAACATATTATGAAACTTCTGAGGGAAAAATATGAATTTAGAACGTTCCTTAAATGCCACTGTACCACATTGAGCAGGCGAAGCTGCCTCTGGAAATCATTCAGTTCCTCTCCTTTCTCTCTTCTCTTCTTTCCCTTCAAGCAAATAGAGAGCCAAAGAAAGAGAAAATGATTTGAAGGAATTGGAATAGCACTCCTGCAAGGTTTTCAGAGTTGAAGAGGGAAAGAGGCTCTAAGCCCATACCTCCTCTGCTTCAGTTAGAGCTCAGCACTTTCAGATCTGGACAAAAGCTGAAAATACTCTGCCACGTCCTAGAACATTACTGCAATAGACTCCCTGAGACTGGAGGTGTGCACACCACACCAATTTAAAGAAGGATGGCTTGTTAGACTCACCCCTAAACAAAAGCTCTTTAAACAACAGGATTGTACGTAATGCTCAGGATTGTTATCCCCCTAACTCTGAAATGGGACATCCTCTAAACCAAAGAGTCAAGCCTTCAGTGATCAGAAGTGTCCAGTTTAGCTTTGGCTGCCAATCTGACAATGCCTTGACATCTGGGAGCATCTCAGTTGAAGAACTACCAGATTGGTGATTGTTTGTGGGAGAGCCCAACCCATTGTCAGTGCACCAACCCTAGGCAGGAGGCCTTCGGCTCTAAAAGAAATCCATCTGCTATACATGAGCAAGCCAAGAAGCCACCATTTTCCCTGATTTCTACTTTAGTTCCTGTTTAAGTTTCTGACCTGAATTGCCTCAATAATGGACTATGATGTAAATGTGTAAGTGAAGCAAACCTTTTCATCCCCTATGTAGCTTTTGGTCATGGTACTGCTCACAGCAACAGAAAGCAAATTAAAGCAATGGAATATCATACAAGTTCAGCATGCTGTCAACCCATGTTACAGGAAAACGCTTGACGGAATGCATATTTCTTGGGCCTTGAAATACAATTTTAAAGTTGAACTGCTTGCTACCTTGTGCTTTGGAACTGCAGGTGTCTCACATGTCTTCTTAACCAGGAACTGCAATGAGCAAAGGTACAGTTCCTTTGAACGTAAGAGGGATGACATGCTTGCTCTGTCTATTCTCGCCCCCTTGGAAATGAGGCCCCCAGCATCTCAAAATACCCACATCCCACAGTGTGATGCTTAAAGTCCCCCTCTTCCTTACAATCCACAGTATACTGGCATGGGATTGCACATCCATGTGAGCAATTCAGTCGTGTTACCTTTATTTAACATCTTAGGAACCAAGACCAGAAATAAGTTTGTTCCTTCAAACAAAGTAAAAGCAAGACTAGAGAAGAAATTTGAATCCTCTAATTCTCAATCCAATGTTCCTACCATGAATAGCAACTCATATTCTTTTGTGTGGAAACAGTATATTAAACCATGGTAATATGACATTTTCCAGTGGGGGACAAAAGGGTTAGTTCTGGGCCAGAGACATTTATCTGGTGGACACTCATTGCAGTAATCCTCCACTTAGTAACTGTTGTTGGAATGTGTTCTCCAGAGTCCATGTGCTATAAGGCTGGCCTCCACGTGGCACCTTTAAGCCCAGGTGGCTAATGAAAAGTCATTAGGTTGTTGTGGTTGTGAGCTTGGAGAGGAAAATGGGACCCCAACCTCTTCCTCTTCTTCTTTCTAACCAGAATGGACATGAACTTCCTTTGCTACACATCTCACCACAGTCTCCGCCCCAGAGAGGCGGAGTCAGCTGTCCATGCAATGGACGCTACAATAATCATTTCCTCCTTAAAGAAATGAGAAGCTCTCAGAAACATTGCTAACCTCTCTTTACTGTTTTTAAAATAAAATATATCATATGCCATCCCTCTTTCTTCACCTGTATTCCTCCCCTGCACCCAACTCTTTCTTAACAGTGTCACATGGTAGTGACAAGTATGACTCAGAACTTTTAACAGGGAACTTCATTACGGACGCTTTTATTTGCCTTGGTCCTCCCAGCGCAGTTCAGACTTTGAAAAGAAAAGCCCAAAAGCTCATGAAGAAAGTGTGCAAGAATTTTATGCTAAATGTTAGATGTCTGAACTTTCTGGCTTTGGATATATCACAAAGAATTTAGGGAATGATGTGAATTATGTAACATACAAAAATTTGAATATGCAAATTCGCAAGCCTTTCTTGTTAGGCAAAGTTAATGCACATAAAAAGATATAAAATGAATAAGAACAATATTTAAGGAACTCTTTATGCATGCCCATATGAATTTCTTACATATTTTAAGTACCAGATTCTACTATTCTTGCAAAAATGTTTTCATATATGCTTATCTTATATTTAAAGCATTTATATGACATCAGTAAGATGAATGACTAGAAATGCCTACCAATCTGCCTCCCTCCCCCCACAAAGAAAAGCAATGGATAAATAACTGCAGGTTTTTCATTTTGTTGTTTAGTTTTTCTCTGTCAAAACTACTAAAAGAATAGAATATACTAAATAACAGCCAAAGTATAGCATAAATTATGTAGAGCACTAAGAAAAGGGACCCACATGAGGAAGGTAAGAAAACACCCTGCTACCACACAACCACCAACAAAGTTGGTTCACAACCAAAAGTCACTTCTCCCTGAAAGGAAAAGCCTGGGCCACTGAGTTCCCTCAGTTACTGCTAATGTCAATTGTAACTAAGGAAGCTACAAGGAAACTATAACCCTGCATCTACCCAGAGCCAACCACTGTGCCCTGCCAAAATAGGACCCTCAAGCCTACCTTCACATGAAAATCTTCCCCTACAAAACACAGCAAAATTTATGATAGTTAATGGAGGGAGAGGAGAAATATAAAAAGAAAATATGATGCCACGACGGGAACACAATAAATCTCTAGTAATCAACACCAAAAATATGGGGATTTCTGAATTTCTTGAAAGGGAATTCAAAATAGAGTTCTTTGTGAAAATTCAATGAGATCAAAGAGAACACAAATAGACAATTCAATGAATTCAGTACAGCAGTTTATGATTTGAAAGAGAAATTCAACACAGAACCAAACAAAAATTGTAGCACTGAAAAGTTTAATCAATCATGTAGAAATTCAAGCAGAAGAAAGAACCCATAAATTTGAAAGTATCTTTAAATGGTTCATTGACAGGAGGAGAAGAAAATGAATGAAAGAGAAAGAATAAACCTACAGAACTTAGAAGGTACCATTCAATAAATAAACATTCAGATTATGGTCATTTCAGAGAGAAAAAGGACAAAGACAGAAGCTGAGTTCATGAAAATACCTACTGAAAATTCACCAACCTTTAAGAACGATGTGAACATCAAGATCTAGAAAGCTCAAGAACATGGACACATGTATGACCAGAGTCTTCTCCGGGATACTTTATGACAAAATTGCTCAAAGTAACAAAGAGAGAAGACTAAAATTAAAAAGTCACACATGAGAGAATTCCCATCAGGACATCAAGCGATTCTTCAGCCACACCTTCTAGGCCAGCGAAGAACTGGGTGAGGGACTCAAGCTGCTAAAAGACAACATAGCCAGCTGAGAAGCTAAGATGTGCCAAAATTGTCCTTCAAGAAGAAAATCATCTTTCACAGTCAAACAAAGGCTGTGATAATTTATTACCACTAGATCCACCATGGGAGAAACACTTGAAGAATTCTCGAAGCAGAAAACAAAGAATGATAATGACGTTATCAAATACATATATAAGTATAAGCCTTATTGATAAAGGTAATAACGATAATATCTATATCACAAAAAAGGCTAGGTCTGGTGATTCATACTTAAAGTATCAGAACTCCAGAATGAAAAGATCACTGCAAGTCTGAGGCTAGATGGGTCAACATAATGAGTATGTCTCTAAAAGGAAGGGAAAGAAGAGGAGGAGAGGGCAAGAAAGAGGAGGCGGGGACCAAATAGATAGTCTGACATGGTGCCTCAAGGAACTGGAAGAGTAAAAGCAAAGCAAACTCCAAACAGGCAGAATGAAGAAAATAATAACCAGGATAGAAATAACTCAGACTGAGAAGTTGAAATAAGCCGAAAGAAGTGAGGGCTGGTGGTGTGGTGCAGTGCTAGCATGCTGGCCGAACATGTGTGATACCCTGTGTTCAGTCTCCAGCAGCTCAAAGAAAGCAAAATGTGGACTAAGTTACACAACAGAAAGAATGTTGAGAAGTACATAATATTCTCATCTACAAAAAAGAATCCAATGAAGACCAGCACTTTCCTTCATAAAACTTTCATCATTTTAAGTGCAGAAGAAAAGTTTCTCAATATAATAAAGTTCCTTTAGAAAACAAGTTCGAGACCAGCCTGGTCTACAAGAGCTAGTTCCAGGACAGGCTCCAAAACCACAGAAAAACCCTGTCTCGAAAAACCAGAAAAAAAAAAAAAAAAAAAAAACAAGTTCCAACTAAGATTAAAACCATTAAAATGGGCAGCTTTCCCATAAAGATTTAATATAAAGATGCACAAACTTGTTTTTAATTCAAGAGAGTCCTGGAAGATACTGATCATAGCAGTAAGGTCAAGAGAAATAGGGATCCAAATCAGAAATCCAGAAATAAAAATAAAATCTGTTTTTGCAAATGTCATGTTCCCTGTACTTATATACAATATATAGGATATATTATATTTATAAATATATTCCATATAATAATACATGTGTGTGTATATATTCCATATAAATACTGCTAAGTCTAATAGCTGAGTTAAATAAAGTTACAAAATACAAAATCAGTAGTATATTTTGCACAACTGATGGTCTTACTGACAGAGAAATCAAGGAAGCATTATCTTTTATGGTAACATCAACAATAAAGAAAGAACTTCTTGAGAATAAATCTAATAAAGATGAAAGATCCACATCTTGAAAACTATGAAGTATTGTTCAAGAAACTCAGATTTAGTAAAGCTGCTATCAAAATTCCAGTGACTTTCTGTACAAAAATGGAAGCAATTCTAAAGTGAACGTGAAACCCAAAGGGGCTCTAAGTAATGAAAGCCACCAGTGAGACAGAGTTGAAACCATCGTACTTCCTCGGCCAAAGCAATTCTGTTACTACCCGTGGCATGAAAATAGTTACATAGACTCATAGAGCCTGAAATAACCTGGAAATAAATTCAAACACACTACCAACTAACTTTTGACAAGAGTTCAAAGAGGACACAGTAGGGAAAGGAAGCCACTTCGATGGATAGTGAAGGGAAAACTGAATTTTCACATGCAAAAGAATGAACTTGGACCTTTATCTTGTACCAGATACAAATGTCAGCTCACAAGGGATAGAAAACGGAAATGGAAGGTCAGAAATTACAAACCCCTAAACGAGGACAAAGGAAGACTTCTGTGCATTGGCTCTGAAAGGACTCCTGGATGTCACACCAGAAGCTCACCACAAAAGACAAAATGAATGAATGGGGCTACATGAGCTAAAACACTTGAGCAGAGCAAAGGACAAAGAAATGAAAATTGAAACAGCAGCAGCCTATGGGTTGGGGAACAGTGCTTGCAATCTGTTTCCAAATAAGTATATAATAAAGAACACACATAAGTCAGTAATGGAAAAATATAGCACACATTTTTAAAGTGTCAAGAAATATAAATATAAATTTCTCTAAAGAAGACAAAAATGGGCAAAGGTATGTGAAAATCTGCTCAAAATCCTCAATCATCAGGGAGGTACAAAAGATAATTATGGGGGAGAAAGAAAAAATAACTTTCCTCTTAATACATATGAAGGTCTGGGTGATGGCTCAGCAGGCAAAGGCATGGGCTGCCAAACCTGATGACCTAAGTATAACTCCCCAGAACCTCACGATGGAAGGAGAGAATTGATTCCTACAAGTTATTTTGTGACCTCCATACACGTGCTGTGGTGTGCACACGTGAGCACACACATGCTATACATATACATATGTATATATACATATATATGTATATATATATTATTACTACTAGCAGGTTGAGGCTGAAGGAGACTGTGTTAAGTGAAAGAAAACAGATACAAAATAAAAATATGCATGACCTCACATATGCAATGTGAAAAATACAAGCTTAGAACTAAAAATAGTGGTTAATAGAGAAGCAGGTTGGGATGAAAGTAGGGGGAGGTCATACAATGGCAAATATGCAGAAGGAACATTCTAGAGGTCTTCTGCACAACCGAAGGACTTCGGGTACTAAAATTTGCTATGTGTATAACTCATAGCAAAGAACAGATTTTAGCTGTTCCTGAACAAAAACAAAGAGAAGGGGTAACTGTAGGAGATGAAGGCTGTACTCGCCTGATTTACTACTATAGTAACTTTTGTGCCATGTCTGTGCTACATT
Source organism: Chionomys nivalis (assembly GCF_950005125.1). Taxonomy (NCBI): domain Eukaryota; kingdom Metazoa; phylum Chordata; class Mammalia; order Rodentia; family Cricetidae; genus Chionomys; species Chionomys nivalis. The sequence continues at coordinate 50,976,812 of NC_080103.1, read as the reverse complement.
GTATATTTTAAAGACACATTAATTTTTATTAAACTCCAATCATTTGATTGTATTCTGAATATGCTATCAATATGACATTTTCTTGTTTGGTTTGGCTTCCTTTTGTTTGTTGGCTTGTTTGTTTGTTTGAGACAAGTTTTTGTTGGCCTGGAACTCTGTGGATCAGGCTAACCAGGAACTCACATTTGATCCACCTGGCTCTGCCTCCCAAGTGCTAGGATTAAAGGTGTGTGCCACCACTGCCGGGAAACATTTTCTTTGGAGAGGAAACTTTGATGTATAATGCAATTCAATTTTTATCAAGTTAATTCAAGGGAAAAAAAGTTTGTAACATACTGGTCATGATTCCCCTTCTCTTCCCAAATAGCATCACTCTACAATACCAGGAAAACCTAGGTGTTAGTGTGTGTGTGTGCTGTTTCCCTTGTAGTTGGTACAGCTGAATAAGTTTTCATTCTTAACAGTCTTCAGACACAACCTAGGTCTCCCGCCCCCCCCCCCCCCAAGGGCTAGCATTGCAAACATGCCACGTCTTGGATCACTTCCAAACCTAGCACAATTTCACGAGTGATTTGTCCTACTGGTAACTTCTCCCTGATCAGAACAATCCACAGTGAAGTTATTTAGGAGCTAGATCCTTGTTCTCATTATTTAAAATGCACATTTGTTTAATATCATAGGTATACCAGAGCTCCGTGAAGGTTCCTACAGCCATTGTCAGTTCAGAAACCAAGCATTTGGGTCCCTTCCCTCAAAGCTGGAATGCAGCCTGCCCCTCCCAGAACCAGGCTCTCGAAAGACACAATATATATTTTGATTTTGTTTTTCAGAGCGTGTTCCCAATTTTCACATTCAATAGGAATATTTTTAGAGAACTAGGAAAGCAAAATGTCTTGAAAATGTCTACAAAACTTCTCTTCGCTTCTTTCCAAATGTCATGATTTTTTGGAAAAGACCACACCAAGTGGTAAGGGGATGGACAAGACCGCAAACAGTTTTAAATCTCCTTGGAGATGTTCCCTGTACCACATTACACATGAACTGAGAAATGAAACATCTGTGACTAATACAAAATTGAGTCTGTCTTAAATTATAATTAGCAGCGATGAGAAAATGTTGCCTGCTCACTTCTTCAGAGAATCAAGTCATCTTTTTACCATTAAAAAGCTTGAGCCGGTGATTATTATTTTTTATAATTGCTCAGCCCAGCGCTCTTCCAAATTGCAGCTCAAGACAACAGAATAGGAAGAATGAAGACTCTTACCACAATTTAATAAAGTCTTCAAAAATTAGTTTTTTTTTTTCAGGAGACTTTAAGCCCTCCATAATATTTAATCTGTAAGACCTCTTTTTGGCCCCACATCAAATATTCATATCATCTTTTTCTTTGTACCAAATGCTGTTGATAGGCTTTAGGCATTTAGCTTTAGAAAATATATAGTCCTAATTTTTCTCCTGACAAAATTTCCAAGAGGAAAAGAGAATAAATTAAATTTCTTTGGGGACCTACACTGAGGCCTCTAGGCTGTGCTCATGGAAGAGAAAATGAGGCCTTCATAGATGGTGCTTCATCACAGGCAAGGGCATCAAATGGCCAGCGCCTCCTGGTTTCTTCCCTTTACTTAAAATAGCAGAGCACACGTCCATGCTGCCGATGGTCTTTGCATCTTGGGGCCCAACACTACTCCTTCCTCACTTTCCAGTTCTCATTTGTTTCGCAATCTAGCTTCAGGCTCACCTTCCACACGTGACAACACAGCCCTATGTTAGCCACCTTGTTCTTTTCTCTGACGTCCTGTCGTAGCTCTCTCTTAGCCAGAAGTCTCACCTGTCTTCATACTGAAAGTGGTGCCCTGTGCTGTTGTTTAGCTCCTTCAGCACATGGTCCTGCATCTCTCCAACTTAGCAAATTATCTGAAGAAAGAAGACCATTTGCCTGCTCTTTATCATAGGACCCATGATACCTTGCAAGAGTGAATATACTTCAACTATGTCTAATAGACTATGAGTGATCTATTATGCTCATTATCAAGATAAACTTGTTTATGTCATTATCAGCATAAACAAGATATTAAGCATCTTGTTTAAGGTCGCTCTGAGTAGCTATGTCTAGTATTAACTTGTAGTCTCAAAATTTTTAGACAACAGTACTTTTAAAACACCTTAAATTAATGATCTCTTCAAATTATTCTGATTACTGTCATTCCAGCCTCTGTCACTTGTCTTATAACTTCATAGATTCTTTTTTTATGTGTTTTTTTTTTTAAGACAGTGTTTCTCTGTAGCTTTGGAGGCTGTCCTGGAACTAGCTCTTGTAGACCAGGCTGGTCTCAAATTCATAGAGATCCACCTGAGATTAAAGGCATGCACCACCATCGCCCAGCTAACTGCATAGATTCTAACACTCAAATATGTAATATGCCATGCCTCCTTCTCCTATGCTGGTACCTACGTCAGACTCCTTTTGGCAGACTCATCAATTGCCACATGAACTGCCCTATGTAGTAGCTTCTGTTGTTTTGAAGTTGGTTCAGCTTAGGTCTCAGAGAGGCTATGAAGCATGTTCAATCAGCATCACACATGTATCATGTTGTAGAACTTGTCAGTCACCTGAACATGCACTGTTAATGATGCTTAAAAAGATGTGTTATATATCAATGGCAGAGGGTTTCCATATTTGATGTAGGGTCATGACTTCAATACCCAACACCACAAATAATAAGGATAGATGATCATCATTGCCATCATCATTTTAATGTTCCTGGTCATGGAGACTGACTGTATACCAAAAAAAAATCTCTATTTTCTATACAACTGCAGATATTTTAGTCAGAAAACAATGTCTGGCTAATCCTCAGAAAGAGGCATGTCTCTAGCTCATAGGAAAATGTGTAAGAAGGGCTGACCAGTAAGCTCCTTGCACTCCTCAAGAAAATAATGGGAAGGCCTGCACTCATGCAGTTCAGTGAGTGTGGAAGGAAAACAGTCTCTGACTAAGGAATCCTGGAGGTTTGGGGTGGTATACAAGACACCAAGGTTATAGAATGGGGCATAAGAATGAGACCGGGAAATGAAATGGAGAGAGAGAGAGAAAATATTTCTTCAAGCAGAATATCATTTTACCTTCTTTTCCATTTTGGAGAATTTTAACAAGTGTCTTCCACCAGGAGTCTCTGTAAGTTGTTGTGGTGGAGTCCACTGATGTAACCACAATGGGATAGATGTTTCTGCCTGACAAACCCAGGATCGTCAAAGTTTCACTCTACTTGGTGTCAGCACTAGACATTAAAAGGACAAACATCTATAAAGTTAATACTAGAACCCAGTCCCATCCTTCCAAGAAAAACTGAAAAGGATTCTGAGAGGCAAAGGATCTGCCAGCCTTGAGCTTCAAGTAGAAAACAGTGCTTGTAGCATGGCCTTATTTCACAGGGTGCTGCTGTGGAACAAGGGCCAGTGGTACTTCTCGGGTACAGGAGACAAGCAATAGAATTCTCTAGCAACCTCTGTGGCATGGACTAATTGACCAGCTGATTATTATACAAATCAGTTTTTCCAATTTCTTTTCTTTTCCCATTAGGGTTCCCCTAAGATCTTTATTCTTTCCAATATATCAGATTGAAAATATCAACTCTGGCATCATGTATTAAGATAGTCACATTAAAATCACTAGCTTAAAGTTTAATTGTATTGATCTGATATTTAGAGGCAGCACTCACAAAAAAATATTAGCTATGCTGTGCTGCAGTACAACATTGACTCAAATAGGTATTGAACATAAAAACCCATCCTGCAATAATGCAATCTGTAATTGCACCGGCAAAGATAAGCATAAGGTGGGTGGGCTGGATTCCATTGCCTCCACAACCAGGGCCAAGGTTTCAGTGTGTTCTCACATCCCTGCATCACAACCTTAATTTCAAATGCAGCAGATGCTGAGAGGTAGGACACTGACGGTGATTAGTCAGATCCCTCTTAAATGCCATTGCGTATGAGTAAACTGGTTGTTACAAGAGTGGGTTCTTCTTAAAATGAATGGGTGCAGCTCGTCCTTACCTCTTTTTTGTGAACATGTCTATGCATATGTGTCTCCCACCCCTGACTTTCTACTACCAGAGAACAAAGCAACAAAAAAAGTCCTAAGCAGGTTCTAAACTGGGTGAGACTACCATCTTCCATGTCTGTGGCAGATGGAGCAATACAAAACAGACAGAGGCCTTTGTTGGGTCTGTCTTTTTAACTGCCTCTACTGGAATCTGTTAAAGAGCTCTTCAGTGGACAAGGAAATGGAAAGGCAGATTGCTGGCTGGGGAACTGAGGAGTCAATGAAGGTAGCAAAGTCCAGTTGACTTCAGATCAGAAAGTCAAAGGAAGGTTGAAGTCGTTGCAAGTACTGTGGTTGGGCTCCACGGTAAAGCACTTGTCTTATACGCATGAGGTTCTTTGTTCATGGCTGCTTTTGGCGGAAGAGGAACAGGAGGAAGAAAATGAAGAGAAAGAGGGAGGAAGAGGGGGGAGGAAGAGAAGAAGCAGCAGGAAAGCAGAAGGAGTCACAGAAACAAAGTAAGTATAGAAGGAAACTAAGAATCAAATATAAAAGTGTGGTTGGTGACATTAACTTGACTGACTCACCTGTTACTTATCTACATCTCAAATTTTGACAGGAGAAAGAGGAAGATAATAATAATCTCTGCCCTCTCCATCTGAGAAATGCACAGGATTAAAAGTGCTAGAAAGACACAGATCAGGGGTGAAAGCTTGGATTCCCCGACTTGCTGTGAGAGAAGACATAGTCTGTCTAAGCCCAGACTTCTCTTGAAAATTTGGGGAAATATTTCTGACCTCAACAGTGAACCTTGAGTGAGATAACACAGGGAAGGTAATTAATACAAAAAGATGTTCGACCAATGTTATCTTCCTTCCTTCCAATTTTAAAGCACTGTTGGAGGGGACCTAGCTATAACAGAAAGTGAACGAACTTGAAAATAACTTCAAGTTCTATGTAAATGCAGAGTCATGAGTATGATGGTTCTTCAACTTGATCTTCTTCAGTTATATAAATATTGAAAAATATTTTAATTTTTCAAGATTTAAGAAAAATTTCAAGATTTTAGAAAAATCTCTCTTTCCCTTTCCTTTTTTTCTGTAAATATGGTTTGGGGATAAAAGACAAACTTAATGGAGAACCATGAAAAAGCTAAGGTAGACGGTGAAAAGCTGGTGTCCTGGTTGCATGATGCTCCATAAGTCAGCAGAAGTGGGGAACCCAGAATAAAGGGGTGGTCAACCGTGTGCTGTAAAGCTGCCTCGGTGCCGATGAAGCCACCAATAAAGAAGAAAAATAACAAATGCCAGGACATTCCTAAGAGAATGGTGATTGCTTGCGCCAGACCCTCTGGTGATGGGGTTGAGCAACAGCTCCTCAGTGGGTGTGGCTGTCAGCAAGCTCCTTCAGTTGCTACCTGAAAGGATTCTCTTAGGCTTACCTTACCGCCCTGTGGTTTCCCAAGAATTTCCAAGAACTGTCCCCTAACCTCAGCAATAATTGTTCCTCTAGGAACAGCATACATTTCAACCCACTTGCTGTGTGAGTATATCAGCTAGTCAGGAAGATTGACATTTCATCAACAACCAGGAACAACTCAGGAGTGCCAGGGTGAGCAACTCTTAGGAAGACACAATGGGGAAACTGCTTACTTAACCACACCAACCGGGGTATAGAGGGCACAGACTAGAAATCAGGTACCCAGCCGCAGAAGAGACCCTTTTAGGTACAAGTTTTTAGACAAAATCAACCCATATTATTTTTATTATTGTTGTTATTGTTAGTTTATCATTATTTTATTTTAGTATGCAGAACTATCCTCAATGTGTCATAGTGATAGACATACAGACAGCTCTTCCAGAATTCTGCTGGATCCTGTGGAACCTCACGCTTCCTTTAAAACATGGAAGTACCATGTGCCTCTCTTTAAAATGTGTTACAAGACAGAAAATGTAAAATAGTCATTTAAAGCTTACCACCCAAACAGCATCCCCTGCATGGCGCTTTTTCCATCTCTCGTGGATCTCTCTAATTCTTCTGGGGAGTCCTACATCTTAAAATCCAGATACTAAAAAACAAGTTGGCCCTCTTGTTACCACCACTTCTCAAGTAGCCAATCCTTCACATAAATTCTTGAACCCAGCAATTTCTTAACTATTGCAGGTTGGTTGCATGTCGGTCGCATCAATTAGTGTTATAACCAGTAAACAAGAGACGGGTAGCCGAAAGAAAAGTCAAACAGCACCGGCAGGCTGCGCTTCCAGGATTTTACATTTCCATTCTGTTCCCCATGGGCCTTGTTCAGCCTTCTGAAATTTGGAAATGGGGTGAGATACAGGCTTGATCTTTTTTTTTTTTTTTTAAAGTTCACACCATCTAGGAAAGCCATCCAAATCATTTTGTTTCTAATCTTTCTGTGCAAAATGTTTTGTTAAATCCTGATGACAACTTTTATGCATAATGCATAAAATAAACTTTGCCAAAATCTGAGGAGCTTTTAAAAGCATATAAAACCTCTTTAGGAGCAAAATGACATTACAGGGTACGCGGCTGCAGTAGACTGGGAAAACCACACAGCCAGGCTGACAGAAAGCATTGTGCTCCATGTCATTAACTCCCAAATATCTAATAGGTGGAGTTCCCTTGGTTTACTTGTGTTCAAAATTGCGTGTTATTTCTTATGAGATTTTCCATATATTGATGCCTAGTTTATGTACTATATAAATTCAGTTCTGCCTTCAACACTTCTGGGAATCTTCACACTTAAAAAAAAAAACAGATACTTTTCTATATAACTGAAAAAAAAATCTTCTCATTTACCAAAAAACATAATTTAAAATAGCATTTTTTGTGTGTTTGTATAAATTAGTATTTGTACGCATGGACACCATTTGATAAATCACATAGGTAAATCCAGTTCAAATCTTACGGCTGTTTTCGCTTATTTAAAACCATAAAAATGGGAACCAGGGAGGAAAAAAACTTAGCATTCGAAAGTCGGTGCCATAAATCCTGCCTTGCTACAGCCAGATAAATAAATAAATAAATATGGGAATAATAACAATGTATCACTAGCCAGTGTCACCAAAATGATTTGCTTTATTTCTCTAATCTGTACCATATCTAAACTGACTATAATAAATGAATAATCACCCTGAATACACAACCATTAATTGAAAAACCGCACCAAGTATAAAACCAAGAAGTCATAACACAAAATACAAGGTTTCCTCAGTGTTTACGAACTTGTCTTTGTCAATATTTTTAAGGTTCCGTGTAAATGATACTGCTTTCTATCATACATCACAGACCACCATGAATTACGTGAGATGTCCCATGAATATTAATGGCCCTGCGTGCCAGGGTATTTCATCAGCCCACAGCCAGGTGGGAGAGTTCGATGGAGTTCAGTTTCTTCATGAAAGCAAATGGAGCACTCTGGATGAGTTTCGTCTTCGAAGCCAAGTTTCCAAGGGAAGGCTCTGTGTGTTTGAATCTGACAAAGGGTGGGGCTCTTCTTTGAATGCGGAAGCTGTGGCCTCTGGACTAGCTGGTCTGTGATGCTGCCCTCTGGACATTCATTTACCATTGTGTGTTCACAACAATTCAAATCCTCGGAGGGAGCAAATTGTCCAATGCAGAAACAAACCCTACATTGTTGATTTCAAATCATGTTTTCCTGGGAGAACATGCATTTGTATAGCCATCCCACAGTGGACAAAATAATTTCAAAAATTAGTTGAATGAAAGCAGGGGCACAAAGACGACTAGTTAATTATCTGGGCCAGTGGGGGAAAAAAAAGTCCTTTCTGGAAAAAATCTTTGAAAACCTATAGCATCCAAATTTGCATGAAAGTTGCATTATAAGAATACTTCTTTATTGAAGATAAAGCACTCCAGGCTCAGGTCGATAATAACAGCTTACAGGAGAGTAATTGAAGTTATCCAATTTGCCTCCCATAGAAAATGACCTACAGTATATGCACACAGAGATGCAAGAAAAAAAAAACAATATGTCATACAATTTTATTGAGACGGAAGTAAGAAAGGAATTGGGGTTAGACACTGTGTGAGCATTTAACACACACGAAATGATGATATGGTCAGAGAAAATTATCCCCCTTTCTTAACATTCCTGTTCCAAATTCTTATCTTGCACCACCCCCTGCTGAGCTTCCATTGACTTCAAAGGGAAGTCCATAGGGGTTCAGAGCAAGATGAGAATTTGGCCCTGCATGCATAATTTCTGTTCTCTCTTATTCATAGCAGGCACAATAAGCACTGGCTTTGAAAGGACTCTAACAGGGCTTGATAATGGCTCCAGAATGATCACGTATCTTCACAGTGTATTAAATGGTATCACCAATTGTGCCTTCAGACTTACTGAAAGCTCCAGGGAAAAGATCATGCCAAGTCGTTATTATTCTCATCTGTTATTATTTCACTAACTAATAATAACAATATTTATGTACTATAGCATCATGGCCCCATTACTGTAGCTTTCATAAGACCACAGGCACATCCGACCTTTTGTATTCAAGAGGCAGTGCAGAAGGTTTTGAGATCCTTCTCCCGGGAAACCTCACCACCTCCATATCTAAGACATTATGTGGAGCAACAATAATGACCTGAACAATAATATACAATTATTGCTGACAATGATGGAGAAATAACAGGTAGATTAAAGCCACTTTTCTGAATACGATAAGAAAGACACGTTACTATAGTACAGGCTTGAAAACAACCAAGTAACTGTCAAAAGAAAAGTCAAGAAGAGCCAAGGATTTGGTGGGGCTAAGGGTGTGTGGATGAACCAGCAAATTACTCTAGTGTTGTGAAAAAGAATCACATGAGAAGAAGAGAGTGGACTATGGGTTTCTTTGATTATATAACAGACAACAGTGTTAATCACATGTACCCAAAAGAGGAGCCTGAAGTGACAGATCAACTTCTCCAGTGTGTACTTTCGTCCATCACCATCAGCTCCTCCTACAAACTTTTTTCCTAGGCATGCAGTTCATCCCATATTGCTTCTTATTCTCACTGAGCTGATAGATAATTCATCTTTGCAAACATTGATGACTTACCATCTATCCTAAATTTTCAAAGACAGATGAGACTATGGAATGGCTGAACAGCTTATTTACTTACATAATTTGGGGATATTAATCATTTCAGTTTTTCTTGACTTCAGAGATCTTTCAAACACAACTGTATTCCACTTAAGGGACATTTATAACTCAGAAGGGTAGCAAAAGCACTATCCTTTATCTACAGATAACACCTACAACTCACAGAAGGCAGTTAGCCAAATTCAAACTGATGTCACAGGTCTATGAAGTACCTTATGGCTTGTTTACAAAATAGTCTCCAACATATTATTTCATCTCATCCTCTCAACAATACTATAGGTCACTTGAAGAGAAGAAAATGAAACTCCTAATTGCAAAGAAAGCTTCCCACAGACCTCTTCACCCTAACAAGCATGACACTTAATTAAGAATTAGACTCACTGCTTCTTTTGACACTGACTTTACTCTCCTGGCTATGTTGCACAATCCTCAACACGTGACCTTTTTCTCAGTTTTTAGCATTGCTATTATCACACATACATGCAAAAGGGAAAAAAACTGACAGCAACTCAGGGATGCTATTATAGGTGTTAGGATAGTGGTATACGACTCTGTTTTATTTCTTGGAGATGTGCATTACGTAGACACAACATTAACTCTTGTTCTAGTTAGAGTTCATTAAGGCAGGCTTCTGAGGACTAAGAAGGAAAGTAGAATTTGTTCGTGCTCTCTATTTTTCTTTACCTAGTTCACTATGGAAAAATGAAATCTTAGGACTTTACCTCCTGTCTCAGAACTTAGTGCTGAGGAAGAGGCTGACAAGTTCTGTAAAATCAACAAACTCGTCAATAATGTCACATACTGTGTAGAAAGATACAATTATGTTAAAATAATCATACCATCACTTACCTTGGAGAAGCCTTATCTTAACATCAATTTAAAATTTTTCGCTGTATGCTTTGTTTTTCTGGACCCAAAGACAAAGACATGGAATGCTAACTGGGCACAGAATTCTAACCCAAGACTTTCTCCAGTCAACAAGGAAGAGAAAGAGCAGGGGATGGACAATGTGCTTCCGCAGGCTAGGGAGGGGGTGCTACCACTGACCTATAGGCCCACCACCAATGGATTTATTTTAAAAAGGCCTTTTTTTCTACTTTCCGTGGTTGAGGAACCAACACAAAACACAACAAATGGGTGGAAAAACATGGAAATGGTTGAAGCACGCAGCATGCAACTCGCTCACATTCCTACAGCCTTGCGTAGTAAAAAGATTATGTTTTTAATGAGGACCATTTTATTTTTCACTAGATATCCATCAAAGAACAACACGGCAGCTGGGACACTGGAACCTACATAATGCATTGCACATTTTAATCACGTTGGATAAAACACTCTTTCTCTGGATATCAATTATACTAATGACTCTTATATAATACTCTCATGTGCCTACAGGATACGTATTGTCACCTCTCCTTTGTCATAAAAATAGTCGGTCAGTCTGGATCCACACTGAAGTACTTGCTTTCATTTTTATATAATGAATGAGTAACACTGTAAAAAAAGACATTTTATCCCATATTAGCTTAACAGAGTGAAGAGACTTCACATATGACAGTGCTAAATATACTCTTAAGCTGCTAATAAAACCAAAGCCTGCGGGGAAAGAATCTAATGATGAGCAGAAGTTTGTATCTCTGAAAGGAAAGCAAAAGTGTTCCTCTTAGGTATAATTTCTAAATATCTTAAAAAGGACTTGGGATTTCTAATAATTTCATTTCCAATAAATCTCCCAAGTCAATTTAGAATCACTTTATTTGCAATAAATCTCCTCTGTCATCCTCAATGGTGAACACAACTTTCTCTCCCCTCCCCGCTCTCAGAGTGCAACATTACAGAAACTTCTCTGAATTTGTCCTTAAAATGAGTCATTGCAGAAATCCTGACTCGTGGTCAAGCAACTACCTGCTTCTTTTTGTTTGCAGGACAAGAATTTCTGCCAGAATGGGGAAGATGATTCTCCTGAAAGTAAATGAATGATCCCATGATCGAATCCTCAGGCTGTGTTCCAGAAACGCTTGTCACTGTCTCCAGACGACCTGCAAGCCATACTCGCGTTGAGCCTGTATGAGAAGCTCTATTGTAAACTTCTCGTTCACAGGATTAATAAATCAGTCATAAAAAATGTGCTCACACCTGGAACTTGGCAAAGCAATTTAAAGGAAAGAAAGAAACATTGGCCTCATCGTTTTTAAGTTACACGCGTACCATATGATAAAGTGGGCCTCCTGGATGTATTTTTGCTACAAACAATTTCGAAAGCCTATGATTTTAATTAGATAGAAAATTGGTCAAGTGATAGGTTCATATGTAGTCAGAATATTTGGGGTGATTTGAAGAGAAAGGTAGAAATAATGAAGTTATTTAAATTCCACCAGAAGCTTCTAGACATGCATTTGGAATACTGTATTCTTTTCACTTCTCTTGATTTTTTTTAAAGTGTTTTTAAAAAGTCTGTTACTTACTTCTCCTTTAGTCCACCTACAATATTGTAAAAGATCTCAAAGTATTCTAACTGAAAACTGCCATTTTAAGGAATGTGGACTTAGTTATTTAATTAATAACTCACGTCTATGGATTTATGCCAATGCACAGACTTGCTGTTGTCTCCTGTTTTCTTTCTAAGAATATTTCTGGGTTTTGTGGATGAACTCATTTAGCATCAATGGATTCCTTGAAGGACTAAATCTTTAAGTATGCCATGAATATTTCTTAGACTCTCAAATCATATGACCAATATATATTTGCTAGTTGGCTATATCTCCTGCCCAAGCTTGTGGTCACAGAAAGTACAGGTAGTTTTAGGTCTCTGAAACATAAGCCTTAATTTTAAAACAACTGTTCAAGAACTTTGAAGATAGGTCTGAATAGTTTAAAAAATAAATCAACTCATGAATATCAACAAATGGCTTTGTCTATGAGCGGAGATAAAAATTTAAGTTACAAAGATGCTTACCTTAAAAAATGTTTCTTAATCTTTGTTTGTATTAAGGCTTATGTTACCCTCATCCCTCCACCCCAGGTGACTGGGAAGTGAAATTGGCTCAGAATATGAGGACACAGAGGGACGAGGACGGTGGCAAATGTCCATTGTGTCTGAAGCTGGCAGGCTTAATTTCACAAACACTGTCTTATGTTGTTGTTACATCAAATCTATCCTTTGTTCACTCTTATTTCCATTTCATAGAGATAGGAAAAGAATAAGCAGAGAGTGTGCTGGGTTTGTGTTGAGTTAGCTGACTGCAGAGCTGCTGCGATTGTCACTCCACTCTAAACCTTCCCAATGGCCTCTCTGAGTCTCAGAAAACTTCCACCCAAGGCATTCCTTCCTGGTTTCATTTGTTTTCTTTTTTTTTTCTTTTTCTTTTTTTTTTTTTAAAGACTTTATTTATTTAGTATACATACATGCCAGAAGAGGGCACCAAATCTCATTATAGATGGTTGTGAGCCACCATGTGGTTGCTGGGAATTGAACTCAGGACCTTTGGAAGAGCAGGCAATGCTCTTAACCTCTGAGCCATCTCTCCAGCCCTTCATTTGTTTTCTTATTCTTCATGAGGCAACTTAGATGTCATCCTAACTCAGGAGCTCATTTCCCTGAATTCTCATCTGTGGTAGCCCATCATTCTACCCACGATGTTGAACATCACCAGCTAATTTTCATACTCTCTGTTTATTGTCAGATTTTCTTTAAAAATGATAACTTCACATTGAGGCACTTAATTCCTAGTACAAAATACTTTTCCACATTCAGCCAGTATTAGTGGAATATGTATTTAGCAATGTTGGCAAAATGGTTGGTTTGTCGTCTTCTTATCTTTCATTCATCCCTTCAAATGCAGTCTTCCCACAGCTGGCATGATGTAAGCCCTTGTTGTTTTCTCCCTATCACTGCCTCTAGTCCCTTTTGACATTAATCCAGATGCAGAAAGAAACTTGCCCCTTGATCAAAACTTCCCAACAGTTCTTCTTTGATATCAGAATAAGTCCAAACACCTTTCCTGGAATTAAACATTTATCACCTCAGCGTTCTATATACCAGTCATTCCTCATTATCACCTTTGGATGATCAGGCTGTAGGTTCATATACTTGAATCACTTTAATACTGCTCTGTTCCAGAAACTCTCTTTTTCCTCTCTAAAATAATATTAACGTCCCTTGAGGATCTACCCCTTCTGCAAAGTTTTTCTCAGCTCTGTCCCCAGAAGACAGTTAAACACCTTGCTTTTCTTATTTTCCCAAGTAGGTTTAAGACTAAAATTTTAGGTGTAATAGTTTCTAAGTAAATGACTAAATTTTGAATAAAGAAAAGTCGACCTTGATGTCACCTGACACCTTTTCATATTTGACATTTCATATGTCTTTAATGATTTTATTTTTGAAATGAAAAAATGACTCCGTATCCATTCATTAAAAGCTACTAAGGTTAAAGAAAACATCCTTACTGCCTAGGAACGAGAGGACCATGTAAAGATATTCTGGAGTCTGTAGATGCTGACTCCTATCCAGCAATTATGTTCGGTTACTTAAATTAAAACCCTCCCTTACATTTCTGATTTAGAAACTTAAATTAACAGATCTATTCAGTGCCTGGTAAGCTGGTAATGTATTTTAGGAGTTCTATAAATGTTATGGCCCAGCGCTTGACTTCTAGGAAATAATATACCAGGAAGATAAAGATCCAAAGTCGCTTGTATCATTCATATACCATTACGTCATGCAGTGCTTTAGCCTATTATACTATACATAAAGTTGGAAACAAAAGACCAATAACAAGAAAGTGATGTGTGGCTGAAGGAATTAGAATGTCTCTATACAGCTAGACCATGAAATTAGTCATAACCATGTGAACAAAATAATGTCTTATTTAATCCCATGCATATGCTCAAGTACAGATACACATGCATGTCCTCATAGGCATGCATACGTGTACTGAGAAAACATGAGCTTTAAAATCTCCAGGTGATGAAGCCATGTTCAATTACGATTTTTCTTCCTTACATTTTACAGCACAGCAAACATTTATTTTTTACTCATCTAATTTATAAACATATTTTAACTTCTTTTATCTGTATACTTGAAACTATCTAGAATCTCTCCTAAAATGAATACTGTAGGGATGTTAGGAAATTAAACACTGCTTACTTGTTTTAAACACATGTATCCTTTATACCAAGTATCTTCCACACAGCCCGTTACGTCTTTTGAAAAATTAACAAGTTGAAACCAAATTAATAGGAATAAATGGGTATAAATGGTGTAAAGAAGGAGGATAAATCCGAGATACAAAAGCCAGTCTAAACTTTCTGATGAGGCTGACACACGAATGTGATGAGTGGTTAGCATGATGTGTGAAGGGGAGCAGGAGATGTGTGAGAGGGCTGCCCTAATATATCATATGTACATATTCATATCTCAGTAGAAAATGCAAACGCTAGCCCATCTGTTTCCACCATCTTTGCATCTTCTCCCATTCCTCACACAGCTGGCTGCGCAGCAAAACTCTTCCTTGACAGCATCTTCATTGAAGGAGGAGGATCCATTATTGTCTTGAAGGATCCATTATTGTCCTGAAGGATCCATTATCGTCTTGAAGTGTACAGACCAGGGATGGCTAATGAGGACAGTCCAAGATGTCAGCCCCGGCTACAGCTTAAAGAACACATTTCTTGGCATAGTGCATTATCCCGGGCTGTTAATTTGTTCTTTAATTTAATGTTCTCGCCAGGCATATTTTTTCTAGCTTTGGTTATAAAATTTTAAAGAGTCAGGAGACGTGCAACAAATCCCTCCTTCAAGTGAGGTAAGAGTAGGCAAGAGACTTGTGAAGACTGGTCTTAATGTAGTTATAATGTCTTATACATGATAGAGGCGCATTAAAGAAAAACTCAGAGCATACATTAAAGATGACGAGACATTTTATTCAAGGTGTGCAGTGGAATTACAGCAATAGGGACCAGGGAGCACTGCATGGGATTTTGTAGGGAAGAAGAGAGATTAGGCTCAGCTCTTAATATATTCTGGGAAGGTAAAAGAAGGTAGAGATTAGAGATTTAAAAAAAATATTCCTGAAAGGAAAGATCAATGATTAGGAAGGATTTCTTTTTGATAAATTTATTTATATGTTTATTTATTAGTATATATGTGTTTACTTGAATGAATTTATTTTATGCAGGTATCCACAAAAGCCAGAGAGCATTTGCATGCCCTGGAGTCACAGGCAGTTGTGAGTTGTCTGATATAGGTGCTGTAAACCAAACCCTGGTCTTCTGCAAGTCTAATAAGCATTCCAGTATCCTTTGGAGAAGATTTCCACTAAACCAACCTAAGAAGATTCTTGCCAAAACGAGCTACCCTGAAAGACAGTGCCTGGGGGATGGTAGAAGATGAAGAAACTCACATAGGCACAGAGAGATCAGGTATCCAGTTGGAGGTATGGGTTATGAATAAACTGACTTTTCAAAATTCTTACAGAAAATGCACAAGGTAAAGATAAATACAAGATAAATCCCAGAAGTTAAGATTCATTGAAAAGGGGTTCAGGGAAGTCAGAATAGCATGTAGTTAATTGGAAAATATCAGTATTTAAATGCTATTTGCTTATCATTAATCTGAATACCTTCATATTGGGCTTTTACGTTATTTCATTTCATTCATATAAACACCGTCTGTGCTTTTTTCTGAACAAATTCTAATGACCGTTATCTTAAGGATCCCAGAAAATTTGGGGGTAATTAATTCAATTATTTTGCCATCAGTAGGCAAGAAATATTATGAAAAATATGCTAAAATTTTAAAGTCATTACAAGAACCACAAGATCTGTATCTGGGTTTACCTCTGCTTCTGAACAATCATTAAATTGTGTCATTAAGTGAAATCACCATCAAATTTAATAAGCACAACAGCCAAACAAGATTGGAAACCTGGAATTCCATGTTGTAAGTCTAGAAGGTGGGTTTGCATTTAGCCATGTCTGAAGATATTTTCAGTTGTTACAGCTGAGGGATGCGATATCTGATCTAGAATTTAGTAGCCAGAGCTGCTCAGAAATATATGAGAATGCACAGGATATATCCTCACATTGGTTACCTATTTCAACAGTTCAACTACACAAAGCAAAAGGAAAATGACCCTACAGAAACCCTGCTCTAACTGTACTATAGCATCAAGAAACTTTTAGTAGTCAACATGGCAGAGCCTTAATCATTCTTTGTCCCAATATTGAAATTTGAAGTCTAAACTTATCGTCTGGTGACTGGTGATAGTCTATGAAAAGATTTAGAAAACTCTGGAATACTCAAATTCTGACTTAAATTGTAAAAGCAGTCTTTCACACAGTAAGCATCAGTTCCATTTTCTTTTCTTTCTTTTTATTCTGTGTATGTCTGTTCATGTACGTGAAGGAGCCGTGTGTGTGTGTGTGTGTGTGTGTGTGTGTGTGTGTGTACATGTAAACAAATTCATGGAGAGGCCACAGAACAATGTTCAATGCTGTTCCTTGGGATCTCTCTCTTTCACAGCACCTGTATCATACTATGCCTCTGTCTAAAGGTTCTTCTCTCCTCTCTCATCTCTTTACCTCCATAGTCCCTTTCTACCTTCCTGGCTTCTGGGGTTACTTCAGGTTTTATACACAAATTTTAAAACTCAGAGCTAAAATCTACAAATCAGAGAGAGTATTTGAAATATAATATTTTTTACATCTATTAATTCCTTAAGTTCATTATTTATTTTTTATAGCTAGGTATAAAAAACTTTATGTATTCCATTGTGAGTATGTACCATCTTTCATTATCCATCCATCAGTTAAAGGACATTTAGACTGTTTCTATTTCCTAGCTATTGTGAACAGAGCAGCAGTGAACGTGGCTGTGCAAGTATCTGTGGAGTAGTGCGTTGAGTATTTTCACTATATGCCAGGGGTGGCATAGCTGGCTTACGTGGTAGATCTACTTTTAGTTTTTGGGAAACCTCCATCCTGGTTTCCAGAGTGCCAGTTTGCAATCACACCAAAAGTGAATAGGGTTCCCCTTTACCAACATTCCTCTGGCATTTCTTGTCAACTGTTTTGTTGATCTTAGCCATCTAAAAGTAGTTTTATTTTGTATGTCTTTGATTGATAAGGATCTTTAGCATTTTTGAGATATTTCTTAGTCAATTTTGTTTCTTCTTTTGCAAACTCTTCATTCAGATACATAACCCATTCTTTTAATTGGGTACTTGCTTTCCTGGCTTTCTGAGTTTCTAGTTCATTATATATTCTGGGTGTGAGTCCTCTATGAAATGTATAGCTGGAAAGACTCTCTCCCACTCTGTGGGCTTTCCCTCCACTCAGCTGACTGTTTCTTTTGCTGTATAGCTCTTTAGTTTTATGAAGTACCATTTGTCCGTTTTTGGATGCAATTCCTGAACAAACCAGTTCTTACTCAGAAAGTCCTTTCCTAAACTTTTATCTTAGATGGGCTGCCTAAGTTTACTTCTTACTGTTTCAGTTTTTGATCCATTTGGAGTTGGTTTATATGCAAGATAATAGATATGGTTTTAATGTTATTCTTCTACACACAGACATCCAATTTTCCAAGTACCATTTGTTGAAGACGCTGTCTTTTCTCTAGTGTGCTTTTTTTTGACATCTTTGCCAAATATCAGATGGTTGTAATTATGTACATTCCTGTTTGGGTCTTCAATTTTGTTCCATTGATTGACTGTTTTTGTGGCAGTGCCGTGATGTTTTTATTATTATAGTTCTATAATATAACTCAAAATCTGGTGTGCTAGTCCCTTCAGCATTGTTCTTTTTGCTCAGAACTGCTTTGCTATCCAGGGTCTTTTGTGCTTCTCTAAGATTTTAGTAATCTTCTTCTATGTCTCTGAAGAGTTTTATAGGGATTTAAATTGGAATTGCATAAGATCTGTAAATGGCCAGCATTTAATTTTTACATGGTTTCTGGAGATCAAGCTCAGTACCTCTTGTTAGAAAAGCAAGCACTTTACAGACAGAGTATTTCCCCAGTCCTCTCATTTTCTTTTATCTCAGCAAAGGCATTCTGAAAATCTGCCTCACAACAACGAAGGTGAGAGCATCATGGAAGGAATATGATCTAGAAGCCAGTGTGTGTTTATCTGCAAGTCAGGATCTATGTAAAGAATTGGTCTTTTACTCAGTCATTTCCTTACCCCTGACCTTGGTTATTTTCCCAGCGCTGGACTTGTCAACTGTGTGTGTACACAAGAGCTAGAGGATGGCATGTTTGTGCTTGGATTTCATTCCTAAAAAGGATAGAAAAAATGCTACTGTAAAGTGAACATACTAAAACTATTGATTAAATACAAACTTAGAAGAAATCCACAGTGAAAAAAATCTATTTTTAATTTGTGTCAATATCTAGAGTTTTATGCAATTAGAGAAAAGCTATATATGGAAGATTATGTTTGCTCTTTAGTTTAAGTGTAACTTAAACTTTAACCCTTAAGAAAACTTAAACCCTTTTCTTAAGTGTAAAACAATAAAATATCTGTTACACTAACACAATAGTGAGATATGCTGGTTGACAAAAGAAGTGAACATTTTTCTTTTCCTTTTTTATTTAAAATTACAACGATTTCAAATTCATTTTCCTCTCCATAGATCTTCAAAGAGTGGTTTCATGAGAGAAGTTCACCACTCACCTTATGAATCCCTCAGCGAACCTATCACCTTCAAAGATCTGTTCTCCATTGGCTTCTTGCATTGACACACCCTGTTGATACAGTGACAGGCTTGCAAACGTACCACATAGCTGATGCTCTAAGAAGGAAATGCAAACTGAATGTACATCTCAGTAGTAGTCTCAGCTATGTATTTTCTCTGAAAGCGTCTCAATAAACACAAAATGATGTTTTTCCCCCTCATTGATCAATTTAGTCCTCAGGGAGTTCCTGAGTCTGAAGACCTTAGAAAGTTGTTGAAGAAACAAATGAACTTTGATGGGAATCAGAGAGCTGTCAGAGAAATGTATATACACTTGACCAATCTACCATTTGCTTTTTATGTCACAGGCTTTCTTTTGAATCTCTGGGTAGACCCATCCATTTCTTTCGCTTATAGTTGATGCAGTTTTAGCAAACTCTAAAAGCCTTGTGAGGACAGTCAATCAACCCTCAAAGTGCCTCGTCATTCTTGTCAAATCAGCTTTAATGTTTCTTGGCAGAAAATCCAATTGTTTCCATAATGGTAGACTTAAAGAAACCCTAAGTTAATGCTCAGAAGGATTCCGTGTTCTCTAAAAAAAAAGTTGACTCGTGCAGATACTCCATGTTCATTTGAGCACCCAACATTTACTCATTCAACAATAGGAATTTTGCTGTCAGTCTGATGTAATAGATAGAGAAATAATTTAGTGTCAAAAATCTGCCTTAGGTCAGCAAGATGGCTCAGTGGGTAGAGGTGCTTGCCACCCTGCGATGAGTCTGAAGACCTCCATCCTAATGCTGGAACCCATGGAAATGTGGAAGAAGAGAATCAACTCCACAAAGTTGTCATTCTGACTTCCACATGGGTGTCTCAGCACACCTATCCCTATACACATCGTATACAACTACACAGTAAAAATAAATACATTGGCTTAGACAATTAAGTACTACACTACTTAGTAGTAGGAGTTCTTAGGCATCTTTCTTCACAGTGTCAGCCACCACTAGTAGCTAAAATGTCTAACTGAAAGAAGTATTGCTAGCATGAAATAAAACTGCACTGTGAAAGTACTTTGTACATTGCAAGTGAAGATACAAGCTATTTTTGTAATAATACTGTATTTAGTAATGCATTAGATGGATACAATGAGCAAATTAATCGAGAGTAAGAAACAGCACGTTTCACTATGACCCTATGCACTGAAGACTTAAGAGAATATCCCTACATGGTTTGCAAACAGCCCATTTATATAAACTGTAGAGATGAACCAGTTCCTATTTCCCAAGAAGATCACTATTGTCTGTCCTTGTGTGTAAATTGGAACCAGAAGATGATGTAATGAGCTTCTATTTTGCATACAGTTTAATGGGTGAGAGTTTCTAATCTTAGAGACACACAATAGAAAGAAATCTTTGTCAGTAGACATGTCACTACTGGGCAAAGTAGTCCTTGTTATTGACTAGAAGGGCTCAGCTTCTTACATTTGTCAAAGTAGTATTAGATGTTATAAGCAGAGCTGAAATATGATTCATTTACATTCACAGTATTTTTGGCCTCCAACTATGCATACAAGGTTTCTATGGGACTTCATAGATGGCTGTTTTTTCCATCAATTGTTCATAGTATTTTTCCCATTGGAAAATAAATTTTAAGTACAGTATTTTTCTTCTTACCCCATATTTTTTTCTTTCTGTGACTTATTACTCATATCATCTCTGCTCCAAAAGTATTAAGTAGAAACTTCCGGAATTAAGCCACCCATATGTTTTTAACTATCAGTCATTGTTGAAATTCTTAATGAAATCTTTCAGCATCCTGCCTGACCCTACCTAGAAGAGCCATCCCATTGTCTGTGGCATCCACAGAGAAGACTGGTTATCAGATGAACTGCCCTACCATTATAGGGCTGGCGTCCAGGCAGCCCTTATTTACTATTGGCCCCAAAGTATGAGTAATGGTGCTGGTAATTCATCTTTGTCAACGAGAAACTCTACAGCACACATTGAAGTAGACAGTCAGAGCTCTCAACTTAGGAAAGATAACAATCCCCTTCGCAAGGATGCTAGTATCTACATTAGCGAATTTTCTAGCTGGGAAGTAATGAAGGCGGAAGGGCAATGCATGATAGTTTTGCTATCACTCCTCTGACAGGAAAAGTTACTGTCAGAATGTGGTAAGAGTCAGTTGAGAGAATATGTACAGAAAAAAAAAAACACACAGTAGAGGTGGCACTTGTTTTAGGTCTTGTAGTATTGGCCGTGGATAAGTGGGCTACTATATAAACACTGATCTAAATAAACATTTAGAATTTGACTCTGCTCAAAGTCAGGGACTGTGTATAACCAACTAAGTAAAAGGTATATGATCAGGTCTACCAGACTTGGATAGACTGAGGATACTAATCAGGAAGTTTGCTCTGATGAACTACTGACCCAGATACTCTGTTGAGAGTCATCAGAAGACTGGAAGGCTGCTTTGTTGCAATGGTCCTGTTGGAATCCTGTCTTATGAAATGGTTTCGGGGCAGGGGTATTGTTTTCTCTGTTCCTCCTTCTCTGGAACAGTGACATCTTGAGTTTGTTATGGGAATCCTTGAGCTAGGTTTCAACTGTAGAACACAGAGTTCTTGCTTGTCTCGAAATCAAACATGAGTTTGTATATCAACTGTGTTAATCTCTCAAGGCATCAGGTCTCACACTGGAGCAATGTACATGACAGTGCAAATGACAATATTCCTTCAGGAATATAAGTAAGGGTCTCTGTGTGCCAAGCACTCAACAAGACGGACAATAGTGCCCACTTTCATAGCACGTTTAGTCCCGCGGTCTTCATTAAATGAAGAAATCAAAGTTGAGGAACACTTTACATTTTCTCAGCATGCAGAAAGATTTGTTTGCGGTGTTTTTTTTTTTTTATCATTTTATAACTGAAGAAGAGTTTTCACAGTGGGTTATTTCCCCAAACATTTTAAAAATTTATGTATTTATGTATTTATTTATTTATTGTGTGTGTATATTCACACATGAGCCTAAGCACAACATGATTGTGGCAGACAGAGGACAACTGTCAAGAGCCAGTTCTTTCCTTTACCATGTCAGTCCTGAGGACTGAACCAAGGTCATCAGGGTTGGTGACAAGTAACTTTCTTCACTAAGCCATTTTATCAGTCATCCCATTCTAACATACATACACAAAAAGCTTATTTTTAAGGTTATCAAAGAATTTCTATTCAAGAAAATTTTTATTACATTAACAAACTTTAAAACACCCTTTATTTTTGCTTTTAAATTTCTACAGAGACACAATGATCTCAGAAAGGCCTTAGAAAACACCACTGAATGCTGACTGAGAAACCAAGTGTATGAGGTCCATGAATCCCATCATCCCTTCTTGCTCTACTTGGAAAAGCAGACAGATTGGCTACTTAGAAAAATAAAACACCCTCACAGCTGATGATTTTGATATTTAAATATGAAATGAGAAGAAAGTGCTTTTCTTACCAGAAGAACAAAAATTAGTCTCAGCCATTGAAACGATACTGAGAAGTGGCAAGAAGGGAATGGGGATCTATTCGCCAGCTGTCTGCATGCACACACTGGATGCTCATCCCATGGACCTTACTGACAGCATCTTCCCTCCCTCTTTGTGAAGGGACCTGGGAGATTCCCCTTCTTGCTCCATGGAATAAATAAATTCTGTCTCTGCTCGAATGGCTAATGGTACTTCACTGAGTCTCTCTGTATTTAGGCTGTATCTGTATTCCTGCAGGGAGTGGGGCTCTCTTTGCCTCAGATGATGAAGAATACCCTTGTTCCCACACCTACATGGTGTTGTGCAGTGCTCACAGAAGCGATGCTGGCTTCATGCTTAGTACTGGAACGATGGCGAAATTTGGAAGCTAGGTACTTAGGATTTCTTAGTTGTTTGATCACATCAATGAAAGGATATGTAATCAATCTCCTCCAAGACAGTGAGTGGTATTGGCCATAACTCATTACTCCGCCAAGGATTTGGCATTTCAATCGATGGGAAATGATGTGTGATCATTCTAATTTATTATACATCATTCCCATCAATCGACGGGCTGAAGCCTTTACATAATAAGTACTTACAGACATTGTCAATCATTCTTGGTTCAAATGCCTCCCAATGCTGCCATTTGGGATATTCTCAAAGCATCACGAAAATGGAATGTACCCCTCAAATCACAACTACAATGATTTTATTCAGCAAGAGACATTGAGATGACCTCTTACTGAAGGATGCCATCGGCAATTGCTTAAGGCTTGGGCCGTGCTGTAATCTAAAAAACATGAATTGGATGAGAGTCTAGATTAGTCATTGTTTCCCACCCAACCCATCCAAATGGATTCAAAAATGGTAGGAGACATTAGCAGAATCCTTAGGGTTCACTTCTCTTTAAAAAAAAAAAAAAATCTCCCCCCTCCCCATCTACCTCATTTTAAGATATTACTATTTCCTGGATGCCTTTTGAGATCATGATAAGCATATTGATTTTCCTGCCTTTTGTCACTGAGGAGAATGACATCACAAGAGAGATGATCAAATAGTACCAAGGCAGGAGAGATCATGAATGGCCTATACTTTCTAATAAGATCCCCAGCTGCTATTACTGCACACGCTGCACTGAATGGGGCTGTCTGATTTGATTAGTTCTCTTTGAGATTTGAGTCTCATAAAAATAAAGGAAGAAAAGATGTGTGTCAGTGCATGTACTAAAGCAGTAGTGCCTAGAGTTATGATTCTATCCATTACATAGTATTTGATTTTCACTTCATGGAAAATTTTTCCTGATATTTCACTGTGGTTGGTGGTTTGAATTAAAATAGCACATAGACACATAGGGAGTGGCACTATTAGGTGTGGCCTTGCTGGAGTATGCATGGCCTTGTTGGAGGAAGTGTATCAATTAGAGTAGGCTTTAAGGTTTCACATGCTCAAGTCAGGCCCAGTATCTCTCTTCCTGCTACCTTCCAATCCTAGAACTCCCAGTTACCTCTCAAGCACCATGTCTGCCTGCCTGACACCATGTTTCCCACCATGATGATAATGGACTAAACCTCTGAACTGTAAGCCAGCCTCAATTTATTGTTTTCCTTTATAAAAGCTGCCATGGTTGTGGGGCCTCTTCACAGCATTAGAAACCCTAACTAAGGCACTTCCCTCATCGCATTTTAGAGGTTATAATATTTCCAGTTTCTACTTTGTTACTTTTCCAGAACAAAAGCATGTGAGCCTGTGCACATACAAGGCATACAATTCCTAGGAGTAGCTAAGGGAACATCTTTTGAAAAGAGAATAATATACCTACCTTCTGTTGTGACACACATGACAACATCCTTGTGTAGACAGAAGGAAGTACGTGGCTTTTTTGGGAGGGGCCTAGAAATGTCTTCTATAAATTAATGTGTGAAGGAAAAAATACAAAGTAACTGCAGAGGACTTTTCATCTTTAATAAAACTTTTTAAAGGAAAGAAAAGAAATAAACTTGGCCATGTTTTTCCTGTCAGCAACATTTGGACTAGCATCTATTGCTTTTCCAGATACCAGCTGAGGAAGTCTAAGGGCTTTGGAGAAGGTAGCCTAACACAGTGCTTTGCATGTGGTGAAGAATGATGGGGAAGTCAGTTCAGCAATTATGCAACTCAGAAGAAAATGTACTCCCATCTTAGAAGAAAACCAATAGCCCCCAGTATTGGAAATGAAATGCTAAGACAGTGGATTCTAATAGACTCTTGCTCTAGGGATTTCAAAACTTTCATTAGCTCATCAAGATTTACCTGAGCCAACAACTTCTAATCCTGGAAGGAGAGGCCCTCCTCACTCCCAGCACCAGCCTTTTCTCTTTGCTTCCTCATCAGTAATCAGTGGGTGTTGGCAGAACCAGGGCTTCCTGGGAAGCCAGCTGGCTCCACTAGCTCTTCCTACACTCTAGGGCTTCTCCAGGCTAATGGGATATCATAGTTCATTATCCACCTTCCTCCTCCACCTCACCATGCAGAAGCTCCAGTGAAAACCAGTTTGGGGGCAGGAAGCATCATTCCTACCGAAGCTGCCAAAAACAGCTGCCAATATCCTATGGGAGAGCTAAGGTTTATTGATATTGGTACATAAATGTTTGCTGACCTTGAAAAAGGCTACAAGGAAACCTGAGCATGAATAATAATGTCATCCACTAATTCCACCTTTTCCAAATAAATAGATCAATGATGACTAACCACTCAAGGCCTTGCTATTTGCCAAGCACTGTGTGTGTCTTAGCTTCCCTATGTCTTAAAAGCATGTGAAGACAACAGTGCAATCACTGACTTCATGTTTGAGATGAGGACCTGGTAACAGCAGGACTTTATATAGGCAAAATAACTTGCCTAAAGTCACAGAGCTTGAGAAGGAACTGACATTCCATCTATAGTGTCATTGTACAAATAACCTTACTCAAGGAATAGGGCAGCCTTTAGGGAGGAAAAGTTGCCATTCAGCTCAAAGACAAAGAGCAAGTCAAGGAGAGCTTTGTTGGGCAGGGACAGGAAAAGGGAAACTGGCCAGCATCGATATCACCCAGAAGACATTTCAGTGTCCAGGAGCATAGAGGCATAAATTGTAAAAATCATTATGATAATTAGGCCATCTCTTTTTCTATAAATATTCCTGGAGAAGAAATACTACAAATATTCAAACCCACACATTCAAAAAGAAGGATTACAAAACAAAGAAACTCTTTTTCCCCCTTCAGAAATATGATACAAACCTATCAAGGTTCATGTTACTCAAAAAAATGAAGCTGTTTCAGAAGGTACAGCAAAAAGAGAAACAATGCCTAGAATGAATGTGGCTGTGTAACATTTGAGTGTGTTAAGTTGGAAGAGCTTGAGAAATAAACTCCTAAAGATGGGATTTGGTAATGAGCAAGTCTTTAACTACATAGACACATTGCCAGGTACCACTTTAATAAACTATTACAAATGATCGATGCAAAGGTGTTTCCAACAGCTGTCTATGCAAGGTGGCTGGAAGAATTTATCCATAAAGGAGCTGTTAGCGGGAACATTGGCTATGCATGGTTGTGATGTCAAGTCCACACATAACAAATTTTTCCTGTCAATCAACAACCTCGCCAAAAATTTATCCATTTATAACAAGCTTTAAAAAGTTGACAGCTTCAATGTGAAGAACAAAAAGGACTTTCTTTTTTTTAAAAAAAATGGTGAAATCAGAATGGCATTTTTCTACGTTTGAGACACATGAGGCAAGACCTTTTGAGTTTTAAATCATGTTGAAAGAGGTTGAGCAGTTCCAAATGCCAGTGCTCCTCTCCAAAGCTGGCTGAATGCAGTCAAGATGGCCAACCTCTCAGGCTTGGCTCATGCAGTATGGAGGTGCTGCAATCACTGATAAATGAAGACGTGCTACAGAGTTCACCTTGATGATCATAAAGGGTCATAAAGGTCAAATCCAGGTGGAGTTGTTATGTAAATTCTCGCTTGTTGACTTTGGGCACTGAGGTGTGTTTGTGGTATTAGGGCTCCATATAGGCAAGGGAAGCTTTGTGGTCCAGAGTATTTCAGAAGGACTTCAGTTTGCCCCTTGGATTCTACTGCTGAGTTCCTTGGTCCTGACCCTTTGATCTTGCTTTTCACCCAGAATGTTTTTCAAGTTCATTTATTGCTGGCTTTTGTTGTCATTCTCCAAAAATTTCCAATCCCAAAGATCACAGAGTTGCACAGAAAAGAGGTAAGACTACAAGAGTGTGCTCTGTCTCAGCTATGACAGCAAGAGTCAAGAGGTGTGTGGATGCCTGCACAGGCACATGCATGCATGTGTGTGGGCATCTGTGTGCGCGCGTGTGTGTGTGTGTGTGTGTGTGTGTGTGTCTGTGTACAGCTAGGCCTGTATAACTACACACATAAAAACCTGAGGTGAACTCCAGCTATGATTTCTCAGGCATCATCCACCTTGTGTTTTTGAGACAGAGTCTCTCCTTAGCCCCGGTCCTAGGGACCCACCTGTCTCTGTCCAGCACTGGACTCATAAGCACACTACTAAACCCCTCTGGCCATGGGTGCTAGGGAGTGAACACAGAAGCTAACACTTGCATGGCTCACTTTACTGACTGAGCTATCTTCACAATCCAAGAGTTACACTGTAAACTCGGCCAGAGGTAGGATTTTGTAGTCACTTCAAGAATCATAGGCCTGCATTTCCTAACCTTGTTAAATTCTGATTTTCACATAGCAGAAGGGCCCCTCTCTCATCACCAGAGGCAAAGAGAGTTAGTTTACTTTCCTTCCTAAATTTTACACCTTATTTTTCTGGCCAAATAACACTTATTTTTCAAGCCAAGATCCTTTCTGCGAGATTATTTAGTACACAAAAGACACCTGCCCTCTTTCACCCCCTTTTCGCCTCTCTTCTTAATCAATTTGACCAAAGGGAAGATATGAATAAATTATCATAAGCAAGGTTGAAAGCCAGAAATGATTTTATATATCAATAAGACTTTTAAAATGTGTCAGCAGGAGGTTTTTTTCTTTGTTCTCCTAAAATGGTAAGAACCACTACAATTCATCACATTGGGCCTGCCACCAGTGCTTTCCTCTTCAGAGAAGACGTTCTGTCGCTCCACCTAAGATTCTCTAGATCCTCCAGTTCCTGCTCTGCCCACACCACATACTTTGTAGACTGTCCACTGTGTGTGCCTTTGCCCGCTGCAGCCTCTCTGCTAGACTTACACTCAGGCACAGGCAATCAGCACCTCTTCAATTTGTTCCCAAGAGTACTTGATTTTGGCACCGCTGTCAGTCACTACCTCCATGGCTTTGTCTCATCAGGGATGTGAGAATTTTACAACTTTTCTTTAAATAGTCTGCAAGCTCACTCCAAAGTATATAATAAGGCTTGTAGAAAGCACATGCTCTCAATTCTACCATCACAGTGTTTGAGAAAACTCGACAGGCCTAATCTGAGCATGGAGTTTAATGGGCTGTGGGGATTTCAAAAGGAAGTGAAACATTATTTGAAGGCCGAAAAAGCATTTGGGAAGCATTCCTTCAGTCTGTTAGGTGGTATATTACAGTGTTCTCCCTTGTGCTTGCTCAGAATGAAACAATGGTTAGGCCAAGGGACACAGTCATGTACGGGCAAGAGCCTGCATTCTCTACCACCCCTGTGTGTAGATTTCAATTTCAATTGTCTCAGATTTACAGTGTACCATGGATAGACATTCCCATTTAAATACCTTTATAAAAAATCTTATAAAGGCTGTTTTGACATTCTTGTCTCTTAATACAACCATACTTTGCCTCACAGAGTTACCAAAGGTCAAAGCATTTGTACTTTCAGGAGACAATCACAGATTTAATATTCAGATCAGATTAAAGCACAGTCGTACTTATTTTTAAGAAATGCATTTGTCCAAAATGTTTGGAATGATTTATGTACTTATTTTATTTTATTATTTTTTTCTCTGCAGCACTGGAGATCATACCCTGTGCATGCCAGGTAAGTGCTGTCCCACTGAGGAGCACCACAACCCAAGTTTATTCATTTATATTTTTAAGAAATTTATTTGAGCTTAAAGAGGCCAATATGTGTTACATTTGTTCATGTCAATTAGTTAACTATGTAAAGATGTGTTGCATTTGCATTCATTAAATAAAATTACCATGGGCTCAGAGAAAAAAAATATTTGATTTTAAATTATGCATATTTATGTAGCATGGGGGTAGAATGAGTACATACATACATACACACACATACACACACATATATATATACACACATACATACATACACATACACACACTATATATATGCAAGTACTCAAGGACACCAGAGGTGTCAGGTCCTCCTAGAACTTTTTATAAATTTCCTGACATGCATACTGGGAATTGAACTCAGATCCTCTGAAAAAGCAACAAGTGCTCTTAACCACTGATTCTCCTCTCCAGCCCCTTGATTGCCTTTAAGCAGCTTTACATATTTAATGTTGAGACATGTTAACAGGCTCATGCTCAATACCTCAGTTACTACACATAAAGGATGTATGCTTTATGTGTGTGCTAAACATAACCACCCTCTGTCTTCCCTTCCTTTATTTCAGCGCTCAGTGAACCCTCAAGGCATGCACACACCAAGAAAGCTGGTCCATGACTCCTCACTGCAGCAATCCAGCTAGGTTCTGGCTGGTGACAAGACAGAGGTCAGATAGTGGGCTGCCAGTAAAATCATTTCATCTGTGCTCCTTTACAAATGCTGATTGAGAGCTATGCTAAATATCAGCGGTGTGTGTGTGTGTGTGTGTGTGTGTGTGTGTGTGTGATAAAAACAGTAAAAATCCAGTCCCTACTATTATAAAGGCAAGCACATGCAAGTAACCTCTCCAACCTAATTATTTCTACATTTTATCTCACTAATTTAAATCATTCAAATACAGAAAAAGGCAACCAAAGGGTGACCAGAAATGAAATATAAGAGAGGAAGTCAGGAAGAGGCCATGATTATGTAAAGATCAGAGGGTTCCTCAGCATGCTGGAGTTTGGGTCATGCTCTACTCCAACAGGGAATCTTGGCATTAGTGGAAATATCAAGTAGTTGCTCCAGGTCCTGGGATCATTCTTAGTTTTGGGGTTGGTGGAAGCTACAGGTCTGTTAGTAACATTCCAAAATGCTTTACCTGGTTGTCACAGAGATGTTAGGTGAGACATGGAGGTGGGCAATGAATGGTCATCAAAGAGATCAAAGGTAGCTCAAGGTCATTTGCTTGTAGATCTACCAATGAGCTAACGCTTCTCAACCTTCAAGTTCTGTCAAGTTGACCTTGTAGAATCTACAATACGAGTGTGGCATTTTCTGGGATACTCAGTTAGTTCACAAGGGCAAGAGTATTCTTACCTCCTAAGACAGAGGGAGCAAAAGAACTGAACACTCCTGTCTAAGTTATCACCAGTTGATTCCCTTTGGTAATAATGTTTGCCCAATCATCACTGTCTACAAATATTCTTCATCAAAGTGAAGCACAAAAACACACAGGTTTTCCTGTCTGGGGCATCATTTCTGAGGACTCCCAGGTCATGTGAAGATTCCTAATTTAGTTTGTGCATTTCTTCTTCATAACTGGCAAAATACCTGGTCAAAGAAATGGAAGGAAGGAAGGAAGGAAGGAAGGAAGGAAGGAAGGAAGGAAGGAAGGAAGGAAGGAGAAAAGAAGGAAGAAAGGAAGGAAGGAAGGAAGGAAGAAAGGAAGAGGACGAGAGGGAGGGAGGAAGGAAGGATCCATTTTGGCTTTCAGTTTGCAGGGAAGTTGAAGATGGTGGGATGTCACAGTAGAAAGAGCATGTAGCTGCTGGTCATGTGCATCTGTAAGCAGTGAGCAAGAGCAGTGAATGCTCCTTCTTAGCCAGCTTTCTTTGTTTTAGTCCAGGACCCCACCCCATGGCTCTGCTGCCTGTTGTTGACATAGCTCTTCCCACCTCCAATAAGCCCATCTAGATAATCCCTTGCAAGCTTGTTTTCTTGGTGATTTTAGATCCTGTCAAGGTGACAATCAATTTTAACTGATATAGCTGTGTTGTTATGGGGACTTCTTCTCAATTCTGTTCCTCCAACACAGTGGTTCTCTACCTTTTTAATGCTGTGACCCTTTGATACAGTTCCTCTTGCCATGCTGACCACCAACCATAAAATTATTTCATTGATATTCAAAATTGTGATTTTCCTGCTGTTATGGCCATGATATAAATATCTGAATTTTTCAATGGTCTTAGGTGACCCCCGTGAAAGGGCTGTTTGACCCACAAAAGGGTCACCAAGCAACAGTTGAGAACAGCTACTCTAACCCAACTCCACGGATAGAGTAGATTATAAACAAGAGAAGTATGTTCACTCACAGTTCTGGAGAACTAGAAGCCTCAGAGAGGGGTGTTAGGTTGCTAGATGGAAATTACTAGCCTTTAAGGTCGCTGAAGTTGGGCCTCTCCCAAAGTTGCCTTTGAAACCTCACTTTTGATAAACATCAGCTTTACCACTATTCTGATTAGAAGAAGTGAACACTTCTGGCCTCAGGTGAAGACATGGCATTTCCATCTACTCCCGAGATCAGAACATTACATACCATTTTGTCTTCCCTTAAAAGTTTCTCCAGCTGTGTCTGTCAATCACGTGGCCAGAACTTCATTCCCCCAAGAAAGCTGATTTATTTGAAGATGTGCTAAAGGAAGGAATAATTATTGCCATGGGAAAAAAAATGGCTCTTACTCTTTCCAGAAACCCTTCTCATTTGCACAGTCTCTGATGAACCTACTGACACAAGGCTTTGTCGAGTGCCCACAGTATAATTTTCCTCTTCTATCTTTCCAATTCTTTTCTTCCATATTTGACCCAAAGCCTATGCACACTTTCTCTGGCACTCTGGGCTAACATTCTCTGAAGATCACACCCACTTCTGCCATGTGACTATTTTTCTACCATGCAGCTACTTGCTGACCTCTCTCTTGCTGAACCTTGCCTCAAAGGACATGCTTTTCTCTTC
The DNA here is from genome assembly GCF_950005125.1 of Chionomys nivalis. Classification (NCBI taxonomy): domain Eukaryota; kingdom Metazoa; phylum Chordata; class Mammalia; order Rodentia; family Cricetidae; genus Chionomys; species Chionomys nivalis. The sequence continues at coordinate 50,945,412 of NC_080103.1, read as the reverse complement.
CTCTGCTCTGTCTTCCTCCTCCAGGCAGCTGCCAAGATTTACTGGTTGCCTAACTTATTATTCTCTCAAATTTCGTTTATTGGCAGCACCCTAAGAGCCAGGCAATGGATGGCAATTCTTTGTTCCGGAACACAGTCTCAGTGGTATTGAATGCTTCCCACCTGCAGCACTCTGAGTCACATCAGCAGAACTTTGGGAACACACTCCAATCGCACTGGGTCCTTGAGATAGATAACAGAAGGTATTTTCTTTTCCACTGCAAGAGCCTCTAATTTTTTGTCCTTCCTTCCACCCCTCAGCAGCACCCAACCAACAGTAGCAGCAACCTCTCTGTAGGAGAACGAGGCTAAGTTTACTAGTTGTCCAAGTCTAAGACTTCCCTCCAAACCCCTAGAAAACTGAGACCCACTGCCGAGAATGGATAGATCAACTGTTATCCTTAGGAATCCATGTATAGTGATGGAAACACACTGGACTCCTGGGTGATTACACAGTACCCAGCTTTCTAGTCTTCTTATCACTAGAGTCCTCCAGTGGAGGCCGGAGTCCTCTGCCTGCCCTCGTTGCTTCTTCCACTCATGCTGTTGAATTAAGCAAGGAAACTTAGACACCAATTTCCTTGGATTGTTATTTGAGAACAGTAAAGGAGGAGGAGGAAGATGAAGGAAGAGGAGGAGGAAGGAGTTGTTGCCAGCGAAGTGGTGAGAGGAGTCGGAAGCAGTATAGACAGGTGCACATCGGGGGAGGGTGCCCTGGACTCTGAATCTTTAATTTGCCAGTGCTGAAAATGGAGATGTTAGGGTAAAGTTACTGTAAATAAGATCTTTGTCTCTAAATGAGACTCTTTCTCCCAAACTCCTTTTTCTTTTTAATTTGCACTGTTCAGCCTCACTTTGAGTGAAATTCAATCACTTTCATTAGCATTTCTAAAGATGGGAGCCTCTCAAAACTGCTGCTTTGTCTTTCGCTTTCCACAGAAACACAGCTTTTCCTTCCAAAGGAGAACCTCCCTGTACTTCTTTTCTGCTTGGAACTAATAATTTTCAATGGCAGAGCCAACCTTCATGAAACAGGAAGTGTGATCCCATTTGATCTCAGTTGAAAGAAATCATAAATACCCAGTAAGGATGGAAACAGTGACTCAATGAGGGAAAAATACCATGGAGGGAGAAAAACAAGCGAGACATAGAAATATCATTTGAATAAACTATCTATTTATCCCTGGAACTTCCATCCTTATTCTCAAGGGTGTTTACCATATTCCTTTGGGAAACACAGTGCCGTCTCTGTCTTCCTCCTTTTTCTTTGCCTGTCTCAGAAATAGGGAAGGAAACATTTCATCTTTTTAATCTTTTAGTTCTTTATCAAGAACACTCTGTATGACTCAAATCATAACATGACCAGCCTTGTTTGAAACACAACTGTTCGATAGAAATAATACTGCAAGAAAGAGCCAAAGGTTTACAAATTAATCCTTTTTTACTAACTTACAAGCCCATCTCTTGTGATGCCCAGTTAAAATTTTCTGCCTGTAATTCAATTGTAAAGCCAATCTTGTACAGTTAGGGGCTAAAGAATATATGTGGCTGTTTACAGTGGGAGATGCTGCCTTAGGCTCTCTGGAAAGGGTAAGCACTGTTTTGCCCTGACCAACACAGATGTCATTTGTTCCCTCCTGATGGTGCCACAAAGCAGAGGCTTTTAAGATGGTGGGATGGAGACCCAATGTCCTAACCATGTGACCTTGTCTACACAGAGATCAGAAGGGGAAGCAAACCTGGATCTGAGGAAAACAGACCCTTGCAATCATCTACACAATTGAATTAACTTCTTCTTCTATTAGATGTCAAATTGAATTAAAACTCCAATTTATAGCAAGCTGACCACAAAAACATTGGAAGACGAAGCGTGGCACTGTGGACTCCACTTACAGCAGCCAGGCTAGGTGCTACCTGGGAACACAGGCCCCCAGAGCGCTCACTCTTGACAGTTTCTAAGGGTTACACATGTGCTCACTCAAGTCCTCGCTCTGATAAAATGAGCAAGCCACTTTCCATGTTCCCACCCTGCCCCACAGTTTTCTTCCCAGAACCAACTTCAGACCTACACTGACTGTCCTCCAGAAGGAAATGACAAGGGGGATGATTTGTGATGCTCAGACCTATTTTAGAACTTTCTGACACGGGAATGCCTCCTAGAGGAATTTCCAAATTCAGGCTTGTGTAAGGCGCAGTAAGTCAGAAATGTCAAACTACCAGTGACATGCACTTGGAGAAGTGTGTTTTTCAGAGACTCTGACAGCCTTGCAAAGATGAACCAGTTAACTCTCCAACCTTCAGGGGATGTAGATGAAAACTGTGTTCATACCCAACCATGCTCCAGGACACTGATGGGCAGCACCTTTATAAGGTAACATATAGAATTCCTATCAAGAGCACAGGACACTCTTTCTAAGCTGGGTAAAAGACAACAGCATTGCCTTGAGCCTAAGGAGGACACACATTTGTCACTAATGTCTGTGAACAGTCCACAGCTCCTGATAGAAACTGCTCAGACCAACCCTCTTGGATTCTGATCATGGTGGATGCATGTGTCACAGCTGTAAACATACGATTCTAGACAGCTCCATTCTGCAGTAAACTTTTCCAGACAACTCTGCTCCTCCAAAAGTCTCTTTCCAATGTTGTTCTCCTGGCCAATCTCCTAGAACACATGACCCTGGAAACTATCAACTTGACAACCTAGAATTCCTGAGGAGCTATCAATGTGGGGCTATCTAAATCAGGTTCACCTGTGGGTGTCTTTAAGAGATTATCTGGATTACATGGATTGATGTGGGCAAATCCAAACCACTGTCGACTGCATCATTCCCTAGGCTTGGGATCATGGGCTGTATGAATAGAGAAACTCAACAAAGCATTAGATGCATGCATGCATTCACCTCTCTATTCCTGACTACATTCAAGTCCTTGATGCTTTCCTTTACATCCTTGCTATGCTGGATTATAACCTAGATGATGAGCTAAATAAACCTTCTCTCCTAAATTGCTTTTTGTCAGGTTTATTTTGTCACAGCAACAGAAATGAAAGTAGGGCAGAAGTGAAGCTAAAGTGTGTATGAATATATGTGCTCCCATTGTGAAGGTATATACAGCAGCAAGAACAATATTGCCACTGTCATTTATGGGCTTCTCATTTTGTATGTAGGACTTTATATTCATCCATCTCTCTAATTTGTACAGCAGCCCTAAGCCGAAGGCACCACTAATTACTCCATTTTACACAGAATAAAACTGAGATGCAAAGAGACAAAGTACATGGAGCCTTTGCCTTTGACATACACCTTTCAAGAGGAATGTAAGACTATTCAAATCTGTCCGCCACTAATCCTACACATTTAACACACTGTACTCTGTTTTTATATAATGTATGTTTTAGCACTGTAGAGGGAGTGAGCAAATCTTTGTCACGTTTCTGAATGATTTCATGACTTACATGCTCCAGGCTCCGGTAACTGCCCTCAAACCTTCCAGAATAGCACACACTGGCTGAACTTTCAGCAATGGTGGCAGTGTGCTAAATACCACACTGTGCAACACAACAGCCACTAGTCACACAGAGAGCTGGTGCTTGGAATGTGACAGTGGAGCCCAAAACAAGAAAATTTAAATTAATTGAAGTTGAAATAGCCACCTCTGAAAAGGGGTTACTGTACTACACACAATGTATCTACAAGGGAAGACATGATGATCCTTGAACTGAGAAATCCCTGGATGCCAGGTCAGCACCAAGAATTAGACAGATCTGAGTGAGTATGATTGATGTCAGTTTCCTACCAAAAGGAGGAATAAGAAGAGAGTCTGCCATTGTGGAAATCTGCAATGGAGAAGTTTCTTCCCGAGAGGTGGGTCAGACACTATGGAGGCAAGCGCTGCTAAGAAGACAGAGAGGCAATGAAAGAAGACAACTAAGAGGGGAGATGCCCTTATTCAGACATTCTGTCTTCTCCAGAGTCCCTTCAGTGGCCCGGGAGTTAAAAGGAATGGCTTTTTTTTAAATTGGGGGCTGCAGACACAGCTGAGTGGCGAGACCTTGGGCTGGATAGCTCCCTGGACGCTCCCTACCTCCCCGTGAATGTGCAGTTATACACACACATACCTGCATTCACTCAGGAATAAATGAGAGGTTGGACGTGGGTGGGGTGTAAACTCAATAGGTAAAATGCATGTCACTCAAACATGAGGATCTGAGTTCAGATTCCCGCGGCCTGTACAAAAGCTGGGCACAAGGAGAAATATCTGCAACCCAGGGTTCAGGAGTGGTAAGCAGAAACTGGAGAATTCCCAGAGCTTACTCTCCAGTCAATCTAATTGATGAGCTCTGGGTTCAGTGAGAAGGCTTTCCTCAAAGAGAAGGATGGTTTACGAGAGGAAGACTATGTTGACTTCTAGATTTTATGTATTCAAGGGCACATGCACACACACGCATATACACACACACACATACACACACACACACACACACACACACACACAGTAAATGAAAGGCAAAGAAGTGAAAATGACCTACAGGCCTCACTTCTGAGAAGCATTGTTAAGAAAGTAAGAAATGAGGCTCAGACCAACAAAGCTACGAACAACATAGCCACCTGTTATGCTGTATCTTTGGAAACCAAAGGAAATAAGCTAGTGAGGAAGGGAGCACTGGCAAGGGTCTAAGAAGTGAAGAGTTTGTAAGAGCTGGTCCTAAGTGCTCAGTAGTAAAGTCCCTGGACCACGGACAGAGCTGGTCTTGGCTGAGAGTGGTCATTATTCTGAGGTGAAGAATCAAGGGTGGTAGAGATGAAGTTGGATTTGCAGATGTTGTTTGTTTAATCCAACTAAACAAAGTTGTTCTAGAGACTACCTTCCCTATGAGTTAGGGAAAAGAAATGTCAATCCAATAGCTAAACACAACTAAGAGCAACTAAATTTTTTTTTGTAATCTCCAGGGAAATCTCAAAGGAAATTGCATTAAAAACAACACAACAAAATTTCCCCAAATTTATTCCTCTCCGTATTTCTCTCTCCATTCCATGTCTAGTGTTCTGTTTTGTTTTGCTTTGCTTTTTGCCACCACTCCAAAATCCTAAGAAAAATATCTTTAAAAAGAAATGGAATGAGATAAACTGATGTTAGTGCTAGCCCTACAGGGTTGTGATTCCATAAATGATAGAATCTGATATTTAAACTGCATCTCCTTATTTGTGAGAAGTTGAGCAAGCAGAGGAATGCTGAAGGTTACCAAGATTGCTCTGGCTTTTAAAAACAGTCACTAAAACGCCTCATCATACTACACATGAACAATAAATGTGGGAAACTCAAAAAACACTAAGGATTTTGGATAAGGGAAGAGGAGGACTGAGAAGCGGGGAGAGGAGGAGGAAGTGAAAAAGGAAGAGGAGAGAGAAGAAGGGGAAGAGGAAGAGGAAGAGGCAGAGGTGACTATTACAGAAGAGTAGGAGTAACAGGGCCAGTGTCGACAAGTCCTGGAAGAAATTGGAGTCCTTTAAAGAGGCATAGCATCTGCTCCCTTCTCCAAGCTTTTCTTTTCAAATTCACCTCTTTTCTTTCTTTGCCTCATCCAACACCCAGCTCTTTTTCCTCTGAAAAAAACAAAAACAGCAAAGCTTTCTCACCAAAGAAATGGAAGCACGTTTTCTCAGAGCCCAATTAAATGGGCACATGCAGGCAGACATAGGAGGACAATCACAGCCAAGCAGCTCCCTTCTTCCTCTCTGTTTTCACTCAAGGAGAAGCAAAGGGAGGAGGGAGCACACTTACCTCTGAAAGTGTTTGTTTGAAAATAATATGCAGAAAGAGAAAAACAATCCTCAACTAACGACTGCCTTCCTCACCATCTGCTTAATCTAAACATTAGCATATCGCATATCTGAGTGAACTCAAATTGCACTGGAAAGCGGGTATTCTCTGTTCTACTTTCTCAGACCCTTAATGGGGGAGTCAAGTGAGAATTCTCTGTGGGATTATATGGGCTTATGGGCTTCCAGTGCATGCATTTAGGGCCACATTTTCAGTCCAGCTTTAACTCATCATTGGAAGACTGGAGGCGAAATTGTGCCTGGCTTAATTAGCGCAAGTACTAATCAAGTACTAATGAAATTTGCCCACAAGCAGTCCTTCCGATGAAGGCACAAGTCACACACACAATTTCCACATATATCACTTAGCATGTCAGCACAAAGGAAGGGAAGAAATGAACAATTCCTCCCGAAAACTGGCAATGGGCTAACCAGAGGCAAACAGCATCTCTACCCAGAAGTAATACATTTAGTTTCATCATTGTAAACTCTGTAAATTCGAATCCTGTAAACTATATCCCCATTTACCTCATTAGCTTACAGGTTTATAAAGATAGAGGACACCACGGGTGAAGGAAGACTCTTCATTCTTCCTGATTTATGAGCTATTTAAGACTTGAACTTGGAAAGAGTGTGGTCTAATAGTGTTCTTTAAGCTATATATGAGGTCTTTAAAGCTAAAATACAAGTCCTTAAGTAGTGGCTAATACTGAACCAGAGACCTATTTGTCGAAACACAGTATAATGACAAAAAAAAAATCTCTCTCCCGTAGTGATATGTCTTGAGTATTGTGTATTAAATCTGCTATTAAAATCTGTCCAAGCACAGAGATTATTTACAGCACAGATATTAATGATGCTAAGGAAGATATTTTTAATCTATAAATTAAATCTTACTAACTGAAGATGTCTTAGGGTATTGAATTATGTGTATATATACCAAGTTTCTCACATAAGGAACATATGTTTTTTGTTGTGGTTATCCATGATACTTGACCAAAATAAAATTCTGAATCAACCCTGTTAAGAGGCAAGAGAAGAACACCACAGGCGAAACAGTGATTAATTCTGAAGAGCTAGAAAATCAAGAAAAGACTCCATGAGGATCCAACACTATCGCCCCTTCTGCCCAGGAAAGTATATTCTTCCCTCGGAGGGCTGTTCCATTTAAGGTGGGAAAGGATCTCAGCTCTCAGAAGCTGAGACTCACCCACTTGAACAGGTGCAAGAGCCAGCCGACCAGTGTTTCTCTTTATGAACTATTGACAAACATCGCTCGGGAAAGGCATCAGCACTGGCAAGGGCTAAAAACAGCCAATTCACACCATGTCTTCATAGCTTGAAACCCAAGTGAGAGGAGAGAAAATCAAGCAAAATCTGGATAACTTCAATGCAACCAAACCGTCACCTGCGATCCCGTGTAACAAGATCCGCCCCGGTGAAACCCTGAGTTAAAAACATTAACCTCGACCTTGCCTTGCCTTGCCTCGTTGTGCCAAGGATGCTGCTGTCTGGTCCCTGTGCTAGCCTCATCTCCCCATAAGCAGATAGAAGTTTCCTGTGTAGAAGAGCAGAATGCGAATGGGGGCAGGGACTTTGGTGTCCCTAGTGACTTTTATTTTTCCTCGATTAAACAAAGGTGTGTGTATTATAAAGAGTGCAAATGTTACGGGCTGCAAACACAAAAAGAAAAATTCATGCAGCCCACCAGATCCTAACAAAATTCAATCCCTGCCATTCTTCAAAGGAACCAAGGGCCCCATCTGCTGATGCTTAAATGAACTACAGTAGCAACCAGATTAAAAAAAACAGCACATAAAGAAAGAAGGTAGCACCGGGCTAACTCCTATGCAGAGCCTTCAGAGCAGAAGGCCCTTTAGAAGCCAGGAAACCACCGTGAGCCACTACTACTCACCCTCCTTTGTTTGGGTCATAACTGTCGAGAACATTCTACACAGATAATTTATTATTTCATTAATTTGAGTAGCTAGTGCAGAAGTTTCAAACAATGCTTCACTGGCCACCCTCACGGCTGCCTTCCCCGGACACTTCCTCACTAGCAGAACACATCTGGGTGAAACAAGGGCTCTTGTTCCTTCCCACCATGAGTTTTGTTTGGAACTGACTGAACGATTATGGTGTCAGTTATGCTGCTGTTGATGAGAAAAGCTATTCAAGGACTTCTCAGCCTTGTCTCTAGCATGTGATATTGCTGGAATCCTTACTCTGAGGTCACTTTGTTGTTAATTTTGATGACTGAACACACTGCCAAGCCTCAGAGAAAGACCCTGCCTAGGTTAGGTAATACAGTTCAAGGCTCTGGTTCCAGATCTGCCAACTACTCAATATTTGACCTTGTTTCGTGGAGTTGTGCTCATCTTAAAAATAAAAACCCAGGCTGCAAGGTCTTTATTTAAGCTCCTTTCTTTCTGGGTATAATATTCACTGCATCACCCTGATGGGCAGAACGAGGGTCTTTACCAGTTTTATGTGATAACACAACATGTTGCATGCACTAGGTGATCAACAAAATTTAATTTAATCAGTACCTCTTCAGACAAAAAAAAGTAATTTCTCCATTTCATTTTGCCATTTTAAGCTTATTATATCTCTTTCATACTTATTTGGAATTTCGGGAAGTTTATAGTGCACACTGACAAGCCAAACCCGTCACAGCTTTATTTAGAAAACTGCCCCAATACCTTTGGGAGAAGGATCTTTTCCTCTGTGGTGAACAGACTGATGGGCACTTGGTCAGGGTTCTCTGCTCACTCCTTGAAAAGATGTGAGTGCATGGACCAAGCTTTGCCAGCGGCCTCCACTTTGACATTGGTTACTGTGCAGAAAAAGAGAGACGAGGAAGAATGAGAGTAGGCTCCTTGTGGGACTATGGTGTGAAATGGCTATCTCTGGCTCCTGTGGCCTTAATGTTTAGGCTATAGTACTTTACCTACTTCCTGCCCCATTTCTGGGATGGATTCCCCAGTCTTTCCATTAAGAAACTGAAACCTGGGCTGGTGAGATGGGTCAGAGGTTCACAGCCGTGTTTGATTTCCAGCACACACAAGGTGGCTAACTACAATCTGTAGCTCTATTTCTAGGGAATTTGATGCCTTCTTTTGGCCTTCAAGGGAACTGAGCTCATGTGGTACATCACATAACATGTATGCAAACACTCATACACACAACATAAAAAGGGAGGGAGGGAGGGGGGAAGAAAGGAAGGAAAGAACTGGAATTCCAAGCAGATGTGCCTTCTGGACTTTTCTAAACATTCATTTTCTAAACATTCTGAACATTCTCTGATTGTCCTTCCCACATAAAAACCTACCCCTCTCCACCTTTGGTCTTCTTCCTTCTAGGCTCTGGACAATCAGCCATATATTTAGTTTGGTAAGGACTTGACTCCACCTCTTCCTTTAGGAGTGGCTCCTGACTAACTCAAACTAATTATCATGTCTCTTCCTGTTATTCAAAGCAAATGGCTCCGAATGGCATATAACTGGATATGACCATTCATCTATAAGGCAAGTCTGCAGAGGGTTGTAGGAAAGAGAATATTTCTAGCTTCTGTGGGAGTCGTTTTAAAATAAGTTCCCTTTCTTGGATATGAAGCAAGAAGCCTTTGTTGGATCAGCATGTGCCCGTCTGTCAGGAGAGGAGATAGCCTTAGGATGAGGCCAGCTCTGCCAAAACACAATGGGAGAAAAGGCAACACGTTCTTGAAGATGTTCTAAGAGGTCTGTAGATTGAACTCTTTAGTACATGAAGTGGGAGATTTCTCACGCTGTTGTAGCTATTTGGATTTCCTCTTACCTACATGTGAAATCATGCTCAAGAATGCCCAGGGCCTACTTTCATTAGAACCAAGAAGTTTAACAGACCAGTATCCAATCAGTAATCTCATTTCTTTGGGAGATGAATCACTGGCCAGCCTTACACATTACGATTATATTTAGATACTTTCATATCCTTTAACTTACATTGTGGAATCCTGTTCAATCGCCATGACCAATCTTTATCTGCCACTCTGGTATGGGGTAAGCCCTTCCTTCCTTGCTTCCTTCCTTGCTTCCTTCCTTCCTTGCTTCCTTCCTTCCTTGCTTCCTTCCTTCCTTGCTTCCTTCCTTCCTTGCTTCCTTCCTTCCTTCATTTATTCATTTTATACTCTGAGTAGCTTATTTACCAACCTAAATGATTCCCAATTTGCTGTGGTTTTCTGATTCTCCAGTTTATCAAAGATATTTGCAGGCAACAAGAAACTTTTCCTTTTTAAGTTATTTGATTTGATGTGAACATTTTGATTTTATTTATTTCTTTATTTGTATACAGACATTAACACACTCATGCCACAGGGAATACAGAAGCAAGAGGACAATTTGTGAGAATTAGTTCTCTTCTAGGATGATATGGGTCCCAAGAATTGAACTCCTTTAACAGCTAAGCCATCTTGCCAGTCAAAATGAAGACTGTTTATGTTCCTAACTACTCTTCCCTGTCAGTTTCATGAACGCTGCCATTCTAAAGCACCATCAAGGACAAAGGGGTGAAGTTAAGGGCTCCAGCCAACCTCAGGTTGGGAGTGCATGCTCCTGGAGCACAGGTGGCATGGCCATCTATTGTTATGTGACCAAATCTTCATCTCTGTGCAGATGGGTATTTTCTCTTTTCATACTTGCCCCACTGACTCAGTTTCCAGCTATACTATATCCCAATTTGCTGTGGTTTTCTGATTCTCCAGTTTATCAAAGATATTTGCAGGCAACAAGAAACTTTTCCTTTTTAAGTTATTTGATTTGATGTGAACATTTTGATTTTATTTATTTCTTTATTTGTATACAGACATTAACACACTCATGCCACAGGGAATACAGAAGCAAGAGGACAATTTGTGAGAATTAGTTCTCTTCTAGGATGATATGGGTCCCAAGAATTGAACTCCTTTAACAGCTAAGCCATCTTGCCAGTCAAAATGAAGACTGTTTATGTTCCTAACTACTCTTCCCTGTCAGTTTCATGAACGCTGCCATTCTAAAGCACCATCAAGGACAAAGGGGTGAAGTTAAGGGCTCCAGCCAACCTCAGGTTGGGAGTGCATGCTCCTGGAGCACAGGTGGCATGGCCATCTATTGTTATGTGACCAAATCTTCATCGCTGTGCAGATGGGTATTTTCTCTTTTCATACTTGCCCCACTGACTCAGTTTCCAGCTATACTATTTTGTAGTGATAGAAAGAAAAATTAACAGACTGCTGAGAATGACATTGGGCTTCATCAGAGTGAACAACTTCTGTCACATCTATTTCCCAGGGACCCCACCTCCCTTTCTGTCTAATGCTTCTTCCTCAAACTCACTCTCCTTGGATGTTTCAGCTACCAGTGTTTCCCTCCATAAACTTCACTAGACAACACCTGTTCCTCTCCTTTGCTGTCCAACTTTTAATGTTTCAGTAAACGGGGTCAGCATACTCAGTAGTTAGTCCTCTGTCACATTACTCGTCCTTTGTCTCCGACTTCTACTCTGTAGCTGAAATACTTTGTCTCTTACAAGAACTCCTACATCGTCTTTCTGCCTACAGTCTCACCACATCCATGCCCATCTTCCTCAAGGGAGTCATCCCTACATTCTTAGATTTTATATTCATTTTATCATGGTTCCTGCCTTACTTTATTCATGCTAATACAACTTAATAATTTACATTTCAGGAATATTTATTAAACAATATGCAGCTGAGTCCCTGGGATAGATATCTTCCTCCCTATTTCTTTCCTACACTGTTTTCTCTGTCTGATACAGTTCCTGGATGCATCACCTTCAGCTCTGATTTAACCTTAGGTGTCACCGTCCTCAGAGAGTTTGTTCTGACCACGGCTGACAATCCTGTGTCCTGGGTAATTCAGAACCCCTTCACAGCCTAGCACTTACAAGGAAAATCGAACCAGACATAACTACAAGGTGCCTATGCATTACCTCTTTATAACCTCTGAAGAGCAAACAGCTCTTGTTACTGTGTGACCTAATCCTTCTTTCACAGCTGATTGAGTTAAGGATGAACAGATGGTCCAAGGGCAGCCATGATATGCTAGAAAACTTGGGCTAGACCAGCTCAAACTTTCTATGTAGTTCTAAGTGGGGATGCACAAACAAATTAAATAGAGGAGTAAAATCCAAAAACCCATAATAGAGACAAAGTTACAACTGGTTTCTGTCATAATTTAAAACTTAATCTCCCAAAGGTCTGCACTAAAGGTCGGTTGACCAGTCCTTAATGTTGTAACAGGTGATGGAGTCTTAGTTGAAAAATCAGTAAAGTGTGAGGCCCTCTGTGGGATGTCCCGGAACCCACTGTAAAACCACGCCAAGCCTAAAAAATAAAAATGAAAACAAACACGAAAATAGCTGGATGAAGATGCTGGAGAGGCAGAGAGAAAATGTCTCTGAAGTTTTCTGCCCAGCCACTCACAAAAGCTGTGGTGGAATAGGATTGAGGAAGACACCTGATACCAATCAACGGCCTCCAAATACACATGCATACATGTGCATGTGCACCCATGCACAGACAGGAGCATATGCCCATGAACACACACAAAGACACACAATAAAAGGGAAACTCAGTTGCATACGGAGGTGTTACAGCAGCCCATCTGATAACCAAGGAGGCAAAGCAACTAACTAAACAGAACTAACTAGGTGGACAACTCACACAACATGGATACATCAAGCTGAAGGTTGACTCACACTTTGTATGGGACAGAAGGGCAGTAGGAGATTTTGCTGCTCCACTTGTTATGAATACTTCACACTTAGAAATTACTTGTTTCTCAGTTTTGCATATACTATTTTTCAGACTTTCATTGACTGTGGGAAGCTTAAACATTGAAAATGGACACTTTGGCAAAGGGACTGCGATATACTTTTACAAATGAACTGAACAAGAAGCAATAATCACCTATCATGATTAGCCCACGTGTGATGAAAGATGCAAAAGGAAAGTTCTCATTCTCACGAACCTGTCTTAGTATCAATTCTTTGTGAAGCTTCATTAATACCCTGCTGCCTGACAGTCAACTAATACCAAGAAATTAATTTAATTACCGTCTACCTTGCTCATAATAAAGGCACCCTAAGATGGAATATTTTAAAAAAGGCCACAAGTTCTAGCTTCATTGTCCCAGTTAATCTAGTAAAGGCAGTGAAGTATTATCAACAGCAGACTTCATTTTTTGACTGTTTCAGCCACAATAAAGAGATTATGAAAATTCTAAATGCCTTGCAACTTAAAGCATATAAACTCTATTTTTCAAACCATATGAATAGCTGGAAGAAGCAGCTAAGAGCAAAGGCGAGCAGGGAATTGTAGAATAAAACTTTCATAAAGTCTCTGCGATGTCTAGTGAGGAAGTCTCAGGGCTGACTGCTCGGGTGATTTAGAACCTTAAACACCATTTTGTTGACACATAATTCTTTTATATATTTTCAGTATATAAATTGTAAGCTCCTCTAAAGGAAACACAGTTTTTCACAGCAAAAACAAAGGGGGGAAAACCAGCATCTAACTCTTATTACATTTTAAGCACTAGATAACTTTGCAAGCAAGTAACAGAGTTTCGGAAACTGTGGAAGTCAGCACTCTCTGATGTATGCAGCAGGAAGTATAGCTAGGCAGCCTCTCTACTGACACATACCTAACCATTTCCACGTTTAATATTTTTTATTGTGGTTGCTAATGTGCTACAAAAATATGGAAATGTGAAAACCAATAGATTCCATGGCTATAAACTGGATGGTGCAGACAAGCCTGGCATTTCTTCCTTTGGACCTCTGGAAAACCTGAACAACAGCCAATGGATCTTTGGTCCTTTGAAGCAAGCAGGTCTGATTCATGACCTTATTTTCACTGAATGTAATAGGAGGATGGAGGTGAGGTTTTCCCTTCATTAAATTAAGGAAAGAACTTGTGCTTAATATGCATGTATTGTGATGGAGGAAGGTCAGTGTTTAAAAAATAAAGAAACTGCTTGGTCCTCATAGGTTAGAACATAGTTGGGTGGAGTAAACAGAACAGAATGCTGGGAGGAAGAGGAAGTGAGCTCAGACTCGATAGCTCTCCTCTCTGGGGCAGATGCCATGAAGCTCCCACCCAGGATGGACGTAGGCTAGAATCTTCCCAGTAAGCGCACATTGGGGTGCTACACACATTATTAGAAATGGGCTAGTCCAGGTGCAAGAGTTAGCCGAGAAGAGGCTAGATATAATGGGCCAAGCAGTGTTTAAAAGAATACAGTTTGTGTGTTGTTATTTCAGGGCATAAGCTAGCCAGGCGACCAGGAGCTGGGGCGGCAGGAACACAGCCTGCAGCTCCTACTACAGTATTGGATGTGTATTGAATACAGAAATGAAATATGAACACATTGAGGGATAGATGGGGAGGTGTGGGTGGAATTGAGTCTATGGTGATTTTTATAGACTTTCAGAAGTTTATATTGGAGGCCCATCCTGGCTATTACCATGGCGATTTGGATCATGAGAAAAGAATAATTAGTCTCTCCTGGGATTATATAAGTTTTCTTTGATCAGTTGATTTTATATATTTGTTCACTTATTCAACAAGTATCTGTTGAGTTCTTACCATGTTCTGGGCATGGTTGTAGGTGTTGGGGACTGTGACTGTTTATTTTCAATGTCAGCCTGTCACAATTTAGAATCACCTGTGCAGGAAATCTCAAAGTAGGAATTGTCTTGACTGTCTTAGGTGATCTAAAAAGCTCAACTCCAAATGTGGATGTACCTTCTTGTAGCAGCCCAGATAAAAAGGACACCGAAAAGGAAAACTGTTCACCTTTCCTTGTTCATCCTTTCCTCTAACTGTCTTTACCCTGAAGTGGCTGCTTTGGATTTCTTGGCTGATATTAGCCAGTGTTTCCAGTCTTCTATGTTTGACTGAGGGACAGTGGTTCCCCAAGAACTTTATTACCAGATTTGGTTGCCAAAACACCCAGCATCATGGATGGAGCAACTATATTCTCAGCCTCTTGAGTGTAAGACAGCTATTGTTATTATTTTGACGATTCTAGATTAATATACATGCATAAATATCCAAATACATATTGTATAAGTTCTATTTCTCTAGGGAACCTCACTGATTGAGGAATCCATCAGCAAGCAAGTGAGTTGTTATCCTAAGCAGCTTGTATTCTAGAGAAGAAAGACAAGGAACAAAGAAACACATGGGCACTTAGCTTATTGTCTACTAGTCCTAAACACTGTGAAGAAGAGTAGAGAAGGGCAAGGGGCAAAGAGTGCTCTGAGTTAGGATTTCAGACATGACCAGGGAGAGCAGAGATCTGAATGGAGTATAAGAAGGAGCTATGCCAGATCTGTCAAAACTATCAGAGAGCTGATATAGATGATCCATACGGGAGCATGGGATGTGCCTCCGAGTTAGAGTAGGCAACCACCTTGAGGATGGTGAGAAGCTAGAATGTATAGGCTCTGGGAAAGCCAGGTATCACATTGGAGTTTATATGGTATGTTCTTGTGACATCATCTAATAGGTAGCCAGACTTTGTTTTCTAGCTAGAATTTGTAAACTTAAAAATGAACGGTCTAGAAATACCATATACCTCAAACAAGGCTCATGTTAGCAACCTCCAGCTCACAGCAACAATTTTTCAATCAGTCCTACAAATGCTCCACTCAAGGGAAGTCAGAAAGTTTTTTTTCAATCATAGAAATCTATCAAAGGTTTGTCAACTCTAATTATGGACCTTAAACACCAATTGACAGCTTCCCATCAATAATGGTTTGTCGCCATGCAATTAGGAGGGCACGAGGAACAATCCATTAACCATCCTAGTTCACAGAAATTCAGGTGGAACAACTTGACCCATGTCAGCTCAGTTCACATTGAGACCCTAGACTAGTCATTGCATCTAACTTGAAATAATTTTTCAGATCTAATTCAATAAAGCATAAATATAAAGGTTAATCCAATTTTTAAAACAATAACTTTACTGCCTACCAATACATGTATTGTTATCCCTGGTCAAGCATTACTAAGTACTTCTGCAATGGTATATTGATAATTATAATGAATTCACAAATATAACAATGATTAAATTTTGCAAACTTTCTCCATGTGAGAAATTTTCATTGGCATGAATTCTTGTGTTAGTCAAGGCAGGCCACAATTAATTTTTTTTTCAAAATTTCCCTTGAAAGAGGATGCAGTTTAACAACAGAGCATGTGCAGAGTTCTGGGTTGACTGTGTTGCATGGCATGACTTCACTGCAGCCTTGTTTCCGAATACACCATGTGCATTTTTTTTTTGTAACATACCTGCCATCACACCATCTGATACCAAGAAATACTGCCTGAAACACCTTGGCTCAGATTTGTGCTGTGAATTTACTGTTTTGTTGTTCATACAAAAATTACTGCTTTTAGAGAAGTATAATGGTTTAATCAAAGAAAACAAAGACTGCTTAATATTTTTGTACTAACACTCCTTATCATGGAAGTATCCCATCAGTAGATCTTTGGATACTATTGTATTAGAGATTTAATTTAATAAGTTGTGATTTGAGTGGTTAGCTTTAATTTCATAAGAGATTGTTAGATGAAATTCATCTTAGGATTAATACGGAACTTCCAACGATTTCTAGGACAACCCTAAACAAACGTCTACCATTTGGTATGAACTGTTTGCATGTAGCAGCATTATTGGCATCTGGGATTTTAAAACCAAAATGTGAATCAATTCTAAAAAATATTGAAGATCTCTGGGTGTTATTACAACAAATATCCAGCAAAGACTTAATTCTCTTTTTTATTTTTGTTAATTTGTTTTTAAAATAATCCTTTCTCATATTCCATACCTATCCAAGTTCTCAATCCCTCCCTTCTTCCTGCTCTCCCACAACTTGCCCTCACCCCACTTCCCATACACCCCTCAGAGAGGGCAAGGCCTCCCATGGCAAGTCAACAAAGTCTGGTACATCACTTTGAAGCAGGATCGAGGCCCTCCCCCCTGGTATCTAGGCTAAGCATGGTAGTCCTCCAAAGGGAATGGGCTCCAAAAAGCCAGTTAAAGCACTAAAAATAAATCCTGGTCCCACTGCCAGTGGCCCCACAAAGTACCTAAGTCATTTATCTGTCACTCACATTCAGAGGGCCTACTTTGGTCCTGTACAGGTTCCCCTATTGTTAGTTTTGAGTCAGTGAACTCCCACTAGCTTAGGTCAGCTGTTTTTGTGGGTATCCCCGTCATGCTCTTGACTCCTTTGCTAATATTATTGCTCCTCCCTCCCTTTGACTGGTCTTCAGAAGCTCAGCCCAGTGCTTAGCTGTGGATCTGTGCATCTACTTCCATCAGCTGCTGGATGAAGGTTCTATGATGACAATTAAGGTAGTCATCAATCTGATTACAGGGGAAGGCCAGTTCTTGCACTCTCTCCACTAATGCTTAGGGTCTTAGCTGGCAGCATCCTTATGAATTTCTGGAAATTTCCCTGGTGCCCGATTCATGCTAGCTCCATAATGGCTCCCACAATCAAGTTATCTCTTTCCTTGCTCTCCCTCTCTGTCCTTTCCCCATCTCAACCATTCCATTCCCTCTCTTTAACACTTCTTTATTTTTTCCCTCCATCAAAGTGTCCTCCTCATCTGGAACTTTTTCCTCTGCTTCAGAGAGCCTGAGTATTATAACTGACTTTACAAGGTATCCATCCCATTCTGGCCTTGGTGCTTTTACTTTGCTGTGACAGTATGATCCTATTGCAGTGGGGCACTATCTTTGATAGTTACATTTGCACTAACACCTTCTCCAACATTGCCATTGTCTTCTCAATCTTTAACCATCTCTTGTCTGTCTTAGCATTAAGAACACTCGTCTGCTCTGGTTTCACCTAACCTTTTATTGAGACTCTTCCTGCCCTCATCTCATATATTATGGTATTCTCTTATTTGTGTCTCCCTAAATTTCGCCAACTAATTCTCCAATCATTTCTCCATTTTGCTTCCAAATGGCTCTCCCAAATTAAAAATTGAAATATGATCCCATACCTGGTTGAAGACCTCCATGGACTCAACCTACCCTATGCAAATGCTAAATTCCATATCACAGTTCTTAAAGGTCATCATAATGTGGATCCAAACTTAGTTTCCATCCTGTTGTCTGTTTTGCTCGTCTATTCTACACCTGTAACCACACCAAACTCCTCTAATTTTTTGGAATAGACTATGGTATGTCCAGCTGTCTTGCAGCTGACTTTCTGACCAATCTCTTCAGTATGATGGAACTTAGATTCCCTATTTTTCAAAGCCTTTCTGAATCATTACCTGCTGCTGTCCAATATGGGCCATCTTCGCATGCCAAGTTCAAGTTGGAGTGGATGTCAAGGGAAGAGGGGAGGTCATGTATTAGTTCATAATTCTGAAGTAATAATAAGAGAAAAGAACAGAAAGAGTATTGGCCTTAGAAGAGGGAGGACACAGGTTTAAAATTCCAGTGGTAGAAAGTTAAGAGCTGGAAGGAGTTTGGGGTTGGTCTCTGTTGCAGCATCAGCTTCCCAGCTCCTTGAACTGCCTACTCTTAGTTTCAAATTCTTTGCTGCCTTTGTGCATTGCCTCATGACCAAAGATCTTGGCAAAACTGTGGTTATACATAGTATTCAAGGTCACTTCCAATATTCGAAATACATTGATGTGTTTGAGTACAATAAATAGTGAAGAAGCAAAAGCAGAGGCAAAGCATTTGCTAGATTTTTCTAAGACTGAATGAATGCAACTTTTATTGCCAGATGCTTGGGAAGGAAGGAAAATTATAATTCCAACTGGTCAGTGGTCAGAAGGTAGAATTCAAAACATCCTACCACATGGATAAACAAGAAAATAATTAGAAATCAAAATGTTAGAGAATTCTGCAGTGAGCATGAATGTAATCCACAGGATAAACAAGACTTGGTTGACATTTGACTGAATAAATTAAAACCCAAAGTAATTTGAATAAAAATTCAAGACATGTATCAGAGAAGTTCAGGATAGGAGACAAAAGATGAAATCTTCCTTTGCCATTCAAGCTCTATTGGAGTAAGTAGGCTTGGAAAGAAAGGTCAAAGGGCTTATCTTCCTGTAGCATGATCCAACAACAGTGAGGGCTGAACTTAGTTGTTGAGGGGCTATAACTTGACTCTTGAAAACTCCATTAAGCTAAAATGTGTACATTCAAGACAGTGTGTGAGTGGAATCACCATACTAACAGCAAATAAAAAGTCAATCCAAATCATCCACCTTGTCTCATGTTTCCTTGAAACAAGATTAATAATAACAAACCAAAGGCTTTCTCCTAACTTTTCATTACACTCTGTAAAAGAGAAGCAATAACCATCTACACAGCTATGGTGCGGGATATTTGACTGCCCTTTCATGGCCATTTACACACACAGACACACAGACACACACATACATACACACTCACTGGGTTTTGCTGGTAAGATAATTTGAGTTTCATGAGGTTTATAGGATTAATAGGATTGACTCTATAGTTGACCTTTTTTTTTTTTTTTTTTGACCTGCAGGAAATATTTTCGACAACAAGGTGGTTGCATAATACTTGCAGACAGGTTGAGTTTTCAAACTCTACCTTTACAGAAAATTCTGGTCACCTACAAATCTGATTTTCCACACTTAAAATGTTAACTTCATATTGTACAGTATATTTCTGCTTCCAGAAAACTTAAAACAAAAGACCTAAGCTGATGGTTACATCACTGAGGTGAGCACAAGAGTTGAGAGCTTACCAAGAATCCTCTCACTCATATAACAATAGCAGCATTTAAAAAGCCGATTCAGAATTCTGGTGGGAGAAAATGGAGGACAGAAGGTTCACCCTGGAGTCCAGTGATGATGCCACAACTCAGTGAAAATATAGCGAGTAAGCCCATTGCCTAATACATCAAACCCATCAAGAAAAATAATTAACCCCTATCAATTATCAGTATATTAGAAATAAAGACCCAGTAGAAGGACACCATCCAAAGGTGATTGCCTAGTGCTTTCAAAATAAATGTCTTATCTCTGCCTTGGCATTTTCTGTGCCATCAAAAGGCCATTATCCTATGACAGTTCCATTTCACAGACATTAACATTAGATACCGGTTCTTTCTAAAGGCTCTTTACAATGCTTTGTCTCCTTTGGTGGGTTTGCCAAATGTTCTTCACATTTCATTAATAAATTGACCCACACAAATCCCTTAGGACTCTAGGGGAAATTAAGTTTCATTCTATCTTCTTCTTCTAGTCTAATTAATACTCTTAACAATGAAAAGATGCTATCAATGGATCAATCAAGTCTAGTAAATTAAGCAGTACTGTTTAAATGAAGTGATGTAAAATGGAAAGAGCGTCTTAATAAGAGCTATGTGCCCTACATAGCTGTATTCAATAATTATATACCAACTGTTATACCAAGGACTTTACATGTCTTTTTCTTTTGTTTTGTTGTTTTTGCTTCTGCACACACACACACACACACACACACAAATATTACAAGTGTTATTTGTTCAGGTTATAGTTGAGAGAACCAAGACATGAGTACGCTAAGTGAATTCAGGACTTGAGTCTGTTTGTCTTCAAAGTCTTGACTTATAAACATCCTGTTTTATTGCCTTTGTAATGGTGTTTTCTGGAAGGTTTCAAGTACCAGCCTCAGGCACACCATAAACACACGCCATGCCTCAGTTTTCCTCTTAGCGAAAGTGAAAAGAGTAGACTCTCCACAGAAACACTTCAGATGACCTCGCCCTTTAAAGCATGGATGTGATGAAGACTAGAGGCTATACCTTTAGGCTTAGCTGAATTGAGTGGCAAAAAAATGAAACTGTGACATTAGCTCTCCATGCTTATGGAGAACAAAGGCACAGGCTAAGAAATCAGAATCAATCACACTCAGGAGCGAGAAGAAACCAGGAAAACCTATTTAGCCCAATCACTGCCTTCCAGCAAATAAGTGTCAAAGCCTTTCAAGACAAGTGAGGAAATCTGGGGAATTATATGAGGGGGAGGTGTTCAGATCATGGCAGGGAAACCCACAGAGCCATACTACTTGAGTTCCTGGAAACCCATGGACTCTAGACCAACAGCTGGGGAGGTCAAATGGGACCAAACTGGGTACTCTGCATGTGGGTAACAGTTGTACAGCTTGGTCTGTTTGAGGGACCCTGCCAATGGGACCAAGATCTGTCCCTGGTACAAGAGCTGGCTCTTTGGAGTCCATTCTTTGTGGTGGGAGGCCTTATTCATCTTTGATGCAAAGGGGAGGAGTTTGGTCTTTACTTAATGTGCCAGGCTTTGTTGACTCCTCATGGGAGGAGGCCTTATCATTGCTGAGAAGTGGGTGTATGATAGGGGGTAGGGAGGATAGAGTTGGTATGGGGATGTGGGGGTCGGTTGTGAGGGAAGTGAGGAGAAGGAGGAGGAGAGGAAGGAAACTGTGGTTGGTTTGTAAAATGAATAAAAAGTTTAAAAGGAAAAAATTAAAAAGAAAGAATGGAACACTATTGCAGGCTGTGGTGGCACACACCTGTGTCACAGTACTCATGAGGTAGACACAGGAGGACAACTGCAAATTCAAGGCTAGCCTGGTCTACATAGAGAGTTCAAGGTCAACCAGTAGTAGTACAGAACAAGACCTTATCTCAAAAAAATTATAAATGTGGAATCCAACAGGTTGTTGTCTAGCCATGGGGAAAAAGAGAAAGAGAGAATACTCCACGGCTTTCCTCACTTGGTTCCTGCCTAGGCGACAGTCAGCAACGGAACGGTTCTTCCTAGGGAGAAGTAGACAACCCATCTGTGTGTTGGCTCCCCCCGCCCAATGTGCTCCTTTACCACCTCACACTGTGGAGACTACACTGTGGGGACACAACCTTCATGAATGTTCAAATAGTTCTACTATTTAACTCAAACACAGTATCCAATTATAACACTATAGTATGAGGTCCATTTCTGAGTATATTTTAATTAATTTTTAACTTAAATCTCTTTGGAGAAATCTTTAAGACATATGCTTTCCATCATGATTTGGAATGATACTACATTGTGTGTTATTCTGAAAACTTGATTTATAGAAATACTAGGTACTCATTTGTCTCCTAGGCTGAAGACTCCCATATAACTGAATTCCTACAGTGCTATACATATAATAGAATGATGGAGTGTAGAAGGCAAAGAATCATATTTAAACAAGATCTATAAGAAATCAGCCTAATTTCCCCCAGGTAAGTGTTAAGCTAAAAGGAAAAGTATATGATAGAATGAATAATAGATCTTTATATGGAGAAGAGAAGGAAAGAAACAAATTAAAGGAGAGAGAAGAAGTTGGTAGTGGGAAGAAGGAAGTATTTGATTACACTTTAATTCCAAGTCCATTATTCCTAGATACTTCTTCGGGTAAAATTTTGTACAAATAATTTTGGCAGAGAACTGAAAGAAAACTAAACCATCAAACTGCATTTAAACTCTGGTCTGACAATTGAAGACGAAGATATTCGGAATGAAGGTTGCTTCTCAATCCTTTTAATCATCTGTTATGTCCTGACATTCTAGAGGTCTCAGAAGAGTGAATGACAAACAGTGTTCCATATGTGCAGCTAAAACTACCCGCAGCAAGGGTAAGTGACAACTGAAGCACCCTGGCTCCCAGTGATTAATATCAGCACACTGGAGCATCTCTTCAATGACCTACATGATGGATAAAGTAGTGCGCGCGCACACACACACAGGCGGCATATGTACATGTGCACATATATACACAAATGCTTGAGCTCCTTTGAATATGTGACCCATAGAGACTGCACTGTTCCCCACCCTCCTGAGGGAATTCTTTACTCACTCTGCATGTTTTTCTGGAGGTTTTACCCATATTCCTGGATTATCTCCTATTAATTTCCCAAACCAGAATCTACCACACTCTTTTCTTCCCTCTCTCATTTAATCAGGGGACAATTACTGAACTCATCCACATTAACTATAATATAATTTTTTTTAAATTAACTTCCCAAGACACCTTGGTTCCAAGCTAGATATAAATGAGCTTTCCCTGCCTCTGGAACACCCACTCCCTCCAAGTGCAAAGGTATTTTGGAAGGGAAACCATACAAGCAGCTGCCAGCAAAGATTCACTGTACTGGGTTTACTGGAATACACACACACACACACCACCACCACCACCACAAAATATACATCATTTTTAACAAACCTGCACATTGTTCTGTATTCTCAAGCAAGGGAAATTAAATTCTATCTATGAGTGTACATGACAATAAGTAGATTTGGGTTTGTGTGTGGTTTTCCATCCTGATTATCAGAGTCAATTACATATATGCTGCGTTTGAAAAAAGTAGCATTTGTGATTGCTAGGAATCTAGAAGCATTTTCTGTATACTCCATGTCTTCTCTGCCACATTTTATTGCAAAGACTGAGTCATGAAAGGGTGAATTATTTCCTAGATCTACATTGGGAATTTATGCGTGTATATATGGTACTGAAATTTCTACAATGACATGATAAAAAAAAATTCAGATTTAAATGCATCCTCAATCACTGTAAGAAATTATGCCAAACAAGCTAAAATACATTCAAGTCCTTACGGGAAAATGTTTTAAAAGAAAGTTGTGCTTTATTTAATGAGAGCAATGTTTTGCTACAAAGAGAATCATTTTTATGCTCTAGCAACCAAATATTTTCTGTTATATGCATGTGTGACAAGAATGCACAATTTGGGGCAGTAATTCAGAGTCAAGTCCTTAATACTCCACATTGTTCTTTATCTTCACAGCACATCCTTTCTTAATCACCCTGTATGTAGCTGCTCATATACATTCTGTAACTGAAGAAGGGAAGGAGGAAATCTAACAGAAAATTTCTTGCCAGATGGAGAAAATCGAAACATTGCCCTTGTTTCTTTGCCAGCATAGATCCACTTTGACAAGCTGGAAATGATTTATGAGGAAAAAAACATATTTACACTGGCAGAGATGTTATTAATTGCCATACAATGTTCACGTTTTTGCATTGCTGTGTGTATGATTACTTATGAGGCTTACATATACAGCCCAAATCTGTGGCTTTTCTGCATGCTGATTATCGTATGACAGACAAACTTACAATACATGATGCCTGACATAAATTTCTTTTAAACCTTCCCCGACAACACCACAATGAAGACAAAACAAAACAGAAAACCTGCAAACAGCACTGGGGAAACCAGGTCTTTATGTGCATTTGTACACACACAGGCGCACACGCATTGATGCAACCAGCTTCGGAGAATTGTGTACAGTGTTCTGGAGTTGATGAATAATATAAGACCCTCAATGTATAAAATATTACTTTTATTACGTGAAACCACAGCTAAGGAAGACCCCAAATGTTGGAAAACAAAAATATTAAAGCAATATATAATTTCCAAATCGAAGGATTTTGCATCATAAAACTCTCCCAGACTTGCTAACATCTACAGAACTTTGGAAGCATGCTGCTAGGAATCTTATTTTAAATGGTTTTAAAAATGATAATACCTTTGGAGGAGAAACTTCCCTCCCATACATGTGTGGTTGTAGGAAAAAGAAAAATTAGGCTATTTAGTGAAAATAAAAGCAATTGCCATGATGACAAGGCGATTAATCATATGAACTGACCATTAGCTGTCTGCCCGCTTATTGCTCTTACAATACTGTCAGCTTCTCACACTAATGTAGATGGATATATTTATTACTACCTGCAATTCCAGATTTTAATCTCATATTAGAAAGATGTTCTCATATAACAGCTACTTTGTCTGGGAATCATTTATAATACATCTGTGTCCACTGAGGACATTCTAAGATAGCCTTATTTCTGTGTGTGGAAATTAATTTTGAAGGTCTCAATTTCAAACAGTTATATCAGCATTCCTACAAGCATTCGTACATGGCTGTTCCCTTAGGTTTAATGCCTTAGTAGCACAGTCTCTCTGCAATTAGTTTTATGCTCCTTAAATGTAAATCAGATGTAAGTCTCTATAAACACTCACTCTCTATGGTGTTTTGCAGCGCATTTCCATTGTATTAGGTTACTTTAGGAGGCAGATGATTGTAAATATGAAACAAAAGCATGGCCATGTGCCAACACTATAACTTAGCTGTTCATGATTTGCCCAGTTCCATCTTTGCTGGGGGGAAATGGGTTCAATGTGTCTACTTGAAATTAGTTCATAAATAAGGGTTTGTTGTGGATGATTAATGAGGGTAGTCCAACTTACATAGGACTCATCCCCTTCAAGGTCAGACTGTCCCACTGGGAATTTGGGCATTTGCCCAGGGACCCTCTCGTGGGTGGTCTTCTCTGTTACTGAGACAGAACACTCCATAGCAAACCGGAACTGCCTGGCTGCCAAACACTACATTCAAGACCCTTCTGTCACATCATCTTTCCTTGAAAGTCACATGAGTTCCAAGTCTGAAGTCTGAGAAAAGGCCACCTCCCTGGGCTTTATAGGTTCGTGCATTTGCACATTGTTGCCACTGGCAATAGAAACTTCTATTAGCATGTCTTCTGTATCCAACACTATGCAAAATATCACAGGAGGGCAAAGATCATAACAAAACACATTGTGGCTATTGTTGTTTTAATGAGCTAATAATTCAAAACTGTTTAAAACACAGACACATATCCAGAATATATTTGCTTTATAGAAAAGTGCTTTTAACCAAGTGTTACAAAACTTGGCTAGGGGAGTATTACGCAGAAATGGCTGCAAATACACACTCCTCTGTTTACATAATTTAATTATGATGTACATATCAGGAAATATGCTTCTCTCCATCTCCTCATTATCAGAGTGCTGATACTTGATAGGTACTCAGCAATTATCTGTTGGACTTAGCTCCACTCGCTACATTTTGAAATTAAGCATTATTATTATTCAGACATCCATCCAACTCCTGAGCCAACAGATACTTAAAGTCTGACCATTTAAGATCAATTAAACAGGCATATTATTGCCAGGAAGAAAAGCTTTATTCCATTTTAAGATGTCTCCAACAACAACAGTGGCCCAGAAACTTTTTCAGAGGCCCGAAGTTTGGGGCAAGGACACAGTACGTGACAATTACCACTTTGACAAGAAGCAGCAACAGCTACCAGGAGTAGGAAACTTCAGCATTGCTAAATGTGGAAAGAAAACACTCTGCATGTTCAGTACTTTGCAGTAAGATGTGGAAGAGTAATGAGGGAGGCATTTACCCATTGTGCTTGGGTGCCCCGTCCAATAGGCAAGCACCTCCCCTGCAGAACAGTAATACCATTATCGGCAAGAATGGCTGAAGGGAGAGGCAGAACACCTTCACTCTGTGTCTGGACACTGGGTGGGAGACGTGAGACCCTGCCTTGACAGGAGACAGAGAAGGTCCTGTTGACCGTTGGCAGTGTTCAGAGATGGAGAGCCCAGGCACAGAGGGACAAAGGATCCCTGGGAACAGAGGCAGTTGTAGCTTCCCAACTTGTGGCATCTTTGTGGAGAATTTGTTTCAATGCATCTTTCATCTTCTGTGTTTCAAGCCTGGCTTTAAACTACTGCAGAGCTGTGTTCTAAAATTCCTGCTATTCTAACACATCGCTTTCCTGCTTCCGTTCAATAGAGCTGGTGTTCCCTATCATCTCCAAGAACTCCAGCCAGCACGAGAAGCAGTCCAAATGCCCATTTAATAGGGTGATGAATTCTAGACTGTGGCTTTTTAAACCTTTCCACTCATTTCAATGTTTTGGCTAAGAAGTTTGTATACAACTTCAAGTATATAGGTATACTAAAAACATACAAATCAAACATCTACTGATAATAAACCACAAACAAATTTCTTTTAAAAGAATTGTTGGATACATATGCAATTCTACCATTTATGAAAGATGAATTTTATAACATGAATATAAAGACAATTTTATACCAGTGAGATAGGTATCCTTCTTTGTCTGACACAGTGGTTCTCAACCTTTCCAATGCTGTAACCCTTTAATACAATTCCTCACATTGTGGTGACCCCCAACCAGAAGATCATTTTTCTTGTTGCTTTGTAACTATAATTATGTTGTGAATTGTAATATAAATCTGTAATATAATCTGTATTTTCCTATGGTCTTAGACAATCCCTATGGAAGGGTCATTCAACTGGAAGAGTAGCGACCCACCCATTGAGAACTACTGCTCTAACACACTGCTATCTAAAGATCTACTAATTTGGTTCATGCTTAGGAATGAGGGTAGGATAGTATCAGAAGTCTTTGTTTCCCACAATTGAACTGTTATGTTTCTGTGAGAGTAGAGGAGTTTTGTATGGACAGTAAAGTCATGGCAATTCATAATATACAATCATTTGAAGGCTGAGTCGAGGTTTGTTGGTGCTGTGTGGTGTGAGAGCAGGCTAAGTGCAAAACGCAGCTGTGCTCAGAACCAAGGCTGCCATGAAACTATGCAATGTGGCACAAGCAAGCCCGGCGAGAAACATTTTGACTTCCTTAGACATTTGATTTCAAATTAATTTCTGCCATTGTACGTTCAGAAGCCTCTTGCTATTGCCAATTTTTTTCACAATGCCCACATTCATGGCTCCATGTGGCACTGTAACTCACAGTTTACCAAGTTTTGATCTGGATCATCCAAATCTGAAATCCTGACAATATGACCTTGACAATACTATTTATTCTCAGATCCTACAAATGATGGCAGCCCTCTCTGGGAATGGTAGCAGGTTCGCTTACATAATGGCTATACAGCACTTTAGAAGGGTCCACACAACACACTGCTCAATTCAGCTTGCCTATTGCCAGGGGCTGTCATTGACGAGGAGGGCTAACAAACAAAACTTTGAGACCCATGGTCGTAATTTCATCCTGTGCATGCTGCGTGTCTCACCAATGCAGCCCTTCCGCACCTGGAATCTTTTGATCATATTTCAACAGCTTGTTTGATGTGTCGGTCATAATGGAGAGTTTTAAAGAATGGTTGTATAAACACGTGAACCTATTTTTCTCACATTTGGTTTTATGTGGAATTTAAAAGAGAAAATACACCTGTGTTTTCTATCTTCTTAAATTCTTCTACCTGACAATTATACTGAAGATTATGATGAGATAAGAAATAGACTTGCTATGTCTCCCCTCAATGTTGTGCATACAGATACTAAATAGGCTAACTGATTGATAGCCAGTATTTAATTTGATTACTAGAACCATCTGGGCCACTAAAGTCATATAGTTGGTACCCAACCATCTGGAACTCTGTCTGACCTCAGTCTGGTTTCTATTAACTAGCATCATGGCACAGACCACAAAGTCATCCAGAGATGTGAGGACTTTGTTTATTGTGATCTATCTGACTCGGGAGGAAAGAACTCAGTTCAGCATTCTCTTCGAAATCCCTGTGCTACACTATTTAAATGCAGCGACTCCAGAGTAGCCCCACCCAGACGTCACAAAAGTTTTCCTAAGGAGTTTCTGCTGGTATGGGCAACTATGAGACTTGCTCTCCCAAGTCTCGCAAGAAATAGTGGAAAGGTGAGAGTGAATATTGTCTTTTCTCCTCTGGGAGAACTCTGTCACTGACTCCTCTCAGCATCCATTTTATTATTTTCCAATTTCTCAAAGGCACTGGAGAATATGTGATTAAAGGATTCCCTACTGTCATATATATGATAAATCCAACTGCCTTTATTATCTAGCAAGACATGTGGGTTTTGTTTGTTTGTTTCTTCCTTCAATCTAAGTCTTCTGGTTAAAGTCAATTCCCTGGTTTTTTAATTCTGTGTCAAATTGAAAATGGATGAATCAAACACTAACCTCCCGCATAAAGGCTGCTTCCAAGTCTGGTTCCGACATATATTTTAAAACACACAATTTAATGTATTGTGTTGTATTTAAGTTGAATGTATATTTCACATGCCCAAAGCCTTCAAACTGATGATAGTAAGGAGACCTTGCCTCACTCCTATTGAACGCCCTCAGTGATAGGAGCCCCTTTGTAAGTGGGTGAGGGACTTTCACAAACACTTCTCTGAACTGTCTCCCTGTGGCTTTCCCCTTACATTCATACCAACTTCCCCTTAATCCTCTAGGCGATAGACGGAGGAAAGAAAACATCCATGTCCTTCAGATCTGATCCCTGACCATGAGAAGGTAACAGGAATGATAAGCATTAACAGTTTCTAGTCACTCTCTCAGTCTCAGTTAGCTGTTCCTGTGTTCCAACACCACGTTGCCCTTCAGCCAAAGGGATTTTCACCTTCCATTGTAATTGCTGTCTTCTTGCCTGCTTTTCCCATGAAAATGTATGATTATTCTCAATTTCCGTGTCCTTCCCACCCAGGATAGAGCCTAATGAATAAAGATTATAGTGGATTGGAACAACAACCACAATTTTCTCTCATACAAGTATGCTCTGTCCTCTCTGCAAGGGTACCTTGCTGTTTGGGACTTCCATTAAATGTTTCAGTCTGGGAGTAGAGCATTTTTCCAGCTTGTATGAGACCCTAAGCAATGCTCTTTAAAGATGTTTAAAGAGGCAATGGGAATGGAGATTAGCAATACTAGAAAACGGTCCTCATGTAGATATGTAAGGCCACCTAAGGTCATCCATTTTCAACTGAGCCACCATGTGCGATATAACCACATGAATGAACTCCCCAGGTGAACCCAGTCTAAACTGAGCCACAATAAAGCAGTTTTATCACATACTTTATTTGATTTTTGTTTTTAAGATGGGATCTTTTTTTTACTATAAAGGTTGGACTCAAACTCATGGGCTCAAGTTCCCAACCAGCTCAATCCTCCTCAATAGCAGGGGCTACAGGCATGTACCACTGAGCCTCGTAAAGATACTGATTCAGGGGTGGGGGTAGTTTGCTAAGCATCAACAGATAAATTATTCTCTGTGTGTCTGGTATGCTTGTTCAATGAATGCATGAATCAATTGGTTGAGAGTAGAGAATCTTATCACACCATTGCAAGCTCTAGTATTCATAGTCAGAATGCTAGCAAGACAGTTTAGTATGTGTTTGATGTGACAATTTTATCTGTCCTCTGTATGGATACTCAGACCTCAAGGTACTGATTTCCTATACCCTCCTGTCACCCAGCGGAATCCTACATAGAGTAATTAAAAGGCTTTCTGTTCTAGTCACATTTTCACTTTTAAGCAAGGTAACTGTGCATGTAGTCATAACCCATGTAAGGAGAGAAAAGACCCCAATTGGCCTAGGATCATTCAAGTTTAATACCCTTTTTCTTCTCAGAAGACCTTAGTTTGAACAAGAAATTGTCTTTGACTCTTAGCTTCTAATAAAAGAGAAAGTGTTAAACCGAGATACAGCAGCTTCTTTCAGAACTAAACAGGGCATCACACAGGTTTAATAGGGCACTGCAGAATAATAGATGCTGCTCACTAATGGTGCTGGTTAATATCTTTTAAAAGAAGGATGGCTAGGGAAGGAAATTAAAACTTATTGTGCCCGCTCCTGCCTACTCTGTCTGCTACCTGCTATGACTCTAACAGTAACCATAGTCACACACTGGATGCTTACATGGAAAGAAGTAGATTACATGTAATATACACGCCCTTCAAATCTCTGACTAGTAACTCTCTAACTCAATAACACTCATAACCACCAGTGTACTTTCTGTCTCAGCTGGCTTCTGTGGAAAAGAAAATTCCAGAATGAGGGAATGTAGTCAGATACCCATTTCAGAGCCACTAAATGTTGTACAATGGGTTAAGAGATTCTCCAATCCATTTTTAAAACAGAAAATAATTCTATCTAGACTTCATACGACCACGAGACAAATTCCCCTCAGCTATTGAGATGATTCACTAACTTGTTTTATTAAGATTACTATGAGCCAGGCGGTGGTGGCGCACGCCTTTAATCCCAGCACTCGGGAGGCAGAGGCAGGAGGATCTCTGTGAGTTCAAGGCCAGCCTGGTCTAGAAGAGCTAGTTCCAGGACAGGAACCAAAAAGCTACGGAGAAACCCTGTCTCGGAAATCAAAAAAAAAAAAAAAAAAAAAAAAAAAAGATTACTATGACATTCTTTTTCCTCCTATTTTCAGATGTACACATTTGAAGCCTCGGAAAGTTAAGCAACTTTCTTTTTTGAAAAAAATGCCCATTAAAGGAGCAATTGATTCCAAACAGCTGTCTAGCTCCAAAACATCCTTCTAGTTCTCCTCAGGTGTAGCTCAGTGGTAGAATACTGGTCTCCTATGCTTCAGGGCTTGAATTCAATTCCCAAGACTAAGACTAAAATTAAGAACAAACAAAACTGAAATCTCCTGCAAAGGGCACCATTGCTTACCTTATTGTGGTCATTGTTCTTAAAATGTTATTAAGCATAAGCCTATCAAACTGAAGTCTGGCCTGTCAGAGCCGGAAGCTCGAGGGTGGGAAAGGGTAGGCTGCTATAGGGTGTGAGAAAGGGGGCAGGGATGCCAGGAGGTAAAGTACTAAGGTGGAGAGAAAGGAGAGAACCAAAGGACGACAGAGTCAAACCAAGAACTTTATCTATGAACAATCAAACCAACACAGAATAATATCATGTGTGGAGACTGAGGAGCAGACACATTTGGACACTGGGCCATAAAAAGGAGGCCCAGAAAATGGGAATTCTCAGATAGCTAAGAGTTTAAAATAAAGTCTAAAAGAGGAGGGGGAAGGGGAAAGACGAGGAGATTAATTTTTATTTTTACTTTGCTGACAGGGCAGACCCAGCCTTCTCCATTTTCAACTGAAAGAAACTGTGTTTTAGGTCCAATTCATGGGCAGAAACACTAATGTCTTCCCATTATCCATTGATGGGTACTTTATACTCGTTTTACTGTTGCTTAATAAATAAATTAGAGCATAGCTAAACTTGTTCAACAGCCAGTCATTAGTGCAGTTAGATCTACTGTTGGAAAACTGAAGGGCTATTGACTCTGCTCAGTTTAATGAAGGAAAATGAGTCACAGGAGATCTGGGCAGGAATGACTCATAGCCTCCCCAGCAGACTCCTCTCCGCTGGAAACTCCTTTCTATCACTCATCGTCAGCAAGAAGCTAAAGGAATGCTGATGTTTCTTTGCTGAATGTCCTTAGTTTAGACAGACTGAAACTGAGAACAACAGGAAATCAACCTGTCCCACGTGAGGGATCAGCTACGTTAAACAGCTAGTAGGCAAGCATGAGCCTTTCAGAAACTGAATGAGGCATTGTTCTAGGAGGAGTCGGGAATCCATCTTGTAAGACGGAAGAATTTCATGAGTACAAAGACCTTTCTGATATCATAGGGATCAAAGGGGAATGTTCTCAAAATCAGAATCACATCTACCAGGGGATGTCACCAGATACCCATAATGCTACCCTATCACTCAAATGCATTCTTGGCTTATTGAGAGAAGAGCTACTGTTTTCTGAAAAACAATGCAAATCTCTAAGTAGACACACTGGGACTAAAAATACACGCATTACTAATGCGTATAACAAGGAAATTTGCCACTTTTCAAAAGAAGTAGTTTCAAGAAGTCAACAAGGATCAGTTGCCGGCATTGATGGAATCAGCAAGAGGCTTCCAAGCTGTGAATGAGGGGGAGGCAGACTCGCTGATGACAGAAGATGATGGCTTCAGCATAATCTGTATCTACATTCCAAATATTTAATTAAGATTTCTTTTGTTTTTAATTACATGTATATGTGGAAGGGTTATACACATGTGAATGCAGGTACTTATGGAGTCTAGAAGAGAGCCTTGAATCTGGAGTTGTAAGCTTACAACAGGCAGTTGTAAGCTACCTGACATGAGTCCTCTGCAAAAGGAATACATGCTGCTAACCACTGAGCAAACTTTTCAGTCCCTAATAGATCTGTTAAAGATTTGGTTATTGGAAGTGTGTGTGTATGTGTGTGTTTTGTCTGTGAAGGTGTCTGTGGAGGCCAAGAGAAGATGTCAAATCCCTCGGGTCTGGAGCTACAGGCATATGTGAACTGCCTGAAACGGGTGCTCTGATCTCCAGTCCTCTGATAGAGCAGTACGTGCTCTTAACCCCTGAGCCATCTTCCTAACCCCCCCCCCCCCGCAAAGGAATTTGTTTGGATGACTTTGCTCATACAACTGTAGGAGTTTTGTTAGCGCACAAATCTATTGAGATGGGCTGGTGGATTGGAAGTTTGGGGAAGAATTAGCAGTTTGAGTGCAAAGGACATCTTAGTTGAATCACTTATTTGCCAGGAAGCTTTGGCTATGAAGAGTACCACCCACATTACCTGATTATCTATTTTACTCTGTGAAGTACTGATGTCATGCAACAAACACTTTACTAGAAACATCCAGAATATTTGACTATATATTGGGACACTGTGATTCTGACAAGCTAACACGTAAGATTAACATTTCCTAAGTGTGCGATGTTGGCTAGAAAGGGGAATAATGGCTGACCAGGGAAAACCAAGATGAATGAGAAGTGAGAGAGAGGCTTATGTAATGTAAATAATATATGCAGAGAAGTTAGGAAGCTGAAGGAACAACTATATAGCTTGAGGGAAACCCTGGCTTGGTCTACTTTGGTCACCCCTTCATCCTCATTGCCATGCTGGAAACTTATATGACTGGGGTTTTGATTAGTTTTTGTAGGATGAGTCCAGTTTTCAAGGATATGGATGAGGCATATCATTGGAGTTCAGACATATCCTTAAGGCACTGGGAAGTGACTAGATGATGCTAAGTCATAGACCTGTAGGTAATGTTGTATTATCTGAAATTCTCTGGCTATAATGTGGAAAAAGAGAACAGAGCTGGAAGATGGGCAGGGTAAGTGGTAGGTGGCAATAAAAAGAAGTCAATGATCTTTCCAAGAATCCAAGCAAGAGACCATTATGGGAATGATGGGACTGTGGTTGGCATATATTTGGAAAACATAGTTAGCAGATTGATTTATTTACTAGATTAACAACCTAAAATGTTAAGAAGTCAATTCAATAAAGAGAAACGATGCATCAAATTTTATGTCACCTTCTCAGTCACACTGGGCATCCTTTTCAGGCTTGTACATATTAAAGCATACACCAGTATAAACTACTTTATGGCTGGATCCTATATGAACTGTTCATCAGTTCATAGACATTTATGTTAGTATCACTTTTTATATGCTGTGAACAGACCTTGGAGAAACATTTGTGAATCCTTGGCTTCTGGGAAACATAATAATTTTGTTTCTATATTTTCAGGAATGGTGTTGTTCTCATGTAGTAGTACAGCTCTAGAATCGTACCAATACTGCAGAAGGTCCTGACTTTCCCACACTATCCCCAACGCTTTCTGTTGTTTAGGTTTTTAAAATTCTAGGCATCCCGGCACATATGAGGTGCTGGCTAATTGGGGCTTAGATTTGTACCCCATTAATGAATAATCATGTCTCCTATCTTTTCACATGCTTGATGGACATTTATATACCATAACTTCTTTGAAAATTATCTAGAAAAGAGTTTCTTTTGAGGGGAATATCTTTTGTTACTGAATCATTAGAGTTCTTTATATTTGTAATTATTCATATTGTATAAAATACATAACTTATATGAGACATATTTCACACATGCTATCACATCTGTCCTTATATATGTCTAGATTTCCATCAGTATCACAATGCCTAGTGGTGGTTAATCTTGATTGCCAACTTGATTGGATATGGAATCAACTAAGAGACACATTTATAGGTAGACCTGTCAGGGTATTTCCAGGAAGGACTAACTGAGATGGGGAAAGAGTCTCCCTCAGAGTGAGCCACAGTAACCCAGATGAAAAGATCTAAGACAGAAGCAGGACCTCTAGCTTTCCCACATCTACTTCTTGCTGGTGGAAGTATCCAGAGAGTGAGCATCACCCACTGTGGTGATTTGAACAAGAATGCCCCCATAAGGTTCATGGATTTGAATGCTTGGGCACCAGAAAGTAGCACTAATTGAGAGGGATGAGGAGGTGTGACCTTGTTGAAGTAGGTGTGGCCTTGTTGGAGGAAGTGTGTCACTAGGAGGCAGCTTTGAGGTTTCAAATGCACAAGCCAGGTCCAGTGTTGCTCTTTCTGCTGCCCATTGATCTGAATGGAGAACTCTCAGCTACTTTTCCAGTGCCATGTCACCACCAATATTGATAATGGACTAAACTTTCCAATTTAATACTTTGTGTTATGAGAGTTTTCATGGTCGTGTGTCTCCTCACAGCAATAGAACATTGACTAAGACGTCACCCAAGGACACTGGAGAATAAAGTGGGCTTTGTCACCCACACCTCTGAGGGATCCCTGAAGGGTGAGACAATGTTCTCTGCCTACAGGAAAGAAAGAACTCTGAAATCAAGAGTAACCCATATAGCAGCACAAACTAAACACCTATTGCAAGTGTTTGGGTCTAGCAGGGCAAGGGAGGCTGAAGAAATATTTAAATGAGAAATTTTTAAATACTCAAAGAAATGACAAAGACCATATATACACTGAATTTTTACTGGATGATAAATACGAGACTTTGCTTCAGAAATATTTCACGGGGATAACCATCCAAGACTCGTCACAAGGCCACTTGCACGCCACACTGACAGAGCTTTCTGCTGACCATCTTCAAAAGGAAAAGGGCTTAGCTACCACCACTATTTAGTTTCCTAATCATTATTGCATTTATTTGCGGAAATCTTCAAAAGGGGGTTTTCATTTTCATTAGTTCGAGAATCAGATACAATTACGGACATGAATAACAAATGATCTTACATTCATTCCAGTGTGGAGTCATTGCTCAAACACCGCAGACCTGTAAAACCAATTCAGGTCTGTTTACTCCCCTCAGTGAACACGGTCATCCTCAGAAATACAGTCCCTTCTGACGTCTCATTATGTATCTCTCGCGAGTATTTACTTTTAAGGCAATTATAGTAAATAGTATGAGGTAGCAATATGCTATTTTCACCTGACCCTCCCTCGTCTTATTTTAGTAACACCCTTTTAGGTCATTCTCCCGTTGCTGGAAGAAAAATCCTCCATCCTGCTTTCTAGCATTTTATTTTTATATATTTGCCATGTTGCTTACAAGCAGTGCGGCACCAGTGAAAGGTTTGCGAACCGTTCGGTAAGTGGTTCCTGCTTGAATGAATTACCCAGCTTTCATGAACAGGCATGCAGAAGCAAAGCAGGCAGAAAAATAATGACTACATTTGTACCGTGGTGCTCTCTCCAGCGATGAGTCCTCACAACCATACAATTTCCCCACGAGGAAAGGCAAGATTGCATTGTCATTAGAATAGGTAATCATTAGATTTATCTTTTATATAATTTGTAGATTCTTCAACTCTTCTATGTGGCCTCATTACTGCCAAGAGTCCTCTTTAACTGAGATGATAAGTAAATAAAAGGAGAAATTACACACCCACAGAAATGTGCAATGCGTTGTTTTAGTGTATGTCGGAGAGCTCCCTTCAGCAAACCTAATCTGCACAGCAGCTACCATTATTTCTACCTCAATGAGCTTCTCCTAATTGCTGTGTTATTACTTGTGAAGAAAATATATTACTAAAGACCACCAACTCGTGACTTGCTGTGTATCTATTGGCAAATCCCTTCAGCCTTTAATCAGTTCCAAACCCAGGATCTGCTGATGGATCCCCTCCACCTTGGGTATCTGTTCATCACTATTTGATAATATTCTCTCGCAACAGTCAAAATGCATTCATAATTTATTCAAAGACCTGAAGATTTCATTAAAACCAAATCTACTTAATTCTCCATGAATCCACTCATGATAATTTTGGTATTTTGTTTTGTTTTTTTTTTTAAATGAACAGCAATTAGAAACTCCAAGGACTAGAACCCCCTTTCAGCTGTTAATGTTTTATGCTCTGCTGTTGGTCGACTGCCAGGTAATGATCCACTTTTAAAGACTTTAAAACCCACACTGTTACCTATGAGGCTCCAGGTGAGTCTGGTTTGAGACTGAGTAACGTAGGCACACCTTTCTCCACACCATTCCTGCCCAACCCCAAAGTCACAACACTGGTTTATTCTACAATTTTGGCTTCTTTAAAATAACATTATACTGCCGAGGGGAAACATCACCTCAAGCCAGAAAAATAAAGGTAGATACTATTCAGTACCAAGAAGTTGACCTTTGATTTGCTGTTTGGTCTTCACCTTTTCCCAGCCAGCTTGGACTACATGAGACCTTGTCTCAAAAAAAAAAAAAAAAGAAAAGAAAAATGATACCATTTAATAAAGGTTTGTATTATTTAGATACTAGAATAAGGTATCTAATTATTATAAAAACTCTATGAAGATCAAATTTTAATCATGCATTTTTCCTCTAAAGGATCTGGATCTCAGAAAGTTAGAGTGTTACATCATATTAAAAAAAAAAAAACCCAAATTATCATCTCATCAGATGCAGAAAAAGCCTTTGACAAAATCCATCATGACTTCATGATTAAAATCCTAGAGAGGTTAGGGATACAAGAGACATACCTCAACATAATAAAGGTGGTTTATAGCAACCCCATAGCCAACAACACTTTAAATGGAGAGAAGCTCAAAGGAATTCCACTAAAATCTTGGACAAGATCAGGTTGTCCAGCTTTCCACACTTACTCAATACAGTACTTGAAGTCTTAGCTAGAGCAGTAAGACAACTGAAGGAGACCAAGGATTACAAGTTGGAAAGGATATGTCAAAGTATCTTTTGCAGATGATATGAAGTATATATAAATGATCTCAATCACCAGGAAACTTTTCCAGCTGTTTAACACTTTAGTAAAATGGCTGAATACAAAATTAACTCACAAAACTGAGTAGCCTTTCTATGTACAAATGACATGTGAACGAACTGAGAAAGAAATCAGGGGGACAATACCTTTCACAATAGCTTCAAATAATATCAAATATCTTGGGGTAACTCTAACATAGCAAATTAAGGCTTATATAATAAAAACTTTAAGACACAAAAGAGAGAAACTGAGGAAGATGAAAATATCCCATGCTTATGGGTTAGGAAGATTAATACAGTGAAAACAGATACCCTACCAAAAGCAATCTACAGATTCAAAGCAATCCCCATCAAAATCACAACATAATTCTTCACAGACCTTGAAAGAACAATTCTCAACTTCATATGGAAAAACAAGCAAACAAACAAACAAACAAACAAAAAACAGAATAGCTAAAACAATTCTGAGCAATGAAGAACAGCTGGAGGTCCCACCATTCCTGATTTCAAGTTGTGCAACAGAGCTATGGTCATAAAAACTTCATGGCATTAGCACAAAAACAGACATGTCAATCAATGGAAAGAAACTGAAATCCCAGACATAAACCTACACACATATAGCCACCTGATTTTTGATAAAGCCAGAAATACACACTGGGAAAAAAGACAACATCTTCAACAAATGGTGCTGGTCAAATTCAATGATTTCATGTATAAGAATGCAAGTGAATCCATATTTATCACC
Organism: Chionomys nivalis; assembly: GCF_950005125.1. Classification (NCBI taxonomy): domain Eukaryota; kingdom Metazoa; phylum Chordata; class Mammalia; order Rodentia; family Cricetidae; genus Chionomys; species Chionomys nivalis. The sequence continues at coordinate 50,907,017 of NC_080103.1, read as the reverse complement.
CTGTACAAAATTTAACCTCAAGTGGATCAAAGACCTCCACATAAAACCAGATACACTGAGTGTGATACAAGAGAAAGTAAGGAATATCTTTGAATTTACTGACACAGGAAAAGACTTTTTAAACAAACACTGTTAGCACAGGAACTAAGGTCAACAGTTAATAAATGGGATCTCATGAAACCGAAATCTTCCTTTTCTTTTATGATTTTTTCTTTTATTTTATTATTGTTTTATTCTCTCTTTTTACCCTACAGATCCTTTGCATATATACTGTGGCTTCCAGTTAAGTATTTTTATGGAATTCTTGAGTGTGTAAATGAGGGGGGTCCCTGTATCCACATCGTTTCTCATGTGTTTACAGGGATCTTTTTCCTTCTGTTTCTTTTTATTGTTCTAATCCAATGTGTTAGTTTTTGCTTTAATCTTATCATTTATATTGCTATATTATATTTTGTTGTTATCCCTTAGAAGCCTGTTTGTTTTCTAATGAGAGATGGAAATAAAGTGGGTTTGTGGGGGAGGGGAAGTGGCAAGGAACTGGAAGGGGTAGAGGGAGAGGAAACCATAATCAGGATATATTTTTTAAGAAAAAAATCTATTTTCAATAAAAGAAAAAATAAAATGGAAAATTAAAAGAACAAGCATGGGAGTTTATATTTCTCTTTACCAGCTTCTCATTTTTTGATTACCCAAATACATACATAAAAAGATTCATTTAATCCAGCCAAAAAAATAGCTGTTAAAATTTGATACCACTAAACGAAGTTTCAGCAGTTAGCACAGACTCATTCTTTCATTGTCCACAATACGAATGAAAATTTAAAGCCACTCAGGATCTCCAAAGCTGTTTTCAGAAATCATAAAGTGCTTAATTCCGCAAAGGCTGGAGAAACAACTCCAAAAGCTGTTTGATAAGATGCACACATTATTTAGGAAAGAGAAATGGATAACTCTACCCAATTTAATATTTTAATATCATGATTCTCTAAAATAAAAATTTTAAAGTAAGAGAAGTAACTGTGCCCCTGATTTCCCATAAAAAGAATATTAAAGACAGCGCTTGTATCGGCGAAGCTAGAGTTAAGGAAGGGATCTTTAATTAGTTTTTGTGGATCCCAAGTCCAGCTCAACCATATGCCAATGGGATACCCTGAAGTATCTGGCCTCAGTTTCCTTATCTGTAATGGAAAGAATATAGTAATTGTTCCTACCTCCTGGACTTCTCAGGGCAATTAAATGCATTGTTATGTCAAAGGCTCACTAAGACATTACTTAGCAAGTAAGAGCTTAACAAGGAGAAGTTACTCGTCCAATCGGCAGACACTGGCTGTGCATCACGATATAATTTTTTCCAAGACAGGATCTCATCAAATTATATCCAACGCTGGCCTCTAACTCACCGTATGTCTCAGGCTGGCTTCAAACTTATGGTAGTCCTCCTGCCATGTAATTAAAGGCATAAGCCAGCAACCTGCCTTCTTGGGGTCTGTTTAATGCAACAGATAAACGGGTCAAATATGTTGTATAAAACTGGTTGTAAATGTTCAATGTGACCTGAGTGCTAAGAGAAAAAGCTAAGACAGCGGGGCTGTGAAATACCCTGAGGTGTGGGCTTCAGAGGGACCTTATGAGAAGGGACTTTTTGTTCATGTATAATGGAGGATAATGAGGCAAAGCTGCATCCGAGTGATTTGTGCAGAGGAAAGAACAAGCACAAACGCCAAAGCAGCAGATGGTCCAGCGACCGATTAGCTCTCGGTACTGTGGCCACATGTGCATACTCAAGCCTCTAGAGACCAGGTCTATCGCAGCTTCTCATCTCTCAGCACCAGGTAGAGAACACAAGGTGATTTTGTTTTTGCTTAAAAAGTTGTGAGCTCCACATACATTCTTTTGTGGACAAGACACTACTTGCTTAAGTAGCCCCACCAAGAGAACGTGTGAGTGTTCTCACATGTCCTTACATGCTCAGTGTAACAAAAGTTTCACTTTTGGTAAACACATGGCAACCTGATTAGTTTCTTTTTGTTTCTATACAGACGCATGTGTCCCTACTATGTCAGCCTAGCCTGCCATATGGACACATGAACTTGGACTCTACTTTGGAGAGAGAGGCAGGTTTTTTTTATCAGAGTAGGAAGCACGCAGGCGTACATTTCCGTTGAGTAAAATACCAATTCCATCTAGCTACAGTTTGAAATGCTTCTTTCTTGTGCTTGAGAAATCAACCATATAAGGCATAATAACTTCCTTCAGAACTCATTGCTTGTCCCATACTAGCATCTCCCAGCAGGAATGGTTGGCAGCTCTCTGTGAAGTAAGTAAAAGCCACACTCTGTCAACACATCAAGCACTAATGAAATAAACAAAAACTTCTCTTACCTGAGGCAGGTGTCAAAGCCTGCTACTCTAAGTGCCCCCACTGGACACAATTTAGACTGGCTTTCAAATGTAAGAAAACAAACAGGTTCTCCTAAGTGCAATTAAAACTAAGCCACATGTCCAATTTATTGATACAATGGAGCTGTTTTGTTTCCAAGGCTCTTAAGGGCTGTTCCTAAAAATATCACATAATTTAATATTATTGTTTTATGCTAATATATGATAGAGATTTCCAAAAATAGTCATGAGTCTTCTAGACTTTTTTAGTAATCTTGAATCAATAGAATTTCTCCAAAGAGCAGAGTCGTTACCATTCCATTACAGAGCTGTATGATTTAATTTAAGTGATTAAATATACTGTTTTAATAAGATGTATTTTCATGTCAGAAATACTTTATATGTCCCTCTGATCCATGGCTGCCATTCCCTATATGGGAATATAGGTCTAAGTGCCAGTCATGACAAATACTTTGCTATTTCTTTTGACTTTAGGAAAGTAACAGAGAAGTTCAGCTCCATTGAATTATTCAAGGCAATTTGAAAAGGCCCCTGCTCACAAATACTTGCAGTCTTACCATCCATCAATCCATGCTATAGGCTGACTCCCACAGCCAAATGAAGAAGGTGTAACTGCGAAGCATGCCAGGGCAGCAACCTTAACCGGAGCCCTCTCCAGCAAGCCATGGTGTGTAGGCATTCTATCTCCAGGTCTCCTTTCAGGCCAAGCATCAACATTTGCAGATTCAATGTACCAGGCTTTTCTTTGGGGCAACCAGCCAGCTCCCAAATAATAAGGTGGAGATTTATTGTTAGGTAGAAATGCTCATCCTTAGCTTATTATGCTCATTTCTGGTTAGCTTTTTTTTCTTTAACTTGTTCTCTTCATCTATGTTTTGCCTTTGAGCTTTTTTCCTTTTTTTTCTCTATGTCCTACTCTGTCTAGCTGTCTGGATGAATGTCCACAGGCATCTCCCTCTTTTTCTTCCTTGTTCTCTCCTCCTCCTCCTCCTTCTCTTCCTTCTTTCTCTTTCTCTATCTCTCTTTTTGAGCCTAGATTTCTCCTCTGATTTATTCTCTCTGCCTGCCAGCCTTGCCTATCCCTCTTCTGACTAGCTATTGGCCATTCAGCTTTTAATTAGACCAATCAAGTGCCTTAGGCAGGCAAGGTAAAACAGCAACACATTTTTTCATAATCAAACTAATGCAGAATAAATAAATACAACACATCCTTACACCATAAACAAGTGCCCCAGAAACAAATATACCATACATCCATGTAGCTAAAGTAACATACCACAGCATAAATAAATGTAACACATCTTTACATAGTTAAATACTTCACAACAATTCATGAATTTCTTGGGGCTGGAGAGACAGCTCAGCAGTTAAGACTACTCACTGCAGAGGACCCAGGTTCAATTCCAGCACCCACATTAGGCAGCTTACAATTGCCTCTAACTCTAGCACTAGAGTGCCAGATGCTCTCTTCCAGTCTCTCCAGGCACCTGCATTCCTATTGTGTACATAAACACACACAAGCACATGCTCGTACATATCGCTTTATAAATGTTTTTTTTTTTTTTTTTTTTTTTGGATTTTTCGAGACAGGGTTTCTCCATAACTTTTTGGTTCCTGTCCTGGAACTAGCTCTTCTAGACCAGGCTGGCCTCGAACTCACAAAGATTTGCCTGCCTCTGCCTCCCGAGTGCTGGAATTATAAATGCTTTTTAAATAATTTTTTAACCCTTACCCAAAAATACCTAAAAAACCTAATAGCTCTTATGTGGGTCATATTAATATCTGTAAGAAACAGAGACAACAAAAGGCCAGCAAGCTCTGGCAAGAGAAGAAAGTTGAAAATGTAGGGCAGGGTACCACAGATCTTGGAACATGTTGGAAGAACACTGTCAATAGAAATGTATAAAAGCATCAGACTCCTGAGCCTACTGAAGGATGCAAGAAAGGGTGCTTAGAAACGATGCAGCATGAATTTGAGAGAAGCTAATGTAAAATTTTACCTATTCTTCACCACCCCTAAATTGAGCAAATTCGGGGTGCTTGGAATAAGCACCAAGGCCCCTAAGGCTTTATCCAGGCTTATTACAGATCTCAATTTTGTCTCCCTCTATACATAAATCTATTGCTACAGAGTCATCTCTCAAATGCATAGAGGACAAATTATTTTGCTTCCAAACCCATAATTGAACATTATAAAAAAGACTCCTCGTCGTTCTGTCCACACTCTCCAAGCAGCAGCTAATGATTTCTCACTATTGATTGAGGAGATGAAAATGACTTATTGGAGCTGGAGAGAGGGCTCGGGAGTTAAGAGCACTTCAGTGCTCCTGCTTAGGACTCACTTTCAGTTCCCAGCACCCATATTGTGGCTCAGAACTGTGTGTAACTGCAGTTCCTGGGGATCCAATGACCTCTTAAACCTGCAGGCATCAGGCATTCATGAGGCACACATATACGCATACAGGCAAAACACTCATATACATAGAAATAAAAATGCAGAGATATTTTTAAAAGAAGGGAAAGGATTTGTTAATTATTTAAACTTTGACCGCTATGGTGTTCAGATACCAGTTATCCAGGCTATTCGGTAATAAAGATGAACAATTTCATTGTGCTGGGAGAATGGACTGAATTTTGTTAACAATTTCCCTGCAAAACACATAGTTGTTTCTGACTTTCTTCCTGTCATGATAAGCTTTTATCATAAACATATTCCCAAAATACACAAGAAAATAAGTCATGTGAGATGGGCAGAGGGTGTCCTGCTAGCCTAATCCACCGTCTGGCAGTCAGTGCACGTTCATTGAGGATTGGGTGATTGACAGAGGAGGGGAAGGTCTTCAAGAAACACTGTGATCTAAACATGAACTAAAAGTAGAAAGGATTGGAGGAGAAAATAATTTTTGCTCATGAGAAATTTGAAAATGATAGATATAGGGAAGAAGAGAAGGACTAGGGTGTAAACTGGGCATTTGAGGATGATTAGAAATGCAAAAAAATAGCAATACGCAGAGGCAAACATCGTAGATATAGAAAGAATAACAGGAAGTAGTAGAAAGATTTGAAAGGAGATTATGTTTTGAAAAAAAGTGAGCTAGGACAGTGAAGGTTTGTGGTCGTGATGTAAATCTGGAAGAAAAATAGGCTACCAGTAGTTTTGAAAGATCTTGTAGGCTTGCCAAGAAACTTGGACTTCATTTATAAGAAAGGAAGTTGAGCAGAAAACACATAAACACTGTTATTGTCCTAACATTTCTCCTTAAGGGGCAACAGAAAAGTGTGTGAAGACGTTTACTTGGAATGTTTATAATAAAATTTACAGCAGTGTTAAATTTTCTAAATAATATAAATGACCAAAGGTGGGGCAAAGTTAAATGAATTATAAGCTGTGCATAAAATGTAGCCACTAAGATAATGAAGATCTTTATTTACTGATACAGAAATAAAAAACACAATATATTAAGCAGGGAAAGGTTAGAAAATAGAACTTCTGTTGTGTGCTGTTTTGTTTTAGGTGATATATACATAAAAGGGATTGGAAAGAAATGTATCAAAGTGTTACTGATGGTTATTTCTAAACAGTGTGGTTTTTCAAGAAAGATTTAGAAAATCTTTAGTCCAGTGAACATACATTCATATAACCTACTTTTCTACAATGTGTGTGTGTGTGTGTGTGTTGTTTTAGGAAACAAAAGCAGTAATATGTTTTAAAACAATTTTATGGGGAGTTTTACTTGCCAAATGAAAAAATATTTAATTAGATAAAGAACTCAAAAATAATGATCCCGGTGAAATATATGAAAATCTTGGTCACAGAGATCCTAAGCGTGACTACTGAGAAGTCACGTCCATTTAATTCTGAGAAGTAATGGGCTTGCCAAGCTCTCTTCCTTGCAGCATCCTCTGACCCTGGGTAGAGTGGGCTGGAAAGCCTGGTCTTAGAACTCAAGCATTTGACTCCAGGGACTCAGTTAATGCACTGACCTTGAATGAGCCAATTTGCTGGCCTCTTGTCACTGACAGCCTCGGTTACCTGTCTTTACTAAGAAGATAATAATAAAAGCTGCCTTACTCCAATGACTCTTTCAATATGTAAACTAGATCGCAGGTATTTATAATAGAGCTTGTTAAAATCCTAAATAAGTACTATTTTATGTAGAAGAGGATTTGAGAAGGGAAACCAATTTACCTTCTTTATCATATTTGACTTAATAGGAGCTGTGAAAATTGAGTGGTGGATGAAATCAAAAGAGTGGTGGTTAAATGCATTCAAACATCATCTCATCACTTCAAAGTATAAACAGCATTTATTTTACGGATGGAGAGCTGATGCTCAGAAGTACGGTGTCTTATTCAGAGTCAAGTGCCAAGAACTGGTGATGTTATTTAATAGTCCTTAACGGAACGACAGCCTCCTCTTCACTAAGTGCAACTCAATCACCCTGTCTCCAAGTGAGAATACAGTCCGAGGTACAGGTCACTGGAGTCCAGTGCATCTTTGTGAAAAGGACACAACTTAACTGTCCTAGTAAACTTTGTCAACTTGACATTGCCGAGATTCATCTGAGAAGGGAGTCTCCATTGAGAAATTATCCATACAGATTGGTCTGTGGGAACAACTATGGAAATTGTGTTGATTATCTATTGATACGGGGGTAGGGGCACATCTCATTGCGGGCAAATCATTCCCTAGGCAGGTGTTCAGGGCTGTATAAGAAAGTGAATCAATCATGAACCTGAGAGAACCAGCAACCACTGTGCCTCCATGGTTTCTGCTTGAGTTCCTTCCTGACTTCCCTCAGCAATGGTCCATGACACATATGCTGAAATAAGCCCTTTCCTCTTCTAAGTTGCTTTTGATCATGGTACTTTTTATGGCAAGAGAAAATAAACAGAACATTAATTCATAACAACATAATTTTCTTTTTATTGATTTTATTGAGCTATACATTTTTCTCTGCTCCTCTTACTTCCTCTCCCCTCCTCTTCAACCCTCTCCCATTGACACCATGCTCCCAATTTATTCAGGAGATTTTGTCTCTTTCTACTTCCCATGTAGATTAGATCCATGTACATCTCTCTTAGGGTCCTCATTATTGTCTAGGTTCTCTGGGATTGTGATTTGCAGGCTGGTTTTCTTTGCTTTGTGTTTAAAAACCACTTATGAATGAATACATATAATAATTGACTTTCTGAATCTGGATTACCTCACTCAATATGATGTTTTCTAGCTCCATCAATTTGCCTGAAAATTTCAAGATGTCATTATTTTTCTCTGCTGTGTAGTACTCCATTGTGTAAATGTACCACATTTTTCTTATTCATTCTTTGGTTGAGGGGCATTTAGGTTGTTTCCAGGTTCTGGCTATAATAAAAAAAAAATGCTGCTGTAAACATAGTTGAGAACATGTCCTTGTAGTACGATTGAGCATCCTTTGGATATATACCCAAAAGTGGTATTGCTGGGTCTTGAGGAAGGTTGTTTTATTATTTTCTGAGAAACCACCACACTGATATCCAAAGGGGACATTAGTACTAACTTGAACTCCCACCAGCAATGCAGGAGTGTTCCCTTTTCTCCACAACCTCTTCAGCATATGTTGTCATCAGTGTTTTTGATCTTGACCATTCTTACAGGTGTAATATGGAATCACAGAGTTGTTTTGATTTGCATTTTTCTGATGACTAAAGATGTTGAAGATTTTCTTCAGTGTCTTTTAGCCATTTTAGATTTCTCTGTTGAGAGTTCTCTGTTTAGTTCTGTACTCCATTTTTTATTGGATTATTTGTTCTTTAAATGATCAATTTCTTGAGTTCTTTGTTTATTTTAGAGATCAGACCGCTGTCTGATGTAGGGTTGGTGAAGATCTTTGCACATTTTGTAGGCTGCCAATTTGTCTTGCTTCACAGATGCTTTTCAGTTTCAGGAGGTCCCATTTATTAATTGCTTCTCTCAGTGTCTGTGCTGGTTCTATCTAGGAATTGATCTCCTTTGCCAATGTATTCAAGTGTACTTCCTTCACAGACTATGAAAGAATGGTACTCAGCTTCGTATGGAAAAGCAAAAATCCAGGATAGCCAAAACAATCCTGTACAATAAAAGAACTTCTGACATCACAATGACAATCACAATTGAATCTCTGACTTCAAACTCTACTAGGGAGCTACAGGACTGAAAACAGCCTGGTATTGGCATAAAAACAGACCGGAGGACCAATGGCACCGAATCGGGTCCCAGATATTAATCCACACACCTACGAACACCTGATTTTTGACAATGAAGCAAAAAATATAAAATGGGAAAAAGAAATCATATTTAACAAATGGTGTTGGCATAACATGTAGAACAATGAAAGTAGACCCATATCTATCACCATGCACAAAACTCAAGTCCAAATGGATCAAAGACCTCAACATAAAGCCAGCCACACTGAACCTCATAGAAGAGAAAGTGGGAAGTACACTTGAATGCATTTGGCAAAATAATATTCTTAAAGATTTGGGTTTCTGAAAAATGATCCTAATAAATCACATGTTAGAAAATCTGAGACAATTTTATCAGCTTTACCAAGAAAAAAATCAGCCATGAAGATTGAAAATTCTATTGGTAGTTACTACTAAACAAAATTAATTACATAAAATTTTTTAGGGGAAGATTAAGAAAAAAATTAAAGCCAGTTGGTGGCGGCTTATGTCTTTAATCCCAGAAATCAATGGGCAGAGGCAGGCGAATCTCTATGAGGATCTCTGTGAATCTGAAACCAGCCTGGTCTACAGAGGGAGTTGCAGGACAGAGAAACCCTCACTTGAAAAACACATACACAAGAAGAAGAAGAAGAAGAAGAAGAAGGAGGAGGAGGAGGAGGAGGAAGAAGAAGAAGAAGACGAAGAAGAAGAAGAAGAAGAAGAAGAAGAAGAAGAAGAAGAAGAAGAAGAAGAAGAAGAAGAAGAAGAAGAGAAGAAGAAGAAGAAGAGAAGAAGAAGAAGAAGAAGGTTAAATTTTTTTTTTTTTTTTTTGGTGTTTCGAGACAGGGTTTCTCTGTAGCTTTGGAGCCTGTCCTGGAACTAGCTCTTGTAGACCAGGCTGGCCCCGAACTCCCAGAGATCCGCCTGCCTCTGCCTCCCGAGTGCTGGGATTAAAGGCGTGCGCCACCACCGCCCAGCAGAAGGTTAAAAATTTAAGTAGCACCAAGGGCACCTTCTAATTGTATGTATTTTATGTGAAAAGCATCTTGAAAATTAAAAAAAAATCAGTAATATTCCAGATCTCAGTTTGCATTCAAAGTACCAGTTTAATTACCAGAGAAAATAGGAATCTATCCCAGGTCATCTACTACATACAAATCATCCTAAGTGCTACTTTCCGTAGAACTAATGTCTGAAGGAGAAAAACACCCTCATTTTGTCTTCAGAGTCTGCTGATCGCACTGAGGCATGAAGGCTCCCAAGCAGAGGAAGGCGAGAGGTGGGAGTGGAAGGCTTGTCATTACTGAGCAATGTGGATTGTGTTATTGTTTCTGACCCTGAGTTCTGCATGGTCACCCAACTCTGCCTCAAGGACCCAGGGGATAATTCATCATAAATGAAAATGTTCTTGGTAAAGGCGGGGGAGGCTCTGGTCATGGCTAGAGCTGGGATTTATGGCATTATAATAAGTTAATTAACTGCTTGCTCATTGCATTTTTAAGAATGAAGATGGCATCTAAATGCATACACTTATTAGGAGACATCTCTTTAGGCCTATGGAGTGCTTGTTAGGGAAGGTGTCTTAAGATGAATTAAAACAGAGTTTTATGAGGTCTAGGCCTGAACATTAATCATAAGAACTAGAATGTTATAGGCTAATGGCACCATAAAGATATGATTGGGTTACATTGGTGCACATGTGCTAAAACTGCTAATTTGGAAATACCTGTGTTGTATAAAAGGACTAAATTAGTTCATTGCAAGATAATCAGTACACCTGGGTATTTGGAAAGATTCTGAAACTCCCATAAAAATATTTCTAAAGAGCAAAGGACAGAACTGATGCATTGTTTTGAATAATTTCAATGCAACTGTATGAAAACACCACAAGGAATCGCTCAAAAATAATTTAGAAAAACAATGGCACATAGTGAGCAAAGTTAAAACGCCGACAGCATGTATGTATATGTATACAAATTAGGATCTAGTCAAGGGATAAAGTCAAGTTTTCACGTGAATTTCAAGAGAGATCGGATGTGGAGTAACTAGCGTCAAAATCTCAAAGGAAAGACTTTATACGATCTAAAATGGATGGAAATTAGCACAAGAGTTTGGAGGTAGAAATGATTTGAAGCCACATCTATGCCCAAAGCAAAAGAACTAGGTGCTATTGTGAGTTTAGTAGATAATGCTTATGGGTTCCTCTCAGCTAATGAGGAGCACGCATCCTACGTTACAGGATCTACTGTGGAAAACAGAAAGAAGGCTTCAAAGAAACCCAGATGGTTATTAGCATCAATGTCAGTACATCTAACTGGGTGCATATATATATCAAAAAGGTCACTTAATAAAAGACTTTAAACAAACTCTATTGGAGTTTATCTCCAAGAAAAATATAGTTTAAGTCCCCAAAGAACTCTGTAAAGTTTAGAGAAAAAAAAATGTTTTTGAAAAAACAAAAAAAAAAAAAATAGAAAAGAAAATGAATTGGAAAGACAAAGAAAAAAAAGAAGAGACTTACAATTTAGAAACAAAAACAGTTGTGAACCTAGCCTTTTGCAGTTGAGCCATCTCTTCAGCCCTAGAATATTTTTTAAAGGAATGAAATGCAGGAAGAAGGGATGGATAGGTAAGAAGGGAGCAAGAAAAATCCAAGCTGTCACAGAGTCCAAATACAAACTGAGCTACATAAGAGCTAAAAAGGAAAACCTATTGAAAATCAAAAATCAGATGAAAAGACTTAGGAGACGTTAGCAGGAAACACATCAGTTCAAAGGTTAATATGTCTGGTTTACAGAGATTTCACACACACTGATACATAGCCACCAACATAAACAAAAGCTCAGAGTCCATACCCAAGATCAATCCCAGTACCCCAGGACCACGGTGGGACAAGTAGAAGCAGACAGGACCAAGGAGAACAGGCAGCTCAGTGCAGATTCTATGGGACATGTCAGCCGGGTCAGGGAGCTTCCTTGCAGAATGTTCCTAGGCATATGTGTGAGCCCAGTATTAGCTAATTTCTGGCTCTGTTCGGGAGAAACCACAACTTTTGACTGTAAAAATACTGATCGAATTGTTGAACAAAATGCTGACAAAGCACTGTGTTACAGTGAGGTTCACGTCCAGAACCCTGGGTTTACAGTTGTTCACCAACACGAGCAGAAAACTAAAGGGAAGATGCAACAAGAATACTTAAAATGGGTTAAGGATCAGCTTTTCATTTTGTTTGCTTTTTCATCTTGGTCATGGTATATTTGGGACATAAAACCTTAAACAAGAAGCCCTAAAGGCAGTGTCTGGTCACTTATTTTTCTAAGACCATCTGGCTCAACATATCTCCACGCCCTGAGCAGTCATGCAGTCGCCCCTCTTCACCCTCTGACACAGGTGACACAAATACACACACGCTTTCGTTCCCATGCTGCTTACTCCTGGAATGTTGTTGATTCTTGAAGAAGAAAATCTTACTATGTAAAGTTTAGATCAAATGTTACTCCACTGTAAAACCCTAGGTAGGATTAACTATAAAAGGCAATGTATCTATTGGGTTCTGATCTCTATCAGACAATGGTGACAAGGATAATTCAGCCTTCTTTGTGCTTACCCTCTCCTCCACCTCTCTTGGTTCCTGTGCCATGACCCTTCATATGTTCATATTTCTGATTAGCTCAGTTAATAGATCTTGCCTTACTCTTCATGAGACCCTGAGCTCCTGGAGAAAATGCATTTATCTTCTATAAAGCCAGGCCTACCATTCATTCTATACAATTTTAGCCTTTCTAAATATGAGTACATACAGTAGTCATCTGATATATACTTGCTAGTGTGGGAAGAAGGTTGTCTTGTTTTAAAACACCATCACAACTACAAGTTTCTATGAAATGGAAACCCCAACTAGGGTAAAATTTGTAAATGTAATTAAGAAGGAAAAAGAACTCATCACAATTTCCTGGTGCTCAGAGCCAGGCTGCAACAATCTGCTCTCCCTGATGGAGTGGCTAAAACACTGAAATTTTAATCAGCCCAAATACCTGCTAATCACTCTGCCAGCCAATCTGAGCAACAGATAAAGGAGTCAGTCTTCTTCAGTTAACCCTGCAGAGACATATTAGCAAAGAAATTCAAAACAACTCACGTCATATCTGGAGCTCTGAGGGTAGCTGTACCTAAACATAATCAGATTGAATACTTTGTTCTCATAAAGCAACTGCAGAGATCATTTCTTTGAACATCAAAGCTAGGGATCTATTATAGGGATTGTCCTGGTTACTGGGGGTAATGGCTGTAGTTTGAGCTGAGAAAAAGAACATAGTAATTGTCAAGATAAAAAACAAGAGAGCAGGATTTGTTGCTACTATCCCATGATGCTCTGAAGATGAACTCCCATTGCTCTACTCTCTGAAGGGTTGGAATATACAGAGCCTTGGGCCTACTGGTATACCTCTCTCAGTAGACTGAAAATTCCTTAAGGATGAGAAGATGCAGAACAGGTGCCTTATGGTACCTTTGACAAATACTTGCTTTTCTCTGGGTGCAGACTCTATTCACTACCAACATATGATATGGCATACAAGGTACAATGTAAATGCTTTCTGTTTGAGACTCTATGTTGAAGAGACTAGAGAGTTTTCAAATATCTGCTCCCGTTACAATCCTCAATGGAAATGTAGAGAATGAAAGGAAGATAAAAGGCAGAGTAGGCAAACAATGAGATAGCCAGGAAATGGATCCTCCCTCACACCAGGATCTTCTGTTCTAGAGATTACCCTGAAAAGATGAACCAGACTGAGGAGTCATGATATATCCAACATAGATCATCAGGAACTACAGGGTAACTAGGTCACATATTCTTAAGTATTTATTAGATTTGCTAAAACTGGATTCATCTTCTGGAATAGCAGGAAGTGTTCCTAACTGCTGGATGCAAGGCCTCAGTCATTCATTTCTAAAATATTTCTGAGAGCTTTTATTGTGGAAGGTGAGGTGCCATCATCATGCTTAGGAAGCCTTGTCATACATTTCTCAGCTCCTGAGGAAGTTTATAGTCTGAGAAAGACGCAGGATGGAGATGGAGTTCCTGCTTCCGTTGGTCACAGTTTGGTATAATGTGTTTGACTTTATAAGGTATCATCTGAATTTTTTCTACTTCTGTGCCATAACAAAGTGTTTGACTTTAAAGAGTGTGTTGACATCACTTTTTTCCTTTTTCCTATGTTAACAGATGCATAAAAGTTAAGTGCCATGTTCAAAATTATATACAATTTAGAAGCAAATCTGAGAGAGGAGTGTACGTTTCCAGCCCTGCTTCTCTTTCCTTGTAACATCACACTATGAATCCTTTAGAGGAATAAGGCATTAGCTACATTTGCACAGAAAATACAAATTGCTTCCTTTATTAGCATGTCCAACTCTGCCATTTTCTTGCCTTTCAATCGACTTTCAGCAATTCTGCTCCAGAATCAGCCTAGCAACCTACCGCAACAAAAGACACAACTCTTTATACATATTTTATCATTTCTTTTAAGTCACACTTTGTAGGGTTTCTAAGTTTTCCTCTGCTGTCTCTGGTATCCTGATTTTAGTTAATAGCAGTAAAACAACAAGAGCAAAAAGAAGTAAAATAACAGTCCTTGATCTAGGCCTGTTTAGTGTGCCGGGGAGAAAAACACACACTGAGGCTGGAGGCACATGAAAACATGTCAATCAGATGTAATTGCTCTCCGAGAGGAACTCTCCTCCTGCAAGTAAAAACGAACTCATCCCCAATACAGGGCTTTGTAGTGACGACTAATCTACTAATGACCAGCTCCGTGGTTGTCCTCATACTGGCTCAAAATGAGCATTTGATTCAATGTGACAGAAAAGGACACCCTGACCAAGTCCCAAGTCATATATATACATACATATATACATGTCCTTTGTGTTATTGTTATTATATATGTGTGTTTGGGTGTATGTATGTATATATGTATATATATGCACACACACATATATATGCACACACATGTGCATGTGTGTGTCATCTCTAAACATAGGCAGTAGTGGTGTTTTTGCATTATAGCATCATTGATTTCACGAATTCAATGGCATTAAGTATTTCATAGTATTGAAATGGTACAGATAAATATCAGAACTCTGCTACATTTGAAAACTCTAGTTGTACAGTAATTCTTTTTTAAAAAAATTAATAGCCTAAATTTGGCCTGAAGACATAAAAACCACAACCTTGGTAGTAGTATCTGGAAACTATAATTGGTGGGTGTATTGAAAGACAGCTTTAAAATATCTTCAGTACCATTTTCCATTAGTTCAGAGTCTACTTAAATGGAAACTTAATAATCTCTGAAAAAAAGGCAAATGGCAACTGCTCTCTAAAATAAAAGAAAGGAGGGAAGAAGAGAGGGAGAGAGAAAAGAGAACTAGCCGCTCACAGAATCTATTATCACTGCCTATATTCATCACCACTAACTTTAATTCTATATTTTTAATAATACCAGATTTAGAAAATTTTCATAAGCTGGAAGGCATAAAAGTTCATTCAAATGAGAAAACATAATAAAAGCAACTACGTCTACAATAAGCTTCTGGCAAAGGTCCATCGTAATTGTTACTTGAGTGATTAAAGGTTGGTACCACCCATTGCGATGCAGGTATTCTCTAAAATATAGATTATCAGGAACAAACTGTAAACAATTTGTATAAAAATACATTTTAAGTTTAAAAATAACTAGTTTCAGATTTAGTTAGGCCAGGTAAATGGAAAGGGTTTACAATGTAATGAGGAATAGGCAGAGCTACCAGGGGGCTTTCTTTTCTCCTCTCATCATAATGCTCAGGTTGTAGGAGAAAACCCAGGAGACTAAGCACACTTGGCCATCTGTTCATTCTGTGAGATTTCTTTGACTGGGTATACCTGGGGCAGACTACATTTACTCATTTACTGGGGTCTAGAGGCAGTGATCATATTCATGCTAAGAGATACGCTCACACTCTCTGCCCTCTCTGCTCTTCCTTTGTCCAGGCAATGGAGGCTGCGGGATAATGCTCTTGTACACTGTAAAGATTTGTCACTCATATTGGTTTAACAAAATGCTGATTGGCCAGTAGCCAGGCAGGAAGTCTGGGGAGGGGGGGGCGACCAGACTAGGAGAATTCTGGGAAGAGGAAAAGCACAGAACAGTTACCAGTCATAGGCACAGTAAGCAAGATGAGAATGGCTTACTGAGAAAAGGTACCAAGCCACGTTGCTAAACATAGACAAGAATTATGGGTTAATTTAAGTTGAAAGAACTAGTTAATGGTGATCCTGACCTAACAGGTCAAACAGTTTATAATTAATACAAGCCTCTGTATGTTTCTTTGGGACTGAAAAGTTGTAGGACCAAGGGGACAGAAACTTTTGTCTACAGAGATCTCTTGGTTCTGACCTCTAGGTTACAAGGATGAATTCCAAGAAGGACTGGACCCAACGGTGCCCATGTGGACTCTTCAAGGAGTCTGATTCACTATTCAGATGTGGTGTGGGAAATCCTTCTATATATGTGTTGTTTTTATTGCTTAATGAATAAAGAAGCTGCTTTGGCCTGTGATAGGGCAGAATAGATCTAGACAGGACAACTAAACTGAATGCTGGGAGAGAGTAGGCACAGTCAGTGAAAAGCCACCACTAGAGAAAGATGTGCTGGGGCCTTGCCAATAAGCCACAGCCACATGGCAAAACACAGACTAATAGAAATGGGTAAATTTAAGATGTAAAAGCTACCTGAGTAAATTGGGTACATGGGGACCATGGGAGAGGGTTGAAGGGGAGAGGAGAGATAGGGAGGGGAGCAGAGAAAAATGTATAGCTCAATAAAATCAATAAAAAAAAAGATGTAAGAGCTAACCAAATAAGAAGTTAGAGCTAATAGGCCAAGCAGTAATTCAATCAGTACAGTTTCTGTGTGATTATTCAATTCTGGGCAGCCACAAATGAACAAGCGGCCTTTGCCTACACAGACGTGCTTCAGTAAAGCAATCCAACTATGAGAATTGCCCTCAGCAAATGGCCTTTAATGTTAGCTCATCTGGGGACTCACGATATAGCAAGCCATCCTTAATCTCTAACTTTGAAGGATAGTTCACATCCACTGAAGTTAGACCCAGAACAGAAAATTCTGGCAATATTGTCTCAACTCAGGAAAACTATGAAGGCCCATTTCTGGTCCAGAACTCTCAGTGCAATTATCCAAGAATGTTAGTGTACATATATCAACATGTTACTTCTTCTCTCTCTTCTTATTTCCCTGGCCTTCCTACTCTAACTTGTAGATCACATGGACACCCATCACTAACTGTTCTGCAAACTACACCACTCTGACCTAGAGGCTACTTCCTGGGGAACTCAACTTCATACAGGAAGACCTTGACCTCTTTTGCTAACATTCTAGATTCTAGAATGAAATCATCTCCCTTGGTTGCTGGATCTAACTCATGCTGAAGCATCTTCTGTCATAGAAGGTCTAAGCTTGGTTGTAATGAGCACATTCCAGCTATTAATAAAAATCACATTTCATTTCCCTTTTAGTTATTGCCATCATGTCAGGGCCCACATATCATTGGGGGAATATCAGGAATGGGTGATAGAATTCAAACCTTAAAATCACACAATGTATTCCTAATAATGTCTACTCGTAGAGTCAACTGAAAAGGTGTAGTATGACTTTCCAGAAATGTCAAAGTTTCTTCAAATCATTTGAATTTTCCCTCTTGAGAATCTTCGTATCCATGACAACTATAAGAATTAAGGATTAGTGAACGGCTCCTGAATTCAGAAAAGTTTTAGAGTTTGAAAAACTGTAATTTAATTATAGCAAGATTTATTGTTATTTAATAAAGAGAAATCATATGAATCTGAAAGAATCTTTTATGCCCATTCCCATCAAAAGGAACAGTAGATTAAAATTTTCACTGAGAACAATACTTAGGAAAATCATCAATTAACCAACTAGAACATCCTAAGAGAATTCATATTTCAGTGCATACTAAAAAGTTCAGAATTTGTGAGCAGAGAAGAATTAGAGAAGGTTAATGTGCACTCAGTGTGAGCAATTCTGCAATCGGGCATTTATTCAAGCCTATCATTTAATTTATGCTGTTGAAAAAAAATTTAATGCTTAATTTTTTAAAAAATTGTTCTGCATTAAGCCACAAAGATGATACTCCTATTCTTAATGTTATAAATCTACAAAATGTTATGCACAAAAATGGAAAGAGAAAAGTATTCATAAGCATTCATAAGGTCACATGGATGACAGGGAAGATACGTTACAATTTTGCCTAGAATCTAATAGAGTCACTGAACATTGTCCTCACCCGCTATTCAATTACAATACTTTTCTTGGGGAAGACAGTAATTTAGCAAATTTTGTAAAGGAGAAAAAAACTTAGATTCACATTTCAACAAGAAAATTAACATCTTTACTCTTATACAGCACTTTATAAGACAACTCAGCTTTCCCCTACTCTAAAGTTAAAGAAGTTGGTATCTTCAGTTTAATACTGGCCCATTCAAAATCCATCAAGCATTTAAAAATATAATTTTATAGCTGACACATCCGTCCTATTAGGGGAAAGATGAGAAAGATGTTTCCATTTCTCCTGGCATCTCCAAGCACTGCTTTCAAAACTATTTTTTCATTGGGCCATCTAAACAGACAGGGATGCCTTTCAGGTCTCAGACTCCACCTACACCAGTGCTTACTTATCCTGAACTTAAAGAATTACATGGGCTTTATATTCATCATTGTATTCAACCTGTTTTCCTTTCTTATATAAAATTAGTATTTAAATTTCAAACAGAATTTACATGTTAGTATCAAAAACACTGGCTTTCATTAACATTGTATTGAATCCCACTTCCCACTCACTGGTCTGAAGTCTTCATCAAGAAAGGATATTCACATCTCTTACATGTGCCATAAACATTTACCAAGTAAATATAATGTAGACTAAGCTAGAGAAAAGTAAAGTCAGCACTCCAACAAGAACTAGAGAAGACCTCACCCCTGCCCACAGTCTTGGGATTTTAGCCACTGGTAGAAAGGTCATAATGCCATTCATACTCAAACTAAAGCCCTGAGTCAATGGCTTCTGATGTTAGAGATCCTAACCTTACCCTATTCTGTGGGTTCAGATCTGTAGCTGCTATTGCCACAGTCCCAGGTCTCTCTCACATTCTCACTGAGAGTGCTGACTGTTTCCTTCGCATGCTGTGTCTCAGAGATCATGACCGCTGGTACTACAACCATTGGTGTCACTTGGGCTTACCATGAAGGATCTAGAAACAATCCTCTCCATACAACATAGCCCTGAGATTGGACGCTGCTCTTACAAGTCCTGATGCCATACATACTTGACTCTGGAGCTCACTGACATACACATCTTCTACATAGTATACAATTATTTTCATAAGCCACACAGTCTATACAACTAATTCACACTGCTGAAATCAGTGGAATTACAAAAAAATTATGAAAAAATTACAGAGATTATATTTTGTGCTTATTTGTAACCAAAAGCACACTAACTAACAATAGATACTCTATGTCCTAAGTGAATAAAGAATATTCCCTATAGCAATTAGTGCCTAAAACTGTAAGGGGCAACTATTAGCTCAGATAGAAGACATCAGTATAGGGACACATGTGCATGAAAGCATATGAGACACCCTCAAAGGAAAATTGTAATAAATGCATGAAAAACTACAAAATAACCATTACAAGGATATTCAAGGGTATGCAAGATAGTACAGATAAACAAGATAGAAAAGAGAAAACAACTCAGAATAAGAACATGAAGTTTCTCAAATATACAGAAATCAGGAAAAAGAAACTTTTGAAAAACTTGGAACTGAATATTATAATCAATGAAATAAAAAAACACATCCACAGCAGACTAAAGCAAGCAAAATAAAATGTTTTTAAACGTGAGGAGATACATTTAGTATTAACACAGTCACAGAAAGAAAAAAGAAGAAAGAAATTGCCTCTAAGATTTTGTGATACAATTACGTGAACAGATGTTCATATTATATCATAATTTTACCTAAAGAGTAAAATCAAATGAATAGAAAAAAACACTTCTAGGAACAAATGAATGAGACAACAAATATTCCAAAAAAATATAAGGGATATATCTAAAGCAGTACTGAGAAGAAATTTTATAACAACAACTTACACATCAAGAAGAGAGGGGGTGTGGAGAGACGGCTTAGCAATGAAGAACATTTGTTGTTCTTCCAGAGGGCCTCAGAGCAGTTCCCAGCATCCACATCAGGCAGCTCATAACTGCTTGTAACTACAGTACTTAAGCATTCCTCTGGCCTCTGCTCACATCAGGACACATGTGGCATACCCAGAGAGACACAGAAATATACAGACACAGAAACAGAAAATAAAAATAAGACTGTGAAAACACCAGAAACATTTCAAATAAACAACACAACAAAATGCTAAGGCCCAGAAGCTTATACCTCTAATCCCAACACTCAGGAAGTATAAGCAGGAGGATTGCTGTGAGTTTGAGACCTGGGCTATGATAGAGGCTTCTGGCTAGTGAAAAAAGCCTGCAGTATTTTAATAGGATGAAAGGAATAGACAAACCTTTGTCTAGACTAACCAGTGAAAGAGAGGAGAGACCCCAATAAAGTAAAACTGGACATGGGCACGGAGTTACACAGCTGATGCCACAGGCAAAGCATCATACAGAACTCCTGAGGAGATGCACAAATCCTGGAAGATGTAAGACAATCCGTGAACATACACTGCATGCAGGTACAGCCTAGCAGGAAATAAGTGTACACTCTAAAGAGCACAGAAATGCGGAAGTGAGTTTGAGCTACTTTCCAAAGATCCAGAGTTTGATGGTTTTACTGCTGTGTTCCAGGAACCTCTAAAGGAGGGCTAATCCCAACTCTTTGACTACTTAAAAAACTTGATACAGGAGAAATTTGGCCAAATTGTTTGCAGCTTACTTAAGAAGACTCTGTGATCTGTCCAGTTTCCTGGAAGACTTTTAGATCAACTGAGTCCCTCGGAGAGGACACTCTACAACTAGTTGAGCTACCTGCAGGCTATGCAGTGTGCTCCAGGTTCCCAGCTTTTGTGAACTGTCACCTATGCTGGGGTGGACATCGGTGACACAGCTGTCTTTGAGTCATTTATGTTCCTCTAAGTAACCCCTCATTCATATTCCTGTAAGTAACCCAATGAAGTTCAGTGGTTCACCAAGCTGACCTTTGATTTGTTGTGGCTCCCTACTGTTGAGTAGACGTGGGTGTTCTATCTCCCCAGGACAAGTTGTGTCAAACAACAGCACACCTTGTTTCTCTGAGGAAAGTCCTCTTGCTTGGACTTGGAACCCGTTGACCTAGATAAGCTGGCCAGCCAGCAAATCCCAGTGATTTGCCTGTTCTTTGCTGACACAGTAATGGACCTATAATACACACACCACCATGCTCAGCTTTTTACATAGCTCAAACATATGCCATCAAGGTAAGTACATTACCAATTGAGCCACCTCCCCAACCATTTGTGGGTCTTTGGTTTTTACCTTCACTTGAAAACTTTTCCCGTTTTTTTTTTGTTTTTTTTTTTTTCTGTCTGTTTGCCCTCACTCGAAATGATAAGTCCACCCATCCTCTTCCCAAGGCACTTCACCACTGTTAGGACCTACTCTTTGTATTGCAACATAGACTGAAAAGGGAAGCTCTCTAGGACTCTCTGAGACTCCAGCACCAGAATGGGACTGCTGAGACATCCAGTCTTATGGACTGAACAACTGATAGATACTTGGCCTTTCCATTGGGAGACAGTCATTGATGGACACCCACAGACCACACCTTGGCCTGTGAGAGCACTAGGCACACGTGTGGTACAAAAACCCATACACATCAATAAATTTAAAACAAATCTGGCCAATGAAATGACTCAGTAGGTAAGGATGCTTGCTGCCAAGCCTTATGATCTGAGTTCAACCATGCTGGGGAGAGAGAGCTAACTCCCAAAAACTGTGCTCTGACATCAGCACATACATCTTGACACAGGAACACACACACACAAGCACACACACACAGTGTCAAATAAAATAAATGTGAACAAAATAAATAGAAACAAAAATTAGATCATAAAACTTTTACTGATAAATTCCAGTGATGATCATGACAGAATAGACTGTCTCAAATTATCCCTCTGTTAAAAAGAAAGCCTATAAAACTTAGATAAAGAACATGGCTGTTTGAAAGTAACCAACAAGACCAAAGTAGCCAGAACATGAGAGGTAAAAATCCTAGAATGAAGGGAATCGCTCCAAAGTGAGTGACCTGCTCCTTCTGTTTTTCCCAGAAGTACAAAGATTGAAGTGAGGAAAATCGCATAGCCCTTTGGCATTTCAAGTGGAAAGCTCAAGGCTCCGTAGTCAATCAGAGATCAAGGGACTAAAAGTCCAGATAAAGAAGAATTTTGGATAATGGGATGCTTAGCTTTGGATCTCGACATCATCATTGAATCCTAGGTTGCAAAAGCACCAAAGGAGCTTAGACACCAGTTTCTTGAGTTGAGCATAGCACTCTGTCCTACCATGAACATTTACAAAATCTTTGATCTTTAACTGCAACACGCATAGGTCACTGGACATGCCAGACTTGTCTGTAACCTGGACCCAGAATGATATTAAAACTATATTCATACATAATAAATACAGAATTGCGCATAGATATTAAGCAAGCAGCAGGCCTTTAAGGTTCTCCACCCTTCTGCTAAATTTCATCTTTCTTAAACCTCTATTAGTAACAACAACAATAATAATAAGTTACTGTTATTATTGTGTAGGTGTAATCTGTGGAATTGATCCTCTCCTTCCACTTCTACCTACACAGGTTCCAGGGATCAAATTCAGGTCTTCAGGCTTGCACAAGTGCATTTACTTGCTAAGCTATGTTGTTGGCCCCAAGTGTAAGTATTTCTGTTTCACCAAATCCTCTTTGTCAGTTTTTACATGAGTCCAGTTAACTTTGTTAAAGATCAAGTGTTTTTCCTACGGAGCAAGTAAGTTCAAACTCTTTGCAAAAAAAAAAAAAAAAGAAAAAAGAAAAAGAAAAAAGAAAAACAAAGATAAGCCTCATTATTTAATTTCTCAGTATTATGACCTTAGGTGACAGCAGCAGCTGTCCACCATTTGCATCTTTCTTGTGATCTCATGGTAGAAAGCATCCAGGTACCATTTGGCCTCGCAGCTATCATCATGCTTTGGGAACCACCAGCCCACGGTTCCTTCATTAACATGACGAAGTGTCTCCTCAGAGGTCTACAAAGAATAGCCTAATAATACTTTGTGTGGAAATAATACACGTTCATTATGCAAAATAACAACTCAATGTGGAAACCTTAAATTATTTAAAGTTTACTTGATATCTACCCTTTAGAAGCAATTATCCTCAAAATTCTTGGGAACCACTAAGATGGACAAATTGATAATGTGGTTGCCAGAACAATGCCAACTGCTGAAGATGGCTCTACAGAGATTCCCAAGGCTGGGCATCTTAACCTGACAAAGAGGACATTGGAGATATGATTCTGGTTATGGGTCTTAGTATGGGGTCCTGCGTTATGTAGGCAAATCTAAAGCAATCATGATCATCTCTGCCTTTAAAATTAAAACTGTTAAAATTGAAACAAAAAATAAAGTGCCTAAATTTCTTTATAGGCAGTGTATTCAAAAATTAACTCAGTTAAGGGTTAGGGCGTAGCTCAGGGGTGCAGGTCTTGTCAAGTATGTGTGAGGCCTTGAGTTCACCACATGGAATTGCAATAATAATGACAAAAAGAGAGTCCATCAAATACTCCAAATTTTTATTATTTGTGTGTATGTGTGCACATGTGTGTGTGCACATTTGTGTGTGCATGTATGAGTGTATGTCTGCATGGTGTGGGTCAACATGTATGTCACAGCACATGTATGGGGAGTAGAGAACAACTGCATTAAATTTGTTCTTGCCTTTCACCTTTATGGAGGTTCTGGGGATCAGAACCAAGTCATCAGGCTCCTTTTCCTAAGGAGCCATCTTGTAAGCCCTTAGCTAATACTTTTAAAAGGTTGTGAAAAAAAAGTTGAATGTTGAAGTCAGGTTTTAAATGGTGTTTCTGATTTAAACAGAATGTATTTTCTTTTATATAATGAAGAAAACAGCGCATTCCCGTTCCATTCTCTAAATTCCGCTTTTGGTGTTATTTATTTCACTACAGCAGAGTTGGCATTTCAGTCTCTTCTGTATCCTGTATTCTGTTTCCAGTTATCATTTCCATGGCTCGGTGTTCAACACTGATCCTTTTACCTCAGCTTTCTTCATGGACTTAAAAAAAAAAAAAAAAAGAAAGAAAGAAAAGAAAAGAAAAAGATTTATCTGTTGGTTGACTGGAGTTATGTATTTCCAAAAAGGACTTGAGTGGTGGGTTTTCTGGGTCTCTGTCTATAATGAATATTTTAAACTCTAAGCTGGAATTGTATGATGGTTTGCTATGTTATTCCTTGGCTATATTTTATTTACTTCATGATTTTGCAGATAGCAACTAAATCTTTTGGGTAGCAATGTTACTAGGAAGAAACTGAGGCTGGTCTAACACTATTTACTTTATGTTTTAAGTTTTTCTTTTTGTTCCAGAAGGATTCTTGGTGCTGCGCAGATGGCACAGCGGTAAAGGGTCTTCCAGAGGTCCTGAGTTCAAGTCCCAGCAACTGCATGGTGGCTCACAACCATCTGTAGTGGGATATGGTGTCCTCTTCTGGAATAAAGGAGTACCTGCAGATGGTGCACTCATAAATAAAATAAATAAGTAAATAAATTACCTTTTAAAAAGATTCTTTAGGAATCAAGTTCTCTAGAATATTCTTCATATTTTTTACATTTTATTTACGTATTGGGGAATGCATGACACAGTGTATGTGTGGCAGACAGAGGACAACTTGTAGGAGTCAGTTCCCTCTCTGTATCCTGTGGTCTTGGGGAATTAAACTTGGGTTGTCAGGCTTGGCCACAGGTCCTGTTAATATAGTGAGCTATCTTGTTGACCCCTACAATGCCTTATTGCGTATACAGCTTAGAACAATCGTTTTCTACAACAGAGTAAATCCTGCTTAATCAAAACCCATCTGTTCCTATTTCCATTTTTTTGTACCATTTCTTCAGTTACTAGAGTTTGCTTTTAATCGTGTTGACTCGCTTTCTCTTTTCTATGGCTTTCATCTCTGATGGTTTCATTTCCTCTTTCACTTCTTTTCTGATCATTGCAAGCTTGCTTTTCACTTCCTCTTCTTTATCGCTTCTTTCTTTGAAGCCTAGCCTACCTCCTTTGAGCTTTTTAAAGCAGAGATCAAGTGCCTACATTTCGAGACTGAAATTGTCTGCCTCAACCCACCTAGCCGCTCCTGCAGTGTACTTTTCCCTTGGCCTCTTAAGTATGTTTTTCTCCTCTTCCATTTTGTCATTCGTGTGTAGAGCCCACACAAGATCTTCTGTGGTGATTACTCATCCTCCTCCAGGGCATCTGGCTGTTTGTTGAAGAATACTGTGAGGGAAGTATTAAGTCAAGGCAACCAGGACTTTCTACAACACAAGTGTCTTAAACATTCTTGTCATAAGTAGGCCACCACCTAGGCAAAATGGCAAGCAAAGAGATGAGCAAATAAAGTTGTAGCTTCCTTTGAATATATTTTTAAAAAGCAACACCTTCAACAACACCTTAAAAACTGCTTTGAGGCACTTTCCAATAAGAAGACTTTAGAGCTATTTTGCCCATTGGACAATGAAATGTCAATGTTTGGACTTGTCGTCTGCCATAGAATCCTCATTGTTAATCTCTGTTCTACCCAACCTTGCCCTGTACAGCTGGTTAACAAATAGATCAAGTCGGTTTGTTGACACATCATCTCATTTTAGTGCCATTTCCCCACTTCCATCTTGAGCGTTCGTACCCTAGATCTGATGGAAAGTTCCTTAGGAAAAAATAATTTCAATACAGAGATAACTACTTTTAAACAAATGGTCGGTAATGCTCCAGGTTCAAGTTACGTTCTTTGGCTCTAAACTCAGTATCCCCTCTGACCTACATTGTCCTCACACACATGATTCAGTTGTAGCTGTGTAACTGGAGGTTACAAAGTGTTTGGCGGATGGCTCAGGTTTCTTGGTTTCTTATTGGTTAGCTCTACATATTTAAATTAACTCATTTCTATTCATCTGTGTATCACCACATGTCCCACAGCTTACTAGTAAAGCTATGGCATCTTACTTTTCTAGGAGCTGCTGGAGTCTCCATGACTCTACCTTCTTTCTCCCTGTATATCTATGGATTTCCCACCTAGCTATATTTTATGCTGCAAAAGGCCAAAGCAGCATCTTTATTAACCAATGGTAACAAAACTTACTCATGGCATATGGGCACCCCACATCATAGCTGGTATTTTGCTTTTTAAAGAGTGTGCTTTGTTTCCCCTAGTTTTCATTTTTAATCGATGGGTTGTGAGGAAAGCAAGTAGAGAATGATTTTACTTAAGTCATTTTTAATGACTTCTTAAATGAAAATAAGTGAGACCCTATTCCATTGGTTTAGGGATGTGAGCCAAAGTTTGGACATAGGTAGATAATCTGGATGCTAGAATGGTGGTCAATGAAGAACATATGGGAGGGAAGAACTGGTCTGGATGCTGGAGTGATGTCACTGAGGAACAGATGGGAGGGAGGAACTGGTCTGGATGCTGGAGTGATGTCACTGAGGAACAGATGGGAGGGAGGAACTGGTGGTGTAGCTCACTAGAGGACTGCTTCTCTAGAATGCAGAGAGCCCTGGATTCAGATCCCAGTACACATAAAACTGGCCATGGGGGTGCATTCTGCCTCCTCAGTGCATGGGATGTGGAGGCAGGAAATAACAAATCAAAGGTCATCTGAGCATATAGCAAGCTTGGAGAAATCGTCAGCTATAAAGACCCTGTCTAAAAGATAAATAAATAAAAATAATGAAGAAAAACGTCAACAGTAATAGCAATTATCAGGGCACAGAAATTTTTAAAAAGCAATACACTTAAGTTATAATATGCTACAATCTCAAGAGTCATACAGAAAAACATTCTTTAGTAATAGTGACTTTAATTTGGAATCTTGATGCAATTCTCTAAATGTCAAATTAGAGCTTTGTTGATATCCTAAAGGGGCCTTGGAGTCTCTGCAAGTAAGGACAAGGGGTCTTAGCACAGCTTTGGACCATTTCTATCAAATAGTGTGAGCCAACCCATCATAGATTTAAACTTGGTTATATCATAGTCTCAGATAGAGTGCACTTCACCGTGTGTTTGATGAAAGTCTACTCCATGTCCCATGATGCTTAGCTTTCAGGTTTTTAAGTTCTTAACCTTCTACTGGATGTACATTAAGGTAAAGTACACTCAGAATTTATCATGCTCCTCTGACCACACACTCAGGTACATTTTTTTCACCTCTTGTTAATAGTGGGATACACGAATGCTGTGTTTTCCATGTCACAGCTGCTTCCCTTCTGTGATGGTTTGAACAGGCATGGTTCCCATAGACTCGTGCATTTCAATGCTTGACCATAGGGAGTAGCACTAATAGGAAGTATGGCTTTGTTGGAGTACTTGTGGCCTTGTTGGAGGAAGTATATCACTGTAGAGGCAGGTTTTGAGGTCTTACATGTTCAAGCAATGCCCAGTGTGGTACACCGTCTCCTTCTGCTGCCTATGGATCAAGATGTAGAACTCTCAGTTTCTCCAGCACCATGTGTGCCTACACACTGCCATGCTTCTCACCATGATGCCATAATGGACTAAACCTCTGAAACTGTAAGCCAGCCTCCATTAATTGTTTTCCTTTGTCATGGTGGAGTTGTCATGGACAGAGTGACCCTTTACAGCAATAGAAATCCTAAGACACCTCAATATTTCAGAATCTTCATCCTGTTCAGTGACAAAGGAATGTTTGGCCAAAAATAAAAATAGACAGAGCAATGGTTTTCTTTTCTTTGACCCTCAGCCTCAACAAAAGAATAGCTGGCAGCTCCTACACTGAGGAGATAAATTTCACTTCAGTGACTCCCAAATCATCTTGCACAGAGACCTGGGGCTGGAGAGAAGGCTCAGTCATTAAGAGTTCTTGCTGTGATCGCAGAGAACTGAGTTTGATTCTCAGCACCTGTGTAGAGCAGCTCTCAACTCCCTGAAACTCCAGCTTCAGACTGTCCTACGCCCTCTTCTGGCTTCTTTATGCACATGCGTACGTGGATACACACAGACACGCACACAGACACATAAATGACAATAAAATCTGTTTCTTTTTAAGATTCGCAATTTAAGGTGGGCGGAATTGGCGCACGCCTTTAATCCCAGCACTTAGGAGGCAGAGGCAGGCAGATTTCTGTGAATTCGATGCCAGCCTGGTCTACAAGAGCGAGACCGAGTTCCAGGACATGTTCCAAAGCAACAGAGAAAACCTGTCTCAAAAAACAAAAAGATTAAGAATTTAATGCTGAATACTCTTAAATTTAGGCAGTGGGTTGATATATCCTTATTTCTGTCTGTCTAAATGTAAACATTGCTTGTGGAGAAGTTCTCTTGGCACGGCTGGTAGCTAGGCAGAAAGCCTACACTACTCATTCACCTACAATACCCTGAACTGCTAGGTTCATAGATTTAATCACATGCTTCCCCACTTTCTCTTTCTTTGCTCAGCATCTTATACAGGGTTCAAAAAGCATATAATAGAATATTTTTATGCTAAGACAAAGGTTATTAATATTTTAGCACTAAAACACTATTAAAATATTCTAATTCTCTGCTTGGGCTCAAACCAGTATCCAGTAATCTGAAAACCATGGCCCACATAGTGGTATTTGAATCAATAAGAATCTCTGTCACCTGGTAGTTACCCACAAGGTCCTTACAGCTCTCACATACGCAGTTTCTGTTATCCATCACAGTTTTCCAAGTGAAATTTCCCCAATACGCACTTTTCCAAGTGAAACTCTATCACTTTTCCAGAGAAGGGAAGAGAAAGGCATGTGATCTGGACTGGTATCCCAGACAGCATTGAAAGACACTTAACTAGACATCTACTGTTGGGGAAAATTGCAGTGCCCAAGTTCCAGTTCATTACTTTGGGGGTTGTGTTGCTCTTGTCGGGGACTTGGGAGCAGCGAGATGGCCTAAACCCAGGTCAAAGAGGCTACAACAGCACAAAGGCAATTATGCCGCAAGAAAAATGTTGTCCACTGATCAGCTGGCAATCAATTACTAAGAGCAGATAACCCGTTCCCCACTTGGGCTCTTCGGTATTAATAGGGCCATCCTGTAATGACTTCAGGCTCACGCAGGTGCATAAAAGGACAGACTCGAGCACACCGCTTCCAAGATTAATGAGCTCTGTCAATTTGCCCAGTAAACGTCTGCTTCTCCAGCTTTCCGTAGCTACTAGTTTTACACATGCCCCAGATTTTCTTTTCTTTTCCCTCTGAAAAAATTAGCTACTAATTTGAACACATTCAACACACGTGCATCAACCCTAATTTTGCAATGAAGTATGAGTCGAAAAGGCTCCTCATCTGAATATTAGCACAGCAAGTGGTTCATAATGGCAGAGATTCTTCAGTCATATTTTATGAGGAGTTGTCGCAATTAGTGACGTCCAGGATTCAGAGCTATAGAAACCCTTCATTGTGGAATAATGAAAACCTAGCATCATGATCATCTCCATTTCCTCCCTGGTCCAGAAAGTGGAAAGGCGAAAGACTATGTGTGTATGCTCTAATAAATAATGGAGCTGTTTTAAAGTCTCCTGCAATACAAACGGTGTGAATGAGGAGGAGACTTTTAGCCTGCTGATTTTCTGGGTAAAAGCTATTGAGCTTCCTATCCTCCCCCACCCTGAAGGAAAATGCTGCATTGTCCCAGAAAACCCAGTCGCCCACACCTATACATTTATGTCAGAACAGGAATTGCCTATAAACTGAAATGAATATCAGGAAATTTGCTGTTCCTCCAAATTGATATTTTATAACCCAACTACTGTAAAATCTCATAATCTTTAAATACACGAGGTCAATGTACTAAATAGCTGTTTTATGATGCTACCTAAAGCCTCTGATTTGTTTCTCATGGGACTGAGTCTTCATAGTTCATGGCTCTCCCTCAATTGCTCTTTCAATGAGTATCTGAATAAAAGGAGAGCAGCATCTGACTTCAAAACATTATTCCCGCCTTTACCTTTTTGCCTCTGTTTAATGCCATAAGCACCCATCCGTGAAGTCTTTTTCAGACTACATTTATTGGAAATGAGATTTTGCTAATTAATTTTTGTATGAATGTCTTCTGACGTGATATTATCAACAATTTCCAGTTTAAAACAAAGATAAAATAAGGAAAAAGAAAAACCAAACAGCTCACATAATTATGCAATTTTCACATAAATGGATTTAAGCCTACTCTATTTCCCAGGTAAGTTTATCATTGATCTGTATTCATTCATAGGTTCTGTTTAAATTATTATTTCCTACAGTAAGAAATATGTCTGACCTGGAGAAACTGTTCCTTAGAAGATATCAGTACCTGTGCTATCTATGGAGAATAAGTCTGTGTCTCAAAGGCCATGGTACTTGAAGCCCATATCAAGGACAGATTTAAAAAATATTGTTCTTTGAACAATTCCATATGGATGTAGATTGAATTTTCCTCACCTTCACTCTACATCCTCCCTTCCTTCTTTCCAACAGGCCCCTGAAGCGTTAGTCTAATTAACCTTAATCAATAAAACCAGGACCCACTTATCAGGCTTAAAATCTGGAAGATCAGAGAACAGGAAGCAACTGGCAAGTTGCTTCCTACATGTCCCCTTCCTCAGTCCAAAGGGACTAAGATCCCATTTTCACCACACCTTAGCACTTCCTGTCTTCACCTCCTGCATGCTGGAATTAAAGGCATTAGCCATGAATGCTAGGGTTAAGATGTGTGCCACCACTGCCCAGCTTCTCTGCTAACTAGTGGTTAGCTTTGCCCTCTGATCTCCAGGCAAGCTTTATTTGCTAGAACATGAACAAAATATGGTACAACAGCCCCATTCTATTTTGGTGTGTTAGTGCATGTGTGTGTGTATGTGTGTGTGTGTGTGAGGGGGGGGGGGGACAGAGACACAGAAAGACAGAAAGAGAGACAGAGAGAAAGAGAGAGATTTGCTGAGTTTCATTAAAGTTACTTGCATCAATATGAGCAGGGAGTTATTTACATGAACAATTTATCAATGGCTACAGTACTTAAGAAAATGACACCTGTCCCCAGCATCCATTAACTGTTTATAGTCTCTGAGATAAGGGTGAGGCCTCATGGGCCCCTCTCCTTTACATGGTGAACAGGTGACAGGCAAGATGTTGTTCAGGTTTTATGCAGGTAACCACAGCTTCTTTGAGTTTGAGAGAGCAGTGATAGTGTAGTGCCCAGGAGACACTGTCCCTGCAGCTCTCCTCCCTATCCTCCAGATCCTCCAGCTCCTGCAAGTAAGTGATATACCATAAACCTTTGACTGAAGGAATAATGTTTACGTCCCCGTTAGAACCAATCACTCAGTCTTATTCTCTACTCTCTGACCAGTTGTATGTTTGTGTATTAGGTTCCACCCACTGCAAAAAAAAAAAAAAGTATGACTGCCCAAGCCTGAGAACAGTACTAAAGCATGAATATAAACATGAGTATTTAGAAGGCAGTTTATCACCATCAGACTCAGACACTACACCCAATGGAGATGAGAGACATTTTATTGTAGCCAGAACCCCTTGAGTTTAGAACTTGATACCAACTCACTTCCACTATCAACAATCATAGTCTCAAGTTAGATCTTCCCCCCAAATACCTACCAACTCTGAATAAAGCTCTTTATTTCGTGTGGTTTCTCTATATAAAAGTATCCTCGTTCAAATGAAGGTTTATTCCTCCTGGAAAGCATAACCTCAGTGCCCAACCTCTAACCACTGTTCATGGTCCCACAACAGCTGACAAATCTAAAGATGCTCTTGGTTACATCCCAACACATATTGCAGTATATGTATATGTGAGTCTTTTTAAATTATTATCATTATGGAAATGTCTGACGTGAAGGGGAGTATGCATATGGTATGTGCATATGTGGAGAACCCAGGACAACTTTGTGGAGTTGCTTCTCTAATTCTACCTTTATGTGGGCTCCAAGGACAAATTCAGGATCTCAGGCTTCCTAAGCAAGTGCCTTCACCCTCTGAGACATCTCACCCAACACGTACTTTTCAATTCCATATTTTAAAATATCTATTAACTCTTGATCAATTAAACTGATACTTTAAAGGCCAATTTGCTGGCTATATTTTCAACTGATTCTAATGAATGTATATTATTGTTATCATTACAATATGAAAACAAGTTACTCAGTAGGAACTGAATCCCTGCTATGCAGACTATGCCAGGAGAGATGAACACTTGGGTTCAATTTCAATGTATTTAAGGGAATGCGGGGAGAGATGAAGACAGGAGTAGCACAAGACGTGTAGTTTTAGCTGTGCGCTTTGTCATCTGGAAAAATAAATTGGATAATGAAACTATAGAAGGAGGGGATTAGTCAACTCTTAGTCCATCACACACACATTGGTCACAAGTGAGAGGGTCCTCAAGCTTCTGTGCCCTGTCGCTTCTTCAGCCTATCTCATGCTGACAATCTGCCTACTACAACTTTGTTGTAGGAGGGGACTTCAGATTACAACTACCCAAACAACCGAAGGGAACTTACATACAAGGGGAAATTAAATAAATTTACCTGTCTTATAGGACTGGGAAAAGGTGCCTCTAGGTAATAGCCAAATTCAGGAGCTTAGGTACGGTCAGAGTCCTTTTCCCTTGGTTCCTTTCTCAAAAAGTAAGTTTCCTCTGGGTAGCAAAGAAAATGGCCACTGACCACCAACATCCTACAGACTTAGCATCACCAGTGGTAGTGTGTAGTACTGACCTCCTAAAGAAGGAACGTCCTATCACAGCCCATCCTACACCAAGAGTTCTCACATCTGGTAGAAGCTTTAGTTTTCTTCAGTAAACAATGCTATGGGAAAGTTGAAGTAACACATCCCAACTTAAATACTTAAATAGTTACTATTCATAGCCAGTCTCTCTGTGAAACTGTCACTGTCAGACCTTTGATGCTAAGGTCCAAGAATATCACAGTCTGAATTGAATTCCAAAATTCGGAAGTTGCTGCACATTCCACAGAAAAACGTGCCAGGCTACATAAGCTCCCCAAACCATGCAAACTGCATCTTACTCTTGAGTATTTAAAATTATCATCAGTGTGTTAAGGTTAGCAGAAGGTCCTGACGCAATCTTGCTGATAGTTTTTATACAGTCTACTGTTTACTACTCAATAGTGTTTTGTTTGGGTGTTGTTTTTGTTTTTCTGTTTTGTTTTGTTTGGGGTTGGGGTTTGTTTTTGTTTTATCATTTTTATTTAAATAGAAGAAACTCGGTCCTTGTAGAGCCAGTTCTTGGATTTGGAACAAAAACTTTGCAGGCAAGAAAGAAATGAGAATTATAATTTACATTTTAAAATGTGTCGCACAATCTGCCTTCATCAAGACATGATTTCTGCTCACGGCATAATGCATGTCATAACTACCGCAGAGGTAAACAGAGATCAAAACAGCACAATCGGTTCACTTGGTGTGTGGTATGGTACTGTAAGACTGAGTTATTTCACCAGGATTCTAAGTGCATTTTGACAAGAAAAGGCTGAATGGTCTGTGCTGTTTACTATACAAGTGTTTTTTAGCTTCTTAATTACACGCCGGAGTACCTGGAAATGAAGTTCCCGTTTTCTGTACAACACGCCTAATGCTGCATTGTCTAAGTTAAAACTACTACATGTTTCTCTTTGTATTCAAGATGTTGCCTCGTGGCTTCTGTGTACACGTCTTGCTGACAGTAAGCACTTGCCTTCAGCAGCAATTAAACTTGGGTAGCCATCCTCCTCTGGTATGCCTTCTGCTTCTTACATTCATTGCTACAGGTGTGTAGGGACTTCTACCACACAAATCTGTTCTGAGATAAATAAAATGCCACCCAACCCAAGTGACACCTCCTTTGTGAAGTCACCCCTAATAATACTATTAGCTTGTATTCACGGGACACTTAACCGTGTGCTTATGCACTAGACACTCTGAATGTGATTTATTCAATTCTCCCACATCTTAAAATTCAATGAAGTCAGTGTGATGGGTTTTGTTCTTAGTCGTTGCTGTTGCTTCCCATTTTGTATAAGTCCTAACCATCCCATCCTGATCATCCACTTCCTTTTTTATTTAATTGAAAATTAAAGGTTTATTTTAGGCATTTTCCATGGCTGTCCATTTCTATAGACAGGACAGGAGCTTTCCCACCCCCAGCCTTCTGACACAGCACCCGTGCAGGTGTTTTGTGGCAGATTACAGATATAAAAGGTTACACAGTGTATTGAACTGAGGCTGACTCTGTTGAGGGACAGAGGCGGCTGTTAAAACCAAGTAAATAGGAGCTTACTGAGACACATGAACCTTGAACATCATCATAATCTAAGCGCTCTGTAAAGTGGCCTATCGTCTGGATCAGATGTTCCCTAAATAAAGTCCATTATATAAAAAGAAAGAGGCAGGAATCCATTCACTGAAACTGATATTGTGCCTTTAAAAAGTGTTTGATTTGAGCATTTAAAATGCTGTGCTCTGCCGCTGGTTTAATTTTTATAAATGTTCTCTTGCTTATAGATCTTCTCAATAGGTACATCAGAGGGAAAGGAAGCAGGAATGAGCTCCCCATTCAGGCGCTCAGTACACTCCTGCTTGATTGGAATGGATATTGTACATAATAGGTCCCTACAGATGTTTCCTCCAGTGGGGCGCATTGAATTTCATTTAAATGCCAAGACACAAAATCTAAAACAATGTGACTTTAACAAAAAATCTGATGAGGAATTTGATGAGAAAATGGCAAGAATTCCTGTGGCATTTGGGTAACAATTTCAAGGCTTCGTTTTAATAGAATAAACAGGATCATATTTCATTCAAATCTGGCAATGAGATGAGCTTTGGGTATTACATTGATATAAACCAATAAAGAATT
Source organism: Chionomys nivalis (assembly GCF_950005125.1). Lineage (NCBI taxonomy): Eukaryota > Metazoa > Chordata > Mammalia > Rodentia > Cricetidae > Chionomys > Chionomys nivalis. Next base: position 50,872,226 of record NC_080103.1, on the reverse strand, counting down.
TGCAAATTTGAAGCACTAATTAACAGACACAATATTAAATGAAAAAAGTTTGCTCCGGGGGCAAATATATTTTGAAGACTTTAAACTTTTATTAAAAGACATTTTTGAATTACTTCTTTTGTAGTTTACTCTTTTGCTGATTTTTTTACAAAATATGAGAGTATTGTGATGTTGTCAAATGGATACTTTAAAGATAGCATTTGATATTCATTTTTTACCTTTTGAAACAATACATCAATGTCAAAATGTTTTGAAACGTGGAGAATATTAAAGCTGAACTTTAGCAGAATGATCAGAATACACTTTATTAACGATATTCTGTGGGTGTTTAAAGGCCAGCACACTAGAAGCAATCAATTTGACCCTTTTGAGTATATTCTATAACATTACCACACCCATCTGCAGGGAATAGCCCATTATGCCAACTCTCCTGGGGGTAGAACAGCACTGGGGAAGATAGAAGGGACAAAGAGGGGTGTTCTCACGGCTTGGAACGGGAGAGACCTGGAGATTTGCTGAAGTCACCGACTGATAACTAAATCCTATCGGTCATCATGTAGAGAAAGGGTCCTCCCACACACCCATGGTGCCTTCCTTTCCCTTAGAGGTCTCTGGGGTACAAAACTGAATGTTATTTCTCTTAAATACAAATGGAGGTGCAGGCAAAGGATGGGTGCTGTGAGGAAGCACATGGGATTGAACTGCCTTATAAATAGACATAAGTTGTAAATAAATGATCAATTGATATTTAATTCTGCTTAAACATTTGTTACTAGTTGCAGGGCAAGGCCTCCCCAGTGCAATTCAATGCAATTACTACTCCCAGTGCAATCAGAAGGGAAATTTCTCTACCTAACTGCAATGCTACACAGAAGCACTTTCTTGAGATAACATCAAAGACCTATGTAGCCAAAGACACATGCTTCAGAAAATAGGAATGTTAGCCAGATGATTAAAAAAAATGTCAAAGAAATGAGACCGGCCATCACACAAGATATGGTGAACTCTGTCTCTCTCCCTCTCTCTCTCTCTCTCTCTCTCTCTCTCTCTCTCTCTCTCTCTCTCTCTCTCTGTGGGTGTGTGTGTGTGCATGTGTGCATATGCACACTCCCACACACTTTTGTTGTGTATGTGTCCATCTTTCAGCATGTACATTTTTTATAAAGGAGTTACTTTATCCTTACCCAAGTTATTTATTTAGCAGAAGTTGGTGGTGCTAATATTACCTGAACCAACAATTCTGCAATCTGTGCCCCATGTAACAGGTTTTCACAGAGAATTAATTTGACTCTGTTATTACTGAATAATGTTTTTTCTCTCCAAGAAGAAAGGGAAGCGGTACTGAGCATAGTACAAAGGGTTTTCTGTACATTTTGCTGTCGTATACATTTTGCTGTCGTAACATACCATGGGTGACTACATCTATATTACAAATGAGACATATAAGGCCTAGATGTCAAATAATAGACATAATATACCCAGGTCACAAAGCCAACAAATAAAAGAGGTGGGCTTTCAAATCCAGTGAGGACGGTTCCTGAACCTCAGCTTTCTATCATACTTGAACACTGGTAAAAAACTGGTTGAAAATTGAAAGATTTCATCAAATTAGTTGAGTCATCAGAAACAAATGTAAATTGTCTTCATTTAGAATAAGTTCATATCTAAGTTTTTTTTTTTTTTTTTTTTCGAGACAGGGTTTTTCTGTGGCTTTGGAGTCTGTCCTGAAACTAGCTCTTGTAGACCAGGCTGGTCTCGAACTCACAGAGATTCACCCTAAGTTTTGTGTGAAAAAAAAAGCTCTGTTTTTGATGGAAACTGGGAAAGTGTTTTGTAATCAGAAGCAGAAGCCAGCCTCACTCTGGGGCATCACATCATCCATTAGGCTATCCCCAATTTCACTTCCCCTTACCCTCTTTAGTATTCAGCTAATCTGTCATATCTCACATGCCCTTATTAGCTATAAGAAATGCTTCCTGAAGTTCCAAGCTGAGTGGAATTTAATGGATCAACCAGCGTGTGGAGTAGAGCATCCCTTCCTCCCCAGGCTTTGGTATAAAGCATAGCTCATTGATACAGCTTCACTATTCTCAACACAAACAAACAGTACCACATCAGTTAAAATTCCATGTATTACCTCACCTAGACATGCTTTGGACTGGTGGATTCTAAGGACATTTGAGGTCTCTTGAATCAGCATCAGCACAGAGCCTATGTCTAATAGCTCCCTGCAAAGTGTGATTAATTTATTTTTCACAATGCATAGAAACTCTGGTCAAAATATAAGAGCATGGTCCCTTGTGAGAAGCTGGGAGAATAACAGCATAAAGTTGGGACAGTGGAGCAGGGTCCTCCATGTAAGGGGTCTCATCTACAAACTAGCTTGGTCCAAGTGTAGGATTGAATTGAGGAGCTGTTTCCTTGGTTCTGCTTCATCTCTTACCTATATGAACCATAACTCTCCCATTTATGTAAACCAAGTAAGAATTCATCACAATGTCATCTAATGCCATGGTTCAGTTCACAATAAGCCAACTCCACAGATTCTGTGGGTCAGACTCTTCTGAGTAAGGCATTGACCCTGTTGCCATTGAAGTAATCATGTGAGTTTGCAGTTGGTAATTAGATGATATCATGTGGGACCTGGCTCTCTGGGATCAGATTGTCCCCTGTTGCTTTCACATTTTCAGTGCTACAGCAGCAATCCTACCACGATGTTTGATCTATAGATCAAAGTGACCAGAGCCTCTTCAAGGATGCTGAGGGATAGAAGGGGGCTCCTTCACAAACTCACTCCACAGTGACAATAAGAAGGGTGTCCTCTTAACGTGGGTGAACTAGCCTTATGTAAAAATAGCCAAAAAGTGGGTTATGTGTGCATACACTATTGCAACAGGATAAGATAGAGGACAGTGTTTAAAAAGTAAAATAAAACAGAAACCATAGGTAAAGTTTTGAATCATGAAGTGTTTCAGTGTTTGTGATATTAATTCTATTAAGCCATAATCTTAAACACAATTTTAAACATAGTCTTAAACTCAGCTCTCCTGGGGGTTTGAGTTTAGCCTTTCCACATCTGAGACATCTCACAGTCTGTCACATGAATCTTTCCTATCATCAAAGACAGTGACATAAACTTCTCTTTCCATTTTCTTGCATGAGGTACACACCTACAGAGAAATAGCCCAAGGCTGACAGACAAAAGGCCCAGTTGTCTTGCTAGACACCGGCATGAATCAAAGGCAAAGAAGAGGACTGAAGCCCAACACTGATGCTAGCCATCTTAAGAAAGTTTCTGCTAGACAATTGGTCTTAAAGAAAATTGCACTCCATATTTAGAATTAACTGTAAATAATTTAACTGGCAAACAAAAAATTTACAACTTTTTACCTCAATAGCCATTCTAGTAGTTCAACATTGCCACTTTCTTGTATAGAGTATTGTGGGAATTTGGGGTTGTTGTTGCTGTTGTTGTTAAATTGATCATGACTTTTAAACTTATATTTATTCTTTGAAATTTTTCATGCATGGGGCTGCAGATTATCCAGGTTTGATTTGAGCGCACACACACTAGCTCACAACAACTTGTCACTCCAGTTCTAAGGGATCTGATGCTTTCTTCCAGTCTCCCTAGGCAACAGACACAAACATGGTACACAGATGTAGGGAGCAGACCACAAAGGTCCTTGTGTCCACAGATCTCCAAAGAAACCAGGAATGTTAAGCACATAGGGTTGTCTTTCCTATGGGAAAGATGAAAAAAGGACAAAATAAAAACCAAAAAACAAAACCATCCAGAAAGTCGAGAATTGGAAGTGATTAATAGTTTGGTGACCTGTATTATCTTTTGGGCTAGGCCATTTCTAGCTCCCACAACCAGTACCAGAGGTGTTTAGTAATCTAAATGACTCTTACAGCCATGGGCTCCCAAGCTCCCACATCCAGAACTGGAGATATCTAATCTGTATAGCCAGAGGCTCCCTCAAGCTCCTGCAACCAGGACCAGAGGTGACCAGTAGCCCAAATGTCCTCTGTGACCTCTATGACCAAGACCAGGCCAGAGCCTTCCCTAGGCCCTTAAGCTAGCACAGGCAGCCTATCTCCAGAACCCATCTTCTTGGAGGAAATGACATGCACCTGAGTCAAGTTTCCATGCAATTGCACTTCCTTGTACACTGGGGATTGCATTATACCAGGAAACTCCCCCACCCCAACTATACTGTGTTTAAATTTGTTGAAAATAAACCGCCTGATATTAGACATTTTAGAAGTCTTGATCCAGGCTGATGGAGCCAATCTGAACAGAGTTTTCATTTTCATCTCTTTGTGGTTCACTTCCCTACCTGACACCTGCAGAGAATCCCTCACACAGACACATACACAGGCAAAATACCAATACACACAAAACAATAAAGTAATATAATTAAACTTTCACACGTGTGTACACAAAAACATCTCGAGCATGTGTACCCTTCACTCCCTCGTCTAACCCCCCCGAACAGCCCATCACATCTCCCTCACAATGGCAGCTCCTTTTTCATAATTAAGTACTTAATTTTATAATGCACCGAGTCCAATTAGTGTTACCTGTATGAGCTTAGGTATAGGATCATCCCCTGAAGTTTGGGGACCCTACTAGTGACACAATCCTAGAGAAAAGTGATTCCTTCTTGGTCAGCAGCCATTAACTGCCCATAGCTTCTCAGCTATAGATGGAGTCTTGGGAGTTCTTCCCAAGCCACATTGTAACTTTTCAACTGACTTGATCTTGCACAGATCTTGTGTAGGTACCATAGCTGTTGTGGGTTCATATGTGCAATGCTGTCCAGAAGACAGCATTTCAGGGCTCTCCTATCCATCATCTGGCTCTTACATTCTTTCTACATTGTCTTCCAAAATATCTCATACATATATGTGAATACACACACACACACACACACCACAGAGCCATTGGAAAAACTGGAACTGGGGGAAGAAAGGAAAATCTGTACTTGTTTCTCCCTTCATGGATTCTCGTCTTTGTATGTGGCTCTGAGGTTTCACAGTACACTTTATGGTCTAGTAGGGTACACTTCTACATATCAGTCAAACTTCTCTAGGGCAACTGAGCCATATATGCATACACATGCATACGGAATACATATGCATTCTATATGTGCATAGATAAAGAAAGATCTATTTTAGAAATTGGCTCACAGGCTAGTAAGTCTCATGGTGTATCATCTGTTAGACAGATGCTCTGAAGATTCAGTGGTATGATTCAATTCCAGGCCAAAGGCCAGGAGAACAGAAAAATGTTAACTCCTCATCAGAAGTCAAGAGCTTGTGAGTGTAAGTCTGAGAGTCTGAAGGCTGTGGGAAACAGGAGCCCTGGCACCCAAGGGTAGAAGCAGGCAGACGTCACGGATGAGGGTAAGAGTTTGCCTTGCCTTCACTTCTGTTGGGCTCAGCCTGAAGCAGATTGAACTTCAGAGTGCACCAATCCAGAGACACAAAGGTTACTCCCTTCTCCAAACACTCTCAATACATTCCAAGGTGTAAACCTTCATCAGATAACTGTTTAGCCCTCAACCAATCAAGTTAGCACGCAGTTGATTAACTGCCATACCCCTTGGCTGTTAGTTTTTTAAAGTGTTTCATTCTTTTACCTTTTCCGTGTGATTTCTGATGGATGTCTTTTTTCGGTTATGGTGGCTACTCCAGAGGCCTGACAGGGAGCTCTGTGTAGCAACAGCTTCCTATAGTCCTGACTGAATTCTTTAAAGGAGAACGTTCGGCATCTCTCTGGTGAACATGGGTTGGCGTACATTTTCCAGGGATAGACTCCATTAGTGCAAAAAGTTTTCTTCTACTCTTGCTGTTTGCTCAGCATATATAGAGAACTTACTGTGTAATTACTACTGCTCTGCAAGCTGCAGGTACAGAAGAGAACATCATTTTGACACTCAAACAAGCAACATGACAAACTAATTGACAGTAGAATATACAAAACCAAGATACTAAATTAACAATAATTCTAAATTCTTTCCTCAAAACCAACAGTCTTTTTACAACAGTATTAAAGTATTGAGAAAAATCACTTAGTATTGCTGGCAAAGGGGAAGCCAGTCTAGTGTGTGTGGAGAAGTAGCTATGGCCTGAGACAGGAGACAAATGGGAAGGAGCATATGGAGAGAGGGTAGAGAGAAGACAGCCATGAGACCCTGCTCTGGTCTCCCCTCCACTTTTGTTCTTATCTATGCCTCCTTCTCTCATACCTGCGGGACTCAGACTTTTCCTCTACATATTTTCAGAAATTAAATCAAAACAAGACAAAAGTTCACTGCTTAGGATTCTGAGATAAACAGGCAATAACTAGCTAACACCAGCAAAATGACTTCTTACTTTGTCCCTTTCAAATCCTCAGGAGTGAGGAACTAAGATTTCTCTGGTATGAAGATCTGAAGGAAGGGTTTATCTGTAAGCTATGGTTTCCCAATGCTTGGTCTCTTTAGCTCAGGTATCTCTCTTTTTCACAAACATATATATTCTAACATACATACATGCATACACTCCTGCAGACACATGCCAATGAAGACATTTGACACTGACAAGGATCTATTTGTACCATCAAATCATATCATTAATATTTCTGGGGCAGGAATAAACTAATGGGTAGTTTAAGACAATCAAGGATCACAGGTATTTCAGTGTACTTCACTACAGATCCCATTAGAAACATTAGAATAGATTAAGAGTTCAGAACTAAAAAGCATGGGATTAAATAAACAAAGGGAGATATTGGTAATGCAAAACAGAAATATTCAAAAGGAGGCAAGAAAAGAAACGGTGTTGATTTCAAATAAGGTACCCTAGAATGGTTTCACTAAAAAAGACCAAATAAATAAAAGACCAAAATAAATAAAGATCAAAAGAAGTGTGTGTGTGTGTGTGTGTGTATGTGTGTGTGTGTGTGTGTGTGTGTGTGTTTGAGGTAGAGGATCATCTTGGAGAAGAGTGAAGCAGTGTGTGTTGGTGACAGTCGAATGCTGAGCTGGAACCAAGAGACTGAGGGTGTTGGACCCAAGGCTCAGAAAAAGAAGGCACGTAGGGCTCAGAGATGCCATGAAGCTATTGTTAGAACATGTTTTTCTTTAGAGGGATAAGGAAAGCCACCAGAAGGTGCCATGACAAGAAGTGCCATGGCCTGATTTCTGTTAACAAGTATGACTCAGTTGATAATTGAACACAGGAGAGCAAAGTTGATAGCAGCATTATGTCAGCTGAAGTAGGGGCATGGGGGCTCTAGCAACAGCAATAGGAGTCTGGAGAAACAGCCATTTCCCAAATGGAGTGGAGGAGAAGAGTGGCCACGCACAGAGTTAGAGAAGACCAAGAGAGGAGTAAACTTAGAATACCAGGAACTCATGGTTTCCATGTGTAACCTTTAAAAATGCTGCAAGCCATCCAAATGCAACTGTCATTTAGGCTGATAGACCAAGAAATTCCATTGTTCAGGGGAAATATCCCCACTAGATGTTCCAAATTCCCATGTCCTCCCCTCCTCCCCATGCCTTCCCACTCGCTCCACACCCCTCCCCTGCCCCCTTCATTCTTAAGAGAGAGCAAGGCACCCTGCCCTATGTAAAGTCCAAGGCCCTCCCCACTACATCTAGGTTGAGCAAGGTGTAGATCCAAAGAAAATAGAATCCCAGAAAGTCAGTACATGCAGTAAAGACAAATCTCAGTGCCATTGTCATTGGCCACACAGTCTACCCCAACTGTCAACCACATTCAGAGGGACTAATTTGATCCCATGATCATTCATTCTCAGTTCATTTGGAGTTGGTAAGCTCCCATTAGCTCAGGGACATTATCTCAGTGAATGAACCCTTCATGGTCTTGACCTCCTTGCTCATAATCTCACTCCTTCTACTCTTCAACTGGACCTTGGGAGCTCAGTCCAGTGCTCTGATGTGGGTCTCTGCCTCTGTTTCCATCTGTTGGCCAGCGAGTTTATAATTACTATAGGCCTCTGTGTATTTCTTTGGGACTAAACAACTGCAGGACCAGGCGGGACAGAAATCTCTGTCAACAACTAGTATGAAAGTCCTAGAAGTGAAATGATATTAAAGAAATTAAAATTTCTTGACATGCTTTTTTTAAATATTTATTTTGATCCTGAACAACCATTTTATTTCTGAAATAAAATAGCACACTATCATGAAATATCAGTTTAATTAGCAAATAGTTCTAATGGGAAATAGGCTTTTAGGTAAACAAGTTGATAGATATAGATTCATACATGCATACATATATCTGATATGTCAAACAAAGATCTTTTGAGTTTTATTCTGACTGTGGTGAGAGAGCATGAGTGGGCCTTTACCAGGATAATAACCTAATGCACTAAGAAGACTGACTAGAGGGGAATAAATTAGATATATTGGAGTAGTCCAGCTAAGAGATGGTGGTGGTATGGACCAGCATGATTGTGTTAAAAATAGAAAAAATTAGGGTTGAATGTATTTTGGGGAATCTGATTGATGAATATAAATGTATACACAAGAAGCTTTTTAAAAGGAAGCAGTTCCTATTATAACTTTGTAAAAGTCAAGATAATATGTAGAACTAGAATAATTGCCTCACCAGACATGCAATATCTTTACCTATTCTTATTGTAACCGTAAGTAAGACAGATAACATTAAAATTACTTTAATGTCAGTAGGATTAGCCATAAATCCTCTGATGTTTCATGATTCTCCAGGTACGTTTGCATTATTGGCAGGTATTTAGAACAACTTCCAAAAATAATTCTTGACTTTTTAAATTAAAATTTTCCATTTTTTAATTACAAAGTGGGTATTTTTGACTAGCAAGATCTGGCTACTAATCCCAGAACAAAGATGCCCCACCTTGTGGCGAATGAAAGAGTACGATGATATCAATATAGGAACTGGAAGCACACAGATCTCAGGCAACAGCATCAATGATGGGTTTGAAGTTTCCAAGAAGGATTGACCACAGAGCAGCAGGTTGGACCAAGGAATAACCAGGCTTGCAAGTATGGTGGACATTGATCACTCAGAGGGATGGGCTACATTTTCCTTTTGTCGGGAAGGCAGAGCAAAGAGAGTTTTCTCTGGTCATGAGCACCCAGATGCTTTAGGGTGCATTTAGGTCCTATTGAGGTATTCACTTTGCACCCAGGAAAGGAAAAGGTTTCTACCCAGAAGGCAAGATTTATAATTGAGCAGCAGGTTATTCTATGAGGGAATGTTCAGGCCCGCAGGGCTCGTTAGCAATGTGTGACAGGAGTGAAGGGTGACACAATGGTTAATTCCTTAATCATGTTTTGGTGACGTCTCCAATGATTTTAACTGTCCTTTTCTCTTGTACTTGCTTAGCCATATCAGAGAGGCCACTGGCAGAAATCACAAAGCTCGGTTTAAAAACATTATCCGCGAATGATGGAGGATGACTTAGAATTTCTAAACTCTAACAATGTTGTACTGAGTAAGAGATATTATTGATAGAGAAGATAGTAAAGAAGAAAGAATTATACTGATTTATTTTTTAACATAAAAATTAGGTATATCACACAGAGTCAAAGGAAGGAAACGCTCAGAATTTTCACTGAAAATGAATGTATCTGAAAAAATAAATATTCTCAACCTTTCCAAAGCAGCAGGTAGATTATGGAATCCCAGTATCCCATGTGACGCCAGCTTCTGTCTGGAGATAGCGTGGTGTGAAACTTGACGCTGCAGTTCTTACCCATAGGACACATCCCAATCGGAATGACGCTGAGACTCGCTTAAGATCTCTCAAGCCTAGGAACTTCTTGTCACCCATTCCCAGGGAACCATTCAGTGCTTGATCTTTCCACATACCAATTACCCCTTATTTAACAGGCTTTATCTATGTAAGACCATCAACAAAACTATCAAAATGCAGAGAGGCAAACAATTTAACGTGCTACCAGCGAGAGCATCCACGGAAATAGTCACTGAAAAGGTCAGAAGGAAGTTACTGTATCTCCGAAGCATGGTACTTGTTCAATGAAAACACAGTCTACATGTTCAGAGGAAAAGAAGAAATACGATTTTCAAGAGTACAACGCTAACAACCTGGTTTCTACACACAGACTGAGGAAAAGAGGATAAGAGCCTTAAATGACAAAATATGCTCTCCTAAAACATGAAAGACACACTGGCAGCGTTTGTAAACCAATTTGGGGCTAGGACATAAAACTCCCTGGTATAAACTTGGAGGGAAATTATGCTCCCTTGGTGACATTTTGCTTCCCAGTCTTGTTATGTATACTGCTGTGTTTGTTTCTCTAGCTGTAATATGAAAACCGTTTAGGACAGGGAACCTGATACACTGAGAATGAGATAGAAGGCAAGGTGGAAGCTTTTGAGTTTGAGCTCTCAAATCTAGCACATTTTTGTATATGGAGATGATCCCAAGGACCGCTTCCCAAGGTACTCTGAACATGAAAAGCACAGAACACCTACATATGTCAAGAACATATTTGACTCAAGTAGAATCTGTCACGTACCTTAAGAAGTGAGAAGTTGCTGTTTTTTGTTTTTATATTTTAAAATAGTGTGCAGGATATTAGAGACCATTATGGCATTTTTAGTAAAGTGTGTTTCAGTAGATTCTCTACCCCCACCTCTGTCTCTCCTACCCCCTTGACCTTACTTACAAGCTTTTGTAAGCCCCTATCTCCTGTCCCATTTTCATGCCCAATCTGTTTGCCCTGTCCTTTGCCTGTTTCTCGGCACCTCTTCTTACCCCCTCTTAGTCTTCTTTATAGCTTCTGTGAGCTTTCATGAGACATTCAGAGGCAGAGAAAAATCAAACTGTTAAGTAAGCCTACTACACCTTGAGATTCTGGCATGACCAATAACTGCAAGCCTCCTCTAACTCAAGATCTCATTACTTCTCCAACCTAACTTATGTGACTCACCCATCTTCAGCTGGCTTGATTTGGCTGCCTCTTAAAGTGCCCATTATCCAACTGAATAAAGTTAGCTTTGCAAATAGAAAAAAAAGAATAGAATGGCCAACAACTCCTACCTTCTGCTATTTTCTCTGTATTTTTTTTATTTCAACAAATTCTGCTTGTTATCCCAGAATTTATGATCTAGAGGCTGGGACAGGAGGATCACAAAGTCAAGAACGGTCTGAGCTACATAACAAGACTCTTGTCACACACAGGCACAAGCACATGCATGCACCCTGTTTCTATATTTAACCATTATCCATATGGCCTTGCAAGTTTCTATATTATCATGGAAACCCAAAGTTCTACCTGGTCAAACTTAGTTGCTTAACAGTAGATTATGGACCACCAGTTCAGAACTACTTGCCTGACAAGTCAGCCATTTTTCCTAACACTCAAGCTACAGAAGGAGAAATGATTCAGATGTATTTCTACAGCCATTTCTTTGGAGACCTCATGTTTAAAAATTTTCAAAATTCTCACACATACAATGAGACTTTATTATGTTGCATTTTTTCCTTGAAATTGGGGTGCTCCAAGCCAACTCAGTAAGTCATCATAAATAAACACTTGGTGCCAACCAACAAAAATGTGAGTATTACTTATTTATTATGTGGCCTTGTGCAAGAAAGATCCTTAGCTTTTCTAGGTTAGAAGGGGACAATAACAACATCTATTTCAAGTCCTGCACCAAGCCCATTTGGTCTTGTGGGCAAAGGAGAAAAACCTTTCTCTATTTTCAAAGTACTTTACTTCTGTTTACCAGAAGAAAAATATTTACAACATTCCCTACAATTTATGAAGGGCACAACCTGCAAAATCATATGTGGTGACCACTCCTTCATAAATAAATGAGGTCAACGTTGCCATTTAAGGTACTTAAAATGCTTTCAGTAAATTTCTTCTTCTACTACTATTATTTATATAGTCAGGATTAGCCTATGAATCATTGATACAAACTCTTCAGCAATTAATGATATTGTCATCTCCGGATATGGATAGAGTGTGTGCATGGTCCTGTGTGTGCACGGTCATATGTAGGTGCATAGTCATTTGTGTATGTGGCCGTGTATGTGAAGGCACATGATTGCATGTTCATGTAGAGATCATAGAGTTCCTCAGGAACCATTCATATGTTTTTTGAGGCAAGGTCTCTTACTGGGACACGGGGCTTACAGATTAAGTTAAATTGCTTGGTCAAAAAGCTCCAGGAATTCCTCTATCTCGATCTCAGCAAGACTGGGATGATACATATGGGTCATCATGCCTGCCTTTTTACATGCATGCTAGGAGCCATGTCCTGACTGAGCCCAGATCTTCAAGCTTGTGTGACAAGCACTTCATGACCGAGGCATCTGCCCAGCACCCTCATTGCTCTTTGTTTTCTTAGTGAAAAGCAAACACTAGAATTAAAACAGATTCTTAAATGTTTTTCAGTATTTTGGAGCCTGGTTAAATTTCTTAGCAGTCTAAAATCTTTTCTTACTATTACAGCAGATCTTTATCCCTACTGATGTCTTCCTGTATTTTCTACAATAATGGGAAGCAAGCATATAGCTACAGTAAACCACATTCGTGGTTCAAATTTGGACTACAACTTCCAAGAAAAACAGTCACAAAAGAAATACTGGAGGGGGGACAAAAACATATATAAATTACATTAGGTTCCCCCATTGAACTGAAATTAAAATTTCCCTGAAAGTTAGAAATCTATGGCTCTGGTCCCTTTGGTTTGGTTTTGTTGGTTTGATTTGAGTGTGAGGTAGTAAAAGGTTGCTATGGATTTGGTACAGACTACAAAACCGTTTCATTTTTAGACGGATTAGGCTTATAGATCAATATTTATTTACATATAGATATGTTAAAGAAACTTGAGTTTGGCCCCTGAGCACCAACTGCATGTCACATGCTAGTCCGGAAGTGCCTCTGCCCATGTTAAATGAGGGGGAAAGGGCACATTCATACACGGAAAGGGGATGCAGTTTATAATTAAGCAGAAGCGAAGGCTCTGACAGACGAGACGCGAAGAATAAGAATGAAAGCCATTCCAGTCTTCCACTTGCTTTCCGGATCCATCTCTTCGCTCCCTGATGAGCTACTCTAACCACAGCTGGGCCTTCCATGCCTGTAATTAGCCCAGCAAAAATCTCACACAAGGGCTCAGCTTTTCTCCTCTATTGTTTGCATGTTGAGCGGCCAGATTCTAAATGTCAGATTCAGAATGCAGCTTCTGTCACAAAGTGACCCAGGACTTCCTTAGAACCAGATTGGGAACCTTTCGAAATTCCTTGAACCCCACCACATTAGACAGAGTCTCCATCTAAAAGTCCTAAGGCTTTTTCAGTTTTCTTACTTGGAAGAAATGAGAAGGAAAGCCGGTGTGGTGTTTGTTTGTTTGCTTGTTTGTTTGTTTGTTTTGAGGTAGCCTTGTGGAAAGTGCTGGTATAAACCATTTGTACAGGACACTTCCTTATGGTCTCATTTCACTGAAAGAGGGACCCCGCCTTAAAAATCAGAAAGAAAGTTGAGAGACAGTGGAGCCAAAGTATGACTTTGGGGGAGTTTTCTCATGCCTTGATGTTAACTGCCTTGCCAATTTACAGATAGCCAGTCCTCCTGAGTCAGCAAATCAACGAAAAGAGAGAATTCAGATTCCCATCTGGGTGACAGTTACGTTGTTTGTACATCCATGAAAACACTAGGTACTGTTTTCATGGCTCCCAAAATCTCCTGGATGTTTTGACAGCTAAAAGGCCTATATAGTCCTAAATTCCAGTGCAGGGCAGCAGTGTAAAAACTCAACTTCTTCATGTTTACCCCTCCAGCGAGTTTCCCAGAGCCCAATGCTAATATGAGGATGAATTTAAATGGGAGAGAGGACCAACACTGATTTCATTGCCTAAAAGTTGATGGAACTTAGACACCGCATGCTTTCACCATAGCTCTTGTTCACAGGTTAATGCCAAAATTCAGAACAGCATTCTTTGGGATATAATAACAGTTATTGTCTGTGTGTGCAGCAATAATAAAATCCCAGAAGTTGAGTGGCTTACTCTGAAGTCTTGAGAAGTCGAAGATCAAGGTCCAAGAAGATTCAGTGTCTGAGGTGGACTTCATCATGATGCTTTCTGACTGTGAGTTCACGCAGAAAGAGAACTGAAATGTTTCCTAGGGCCTGTTTCCTGGTGGCATTAATCCCATTGCTGAACACTTGACCCCTCATGACCCAATCACTTCTCTGCAGCTCCACACTCTGTCACGACCACTGGGGAGGTGTGTCAACATGAATTTTGAAGTGCTACAGACATTTCTGACTATAGCATTCTGCCCCAGGCCACCTAAAATTCACATCCTTCTCACATACTAAATGTTCATATCCTATCTTGATATACATAAAAGTCTAACTCATTCTGACATCCACTCAAAAGTTTAAATCTTGACTCTCATCTTAATAGCATATAAATCAGATGTGGGTAAGATTCAAGGTGCTATCCATTTTCAGTCAAATTTCTCTCTAGCTATGAAACCAATGATAGTCAAAATCTTCCCAGAAGAACACCATGGTAATTGTCATTTAATGTATATAATTATATACTTTTCAGGCTCTTGATAAATATTACTCTAGGGACGCAACCTTATTTATAAAAGACATGATACATCAGAACTGAAAAACTATTCTAGACTTCATCTATTCAGTTGACAAACAATGCAGTGTTCTCTGAGTCTCCATGAAGATAGAATCATTTTCAAACACTTGATTCCCAACCAACATCATGCAAAATTTTAATAACACATGTATGCTATATCTAATTTTGTCCTAAATATACATATATACGTATTCAGACATTAAAAGTGTAAGACACCTTTCTCCTCTCACCCCAAGAATGAATCTTCAACACCTTGGGGATATTCTCACAATAATATAAGGAATCTGAGTTTAGAGAAGTTGTTCTTTATCCAAGGAATGGGTAACTACAGGTGATCAGTACAATATTACCTCACTAACGTTGTGCACAACTACAGATGATCAATGCACTATTACCTCACTAAACGCTGTGCACAGTAGCATCTCAGCTCTTCACAACTAGAAAGGAGGAAAAGAACGCTGTGCTTTATAATGTTTAATGCAGCTGTTGGTTGGTTACATGTGCAAGGCTCGCTTGGTTTGGGGGCTGTCATTGCTGGTTTGTTTTTTTTTTCTCTTAGGTTTTTTTCACCCATGTAGGAAATAGACCAAAGTTTTCAAGATTATTTCTAAAACTGCTGAAGACGAGCAAGTGAGAATCAAGTGCTGGCGAACCTCATTCCCATACCATCTCTCTAAGGACTTAACAGAAGGTTCGGGTCCAACACTGCCCTCTGCATATGTCTCTCGGTAAGAAAGAATGTTTTCTTCTCAAAACTCACCCAAGATATATTTTTATTGCCGTGTGTGTGCCTGTGCACATATATGAACTATGTGCCAAGATGCACATGTGGAGGTCACAGGACATATTTTATGAGTTCTCACTGTCCACTTGGTTTCAAAGCAGAGTCTCTTGACCTTTGTCCTTTTACATGGATTCTGGGATAGAATTCAGGTCACCCAGTTTTTATTGGGGGGACTTTAACATACTGAGCCACCTCACTACCCCCTATGATATAGTGTTTTACAAGTCTCTCTGGAAAATTGGCAAAACTGTTACTCAGAACAAAAAAATAACAATCATTTGACAAAATAATGCAGATGTTCCTCATGTCACCTCGAGTCCATAATTACAGTGTTTATTGGATAATAAAAATAGATTGTAAGTGAAATGGACAAGCTGCAGAATTGTGTTGAAGTCTTTCAGGCTTCCTCAAAAAGAAAGTACAATCCAAGTATTTGTTGCTTGGCTCAATACTGTCTGGCAAGGAAAGCTATGTTCTCCCCTTTAGCAAGTCAGGTTGGATTGCCATTTGAAACGCCAAGCCATTAAATTTATTTGTTAATGGGATCCTCCCTTAGACTCCACAATATTGACTCTAGATGACTTCTGACTACCTCTACAGTGAAGAAAACATTGAGTGAGAATGGGTTATATGATCTTTGCATTAATATTCTTGCCCCTTGCCTGCCAAGCTAATAGTTTGGGGAACAGCAAGGGCTCATCTGGAAATGATAGAGTTTCTACCTTTGTCTCTCTTCCCTGTACACTAATGGCTTTTTGTCAGTCCCCTTCCCTAGGTGTGTCACACATGAAGCCGTTCCATTTGAGTTGTCCATTAGCTCCAAGCATTATGTCAAGAACAAAGCAAACCCCCTCAAGAAACTGAGTTCAAACACTCATATTAAATTTCTCCAATTCCTCAGCTTATAAGGTGCTGTTTTCAATTGTCAATAATGCTCATAAGAGTAAGTGATACCCATTGCTAATTAAAACAAGCTGTTTAAACAAACACAAAAGGTCACCAAGCCTGTAGATCAACATATTCATGCTATTGTTTGGTTTCCTGGTGTATTTCCATCTGATGATTTATTTCTACCTAGTGCCTGTTTTCCTAAGTAACAAATCAAAAGAACAAACAGAAGATGCAGCCTTCTACAGCAGGTTCCTAGAGGCCCCAGGCCCTGATGGAGGGAAGAGACATTACCTCCCCACAGTCTACACTGTGTGTTGTAAACTGTGTTGCTGCAAAAGAAAGTAAAGACATTCTCATTGACACGCTGCAATTTATAGAGGTCAGAGGCATAAACTGTGGAGAAAATGCAGCTTTTATTAGGAAAACCGACACCTGCAATTAGCTGCAAGAGTTTTAAACAAACTTTTACTTTATATGGATTTGCTATTAAGACAGAAATAAAATATAATACCAAGATGCCCTGATGAACAAGAGCTTACTCTGGAAGTTTCTTATTTTCATTCCTCCATGTCTCTTATAAAATATTTTTAAGCTAGCTATTTGTTCAGTCTTCACTTGAGCTCTGACATTTGAAACTGACTTTTCTTTTTAAATTGTAATCCCCGACAGTACATTAATTACATAGAGGATATAATCTCTGAATTAATATCAAACCAATTGAGTAAGCCAGTCTAAAAGTCAGATAGACTTTTTAAGCAACTTAATATTAAGTTGTGTGATTCAGTTATTATAATCAATCACCAGAAGAATTGTCAACAGCCGTGGAAGGTAGGAATGATTTAAATTAACGAAAGCCCATCCCAATTCCCCAACCTTCCTATAGTCAACACACTCAGCATTCTCCGAAGCGTTGATCTGAAAAATGTTCACCCACAGCAGATTTTTTTAACTCACTTAATTTCTTTCTGACCCAAACTCTAGCAATTACATGAATTTTGGAGGAAGAATAGAAAATCATCTGTAAAACTCATCTGTCTGCCTCGCCAGTTCATCACATACATCATCTTATTTAATTCGCATGCCGGTTCTACAAGGCTGGCAATATGATCCGCAGTTCTAAGACAAGGTTACTAATGCTCAAAGAGTTTACGTAACTTATCCAAAGTCATTCAAGTAGTGAAGGGTGGACTGCAGGCCAACACTCCATGTATATAATCAAGTCCAGCAGCCCGAGCAGTTGACTCTAAATTCAATGTGATGCTTTTATTTGAGACAAGCATACAGCACAGTGCGTTTGGAAGTTTTAGATGGTGTTTAGTTGAAGTACATAATGGAGCTGCCTTATTCCATTTTGACCCCTGTGATTATACACATTGTGACTCCTTCTCACTTGACAACCCTGAAATCCTCCAAGGCCTGGAAGCTCCTCATCAGTCCCCATACAGTAAACACAATACAACTGAATAATGATGTTGACTCTGCTGTCCGGTGCAATAATGATTTTTTTCCTGATGTTTCTATCTCCAGAGCTATAAAATTCAGACGTTGGAAATTTGCAATTCTTTGTCACGGTCTGACATTCTGCAAACTTGTCACCATCCCTTAAATTCCATTCAGATATAATTTTCATGTCTCCGTCTACAAAATTAAAAGCAGGCTTTTGTTTCCTTTTTACTTATTACACTGGGGAGAGAAGCAGCCTCATAGGAGGCAAAATTCACAGGCCAGGGTGCTGGAAGTTAACTTCAACACTTGTGTTCTCCTAAGTAGTTTCTAGATAAAAAGTTACTGCATCAACTGGGTCGAGGTGAGCGTGCTTTGTCAGCTTTCAGCCCACTTTTAAGTTAGCCTTTTGTTTTGTTAAGGTGAGTTTAAAATATCACGAGCCAGCAAGCGGAAAAGAGGGTAAGTGCTTCAATGCTTCTGAAAATACTTTATAGTGTCATATCAGAGTAATATAGATAGAATGTGGGATTTAAATACGTGTAAAAAAAGTATTGGTCTAAGTCGGGTGGTGGTGGCACATGCCTTTAATCCCAATATTCGGGAGGCAGAGGCAGGCGGCTCTCTGTGAGTTGGAGGCTAGCCTATGAGAGCTAATTCCAGGACAGGCTCCAATGATACAAATAAAAACCCTGTCTCCAAAACAAAATTATTGATCTATATTCCATCAAATATCTTAGTTTCTAAAGTATAGTGACAAAAGCATTTCAATGTCTTTTTAATTTTCTGAAACAGAAGACACCAATCACAGTAACTTAGAATATTTTCAATAATAAGAAAGCAAACAAAAGTTCTACGTGTTACAACTGTTGAACTATTTGTTATCTCCATTCCTCCTCTCCCCTCCCATCTGACTGTTTATGAGCACCTTTCCTGGGGCAAAGTCAGAAGGAGTGAAACTCAGACCCACTGATTCCTGCTATGGCGTCAGGACCCTGGAAAAACATCTGGGGAGGGCAAGAACTTTTAACTACAGAATGAAGCTCACCATCTGGTGATGTGGAAGAGGGGTTTCTTCAGGTCACTGATGGCTAGCGATAGACTGCTTTACTTAGACAGCTATTAGGAAGAAAGAACTCCATTGTGACATTGGATATGTTTTGTGAATTGTGCAGCCCTTCATTAAACTCTACAAAATCAAGGAATTTCATTTAAATAGGTATCTCTGAATGTCAGTCTTTTTTTAAAAACATCACATTTAAGAACACAGGATCTAAAAGAAGGATTAGATTAAAATCCCCGCCCTTCTATTTACTGCATGACCTCAAACCTCAGCATAGTCGCTTAACATTTCCAGAACTCAATTCCTTTAGCTGTAAAGTTGAGATGATAATAATACATGAATATAGCATAAGAATAGAGTGAGATAACACTTAAAGCATAGTATCTTGCCAGAAAGAAAGAGAGAGAGAGAGAGAGAGAGAGAGAGAGAGAGAGAGAGAGAAAGAGAAGTTGAATAAATGCCATGGAGAATTCTGATGATGTAATACTTCCAATAAAGCATGACAATGGGAGAGCATGGTTCAGAGACCCCATTCTTACACATTTTTACTTCCCAGTGAAAATGACTAAAACTCAAATCCCAACAGATGGTCAGCACAGCAAGACAGACCAAGTGAGAACAAGGATTCCGGGCTGAGGTGACAGCTCAGTCAATGACATGCTTACCTCAGAAGCTGAGCACCTGAGCTTCAGTGTCAGAACATACAAAGCACCAAAGTCAGGCACAGGGTGGTGGTGCGTGCATAAGAAGGCAGAGAAGGGAGGGTGTTTGGAGATGACAGGCCAGGCAAGATCTAGCCCACTCAGTGAGCTCCAGACCACTGCAGAACCCCTGTCCCGAGTGGTAAGTGGGCATTGAGCCTGAAGAATGATACCCAAGGTTGTCCTCTGGCCTCCACAGACATGAACATACATGTGTACTTTCACCCACACACCTGAGCAAACAGAAAAATGACACTCATATATATGTATACACCCAAATAATTAAAATAAGAAGCATAAATTAGAGACACACTACAATGAAACTTTCTCTCCCACAAAAAAAAAGTGTGTGTAGATAGCATTCATAGGTGAATGGACAAGGCAAGGTGAAACTAGGGGTAGGAGTATTTGATTGACTCCATGGTTCTGTCTCTCTGAAAACTTAGTTGGATATTTTATCCTCCAACTCTTTAGTACAAGGATTACAAATGCTTGTGGTCAGTTATTAATTTAATAGCACATCATAGGAACCAGTGTACTGTGTGAGAACCCCCCCCCAAGTCACAGCATTGACACAAGCTGCACATGTTATGAGAAAAGTGACAAAAGCTATAGATTATAGTGATCTGGAGAATAAAAACACAGAGTTCCTTACATACAGAATGTAAGTAATTTTAATGGCGTTCAGGAGGGAAAAGTTCAAATATAACAATGGACATTTTATAGCAGAGGAGGGTGCAGCGAGAAAGGAAAAATAAAAGGACTTTATGAGTGGCAATTTTAGGATAGTAAAAAATTATAAGTGTGCTTTGCAATGCCATTTTATTTCCATAGCAATATCTAATATGGGACTTTAATAAGATATTGCACTTGAGATCAACAAAAAGTAGAGCTAATTACTCTACACTAGACATTAGTTGGTGCAATGAATGTGGAATTTTCCAGCGCACAGCCTAGATAGTGTATCACTTATATTTATAAAGGGCTCTCCATTATCCTTGGGGTAACGTTTTCTTGTCCTCCCTCTTTTCCATTATAGTCAAAGAGTCCAAAATCTTCTTGTCATTTTGAGCTGTCCCTGTCCCTTTCCATTTGAGCTGGCAGTGGTCCCATCAGCACAATACTCTTGAGAACTTTGGGGCTGGTCTGAAATTCTTATTATGGTTCACACTGTGAGACCAAAGCCACGAGCGCCAGCCTTGTTGAGACAAGTCCTCCTCCTCCACTTGCAGCTTCCCATGGTGCAGTGGAAGAAGAAGAAAGAGCTCGGCTGCTGAAGGGATGGGTCAACAGAGAATGCCCTCAAAATCCTTACAAGAACGTTTCTGTTAAAGGTAATACCCTAAATGTTCTTGGGGCTTTTGCAAAGGGTTTTAATCAAACACTCTTGACTTAATTGGTAGATGATTTTAGTCACTTTCCTTATGATTCCCAAATATGACATGTTCCTAGAGGTCTTTGTTATTCTGAACACTGCCACTTTGGGAGCACAGAGTGAGAAATCACCCGTTTGTCTGTGTGTTTGTGTGTATTAACCTATGTGTAAGTGTGCACACTTGTGCTTATATAAGTGTGGGGACTGGAGGAGGAAGTCAGGTGTCCTCTTCCATAGCTCTGCCCCTTAAGAGTTAGTCTCTTCCCTGAACCTTGAGCCTGCCATTTGTTTTGGCTAATCTGGCTTGTCAGCAAACACCTGCAATCCTCTATCTCCACCTAAACAAGCATCACAGGTGCTGTATGACCACACCAGAGTTTTCCTAGGTATCTGAACTCAGTCTCTTAAGCATGCCCAGCAAGCACACTCCACAGCTGGGTCATCTCCATGCTCTGATCTTATTATTTGAACCCAGCTATTCACTTCTTAACAAAACATATTTGACCTTATTCTGGCTTCTCCTGCATTGGATTAAGTATAGGAAATATGAGGTAACACTGGTTACTCTCAACCTGGAAATCTCCTAAGCTTCTCCACCTTGTCTATTCGGTGGCATTTCTACTTTCAGTGTGGCTTGCTCTTAAGGGACAGTGTTGCCAAGTTTCCCACCACATGGTAGCAACAAGCAACCCTTCCCCTAGTTTCACACTGTAGATACCATCCTATGTGGGTGACATAATAGAATGTGGGGGTCACGAAAGATTTGGCAATAGAAAAAAAACATGTTTGGGTAGACGAAGGCTAAAATTTAACTCAAAATTTAATGCATAATGCATCAGAGGTGTTACTGTAGTGTTCACAACTGCTGCATCCTGTGACTTCACTGAAGCCTTGGCTCTGGACACACAGCATGTGCCCTTGTCCCTGGGTGTGTTGTCAAACTCATGGTACATCCCCATAATGTCCTACTCACCACACAAATATTTTCGCTTTTATAGATGCATAAAAATTTAAATATTGGAAACAATGACAATATCTTCCTACTGTTGGCAACTATCAAATCAATATATCTTTAGATTATATTGGTTGCAATGTTTAATTTTTAAAATTGCTATTTCAGTTGCTGACTTGAGTTCCACAAAAAAAAAATAATAATTGTTCCAGGGGGATTAGTGACCAGAGTTAGGTCCCCAGGGCACACCCAGCAGGAGGAGAATTCGGCTCTCTCAAGTTGCCTTCTAGCCTCCACACAGGTGTGACACCTCCTTACCCACCTGGCACAAAAGTGGAATAAAATAAAAGTGAATCAAAGAATTTTGTCTTGGGTTTAGGGCAGAATTTCCAACAAGTTTTGAAACAGTCTTGAGCATGAATCTACTTGTTTTATCCTATGTATTTACGCACAGCAGTCTTCTCAGCGTTCACAACAATAAGATCAAAATCCCCATCATCTCGGAAGAACTCTGATGTTGTTCTGCATCCTGTGTTATCAAATGTTCAGCCAAGATTTAATTCTTTATTTGTAGCACGAATCATAAAAGCCCAGAGACAGAAATTATTTATAAGCACATCCGGCTCATTAGCATGTTAATTTTCTTTCCTCTTTAATAAATGATAAAATTATATGCTTACCAGAAAATTTGTAAAAATTAAATTTTATCATTTATCAGTAAATGTTTGCTTTGTATATTCATATGTATACATATTTATACACATACAAAGACTTATATATCCAGACCTGCATAACATTTTTCTTGGTGAAAAGAACAGAAAAATTTTTTTTAGTTGTTAAATTAGAAAACATGATCCAATTTGTATACTTTTAAAAGATGTTAACCTATAAAATAACAGTATATAAAAATTAGAAGTCAACAGTAATAACAATGTATCAAGAACAGAGAAATGGTAAAAACTTGGTAAAACAATAATAGTAGACAAAGCAGCTGAAAAGTAAAATGTTACTTTATTGTTTTACTAAAATTGGGTTTGACTTGCAATTCAGATATAATGGTTTGTTTATTCTTGGAATTCCCAGGAAAAGTTTAAGAAGCCCTGCTTCAAATCACACTAAGGACTCTTCAAAAAAGGTCACTCACAGTCTCTTCAAGGCCCTTCCAACAATCTTCTCATTCCCAAGCAACTGAGAGAGAACTAACTATTCCAGCTACCAATTGTACTGAAGACCAGAAGCACTCCAGAAATTCTGCAGGTGCCAGACTCACTGCTGAGAGGCACCCAGACTTGTGAACTGATCAACTCAGGGGTTCTCTATAAAACAGACACTGTTAGATAACTCTGACCACACTGTGAAGCCGATGCTGTATCAGACATGACTTTGCAAGACACTGGGAGGTTGTGTTAAGAGGACAGAGAGAAGACCATGTATTACCCTTCCAGGATCAGAAGTTGCCCAGATAACCAACAGAATCTGACAGAATTGAGGGTATGTGCTTTCCAAAGCTAGGTTATAAAAGGGAATTCAGCTACTTCCTTAGCCTCTTGAAGTGAGTCACCTCTGCATAAGGCCATCCAAGAAGCCCTGAGGAAGGTCACATGCAGAAAAATTGAGGCTTATGGACAACTGCCAGCCCAGGAAGCGGGGTTCTCTAAAAGTGGGGCCCCTGGCTCCATTCAGGTCTTCAGATGATTACACTACCAAACATCTTCCTATATCTACTGAAGCGATCCCAAGTGAGAATTACCCGTCTGAGTTATCTCCAGACTTCTAACTCCCAGAACTTGAGCAACAATTAGTAACCGTTACTGCTAACAACTAAGTTGTGAACCCATTTGTCACACAGGCCTACTAACTAAGGCAGAAATAAACACAAATAAAATACTGAAATGCTCAAAAGTGAAAATGCAGTAAAAGGAAGTGTCTTCCTTGGGTTTCTATTGACTTTCATAAAGGAAAACATTTAACTGGGGTAGTAGCTTACAGTTCAGAGGTTCATTTCATTATCATAATGGTGGTGAGCAGGGTGGTGTGCAGGCAGACATAGCGTGTGTGTTATGTACAAAGCACAGAGGACAAATTCATGGAGTCTGTTTTCTACTTCATCTCTGTGGGCTGTGGGGATATGGAGACTGAACTCAGCTGTCACACTCGGTGGCAATTTCCTTGGCACGCTAAGTCATCTCGTTGGCTCCCACATGGGTTAGATTCTTTTTTACTAGAGAAAGTACACCGAGTAAACAAAATTTAAAATAAAAAGAAATAAGATATTGTGACATGAGAGGAAAATTTATGTTCACCTTGCAATGCATTTGATTTCAATAACAAGATATCAATGTGTCATTCATAAAACTTGATTCATGAGCTCACTCATAAAATGTATGATAATAGCTATATCAGACATTAGCAGGTCCAGTTAACCCAGAGTTCTGTGGTATAAACATGCAAATATCTTCATATAACACCAAACAACAAAATGAATTCATCAAAAAAAGTTTGTAGAACTTTAGAGATAGCTCAGCAGTCAAGAGCACTTGGTTTGATTCCAGTGCAGTTCCTAGCACCTACGCCCAGAAGTTCACAACTAATCTGTCATTCCAGCCCCAGGAACCCTCTTCTGGCCATCACGGGTCCCTGCATGTGCATGCATACACGCACACACACACACCTTTAAAAAAACCACAAGTATCTAAACATACATACATAGTAAATAGAAACCACATTGCATAATTGAAGAATGTAAGTGAAGTTAATCTTATCATTGTAATGGGAGCTTAAGACACTGCCAGAATTTCTTCAAACCAACTGGTGTTTGCTATGAAGCATGGCACTCAAAGTTTGTTTAGCCTTATTTTGCCTGAAACAGGCGATATATATTAACCTATCCAACTTTACATGTAAACTAATTGTAATTATTACGATTCATATAATTTAGGAGACTTTTTTATAAAAATTATACGCAAGCAACACCTTTCCATATGGCCAATTAGTAGAGTCATAAAATGCAGCAAATATATGATGTTGTATTGAACATCTGTGCTGTTTATCCTATGGGAATTTTTAATAAAGGACCAAACAGCATATTGATGCTAATTCTACGTTACCAGGACTTTAAATAAAAAACTAAAATAAATAGCATCCATTAAACTGATCATACTGTTGTAACTCAAATTGTGTTTATTATGCTAATGGAACATGAAATTAAGAAAAAGACCTTTATGCCAGTGGAATTAATTAATGAGCTTTATGAAGGCATTGGGATGTAATTTATTTCTAGATAAGTAAGTCTAATTTGCAGTTCCATGGGTCTCGGCAATGCTGATTGTAATAGTTATTCCTGCAGATGTGCTGCTCACAGCACGTCTTTCCATTAGAACTGAACACCTCATTATATAAACTGTACCTAATTAAACATAATACAGTGGTGACTTGTTAAAGTGGCCTTTTTAAGTCAGCAGCTGCCTAAGCTAATAATACCGTACACAAGATTTATACCATCTTCCCCAGAATACTGATATTAAAATACACTGCCCAAGGGATTGATAACTAATTCACCACCATGTAACAGGTACATTTCTGATTCTGTGATAAGAGATTAAAGCCCATCAGTCCATAAAAATAAAATGAATTCAGGACTTTTTGGAACTGGAAAGTGCTTGAAAAACTCCACCAAAATGACTTACTTATTTTACAGAAAATCAGTAAAATAGTCATAAAAGGAGAACACTTAAAGCAAAAAAAAAAGAAAAAAAAACACTGTAAATAAGTAAATATGAAAGATCTAGAGGTCCTTCATGCGCTTTCCCAAGTACAAACAGAGGGTTTTAGGGTTGACAAGCTTCAGATAGACCTGTACTTACTGTCACTTCTGGATATACTATGTGACCCTTCCAACTATGGAGAAGGAACATATTTACATGGCCAGACCGTGCTCTGCTTAATCAGGTTTCCAACCCAGCATCCTTAATAGGATGGACTCTAACATTCATTCCTTTTGGAATTGTTTGCTTAAGTTGGGAATGGAGTCATGAAGCTGGAGTCTAGCCATGTAAGTACAGCTGATGAGAAACACCCATGCTAAGTGATGTTCTCCAGCACCAAGCTGTTCTGCTTCTATCCTTCCACCTTTCAATACTCAACACAAGCCTTACAGGCTTTGAAAAGCTGTCCCGGATTTAAGCGGACGATCTTAGGTAACCTGGCTCATCTCCTAAGCACCCAGGATACCTCCCTTTGACTATTACACGCACAGTGCTCTAAAGTAGGCACCAGAGAGTCTCTATCTCAGCATGGATACCCACCAATAAATTATAACACAAGGCCTATCTGTACTTTATCACTGCAACCCAATTTGTAAGTGAAATGTCATACTTCATGTCAGTTGATCCATGATTTGAAGGGCCTCCAGCCTGTCCCTTTACCATTGGCCTTCTCAGTGTGTGAGTTTCTAGGCCTCTAATAGGTCATTTGGTAAATATTTGTCAGTTGAATCCACTGAGGTGTACTTCATTTGTGTCCATATAGCCAAAGTCTACTTAACTTGTGAACCTAATATTAACTTAACATTAAAGATAGGTTTCACCCAACTTGACAATTCTGGGTTCTCTTTCTGGTCTGCAAAAGACTTCTCCACTTAAAATGCAAGTAATGTGAGACTCAAGAGGATCTCACTTCCACAGGCAAAGGCCAGTTTAAAACATTTAAAACATAGGCATAGTGGTTTATAGTTATCAATCAAAATTAGTCGTCATACATAGGAAAACCACCATCATCAAACAAGTTGTTCCTCCTACAAAGTTTGCAAGCCCTAACATACTCTTGAAAAGTTACAATAGGATGTCAGACTAATGCACCCATATACAGGTGCCCATACACACCTGCAGGCACATATGCTAGCCGTGGCCCTACGGGAGGACCATTTGAACTGGCAAAATAACATCTAGATAAATCAAAATATATTTTACATCATATTGGGCTGGTAAAAACATGACTAGTTGATTTAAAATGTAACTAAAATGCATAAAAATGGCAGAGACTACACGAGTCCTTTTCTCCCCCCTTGAGTCAATATAAATACACGTCAGTTTACAGCTAGAGAACTGGGTCCCCGTGCATTAGGAAGGGGAAGAAAACATAACCTACCTGCTATGAAGTAATCCAAGGCCAAACTTCAACTCCAATAAAAGACAACCTCATAGTCCATAAAGTGCTGCTACACAGGCATGAGGAGCCGAGTGTGGGCACCTAAACCCATGTAAAATTGTTGAGCACAGTGGCGTGAATTTGTAATTCTAGCACTGGGAAGGAAAATACCAAGCATCTTAGGACTTTTGGCCAGCCAGTTGAGCCAAATCATAAAGCCCCAGGGCAATGAGAGATCCTGTCTCAGGAAACAAGATCGATTGCTCCTGGAGAGTGACCCTCGAAGTGGATAGCTGTCCTCCATAACCACCTCCATGTGCACTTGAATGGAAACCACTGCTTCCAAGCCATTTACAGTGATCGGAATAGATGTGCTTGTTTCAACAGGAAATGAAGGTGCTGTCGATATCAAGAAAAAAAAAAGGAGAGGGAGAGGAAAGGAAGAAGGGAGGGAGGGAAAGAGGAAAGGGAGGAAAGATTTAATTATAGTGTTTTGAAAATATAGCAGTTATAATGAATGAAGTAGACCCTGCCTCGGAGATCAAACTGTGAATATAACGGATAGGAAAACCTAGTTGAATAAACTGACAGAAAGGAAAAGTGAGGCTTTATTCTAGATGGTTTTTGTGGTGGTTTTAAATAAGAAGATACTCCAAAAGTTCATATATTTGAATGCTTAGTCACTAGGGAGTAGAACCATTTGAAAGGGATTAGAAAAATTAGGAAGTGTAGCCTTGGAGGAAGGAAGTGTGTTTCTGTTTCTGGAGATGGGCTTTGAGGTTTCAGAAGTCTAATCCAGAACCAGTCAGTGAATCTCTCTCTCTCTCTCTCTCTCTCTCTCTCTCTCTCTCTCTCTCTCTCTCTCTCTCTCCTTTCAGATCGGGATAAAGCTCTCAGCTACTTCTCCACTACTATGCTTCCTGCCATGACGATTGTGAACTAAGTCTCTGAAACTGCAAGCAAGTCCCCAATGAAATGCTTTTTTTGTAAGAGGGTTATGGGGTCTCTTCACAGCAATAGAACAGCGACTGAGACACTAGTCTTGGTACGAAGCAAAAACAGGAAAGTGAATTGAAAACCTAGTTCACTTTCGTCTGTCACTATTGATCTGCCTTAAGAAAAAGCAACAAGGAAGAATAAAATATAAACTCTGAATAGATCTGTAAATAACAAGTATAAAGTCAACAACTTAAAAGCTCTACAACCTTTTTCATATATATATATATATATATATATACATATATATATATATATATATATATATATTTCCTGGATATAGAGGCTTCACTGGAGAATTCTACAAAATGTTTAAAGAGGAACTGGCACACTGTTCAAACCTTTCCAATAAATCGAAGACCAGAAGTAACTAATGCAAAAGTCAGACAAAAGTCATATACCACCATCTCTTGCAAACAGTGATACAAATACTCTCAACAAAATCCCAGCAAACTAAATTCAAAAATACATTAAAGATATTATGCACAATGAGTAAGTTTGCTTTGCTCCTAGAATTTAATAATTAGTAAAGATATATATAATAAACATAAAAATTGAGCCTCCAAAATGTCATATAAATAGGAAGAAAAGCCTATGTAACCATCTCAATGGATAAAAAGAAGCATTCGACTAAGCTCATCAGCTTTCATTATTAAAAATGTTCAATAAGCTAGAAATTCTATCAACATAATAAAAATTATATATAAAAACCCCACTCTGAACATAATACTCAATAGAAAATAGCTATAAACTTTTATCTCACATCAGAAATGATGGATGGATACCTACTTTTACCACTTCATTTCAACATAGTGCTGAAGACTCTAGCCAGAGACAGTAGGCAATGAGAAGTATAAAGGCCATGATTCCGATGATTTTAAAAGCAGAAAATCCTAAATATTATACAATTGAGCCATTTAAAATGATAAATAAATTAATAGAAGTGGTAGTGTGGGGCCAGAAAGATGGTTCAGCAGTTAAAAGTGTATATTGCTCTTCCAGAGGAACAGAGATCTGTTCCAAGCATCGGTCACATCAGTTCCAGGGGATCTGAAACCTCCAGCTTCCACAGGCACCTGTACTCACATACACATACCCACACACAGACACACATATAACTAAAAATAATAAAAATAAAATTTTAAAAAGTAACAGAATGCAAAAATAGCACCCAACAATCAGTAGGCTCCTGTCCCCTCCCAGCACTCTGAACAGGAAATTAAAACAATTATTCCATTTGCATTAGAACCAAGGAAAATAAAATACTCACATACTAAAGGTGACAAAACATGGCTAAAGTAACTAAAATCATGGAAACATTCATGCTCAAGGATTAGAAATCAGTATCATTAAGATGTCAATACCACATAAGGTCATCTACAAATTGTTATATCATTCCTTTCAAAATACCAACGGCGGTCTTTGCAGAAATACAATTGCTGTCCTAAAACTCATTTGTTATCTCATAGGATCCTGGTTGAAAATAAAATTTGGAAAAGATGAACAAAGTTGAAAGATACCTATTTTTTGATATTGAAACTTAGGAAATTACAGTAAGCCCTCCCTGCAGAAAACAAACAAAACACAAAAAAACTATGAAATACCTCAAAAATTTGATAACTCAAAAAAAAAACATGTGATACTTCAATAATAACCATGTGATACCTCATAAAAGTCATAATCAAAAATTAGTATAATAGAACAGAACCCGTAAGCAACCCCTTATAAACATTGGCCTGTTATTTTTTCTTTGACGGGCCAGGATAACTCAAGGAAGAAATTATACTCATTTTAATGAACAATGCTAGAAAAAATTAATATTCATATTCAAAACAATGAAATTGTGCTCTTAAAAGTACAGTACTTATAACTGCACTATTATAACCAAAACTAATTGAAAATGTTTACAACCCCAAAGTATTAAACTTTCAGGTGTAACTATGCGGCAAAAGCTTCATAGCCCTGGGCTCGGCAATGGCTTCTTGTATGCAACAAGAAGCACCTGAGCAACAAATC
Source organism: Chionomys nivalis (assembly GCF_950005125.1). Lineage (NCBI taxonomy): Eukaryota > Metazoa > Chordata > Mammalia > Rodentia > Cricetidae > Chionomys > Chionomys nivalis. The sequence goes on along the minus strand of NC_080103.1, from coordinate 50,842,219 downwards.
AAGATAGATTAAAAATCTGGACTTCATGAAAATCAAACGGTTTCGTATACTCAAAGATAGGACTGATAAGGAAGCAACCCAATAAATGAGGGAACATATTTGCAAATAACATATTTGTATAAGAGTATATCTGGAGTAGAGAGAGAATTCCTAAAACGATACAAAAAATAAAAATGATTCCAAATTGGGCTTGAGGACTTGAAGAGGCATTTGTCCAGAAAAGACACCTAAATGGCCTCGAATCACATAAAAACATGTTCAATGTTGCTAACTATTAGGGAGATGGCAATCACAGCTATGGTGAAACAACAGCCCATGTCCCTTAAGACAACACTATAAAAGTCATACAGTAACAGATGCTGGCAGAACGGTAACTAGTAGATTGTTGTTCCTTGTTATGAGCGTGTAAAACTGCAGACAAATTATGGGGGAAAGTGTGGCAATTACCAAAAGAACTTCTAAAAATAAGATCACCATGCTGGGCAGTGGCGGCGCACGCCTTTAATCTCAGCACTCGGGAGGCAGAGGCAGGAGGATTTCTGTGATTTTGAGGCCAGCCTGGTCTACAAGAGTGAGTTCCAGGTCAGGCTCCAAAGCTACAGAGAAACCGTGCCTCGAAAAACCAAAAATACATACATACATACATACATACATACATACATACAATCACCATATAATTCTGCACACCATTTCTGAGAATATATATCAAATAGTGAAATGGTCTTGATGAGATATTTGTATATGCATCCACGTTCACGTCCGCATGATTCACAAAACCTAAAAATATTAAAATAGCACAAATTCCATAAAGGGCTGAGAATGAATAAAATGTGATATTTGCATTGTTCTAGGTCCTTCTGTTGTGACAAATAACATGACCCCAAGCAGCTTAGGAAGAGAGGAATGATTTGGCTGAACTTTCAGGCCGTAGTCTATCATGGAGGGAAGTCGGGCTAGGAACCTAAGCAGGAACTCAAAGGAGAGACTGGGGAGGAGCTCTGCTTGCTGATTCACTTTCTGGCTGGCTCATGGATTCATAATTAACCTCCTCACACAACCCAGAGCCACCTGTGTAGGGATGGTACCACTCACAGTGGGCTGGGTATCCCACAGTCATTAACACAGTCCTCCCTAGGCTTCCTCACAGGCCAATGTGAGCTAGACAGGTTCTCAGATGAGGCCATCTGCTCTCAGATGGCTGTAGGCTGTGTCTAAATGACAGCTGAGGTTAACTAGGGTGTGTGCAGAAGGTTATAATACTCACCAGTGAAAGGGGAAATGCTTTTAAATGTATCATCTCTACAAGAATGAAAGTGAGGCTAGCAGGCCAAGTGAGACAAACCAGTCACAGGACAGGCAAATACTGCTGGACTCCATTACATTGGGTGAAGGGAGTGTTTAAGTGCATAGAGACAGATGTGGAATGGTGATTGCTGAGTTGTTTAGCGAATACAGAACTTCATTTTTAGAAGGTGACGAGAACTCCAGAGACGGACGGTGGTGACGTCAATACAGTATTAGGAATGCATTGAAACAAGTGAACTCTACATTTAAAATGTTTATGGTGGAATCATATATAAATATATATATATATGTGTGTGTGTGTAAATATATATATATATATATATATGGGAAATTAATAGCACAACTAATGGATGGTATTAATTCTCATTTCAGTGTTTGAAAGTGAATGACGTCTGCCCTGAGTCCTCCATTTCTTTCAGATTCCAGTTCTGTCCCAGGCAGACTCAAGCCCCTCTGAACTATTTCAATGGCTGCAGTGTCCCACCCCCTCCCCTGTGTTTCTGTACCCTGGTACCCCAATTCTAGCCTCCACCTAGCTAACCACCATGTGGGGTTTTTTTATACTTCACTGAAAATATCAGCCCCTTAAAAATAAAAAAACCAAACCCTCCCTGACCACTCAAGTCCCAGAAAAAGTATGATGCATGTGGTAAGTAAAATTAGGATCCCCGCTCCAAGATGCCCCAGTTACTAGAAACGGCACCACACTGCTCGGCAGAGAAAGGAAGGGTCTAGTGCAATCCTCAGTATTACCCACACGGGCTGAATCAGGTCTTTAGCTATGAATTAGAGGAAAAGATCAGAGTAACAAAGGAGAGGACTCAATACAATGTTGCTAATTTTTAAGATGAGTAGAGGAAGCCAGGAGTCCTGGAACATACATGACCTCTAGAAGACCGACAAGAAAAGAAACAATCCTCAGAGAATCCTGGTAGCCTGATTTTAGCCCACTAAGACCCATTTTGTATTTCTGATGTTTAGGACATTGAGATAATGAAGATACGTTCAACTAAACCTTGAAGTTTGTGGCAATTTGTTCTAGCTGTAATTGAAAATTTATATAATATATCCACTTAGTATAAATCCTCATGGGATGTTAGGATAAAATTGTCAAAATGTAATTAAATTAACAATTTGGTTAACACCTGTCTTCTTCCATATCTGTCATGCTCATATCTGGCTTAACATCTTGCCTAGAATGCAATAGACTTTCTATAGATGGTTGGCTGGTAGACTGTTTTGTGGTGAAATATTCTGATTTTTTGATAACAAGCTGAATACAACCTCATGCTGATATATCTAATGCTTGTGAGGCTTTGTAAATTTTTCGTTATAATTATTAATCATTTCAGAAGGAGAAAAGCCTTTGCTCTATAGATGTCAAAAAAGATACAAGAAATATTTAGGATGGGCGAAAAAGATTTAATATGAATGTAATGAAAGTCTCTGAAGAGAATTTTACCCTTCTTGTAAGATCTTTGAGAGATGGGTCATCTCCACCCCTGATAACTCCAAGCATAGTTACGGGGTTGGCAATAATACTCAGATATTGATTGACAGAGTCACAAACAGTCACAAATTGTCATTGACATTTGAAAGTACACCAAAGGAGATATGGAAATTGAGGATGGGTTTTTGTTTTGGTTTGGTTTGGTCTGGTTTGTTTGTTTGTTTTTTGTTTGTTTGTTTGTTTTTCCACCTCAACTTTCTCATGTCCCAGGTTCAGGTGAAACTAGGGAAAGTAATAAGCAGGGTGCTTGAAATGACCTTTTATTAATGAAATACAGCAACATCAAGTTTCGCTCTTTTCAGTGCACCTATTAATTAATAGTTTTGTAGGCCATCGGAAGGTTGGGTTTCTACTCAGAACTAAATTGCTAAGGCACATTACTAATATAATCAATCGCCGAGCACAAAGCATAAACAATTTAGATTCAAGGGTTATGAAATGAACTAAAATTAAATATTGCCCGGAAATGGTATTAGAATTAATAAAGACAGAAAGCAAAATAGTTGCTGCCCAGAACTGATCTGGAGGAAGGGTGAGGGGGAGTGACAGCTACTCAGTCTGTGATGAAACGCTCTAAAATTTGGTAGTGGTGACGGTGGTAGAACTCGGTGGGTATACGCGAAGCCGTTGGATTGTGTACTTTAAAGGGGTGAGTTGTATTTCAATAAGGCTTTTGCACATACACACAAGAATCAGGGTAAGAATCTCTATCCTCCTTCTCTTCCTCCCTTTTTCCCGCCCTTGCTCCTCTTGCTCCTGACTTCTCTCTTCCTAGTTTCACTTCCTGTCTTTCGGCCTACAAGGTAACTCAGTTAGTTCTTTAAAAAGTCTGGTTTGTGTGCTCTCTCTAACTATCAGAACGTTCATAAAGCTAAAGGAAATTGCATTCTTTTATTTTGCTAACTTTAAATTAGCGCGTTGGGAATTTGTCATGCAAATTTATGCAAAATAAGAACATGGATATGTTACTATTTCAATTCAGAGGAAAGAAAGCAGTTGGCTTTTAAAAAAAAAAATTAACAAATCTACCTCACTGTTACTCTGAATTTTCTGATCTCAAAAAAATAGCAATTACTTCTGATTAAAGCACATTTTCACCATTATATGCATTTCTAATAGACATTAATAGCACATTACATATATTAGATCCATTAAGGGAAACACACATCAGCAAATTTTGTGTGCTGCGTACATCAGCTGGAGAAAACATGATAGCAAACTTGATTAAAATACTAGGAAAAAGCACTTCTATCCAAAACGTCTCTAACAGAGCTACCATCTAGTTTATGAATATAAAAATTATATGAACTACCTTGGTTCCTAAGAGTTTAAATGTAACACTGCACTGATGTTCAGCCTCATGAACCTCTGAATCATGTCTCACGTCGCCACAGATTAGATACATCTTCAAAGCATAAATGTAGCACCAGAACTCACTTTTATTTTCCCATAGCTGATATCTGTAACCTAAACATTTCAATAGTGTTTGCTAGGTTCAAGCAAATGTACCACACGCTTTATTTTTCTTGCATTGGAAATTTGTTTCTTTTCAGCTTTTGGTTCTTCAAAACTTCTGTACAGTGTATTTTAACCATATTCATCCTTCCAATTCCTTGAAGATCGTCTTCCCTTTCTCTAACTTCCAACTTTTGTCCTTCCTGTTTTACCTATCAAGTCTAGTTTTTGCTTCCCATTTAGTGTTGGGTGTCTGGCCTTTTGCTGGAGAGCATGGCGACCAACCAGGGACTACATTCTTAGAGAACCCGGCTTTCCCTCTCTCAGTATCCACAGTTGGAAGAGGGACTTACCAATAGCTCCTCAGTGGGGGTGGGTCTGCGTGCCCACCTCCCATCTCCATGCTGGGGACTTTTCTCGCTAGAGCTTGCACAGATCTCATATCCTGTCACAAACTCGTGTGTGTGCACTGCCCTGCTGGGACGGAAAAGCACTGGTTCCTTGTAGTCATCCACTGCCTCTGGCTCTTACCATCTTTCTGCCCATCTTCTGCAATGATCCCTGAGCCTGGGGAGGAAGGGCTGTGATACACATGTCCATGGAGGGCTGAGGATCCGGTGGTCTCTCCTCTGCTTCTTGACCAGTATGGGACTCTGTTAAATGGTATCTAGTGCAAATAGAAACTCCTCTGATAAGGGTTGAAGGATACATTAATCTGGGTCTTTGGGCCACAAGACCCCTCATCTTACACTGGAAATTTTAGAGACAAAACCCAACTTCAATTGAATTCTATCTCTACATTTGCCCAGATGATTTGAAAAACACATCAAATTTTACTTACAGGCAGTGCCTAAAGCTTAAACATTTTATTTGCGTTTGTTTCAAGACCAGAGATTTACTGAAACAATATCCAAAAAAAAAACAGTTTTTAAACGTTAGTAAATACAGTGTCTCATTTTACAAAGCAAAATACTCAAAATTTGTGCCAGTTTTCCTGTGGCTTGTAAAATCTGGTGTACAGTATGTTTGGTGGCTCCAGCCAAGTGGCTGGAATGGAAAACACAGTCCCAGGCTAATACAGAGCTTATCATGTTGCATGCTAACATTTATCAAGCAGAAGGACATAGAATTTAGTACACACATGGTTTACCTTGGAAGGGAACAAATACATCTTGAAATTTTCTTAAAGTTTCTATGTTTTCTTCTCTTGAATAAGGTTATCCTTATTCTAAAACAGCTGAAAAGGAAACGCCTTGAAAAACAAGAGAGCAAGTTGTAAGAGGTCTTTCTGTCTGTGATGATTCCTGATTCCCCCCCAACCAAGAAACCTTCATCTATTCATGCTGTTCCCATCGCTTGTCATGGTGTGACTTCAGTATCACAAACATTTTAAAACACAACATTTGAAACATGTAATTAAGCTTTTATTTTCTATTTTTTATTGATTTTATTGAGCTACACATTTTTCTCTGCTCCTCTTCCCTCAGCTTCAACCCTCTCCCATGGTTCCCATGCTCCCAATTTATTCAGGAGATCTTGTCTTTTTCTAATTCCCATGTAGATTAGATCCATGTATGTCTCTCTTAGGCTCCTCATTGTTGTCAAGGCTCTCTGGGATTGTGATTTTGTAAGCTGATTTTCTGTGCTTTACATATAAAAACCACTTATGAGTGAGTACATATGATATTTGTCTTTCTTGGTCTAGGTTTCCTCACTCAATATGATGCTTTCTAGCTCCATCCATTTGCCTACAAATTTCAAGGTGTCATTATTTTTTTCTGCTGTGTAGTACTCCATTGTGTAAATGTACCACATTTTCCTTATTCATTCTTTGGTCAAGGGGCATTTAGGTTGTTTCCCTCCTCTTTCCTAAATCACTTAGTATTTCATTTCCATATTGGTTCCCATGAACCTATCGTATCTTCTGTTAATTCTATGAGTGTTGAAATAAACTTGTATCGTTAATCTTGTGAAACTTCTTCCCCCCTTCCTTCTTCCTTCCTACCTTTTCTTCCTTCCTTTCTTTTTCTTACCTCCCTCATTCCTCCTTTCCTTATTTCCCTCCTTCCTTACTTCCTCTTTTCCTTCCTTCCTTCCTTCCTTTTTTCCTTCCTTCTATATTCCAAGTTGATCTCAAATTCTGTATGCAGCCAATGCTGCCCATGAACTGATTTTCCTGTTCCTGCGTCCTGGGTACTAGGTTACAGGCATGTGCCACCACATCAAGTTTTAAGCAAGTTATATGTGGACTGAACCCAGAGCTTCATGCATGCTAAATAAGAACTCTATCAGCTTAGTCACATCCCCAGCTCCCCATGAGGTCTAGTTTCAAATTGTCGCTCTTTAATAGTCCAACAACTAAACCCAAAGCATGACCTAACTATCACACTCGTCTGATAAATTGGTATAACTTGAATTTTGGCCATTAATTCATTCTCTTAACAAAATGCTGACCTAAAAAGACAACAATAAAAGAAAAAGAAGACATGATTTCAAGAGGAAGAAGGAGGTACATAAAAGGCTGGAAATGAGGAAAATGATGTAATTACACTTTAATTTTTTGAAAAAAATTAAAAGATAGTACAAGGGGCAAAGGGTATTCTAAAATATCAAATACTCACGTTGGTATTACCAGCAATGACTAGTCTTGTGACTATATCAGTAAAGATTGATGGACTGCACTGGCCTTAACTTCCCTGGGAGCTCCACCCCAGTACTGCAACAGCCTGGGATTTGCATTAAATATATATGTATTAAGTAAGTGACTCGTCAATGATTAAAAAGAAGAATTCATGACTGATAACTGCATCAATAACTCCTCATGTAAATAAAATTTTAATGCATATAGAAGCATGGAATGGCTATGATTAGGGTTTTTAAAAACAGTTTACCCAGCTGTGCTAGCTAGTTTTATGTAAACTTGACACAAGCGAGGGGTATTTGGAAAGAGAGAACCTCAACTGAGAAAATATCCCCAACCAGATTAGCCTGCAGATAAGCCTATGGGGCATTTGCTTAACTAATGTTTGATATGAAAGGCCCAGTTCACTATGGGCAGGGCCACCTCTAGACTGGCAAATGTGGGTGCTGTAAGTAAGCAGGCTGATCAAGTCATGAGTAGCAGAACAGTAAGCAACACTCCTCAGGGACCTCTGCTTTGGTTCCCACCTCCAGGCTCCTACCCTGCTTGAGTTCCTGTCTCAGCTTCACTCAGGGGATTGTAACTCAGAATGCAAATGCTAAATAAACATTTTCCTACCCCAGCTGCCTTTGGTTATTGTGTTTCATCATAGCAATAGATATGATCTACGTCTAGAAATTGTACAAAAACAAACTATGGAAAACAGCACAAGTTTTGAAACCTGTTTGAAATGAGGTCCAGATCCCTTCACGCCTCACCCTCTTTCTTCATGTATATCATATCACCTACACTGCAGGGCAAACAGTGCCTTACATGTAGCAAAGGACCAATAACCGACAGTGAGTAATAACTACACCCATTTGTTCTGCGCACAGCTATTGAATTATAAAAATCAAAAATGAACTTTCAGTGTTGCAGGCATAGTTCAGTGGCACAAGGTCCTGGTTCCAAATTGCAGCTCCCAAATAATTTTGTTTATGGTTTTCCATATTTAATATCTTTATCTATTGCCTACCAAAATCACATACTTCATCGCCTATTTCATGGGTCAGCTATTAAAAAAGAATTAGATATGAAAAGATAATATAAGGTTATCGTCAAAGAAATTACTAATGTAGCTCTACAATATATTTTTGAACATGTTGCTCAAATGCTTAAAATGTAATTAAAAAAACTATCCAAAGTATTTTATAACTGGCCAGCTTTACGACAATTTAAATTTTTCCATATGGCCAACAGCTGACAGTATTATGCCAGCTTTAATGTTCCTCTCCTTTTTTATACATAAATATGCATTTTCAAAACCAGATTTAAATTATTGAGAGAAGAGCAGTGAATTTTTACAGAGTTCGTGTTGACACAGGCCTTTGTAGTTTTTAAAGTAGACCTTTGCAGTGTATCTCCTATGTTATTTTCCTCCGTTGCACACATAATGTTTTAACTCAGTGATAGACACTGAAAGGGGTGTGTGTGTGAAGCCTCTGACACTATTGCACTATTGATTGTTCTATAATGAGTGTGCAATAGTCGCCTAATCCCACCTGGGCTTGTGGCCATTTGGTGGGGTCCTTGATCACATACGAAGGTTTCCAGTTGCACCCTAACCCTGCCACTTCTTAGTTTCTTTTTATAAAATATGAGGACTATGTTTGTATCATAGGGATGGTTAATGGATAAAATCATCCCAGGTACGCATATGTATTTGGTCGATGGTAAAAGAAGCTGCAGTCTCCTGACTGTAGCATTGTGTGGAACCAGGGCTTTGCACTCTCACGCGTTTGGGAACGTTTTCCCACAATGGAGAATCACATGCATCACGTTAACCTTCACTTTAGACATGGGTAGAGGTTGGGGCAGGCCCAAAGGCCTCACGACTACCTAGAGAACATTATCAGGCTATCTCACTTCCTTCGCCCCGATCTGAACTTGCCTACAAGTTGAGGATGTACTGTTAAAACAAAAAAAAGTAATAATAATAAATTTATATTCTCACAGTATTTGAAGGCATCTGACCTCCAGCCATGCTACAAGAACTAAAAACTGAGAATTTCTTCCTGTCTGTATGAGTATAATTTCTTTTAGTTTTGTATTTGCATAGTGTTTTGAATAATATCTAGTAACATAGTACAAAACTATCACTTTTCAAAATGGACCTTAAAAAACACCGCACAGGGTTTAGCAGGACGGTTCATTGAGAAAAAGCACTTGCTGTCAGAGCTGACAACCTGAATTCAATTCCCAGGACTCGCACTAGAAGGAGAAGACTGACTCAGACAGGTTGTCCTCTGACATCAACACATGTGCATGCACACACTTGCACGTGTGATCACACACAATAAATAAAATGTAATTTAAAGGAAGGAAGCAATGCACTCTGCAAAGTAAGTAAGCATCCTGGCAGTTTCTATGTGTTACACATCCTCGAGTGAGCAACACTGGTATTGAGGGTGTGGCCATGTAAATATACATGACCACAGAACTCCAGAAGATGTGTGTAGAACTTTAAAGACTGAAAGTTATAATTTATTCTGGAACCTGATAACAGAAAATAACAAAAATATGCACATGATTTTAGGCTAGGAATAACGTTCTTTTTTTTTTTTTTTTGTGGTTTTTCGAGACAGGGTTTCTCTGTGGTTTTGGAGCCTGTCTTGGAACTAGCTCTGTAGACCAGGCTGGTCTCGAACTCACAGAGATCCGCCTGCCTCTGCCTCTGCCTCCCGAGTGCTTAAAGACAGACACATTTTAAACAAAAATTGCAAAACTAAAGTCATCTTATCCAGGTAGAATGTCTCTTCCTCACAACGATATCATCAAAATAATTAACCCTTTGTGTCTGTTAGCCACTCTCCCTTACTGTGTGTATTATAAATTTTAGAAGTCATTAAACACATTGCTGTGTAGATCTGTGCCCAGCAATGACTGTGTACCTGTGATAGTTGGTGTTACTCATCTTGGTAGAATGTAGAATCCTTTGGGAGATGGGCATGGCAACATACCCACGGCGATTACCTTGACTGCATTACTTGATTTGGGCAGACCCATCTTAGTTATGGGTAGGCCATACTCCTTGCTCCTCGCTGTAGATGAAACGTGATCAGCTCTCTCAAATTCCTGTTGCCTTGGCTTCTCGACCATAGATGGAACATCCACTCTGACTGTGAGCTGAAATAAAAAGAAGTTTAGGCAATCCCATTTCACAGGATTTAGAGAGATGGAGAATACAATAACAATAAAGCAATTCAAAGAGCTGCCAGAGACCAGTTTGTATTCCTAGAATATGAAGTCCCCAAGGAGTCCGTGCACCTGCTCCTGCACTCCCATGAGCCTTGAAGCAATCTGCTCACGGCGGCTGCTTTTTACATGTGGTTGGTTGATGTCTTTGAGTCCCCTGTTGTTTGGGGTTGGCTCTTTTATAGCTTTTATTCATTTGTGACTTTTGTCAAACTTGAGAGTTCACCCACATTTATTTGAAGACTTTTCCATCCTTTATTTTTCTTCTTCTCTTTCCAGGACCTCGTTGAAACAACAGATGTGTGTTAGAATTCTGTGGTCTCCATGGCTCTACACACAATGTTTGATCCTCAGTGGAGAGATGAGAAATCCTGTTCTTCTACTTTCAGATTCACTAAATCATTGGTTTCCACATTCCACCTCTAACAAGGAGATTTAATTTTGGCGGCTGTAGTTTTCGGTTCTAGCATTGGCACTTGGTTCTTTGTTGGATCTTTCTCTCCCATTCCCCCTTTAAGTGAGTGTGTAATTGTTCACTGGGATGATGGTGACTGATCCTTTAATACCCTTGTCAGGTGAGTCCCATCTTTAAGCCATGCTGCTGCTGTTGTCTGCTCATCACCTTTTAATATTCAAGTGAATTCTTCCTGGTTCTTCATAGACATATGATTTTTGTTATTACAGTCTGAGTATGGGAGATAACTGTCTTATTTGACTGTGTGACTTACTTAACTCTCCAGCTTCAGCAAGGCTGCCTGAACCAGCTTGCTGGGGAAGAGACTTTGGAATTTCCTCCACTGTGTCTTAACAAGCCCTCACTCACACCACAGGGAGAAGAAAGTGACTTCTGACCTCTGCAAACCCCTGGACTTCACTTGGCCTCTGCAACATAGCCCAGCAAGGAACAGAGAGGGCTTCTCACTTCCTCTAGGTGAGAATGGGTCCCAGGCTTCCTGTCAGTCTATGCTGATATAAATGGATGTAAGGCCACCATCTTTTCTGTGATGCTGGAACCTGGTGAGAGGACCTTATGTAATGTTTTCTCCTTTTCTAGAAGGACCTTTACCTGATACTTCAGCCAAAGACGCAAACTTTTCTTTGGGCTGACTGTATGTCTGTTTCATCATTTCCAAGTGGAACTCTGGGTTCCTACATGTTGCTTATGGCCGAGCCTTGCTGACTCACGGACTTCAAGGCCATCCTGTGTGTTCTTGTTTGTTTCGTTTGCATGTAATGTTCAACATTGTAGGAGTTTAGGAGGGCTGTGATTTCTTTGTTTATTTGCTTAATGTTTTGAGACAAAAGTCTCACTATGCAACCCTAGCTGGCTTAGAACTACTGTGTAGACCAGGCTGAAATTGAAAGCTATTTTACAGTTTTTAGCTGCATCTAGCAAGAATAATAAGGAGATATGTGTGTAGTCTATCTTTTCGAGAGCTAGAAGTCAACATATTTCATTTACATCTGTGTACGTGGCATGTATATTACTTCTCTAAAGATTTTCACAATCTCGCATTATTGTGAGTCAATTCACCTGGAGGCTAACTTTGAACTTTTTTTTTTTTTTTTTTATCATGTCTGTTCTACCCCTGCATGTTTCTCTGGCAATTTTTATTTCAACATTAAAAAATTCTCAATCTTCCCTGTACGTTTAACTGCATGTTTGTCATAAAGCCTCGTTTCTTGGAAAGTATAGCAGCCACGACCACGCAACCCAACTTTAATGAATGGAAATACAAAGGTGGCATGTGATTATTCCACTTGGGCAAACATGAGCTACTACCCATCGGCTCTTTTCAAGACATCTTTCCGAATGCACGTGACGAGAGCCTGATTATTCTGTTAATTTCAGCCTCACCTGAACAGATGTTTCTAGCTGATTTCCTTCTCCTTGTGCACTGATAGTCTCATTTATTCTGATTATCATTTTGTGTTTTTATTGAGCATGAGCTTCTATTTGCTCATTTTCATTCACCATTCCTGTTTGAGCACCTCCATCATCTTTTACACGGTTTGCTTTTGATGTTGGAAAAAGCCAATAATACCCACAAATCTGCTGGGGCTCAGATGCTCACTGCGAATGTCTTTTCCTTTTCAGTCCATCTCCCGGATATATTTGCCTGACAGGCAATAAAACAAGTGCAGAGAAATAATGTCTCATTTACTTCTTTCTTTTTTATTTGTTTTTCACTTTCTTAGGACTTTGTACGAGAGGAAGGCGTCATTGTTTGATCCTCTCTCGTGATCTAAACATAACTTTGACAACATTTCAGTGATACCATGTTCACTTGGGAAACTTACTAAGAGTAGAAGGTCACAGGGCTAAGAGATGGCTCATGGGTAAAAATGCTTAGTGCACAAGTCTGACAACCTCAGTTCAGATCCCTAGAACCACTGAAAAGCTGGGTGCAATCATATGAAAGCTACCTGCAATGCCAGCAGACTTGTGGGAAGTGGAGACAGAACCGCCCCCGCCCCCCCCAGAAACTCAAAAGCCAGCCAGTCTGGCTTACATGGCAGTGAAGACACCTTGCTTCAGTGTAAAAAGATGAGGGCTAACATGTGAAGATTGACCTTTGGCCTTCACATGTGTTAATTACATACACACATACAAGTCACATACACATAACACATACACGTGTCACACACACACAAACACACACCGTGGGTATACTGTGAGTGGTGTAATACCTGGGCTGTGAGACACACACACACCTTGCAGCACACTATGCTGCCATAATTATAACTGCGTGCACATGTAACATTTCAAAGCCTTCTAAAATCTGAGTGGCCCCACCCTTTGCTATATTTTGATTAGCAAGGATGCTTCACACAGGTCAACTAACAGTGAAACTGGTTTGAGTCTCTGAGCCCCCACTGTTTTCTTTCCAAATCCTCTAAGATGAAGTTAAAAACAGACATGGAAGCATCCAGCCCACTGCTTCTTCCGTACCTCAGCATGGGTAGAAATGCTCCTAAAATCCCCAGCTCTCAGCACTCATGATGTCATTAGAAAAATGCCGTCTCCCAAATTCTTCTCGTTTTCTCCTTTACTGCCTGTTCTGTAGTCGAAAGAATTCTTTTCAATGTAACTTATCAGTTGATGCATATGGCATTTATTACAAGCTCCAAGTTCATCAAAAGATACCCAATTATTTCTATTTAGTCTATTTGCTAAATACTGAGGGCTATGGCTACATTACAGGTCTTATGACTTTGTGTCTTACAGAGAAAAGAATGATTCTGGTCTCAGTCTGAAGAGCAGAGGAACAAAGCATCAGTTAAAAAGAAATCTGTCAGAGAAGAAAGAATAGCATCATTGGACAGAGAGTTGTGAACCGAGACCCGATTCTATTTGCTCTCATCCTTTCTTCTGAGTCTTAGAATGGGTTTTCCCACTATTTCCTTCAAATTACTTTACTTTGCTTTCTTTCAAATTGTTTTATTATGTGAGTAAAGTTGACTTCACCAATTAAATATGACTCTTCAACATTAATTATCATCTAATGAACATATGACTATGTCCACAATGTTTGAAATATATGTAGAAACCACATCCATTCCTTCGCTGTTAGCACAACATACGGTTCTCACTTGAAGTAAATGCATCATCAAATCATTTATGTCCAATGAAATTATATTTGAAGACTACATCATGATAGGATGGAGATTAAAGATGTGTGTACTGGTCAGTCAATGAGACTCTTTCTTTCCATCTTTTTCTCGACTAGCTTGATAATGTATTCAAAACCAGAGCAATTAATCTCTAATCTCTTCAGCTCTACCCAATGTAAAACAATCACATTTTTTGGTAAAACTTGAAGCATTTCTCTCTAAGTAACTTCCATTCTTACTACACTGGAATTTGAATACAGTGATATGTGATCCGGAGGCAACGCAGTCCAAGAGTTGAACTGAGTGACATCTTTGATTGAATTATCCTTTTTACTGAAATGTGTTTCAGTATTGATAGCTGTGGAGGAGCTCTCTATTTCTCATCAAACATTCCTTCCTGGCAGGAGAATGAAGGCTTATGAGCTTCAGGAAGCTGACAACTCACAAGGCTCGGGCGACTCCCAAAACATACAGGATTCACAGCCTTTCACAAGGTTTTAAAGCAGGAAACAACTGGTAAGATGTGGAGCATCGGCAGTGGAGCTGCCAGGAGGTTGGGGCAGGAGCCCCAGGGATGTAGGCTCAGTGAACCCACCATCCCACTACAGTGGACTGTCCCGTGATGTAGCTGCTTTTGAGTCACCAATCCTACTGCAAGAAACCCCTCACCTGTAACCTATAAGTAACCCAAGAAACTAATTCTCCCATGGAGTTAGACTTCAATGGAATCATATCATTAGTCTGTCATTTCCCTGGGGAAAAACCGTTCATTTGCTAATATATTATAAGCACTGTGGATTTACTAAAAACAATGTTTGGAGAGAAGTGATTATTTTTTTATTATTGTCCTCAACAATAAGAAAATAGTCTTGTCAAGGAATGTGTGAAATATGTGCCTCTTTGCGTTTTAGCAAAGATGGCTAATGATCGAAGACTCCTCCCAAAGTCAGGGGACGCCCTCTGCTCAAATGGAAGCCTCTCTAGCTACAGACGCCATTGCCACGTCTCTGAAACTGGCCTCTGAATATTACTAAGAATTGTTTCCTGCACCAGTATCACAGTGGCACCTACTCTCCAGAGTCCCCTCTTCCTGCAGGATGGGAAAGTAGGAACTGCTCATTTTGGGATGCTCAATACATTTGTGTTTAATTCTTCATATACTTCTCCAGCACTTTCATGTTGATGGTACCTTGAGGTCTTCGAAGTTTATTTCTGTACATTTTCTTGTCTCCTGGAACACATATTCCCTGTTCTTCATTTATCTCCCTTTATTTCCCCCACCATATCTATCCATTACTGGCAAAGAAAAGGGACTGTAATGTTTTCCCTTGCAGTATTCCTTCCCCAGAGTCGGTGCCAACAAATTGCAACCATTGACGAGCCCTGGTGTGCTTGTACGCTTCTGTACATCAGCAGCAGAACAGTAAGGGACGACAAGCAACTGCAGACTGAGCATCCAGCATGGATATATAGTACTAACATTCACCACTTGGCAAGCTGCGTTCGGGGAGGCTTACTTAGCTCTCGTTCCAGGATTATTATAAAAATAAATCTTTTAACATTTGTTTGGGATTAAAAGTGAGGGAATCTAGACTCACATTTTAAAATGCACATCCTGATGAATAATAAATACACTTAGTAAATATACATTAAGGGAGAATTATATTCTGCAGCTTGTTGTGTTTCACTGAAGGCGCTCTCCACATAACAATGAATTACAGAACCCCAAATCAGACTGAGCCAGAAGCAGGAAGAGCATAACGTGTACCATTTCCTAGGAATGGAAGAGGCCCACAATGAGGCGAAAGAGAAGACGTGAACAGGGGTCCTTATGAGAATGAAAGTATAGCATGGAAGACACTCGGAGACAACACGCAGGAAGCTGCTTGGAGGGTGCTGGAAAGATTGCTGTTCCCAGAGCAGGCAAAGAAGATGACATCAGCCTGGCCACTGCTTCTCAGTTTCCTCTGCTACCAAAGGCAGTTGAGTACAAGGCCTCATGGACGCAGAATGATACACAAAGTGTGCATTCAACAGCACAGAGGGCAGGCGCCACCACGATTTCAAGATAAAGGTGACATCTAAGGAAATGATCCTGTGAGATTAGCCCTACATGAATATGTGAAATTATGAACTCACTTCCTTGGCTCTGCCTTTTGCATGTTAATTTGCATTGACCCTCTCGGAATAACTCCTAGCGGTGGATGGGGACTTATTAGATCCATCCTCGCTCTACTTAGCCTTCCCTGTGCACACTGCCATACGCAGCCTCCTTTGTTGGACAGCACTTATTCCAGCCCTGTATCCAGGGTGAGTGATCCTGGGCTCATTTCTCTGTGGATCCCAGTCTACTATGAAACGGCTCCAATGAACACACGAACTGAATGGTTGGGGCTGGAGGCTCTCGATTCAAACGACACTTCCCTTCCCACCAAATATAAGAGTTGGTACACAGCTGAACTGCATGTGTCCTTCTCTGCCACCTGTAACCTGACGATAATAGTACTATCCCCTGTCACTTCTATGAGATAAGAAGGCGCAGGCCTCATGTTCGGTGCCTGGCAGATAACTAAAGACTCAGGACGTGTTTCGGTGTTATTTAACAAGCCAGTGATAGATGTCAGTTCCATGTCACCCCTTCTGAGCAGCCCCGACTTTATCAGCAGCTGTAGCGTAAACTGGAATATAATCATTGTGTGACTTCTAAATCCCATAGCAAGAGGCTGTGAGCGATGCCTTGAAACACAGCAGTGTTCCTTGGCTATGCCAATCGTTGGTTCATCATACTTATCCACTCTTGCCCAGCTCCCCCCCCCCCCCATCGACCGCTGTTTCATTCCACGACAACAGAAGAGGCAGAGGCCTGGACCAGACAAGAAGGGGAATATTGGGAGCGATGCTATTTACTCTGGGGCCTTGTCAAACGATCTGCTCTTTATCCAGAACTGGGTAAACAGCAATACTTCTGCAGAGACAAGTAAACACGATCGTGTGCAATGATTTCACAAACAACTATTTAATAGTCCATTACCAGCTTTTCCAGACAAACGATCACCGAACCTTCTTTTCTGTGCAGAGGGCAGCCATTGCTTTGTTTATGGCTTGGGACAGTCAAGGGTGGGAGCCAGGGTAGTTGACACTAAAATTACTTGTCCCTCTTGAAGCTTTCCAGGTAAGCTGTGCAGACCCAAGGACAATGGCTTGAGGCTGATTCCTCTGTCGCCCCTGAAAAGCCCGGGGAATTTTAATTGAAATTACTTTCAGCATTGGCACTCTGCCTTGTTTGCAATTTGTATTATGAAGGACAGAGCTAAACAGGAGGGGTGACTTTTTAAAAATACAGATATTGACAACCACCCACCACTATCACCTGAGAAATAAACACAGGAGTTCCTTCTTCTGCTCCTTTCTTTTCACTCCACGGAAAAACAGTAAACATCTTCAGGACACTCAAACACTGACTAAAACAGGACAGCTCCATGGTGGGAGAAGGTCCCCAAAGCAGAAAGCTATTCTCAGAACTGAAAACTGAAAAGGAGCAGAGCAAACAGGAAAGTCCCCCGGTTTGCATTCTCCATTTCAAAGTGACATTAAAGCCTCCCTGGCTCCTAAAACTCCATGAACTCTAACAAAAAACAGTTCAGATTCCTGCATTATTTCCCCTCCTCATTCCTATTTTAGTTTCTCTGCTCCCCTTCCTGCCTCTCCCCACCCTTCAACACTCCCCCAATGTCCCTATGCTCCCAATTTACTCAGGAGATCTTGTCTTTTTCTACTTTTAGATCTATGTAAGTCTCTTTTAGGGACCTCATTGTTGTTTAAGTTCTCTGGGATTGTGATTTGTGAGCTGGTTTTCTTTGCTTTATGTTTAAAAACCACTTATGAGTGAGTACATGTGATGAGTGTCTTTCTGTGTCTGGGTTACCTCATTCAAAATAATGTTTTCTAGCTCCATCCATTTTCCTCCAAAATTCAAGATGTCGTTCAATAATATTTTTAAAAACTAATGTCCGATAACCTGCCTTAAATACCTCTTCTGCAAGGCACCCACACCTGCCTCTCTTCCTGTGAGATTTTTTTAATGATAGAATCCAGAAAAGCTGGCCTTGAGACTTGGGAGCAGTTTTCCCTGGGTGAAACATCAAGCAACATGGATTATATCTAAAGAGCAGCCTTCTGGAGAAAAGGGGGTTGTTTAGCTACTCAGAGGCACAGTAAAATGTTAGAGAGGAAAAAAAATCAAATGATCCTACTGAACAGGGCAATTTCTATAAACCTCCTAGTTCTTAAGGCCAGATCCATGCTGGAGATAATGTTCCCTGTGAATAATTATTCCCCTGTCATGGGCTTCTATGATTATCTATCCCATTAGGAACCAAGGCCTTGGAAATCCAAAGACAAGCAGTGCTTAGACAGCTATAAACAGTGGTTAGTGAGGAACTATGATGTGACATCAGTGTTGTGAAGCCTGCTGTAGAAAGGATCCCTGAGGATCCATTGGCCCAAAACCCTGAGCCAGCCTTTCCTTGCATGGCTGTTTCTCCCCTGCTTCTCCCTCTCCTTTGCTTCTTCCTGCTTTGGGATCCCATTCTCAAACTTATTCTATTTCCCTTCTTCTCTCTGCCTTTATTGATGCTTTGACGTGGGGCCTCACTCTATAACTCACACTGGCCTACAACTCACTACACAACCCAGGCTGGCCTCGAACTTTCAGTGATCCCCCTGCCACAAGGGCTGGACTCAGAGGAACCAGCTTCCACACGAGGTTCACGTTCTCTTTTTAACAACTCTGTCTCAGTTTTGTGTGGGAGTCTAATGTAAGTACATTCTGGTTCCCTGTTGTTATTTACTTAATTAAAATTAGCTCTTGTACAACATTCCTTCCATGGCCAAGGAGATAAAGCTATTTTCTTGTGTATGCTATCCCGATTTATTCGAACACCATTAGTCACTGATAGAGAAGAGCAGAATTAAATTCATGCTCCTATCAAAATCAACAAAAATACCAAAGTTTCAAGATCCTCTGTAAATCAGGTTCTGTTTCTTTCATTTGCCTTTTGTTTGATTTTTCTTTTAAACATGTGTTCATCATAAATGAATGGCATTCTTAATAACTGCCAGGATCTTTAAATACGTAAACAGTAGGTTGGTAGAAAGGTTACAAAGAAAAGAGAAAGGCTTCCTTTTCCTCTTAAAGTTTTTTCTGATGGTTGTTCGGTAGGAAAATCAGGACAGAGCAAACCCTAAAGGCATGTATACACAAACATGCGCACTCACACACACACACAGGTGTGGGGAGGGACAAGCTTCATCCCAAGCCTTCACCCTGACCTCTGTCTTTGTGTTGATTTCACAAGAGACTTGGGCTCCTTCTGGGCCCACTGAGAGGAGACATTATAGAAGGCAGACGGCACTTAGAGGCCAGATTCTTTCCTTCCTAAACCTGAGCACACTGGGTAAAACGTGGGACGGTGTTACACCAACAGGCTCCCCCTCCTGTGTACAGCAGACACCACAGGTCTCATGGACTGAGCTTCAGAAAGGCAGCCCGCTTGGCTCAGCAAGGCCAGGGTGGATTCTCACCCATGAAGTCACACAGAAGCAGGTAGCTTCCACTGTGAAGAAAAGTTCCTGTGCAACTCCACCCCCACGCCATTACTCCATTCTGGGCCTTGAAAATTCCAGCTGACTTTTAAATGTCCATATTGCCTCCCACCTGCTTAAGAGGAGGGAGCCTCGGGTCTCTTTGCTTAGAATCCTGTTTCTTCCTCTTTTGCAACACTCATTCCAATGATTACCTTGCTTTTCTGTCACCTTGATAACTTCATCTATGAACTCCCTGAGGGCAGAGCAAGCACCCTGATCACCTCTGCAACCTCCAAGGCCCCCTGTACAGCGCACTACATAGAAAGAATTTGTCTCTGCAGACTGCAAGTTTGGTTAAGTCAACCAACAGAGTTTGAAACGCTGGGTTTATGATAGTGATCCTCCTGCAAATGTTACAGCAGCAGCAGCAGCATCACACAGAGATGAAATCCAGATGGATAAGGCAGAACAGGAGGAGCAGCTGATTCGAAAAGAACTTCCAAGAGATGTGAACACAAGGGTGAGCAGACCCAGTAGACTGGTTTGGGTTTATTAAGTTGCTCGATGAAGTAGAAAATATGTACTGCTCAAGCCCAGTTAGACAATGGTTGGTTTTCTGAGGAGAGAGACAGTGAGGGAATGTGTCTTCTGTGTCCTCAAACATCCATCTGCTCTGCTTCCGACATTGCGCCTGATTGACGGGTCATCTCAAAGGTGAATCACCTCAGCAGCAGATACCCCTCATGCAGACTTCGAATCCTTCTGAGCTCAAGCTTTCAGTCAGCTTAAGGTGACAGGTGTGGAAGGGAGCATCCACCTTTCCCCTTCAGCTAAAGTCTGAGAAGCCCCTTAACTCAGCAGGCTGTGAGCAGTAAACAGAGCGCTCTGTCGGTGGCATCATCATTTCTATTGTGGTGCTTGTTTAGATCCCTTGGACTTTCCCAATTTTCATCATCAGAGTTATGTAATTTGGCCTGAATTTTAAATCCCAAATTTAGAAGAAACTATTATTGGTCTTAGCTGAAATGCTTCCTTCTACTATTTTTACACTCGTGTTACTTTTATAGCAGAGAAAATCAAAAACAGTTTTATAGGTCAGCAAATAAGCGGTTGTACTCAGAAGCTGATCGGTTTGAAATCAGGAGGAAATTCGGTCCACTGTGATGCTGTGGTATAGTTAACTGACCTATTCTGATTGCCAGAAATTCAAAACAGACTTACCTAAGTTTGATACAATCCTCTAGCACAATGTAACATGAGATTTTATCTGCCTTGATTAAGTGAGTTCTCAGAAACATCCTTACAAATATCTACATCACGATGGCTCATTCTGCAGTATTGCCAAGGCAGAAGCTGCGAGGTTCAAGCCCTTCTCCGAGAAGAGAAGACACATAGACACCCAGGTGTCATTTAACAGCTCAAGGGTGGCGTGGACAGAAGAGAGCAACCTTGGACCATAGGTGAAGCATAAATGAGCCATACATCACATGTACCTGCCTCCTACCCTCATCAATGCTTGGTGTTTCATTCGCTCTTCTCATTTTCTAGTCGATCTCTATTTCCTATTCCTTTATCCCCCACTATCTTCCAAGTCCCTCTAGCCTGGTTTACACTGTAACTATACACCTTTGATGTACTGTAACTACACACCTGAGAGGTTGTAAGAAAATAGTTGACAGGAAATGAAGATGAGCCCACCACCCCAGGAATATCTGCATGATTGCTAAAGTTGCTTAAACATCTGCCTCCCAGCCCCAGATAACAAAGGCAAATGCCAACCTCAACGTTGTACAAAAATAGTACCAACCCTGGTGTTGAAGTTCAGCTCCCTAGATGTCCTATGCAAACCATCAGACAAGCTCACTCTATCTAGCAGTGCCTAACATATTCATGCCTTCCTCTGCCTTAGAAAACCTCCCCGTGCCGGGCGGTGGTGGCCCATGTCTTTAATCCCAGCACTCGGGAGGCAGAGGCAGGTGGATCTCTGGGAGTTCGAAGCCAGCCTGGTCTACAAGAGCTAGTTCCGGGACAGGCACCAAAGCTACAGAGAAACCCTGTCTCGAAAGGCATAATAAATAAATAAATAAATAAATAAATAAATAAATAAATAAATAAATAAACAAACAAACAAACAAATAAAATAAAATAAAAAGAAAACCTCCCCGTGTCTGCACATCCCATGGCACATGGGCAGGAAGACTGGTCCACAGACACAGCTCCTCTACCTTAGCAGCCCTGGTCTCTGCTCTGCACTCACACTAAACCCTTCTGCTGTCACGCCAGAATTAGTCACTCCCTTCTCTTCTCACCCTAGCGTGGTTGTGACCCCCTTCCTAGACTTATCACTCTTCCATTTTCAAAATCTGGCAAACTGCCCAGTTGTCAGACTGAACAAAATAAATGAGGGATGACTAGGGTACCATCATTTCTTAGGGGATGGAATTAAAAAAAAAAAAAAAAAACTAGGTATACTAAGCCAAAAATGTTGTCAAACCCCACCAGAAAACACAGGACTCAATAGTTATAGACCCTACAGTGCTACAGAATTTCTGGAATATTTTTTCTTTAAAAGAAAAACCCCCAAACTAGCCTATTAACTTTTCATTTGTTTCTCGCGAAAGCAGAGCACAAAACAATCCCATCATTTAGGCTCCCCAACTGTCTAAGTCCCAGATAAATAAGCTTACTGCATTTGTGTGTGCTTTTATGCACTTTAATCAATATATTTCCCAGTTTGAACAAGACAATAAATTAATTCCTGTCCTTTTAAAGCTAGCCTGCATTTACTCCAAGTTGTCACTATACAACTTATAAGCAGCATTGGAAAGAGTGTGTGCAGGGGTCCAGGGGACTCTTTGGTCTAGAAGTTAACCTACCTGCAAATTTCCATCCTGACCCTGCCTCTAGTTGTATCTGTGGCCTTGGGAAAATTGTATAACATTTATGGGACTCGGTTTCCTCATCTATAAAACATAGGTGATAGGCTAGGTGATTTTTTAAGAAGCTTCTCGGTTTTAAAATTCTATTATTATATAAATCTTTAATTCTGACATAGAGCAGGTAGAACCTGGACCGCACTGGAGCTAACGACATGGTCCTGTCACACAGGGTAGATAACCTCCATCACATGCCATCCGATCTAAAATTCACAGCCAAGTTGAATTTGCACGCACTGTCTCTGAACGTCCGAGAATAATAAAGTGAGTATTTGGAAGGAGCAGGAGGCAGGGGAAGGGAACCTGTGGGCTCTGTGACACAACACACAGCCGGGATGTATTTCCCATCGCTGGTGTATTTTAAATCCGTAACTATGAATAGAGCACAGCGAACAGCTTGAAGTTCTTTGGAACAAACAATCTCTCTCTTAAGGTCACTCCTGAAGGAGCTGCAATAATAGCATTTGGCATATGCAGATAGAGGGCTTTGTGGGCTGGAGCATGGAGAAGTAGTCACCACATGTTCCATAAAAAAGATGATCTAGGATTCAGGTGGAGAAAAAAAAAAATCAGGTACATTTTTGACAGTGGCAGCGAACCCAAACAAGAGTAAGAAAACAATCAATGTGAATGTCCTCATTAAAATCCCCAAGCCACTGTGAGTTTGATGTTCAGGGGAAGTCTGCACAGGGATAATGGATTTGGTGGCCTGAAGGAACATTAGAGATTTTAATAAAAGGAACTTGAAATTGCCAGCATTGGCTCTGGTTCCAAGGAAGCCCTGGCGGCCTGTCCCTAACAACACAGGATGAACCGATCTCCTCGCCCCTCCACTTCTTGCCATTCAGTTTTGAAATGCCATTTTAAACATGGCCCAATCATTTCCGTTCAAAAAACTAAAAATTACTAGGAAGGATTGCCTTAAAATTCCTGATCAATGTTTTCAGTTCACCCAGATATTAAACCAAATTTCCCAATGCCTGAAAAGCTAATTATGCATTCAATTAGAGTTTCTTAATAAAGATTAAAACTCTGAAGTCTATTACAAGCCTATATTTAATTCAACTGCCATTTTATCCATGCCACGGATGTGTAAGTGGTAACAATGAATATAAATTATAATACATGCCGCAGAAAGAATGCTATTTGTCCAAGTACCTTACTAGAAAGAATTAAATTTTGCTATCAGCTCCGTGATCTAGTTAAAATTGGTATTCTTTAGTTGGTCTTTCAATGTAGTCCAATTTCCTACTTTGAAAAACAAATTCTAGGGAATAAAGAAAAGAGATTAATTTATCATTAAGACTCTGCTTAATTGAAGTCAATTCCGAACAAACTTGAATTCAATTTCTGCTCATTAAACTGAATGTGCTCTGCGTTCCTCTCTGCATTGCTTTGAGCAAGCAGCTGAGAACAAGGGACTAACATCAAAATTATTAAATTGAGGAGATTTTATTTGGTCTTCACATGCCAGAGCCGCTTTGATGAGGAACTGTTTTGGCACCGAAAGGAGCGACGAGCAGCTGGAGGAAAAATCAAATGAAACTAAGCCTTGGAAAATTGAAGAAAACGCAAGCTTAATAATATTTAATAATTAAATTTCCACAAACAATAGCGGCAAATGAAGTAATCGGCAAAGTCTGTGAACTCATTTGCATAATTGATGCCGGTCCCCTGTAAATGAATAATGAAGATAATAAAAGATGTTGCTAAAAATGGGCACAATAACAGCAAATTTCATCAAGCCGCGTTCTCTGATTAATCTGCTCTCGCAAATCAGCAGCGAGAGGGGAGCGCGTGATTAACCGCGCCGAGGCCGGCAGCCGGCGGCGGCGCTGCCCTTTCTCTGCGGGTCTCTGGGCGCGGCCCGCCAGCTCCCCGCTCCTCTCGCCGCAGCTGCCGCTGGGGCTGCCGCGGGCGCAGCTCCTCCGCGCCTCCGCCCTGCTCGCCCGCCCGTCCGCCCACCGGCCGGCTGCCGCTTAACCACTTCGCTGCTGCCCTGCAGCCCCCGATGCCCCTCGGGGCTTCTCTGAACCCCATCCCACACCAGCAGGGCGGCTGCACTGGGTGGTGGGGGGGGATCAAATGCACCTGCTGGGGCGGCCCTGCGTGTCTGCTTAGGGTTCAGATACTGGATAAATAGGGCATTTGTTTTCAGGAAAGAAAGGGGAGAGGTGGCTAGGAGGCCCAAGAGGCAAACCGCTCTGGGAGGGGAGGAATGGAGCTTCTGAAACCGTCCTTTCTCTACATCACTGCAAAAAAAGAATGGGCCTTGGAAAGATGAGGTTATTAAACATTTTTAATAGCCCATTTAGGAAAGACTTGGAGGCGAAATTAGCTTCCCACCCCACTAATCCCCTTATCCGTAAAGCCACCCACAAAGGTAAGCTGGACAGATCAGAATTTTTGTGAGCTCTTTTTCTCCCTTTATTCAAAATAACATTTTGCAGGTTGGGATGAGCATATGTTTCTGCCAAGCCCAAATACATTTTGTGTGGGAGTCTATGAAAGTAACTTTTGTGAGAGCCAAGACTTTGAAACAATCGTGCCCCTCCTCCTCCAGTTGAGCCCTTGCATTTCCCCAGCTAGCTAGGAGAAAGTTGTCTTGGGAAAATAAAACCATGTGATAAACCATGGTTCCAGAATGGTACTTTCTTTACAACCCCGAGCTTGCAATCGATCATCGCCGGGACCTAACAGAACTGACTCGGCTTTCATATGTTTATAGTGGGCAGTGTTTTATGCCTCGAATGCGCCACATCAACCATGCAAAACAGTGTGTTCTTTCTGTTCGCTTCCTGTATCTACACCGCAGTGATTTTTGTTTAAAAGAAAGGTCACGATTATTTTCCATTATGATGGAATGGAAACATTCTAGACATCTGAGAAACAGATCTTTAAAACCCAGTACTGAGTTGAGAAACGCAGCGAAGAGTTCACGTCAAAGTGCAATTGAATCTATTTAACCAGACCAGCTTTAACCGATCCAATAAACCACCGGCTTGCTCCTGGGTCAGAAGGGCCACCGTGCCTCTCTGAGCCCCCAATCCTGTATTTTTTGTTGCCCTGCCATCAAATAAACCTGTTTCATCTTGTTGTTAAGTGACTGGCTCATTTGTTAGGGTTGACTTTTCCCTGGTACCACAATCACACTGTAAATTTCCCTAATCCCTCTCTAGAAGTACAGAGAAATTCTAGAATCGTGAAATTCTGAGACAGAAGGACCCTCCAAGTAAACAGAGGATTAGAAAAGTTAAATGGCGCCCTGTCTGGCTTGGGGGCTAACACCGCCCTGCAAGAGGCCCTGCTCGTGAACCAGAGGTCTCTCTCTATCTCCAACCTCTCCGAGTCACTGAAAAGGGGAGCCAGCAACAGCACCTCAAGAAAATTAGTGTGGTAGAAGAAGGATTATGAATGATGAATGTAGGTACTAAACCCAGTTTAGAGATCGTGGGCGAGCCAGGGAAAGCACAGAAAGTCTGTCAAAAAGAATCCAAAAACCACATGAAGAAAGCGCCCGCCGGGCGATGGTGGCGCACGCCTTTAATCCCAGCACTCGGGAGGCAGAGGCAGGCGGATCTCTGTGAGTTCGAGACCAGCCTGGTCTACAGAGCTAGTTCAGGACAGGCTTCAAAGCCACAGAGAAACCCTGTCTCGAAAAAAACAAACAAACAAACAAACAAAAAACCAAAAAGAAAGAAAGGAAGGAAGGAAGGAAGGAAGGAAGGAAGGAAGAAAGAAAGAAAGAAAGAAAGAAAGAAAGAAAGAAAGAAAGAAAGAAAGAAAGCGCGCCCCTGGGGGGAAAAGGCCACGCCCACATGTTGATGGGGTGGTGAGCAGAAGTGTACAGAATACAGAATGGCCTACAACAAGAGACTCTTCCTGCTCTGCCTGGTGAAGAAAACATGGCATGCATCCTCCTGGGGGTGAACTAGTGGAGGGCATGGCCACTTGAAGGTGAACCGTTGTCCCAGGAAGGGTGAGAAGGCCGGGGCCTGGCCACACCAAGGTTGCTTCAGCTACTATGGGATGCAACATCTTATGATTGGTCAGACCTCGGACAGGCAGAATCCCAGCTACACAGACACAGGTAGACACAATTGAAGCCCTCTGATCCTCAGGGTGAGGCACACCCATGATGCATACCCCCCCCCCTCCAGTTAGGTGGGATTTGGACTCACAGCACGGTTTGATGACTCCTCCTATTCTGTGAAGTATAAGGCAAGCATGTGTTTTCCAGTGTTCCAGATGATGAATTTTCACGTAAGAAATGAATCTTGCTCATTGTTTCTTAGAGATACCGGTGGATTAGAAATGCCTGGTCACTCCAATGCATTGAAAATAAATTCTCAATTGGCCAGTCTTCAAGGCCAGTTGAAGCTCATATGTTACTGTCCTTATGCCTGATCACCACACAAATGACAGGATAGTGGGCGAGGTTTTATTACTTCCCCTTAAAGTATTACTAATACTCCAATACTTCGGGGATTTCCCATTCTGTTTGTCTTGTTTTGCCTTTTTAATGAAACTGGACAGCACAGACAAGGTCTAATCTTTTGAGTGGCTGGATTTTGTCCTAGTGTCCCCAAAGACCATGCTCCGAGCCACTGTACCCTCCACCTTGCAAAGCCTGGACTCTAACTTCATTCTGTCCAGGATGTCTGGTTAGTTGGCTGTGCGCACACACGTGTGTCTACTCCTTACTAAGTTCAAAGACTGACAAAGGACCCAGTTCAAAGCCGGCCTCCTTTCACAGAGCAGTAAGCACATATCGTTGGTAACCTGGCCAAGAGAGACACATTCTTCTAGGCTTATTGTCTGCCTGTTCATAAAAGGAATCCACACACAATAGAGGGCTGTTTCCTCACAAATAATCCACCTCTGATGAATAATGATACCTGCACTGTGGACCATTGCCCAGATAGTGAGTCTCCTCTGGTCAAAGTTACCCGTAACTATGATCTGTTTCCCCACTCAATGTAAGTTTTCTTACAGAGATGACAAGTTTGATTAAAATGTTCACGAAATGAGTAAGAAATTAGCATACAAACTAAAAGGGGACAACATTTAAGTAGGATACTCATAAGCCATTTAAAGCATAATTTATGGGTACACAAACATTTTTAACAATTAGTGACTGTCTTCCACTGTTTGCAAATTCTTTTTTATGGTAATTTCACTGTCTCTACACTACTTGCGCTAAAACACGAATTATTCTCTTTCTCCTCTTTCTGGGTGTGTTTAGAGTTTCCCAGGATTTTGGCACAAGCCTCTGAAAACAGTATCCCAGTATCAGCCCTATTCTACTTATTGTGTGTGCATGTCTCTATGCTGAGAAGGCGGAGGGCAGCAGAATGGAAAGCTTGAAAGCCTAAATTCTTTATCCCTACTATTTTCTTCTCACCATATTCAATTCAATCCCCATGGATTGAGCATCTGCAATGTGATGGACATTGAGTCTGGTAGATAGCCTTTGCCCTGCTAGGGCTTACATCTACCTGGGTCTCCCACCTGAGCACAAAAATTTCTTTTTTTTTTCTTTTTATTTATTTATTTATTTATTAAAGATTTCTGCCTCCTCCCTGCCACCGCCTCCCATTTCCCTCCCCCTCCCCCCAAAAAAGTTCCCCTCCCTCATCAGCCTGAAGAGCAGTCAGGGTTCCCTGCCCTGTGGGAAGTCCAAGGATCTCCCACCTCCATCCAGGTCTAGTAAGGTGAGCATCCAAACTGCCTAGGCTCCCACAAAGCCAGTACGTGAGCACAGAAATTTCTTGTCTAACATATTAATACTGTTAGTGCTTAGCCTCAAAAGTCTGGATATTTTCATAATAAAAAAAAGGTGAACATTTTTATGATTTTTTTTCTAACCTCATGGGCCTGCATTATAATTCCCCCAGTCCAGAAGACCGACTCATTCATGATACCAGGCTAATGGCAACCATGGGTTTAAACCTAGATTGTGCCGTACTAGGCACTCCCATAGATCTTGTCTTAAAAGCATCCTTGGCACACCTTTTTTGGTGATAATGCCATCTATATCAGTGTGAGGGGCCAAAGATGTGAGTCCCCTTCCACCTTGACTCAAAGGTCAGAGAGTTTGAGCTTACTTCCACTCTTTCAGAGTTGATGACAACTGGTTGACCACTAACAATACACCCTGGCCTTGGGTGTGGTTACTTGGTGTTTTAGACGTCAAGATGGCCCATAGAGGCCATCTGCTCCACCTTGACCAAAGGTCAGAAAATTCAAGCCTATTCCTGCTCCTTTATTTAAAAACAGGAGGTTTGACCCAGGGAGTGGCTGCCTACAGGATACTTGGTCTAAGGTGTATTCACTGCATGTCCTGCCCAAAACATCAAAAGCTCAACTCAGGAAATAGTGGCTTGATATATCAAGTACTGAAGCAAGTAACTGCTTTGGTTGTGTCATGTTAAAGCAGTCTTTTGCCTTTTTTCTCCCTTTGTGTATTGGAGTATATAAGCGTGTGGAAAATACACGTGGGCAGATTCAGTATTCACTGAGCTGCCCTCCTGATTCTATCTTATACCTTTTATTCTTTCATATCTCTGTTCCTCCTACCTAAATTTTCTAATTCACACGCCCCTACCCTAGAGCATAGGAACTCATTGAGGCTGGGTCCCGACATAACAGTTATTATCTGTTGATAAAACGCCCAAGACATAAGTGACTTAAGGAAGTTTATTCTAGCTTCCAGTTCCAAAAGGGCAATCCACAATGGTAATGGAGTCTTAGAAGCAGGCAGCAAAAGTAGGAAGCAGAGAGATCACATTTTCAACATAACATGAAGCAAAAGAGTGGACTGGAAGTGGGATGGGGCTCTGAACTCTCAAAGTCAGCCCCCAGCGATGTACTTCCTCCAACAATGCTCCACTTCCTATCGGCTCCGTGATGCCCATAACAGCACCACCATCTGAGGACCAAGAGTTCAAACGCATAAGCCTATAGGGCATATTTCTCATTTATACCACCATACCGTCTACATGTACATGTGTATACTGAGCATATACATTTTTCATACTGGATATCAAATAACAAATTTTATGGTGGCTTTTAGAAACATCAAGTAAATGGTGATATATTTATATGTGCCTATAAATTGTCTGGAAATTGGGAATTGATAGATGCTCTGGGAATTCCTATAGAGCCTTAAAGACATCACTGTGGCCCAAAGGGATTGACAAGCAAGCCCAGGACCAGAAGGCTCAAGAAATTATGGCCAAAGTGTATCACAGCTTCAGAGGATGCAAAGAAGAACTTAAAAATGGCTGCTAGGAAGAGCTCCAGGAATTCATATCTTCAAGGCAGTGCGCTCAGAACTGCGCATCAGGTCCTATTACTTGCTCCTTTGTCAAGAAACCCAACTAAAACTGTTTGTCACTTGGAGACAGATATGACACACACACACAAAAAAATGTCAGGGACCCCATAATTCCTTCAGTGACTCATATTCCTCTTCTGTCCCTGTCTGTCATCCT
This sequence comes from Chionomys nivalis, assembly GCF_950005125.1. Taxonomy (NCBI): domain Eukaryota; kingdom Metazoa; phylum Chordata; class Mammalia; order Rodentia; family Cricetidae; genus Chionomys; species Chionomys nivalis. Next base: position 50,812,441 of record NC_080103.1, on the reverse strand, counting down.
CAATATGGGGATTTTTACCTGTGCTCACAAGATGGCTGCTTTACCTACATGTGTTTTATTTCTGTATTCTTAGCAGAAGAGGCAGAGGTATGAGTGTGTATATATGTTATCAGTTTGCCCCTTTTGATAGAAAAATATTGCTTTGTGTGCGGCTTGGAGCAGAGTGGCTTTGCATAGAAATTGTGGGCAAAATTCTCTCCTATGACCCTGGCCAGTAAAGAATCTGGGAGGTGAGGACCTTGAACTGGGTGCATATTTGTCCTAAATGACTCCCTGTTTTCCTAATAAGATAATGAAGGCTGATAAAGAACCAGTAACAACTGGTTCCAAATCACTCAAGTTTCCTGTTACACAAACTAAGGAGGAGAAATTGCCTCACCATGCATTCAGCTTAGCATTATTGCAAAATTTGAAATGCCAAATGATCTTCCCTCCTCCGTGTCTCAGCCTACTTTCCTTGGGTAAAGAGATATCAAGTGGCCTGAACTGTCAACAGCTTGTCAGGAGACTCAATAGTACAGTAACTAAATGCATGCCTATGTTTTATATGAAGCTTAGATGAGTGTTTTTGTTTGCAAGATTATCAGCAATTTTCCCGTGTTTCTCTAGATGAACAGGTTGTTTTAGTAATCCCTTAGTAAAATGAGATTAGTCTTTGGAGGATCACTTGACGACTTGTGGTGTGATCAGATCACCCAAGCACACCCAAGCCTCCTTCAGGATCTTTCTCTAATATGATGATATTACATGTTTAAAGACGTTTTCATCTGTCCTTGATGTGAAAGTGGATATGTTGGTTTGAATGAATGAGCAGAGTTAATGTGATGGTCTGTGTGAATTGTCCACTTGCCAGGATCTAGAATCAACTGGAAGACAGACTTCTGGGCATACCTATGAGGGGCTCATCTGTTGGTTAGTCAGTTGACATGAGAGGACCCAGCTTGAGTGTGGGTGCACCGGAAAGAGGATCCTAGACCACACAAAATAAAGAGGGCACGCTAAGAACCACCTTGCAAGTGTGGATTGCTCTCTATTCTTCGCTGCAGATTAGATGTGACCAGCTATTACAAGTTCCTGACACCTTGACAGTCCTTCCTTGACAGATAATATCTTGATCTGTGAGCTAAAATAAACACTTTCTCTATCAAGCTGCTTCTGCTGAGGTGTTTTTATCACAGCAACAGGAAAAGAAAGGAAAACAAGTAAACAGTGCTTTAAACTATGAGGTAGATATGAACCTGGCTAATCCCAGGCTTCTGCTGTGCCCAACAAGAGAAGAACGAGGTGAAAAAACATTATTACTGCCATATATCTGTCTCATTAAAAATCATTTATTGTGAGGCCAGAGAAATAGCTTAGAGGTTAAGGGCATTGAGTTCAGAGGACCTAGGTTCAGTTCCCAGCAGTCAAAGAGCCTATAACTTGTAACTCCAGATTTAAGGGATGCAATGCCCTCTGCTGGCCCCCACGGGCACTGAACAACATAGTACATACACTTTGGCACAACACATGCACACATCCAATAAATAAATAAAATTATTTTTTAAACATTGTACTTAAAATTATTTATCAAGTTCCGTACTTCTATCAATTGTCGAAAGAAGACATAGAGGTTTTACTCCAGCTGACTCTTGGTTTTAATCATTCTTTATCTATTGTAAAGCCATTCATATCTCAACCAGAGCAGAAGAGAAAGACAAAACCTCAAACCAGGCACCTTAATTGTTATTAGCTACAGTCAAGGGTTTGCTGAGGGAGGAAACTGGAGCTATTTGTAAAATGAGGTGTGTGCTTGTCTCTGGGTTTCAATTATCCATGCTATTTCTAGTCCCTATAGCCATGGATAATTGAGACTTGGATGATCTCAAACTATCATCTTTGAACACAATTTGGTTAGTATCCATCAGAAATCATCATTAGCGTCAGAAATCATTCAGCTCCACTTTTGTACAAGACATTGGACTAGTGGTAGCAGTGAGGGCATTTGGGAACAGCGAAACCACTGCAGCCACCTTCCAGACGCACATCTTAGAAAATCCGAGTAAGGAGTACATCCGTGTACAACCTCCAATGTGATGGGAGGAGAGACTACATGCATTTTCTTCCTCAATAATTAGATCCAATTCTTAGGAGTCTGTCTGAAGGCATCAGCAGACGTGTATCATCGCATCCAGTTATCCCAAAAGGGAAGCTTGAATTTACACAAATGTGTTGACTTAGGCTTTGCAAATGAAGGACTTTAAAAAAGAAAAACATCACACACCATGCTCCGCATTAGGTCCAGCTCTCAGACTCTTTGATTGGAGTGCAAAGACTCAGCGCTGCCAATTACTATGTGACCTTAGGCAAGTCACTCACTTAACCTTTCTGAACTTCCCTTCCTTTATCTTGAAAGTGGGGACAAAATTTACTCCACAAAGCTGTTGTGGAGAAGGAAAAAGGGATCATGTTGGAGAAAAAAAAATTTATAAAATGTAACGTGTTACACTTCTAAAAGGTATTTATTAATTCATTCAAAGGAGATATTAAAGAATCTTTACCCAATTGATGAGCATTGAGCATCTAAGTGTCCTTGAACACAGTAATTTAGTTGAAGTATCTATCGCACAGCCTCTAACACCAATCAACGTGGTTAGGTAACTGGAAAAATCACTAGTTTTGAAAAGAAAGCTGAGGTCATAAAAAGTACTCACCTGCTTCAGAAATCTTGCTCAGGGTAGTCCTGCTTTAGAAGTACTTACAAGCCATTTTTCAGGATTGTTAAATTAAACTACCCTCAGTCCTTAGAGAGAGCACAGTCAAACAGACATGGCCACCACCCTTTTAGTGAATGCAAGGTACTACCGATGTGTGTACTTTTCCTTCTAAAAGGTGGTACACTACAATAAAAAAGACAGATATGAAATGGATATAATTGTTGCAAATTGCCACCACCCGAATCTACTATTGTGCCTGTATTTGTAACCTAAGTTTTAACTTTGCCCCACTCAAAAGACCTAACAATGGAAATCTTGTGTAATTCTCACCTAATAAATAGCTGTATTAAACCATCTTTCTTCCCATGATCTCCAGTCGCTGATTATTATTAACAGACAGGGTCTCTCTGGTATCCAGCCAGTCTTTGTATCAAATGTATACAACTTTCACATAACTTGATAGAAGGTTTTGGCTCGACTCTGGTAATCTTGGGTGGTTGGCGCATACTAAATAAAATCAGCACTGTAACACTGTGCAGCATTTTTTTTTTTTTAATGCGTGGTTCCAAATATTTGTGGGAATTTTCCAAGACAGGTTCTGAGCAGAGGGTCTCCGAGAGGAAAAGGTATCATCAGTGTCTCTCCTGGGCTAATTGAGCCAAGTGGATTCCACAACTCTCCCAATCAGTATATTAAGCAGATGTGATCTCCGTCCACCTAGTAAGTTGTGTTAGACCTTTCAACACTTGCAGTCTTTTTATCGCTCAGCTGCCAAGTTCCCTGGGGTAATCACAGACAGCTTGTCAATTTAATTGCAAAGAAGCAGGCTTTCTTGTGACCATTCCAATTTTAGCTGCTACTTTAAATTGTACATGAGCGTTCTTCCATGCTGTCTGCCCTTTAAAGAGCGTGGACCTCGGCAGGCCTCTTACTGGTGATGGGAAAAGCAAGGCTGAAACCAGGTTTGCTGATGGAGCCTCACGCGTGGCTTTAAGTTGCTGCTTCAGCACGGGAAGCTTTTCCTTTAGCCCTGTATGTTGTCATTCCACGCCGGTGCTAAATGGTGTTTTTCCTTTCAAATGTTCCACTTTCATGCACATCTCCCTCCTTTCTGGGTAATAGAGGATTCATGGGCCATCTGGATGCTGAAACATCTGGACACTGAGTTTCTGTGGAGGAGAGTCGAAGGGAAGAGACAATCAATGGCAGGGGTGTCTCCAGAGAGACTTAAATCAGGGATGGTATTTCGGGTGTGTTGCTTTGGGAAAGTTGACACAAAAAGTAAAAGAAAATTAAAATCACACAAACCCAGTGTTCCAGAAACACGGAGAGTAGATAAAAGAAAATAGAATTTTTAGATATTAATCAAGGTCGGTCTCTGCTGTGTACCAATCCTAGGCCCTTTGTGTTCTTCAGTGTTGTGAATTTAGGGTTTGCCGTATTGGATGCACTCTTAGAGCTAATTGCTAGGGTTAAATGACTTGAGCACAACACGGTTCACCTTAACTGTGTCATTCAGTTTAACACTTTTATTTTCAAACACGGGCTTAGTGGCACAGACCTGTCATTCTAACTTCTTAGGGGGCTGAGGCAGGAAGAGCACAAGTTCAAGGCCACCCTGGGCTTATAAAATGACTTCAAGACAAGCCAGTGCAACTTAACAAGGTACTGACTCAAAATAAAAAGTGGGGAAAAGGTAAATGAAAAAGGAGTTGAAGACACAGTGCAATGCCTAGCAGGTATGCGGCCCCCGAGTTCAGTCCCCAGAGTTGAAAAATCACTTCCGTTTAAGTACCATTTATGCCTTTAATCCCAGCACTCGGAAGGCAGATGCAAGCGGATCTCTATGAGTTCAAGGCCTGCCTGTTCTACAGAGTGAGTTCCAGGGCAGCCAAGGCTACACTGAGAACCCCTGTCTTGAAAAAAAATCAAACATAATAATAATAATAATAATAATAATAATAATAATAATATATAAGTACTTGTTCCATGTAGTTCATAACACTATCAGACTGAGGAAGACCATAATTTCACCTTGTTAAAAAGTGTAGATGGGATGCCATGATTTGCTCTTAGTTAACCACAGGAGAAAATGACTACAAAGACATAAGCAGTGTTTGCCAGTTAAAGATTGCAACTATGAATCAGAAAGGGTCTCATTAGCTTGGACAACATTCTCATGCCCAACCCCCCAAAACCTTGGCTTTTAAGTGTCTGTATGTACACTTGTGCGCTCGCACGTGCGTTCATGTATTGGGAGGGGCACTGGCAGCACGCATACGTGCTTGTATAATGATCTGCCCGCCCCGAGGTGGTTCTAAAAACGTAAAGGACTGCTCCTTCCAGGCCATCCATCTCGCTGTCGGGCTACACGCCATAGAACTACACAGTTCAGGAGAGTCCACTCAGGCGTGCGCCTAGACCTTATTTACCACCGTCAGTCCATCCTTGCTGATTCACCATTTTCCCAGAACTCCAGAACTGCAGAACCAGAACAAAGGTCAATTGCCCAGCCTGCTCAGCGAGTCCGTGCTCTCCCACAGACTCTAGGCTCCTCAAGTCTGCAAAGGCTCTGGAATCGGACCTGCTCGCATGCTCTGATTTGTTTGTATCTTATACTAGTTCAAAATTTTATTTCCTATCGTGGTATTTCCTCGGGTAAGGGGCTTTTAATTAGCATTCTTCCCCACCCTCCCTCAACAAAAATAATTGAAGTCGTTGCAGAATGCTTTTAAGAGGTATATTTGAAGCCACAGACTTGTAGAGTTTTCCTGAAGTCTGTGTATGTGAAACTCCCCCTTATTCTTTCTGTGTAACCTGACTTCTTCAGAACCAGAATAGTTAAAACAAAGACTCCAACAGTACAGTTTGATATAGCAGCTCCTTTTAATTAGACATACCTACATTTAAGTCTAATGATTTTCTGAAATAAGGAAGGAGACGACAGCCTCTGGTTCCTGTCCGTTCACTGTGCCCCTAATTTCCTCTTAGTCTATCTTCAGAGAGCCCTACAATGAAGCACAATATTAGCGTTCACTTCCATGATATCAACCTTGTATGAAGAGAATGAATAAGAAATGAAGCTCTTAGCTATGATCAATTCCAGATTAGCCATTTTCATTTATAAAACTGTTTATTTTACTGTGTCAGCTTGAAGGTCAATCTAACTTTAAATTGCACATTGCAGAATTTCAACAAAGATCTGAGACCCATCCCTGCTTCCTGTAAGACTAAAGGTGAAAAGCTCATTCTTAACTGAAATATTAGTCTGGGTTTAAGAAATGGACCAGATCATAGTGATATAAAACACTTCACTTTGAAGTTGAAACACCGGGGCCTGGGCAGGGACATGATGACATCTGGATGCTTGTGCATTAATTGAGGACATTAATCCAAGACAAAAAGGAAGAATAAGTTCTAGCGGGCATGTCTCATCCTCTAGGAAACGGCTAGGAACTGTAATCACTTCCACATATGAAGTACCACATATAGGGTGCTTGTCTATTCATTTTAGATAATCTCACTGTCTCCAGCACAGCTTTTGAGGTAGTTCTGTTGTTATTACAGTTTACAGAGAAAGAAGCTGCAGGCCAGAGAGGTCTAGCTCAAGTAGGATGAAGGTCTCGAACCCAAACAAAAAGACGGCCAAGTCTTCACTCTACGTGTCAAAGCTCCACACATAAGCAATGTAAAGGTCACAGGCAGTGTGCGTAGGTATTAAAGATACAGTAGAAAAAGAAATAGGTCCTCCTACCTGGTACCTTTATACCATTATGCCTATTTATAATTACACCGATTTATACCAGCATCACTAGACTTTAAGCTTCTTGTAGGCAGAAACCATGACATAATACAGATGCATAGGATATTACTTGTCATACGAGAGAGCTTTGAGGAATACATACTGATTAAACAATTAGTGTATTCATTGACTTCTTCTTGAAATGTGATTTCTTGTGAGGTATCCTTTGCTTCTTTTCAGAAGCCACAGACTCTACTGGAAAGATGGCTCAGAAGCTAAGAGGCCTGGAGCTCATTTTCCAGCACCCATAGCTGATAGTTCATGGCCATCTGTTCTAGGGCTCTTAACAACCTCTTCTTGCCTTCACAGGCACCTACACATGCATGCATGATATACACTCATACAGATGCACACACATAAATAAAAATAGAATAAACTTACTTTACAAACCACAGATTCTAGTAAAAAAAAAAAAAAAAAAAAAAGACTTGGGGACAGATAAATCACATCCAAGCCCTAATGTTGTATCTGACTCCTGTGGTCTTAGTAAATGCACTAAAACTATGAAGTTGTCTTATCACCTGATCCGTGTACATCAGTAAGATACATCCTTCGAAGAAGTTTTGGATGCCATAAAAAACGTTGTATTTATTTGTATTGCGATTACAGACTCTTCTATTTGGTGAAGGAATTCCTAAAAATGATAAACACAAATGATTTGGAAATCAACTGTTTTGTAGACACCAGGACCAGGAACCCCTTACAAGAAGGGGCACATGGCCAGTGTCAAGAAGGGGCACATGGCCAGTATCCGCTCCACTGAAAAGGCCTCCTCCTCCATTCAGGCTGCATGGTGGCACTTCCTGTGACCTATCTCATCATCTCTGCACTGTACTATGCCTCTGGGGATAGGGTGTTTGACAGATTTAGCCAACAATTCCATGCCCCTTAAAGGTGGTTGGATTATCTGTGGCCAAAGGCAGTTGAGTGCTTTACTGAAGTAGTCCTCAGCATTCCAACCACGATGTCCAGAAAGTCTGTCTCCCTTTCAGGGTGGCCTATTTAAGAAGAAGCAATCCATCTCCAGTATAGACGATAGTTTTGCATTTTGGATCTACATCTTCTTTACCTGAGAGAACCAAACTCAGGAATTACAGAGAGAAAAAAAAATACATGCACTATTACACATGGAGTAAACCCAGATTTATTTTTTTTTCTTGATGGGAATTTTAGCAATGCTCAAAAAAATATTGAGTTTTCCTAAATCAGTCAGATGCAAAAAGGAAGCATGTGTGAATTTAGTGAGTGAAGAGTGGATTCTCTTGTAGCAATGCCTTCCTAAGAAGGAGCACTTATTAAAATAATTTCCCATTCAAAGTCTCTCTTATACTAATTAGTAATGCATTCATTCTCAGCTGAAACACACAATTTTTAAAATATTATTTGAAACTAAATTCTTCTAAAATAGTGAAAAGTTCTCTCTTAATAAGTCTAATAATAGCTGACATACTTTTATGATCATAGGTATTCTGTATTCTTGAAACAGGCTTTAAGATGTAGACAAGATCAACATATACTGTATATGTATATGAAATTCTCAAAGAATAAATAAAAAGAATATTTAAAAGTGACCTTCTTAACATGGTGGGGGATCCTTGCATAGAATTGAACATGTATTAAAATATATGTTGCATTTCTTTCCACTATAAATGCCAGATTTAGTCATAAAAACATCTACTGGTAACCTTGTAACCAGTAGAAACACTGGAATTTTTAAACTATATTAGTAACCATACCTATCTTAATATCTTTTTATATCACTGACTTAAATTGATAGGTATTAGACTCCTTGCTAGGAGATTTTATTCAATGTAGTCATAATGAACTGTTATCCCTATATTACAAAATTTAAACACTTTTATTAATTGTTTTCCATATAATTGTTTTCTTTATAATCCTATATAATACTTTATGCACTTAAACTTAATTGTGGGAGAATATACAGGTTCTCTCAAACTGCCAGAAGGATCCTTGGCTACAGAAATCATTACGGACCTTTGTTGTTTAATTATCTTAAGCACTTACCAGTTAAGAGCAGAAGACCCAAGTTTACTCAGAAGCACCCATACTGGCTGCCTCAAAAACCCATGTTCCAGTTCCAGGGGACCCATGGGAACCCTCACTCACAAGCACATACCTCCACACAGACTCACACATACATTTGGTGGATAAATATAATAAATCTTCTAGAGACAAAATAAAGCCACGTTAAGTAACTTAGTAAGCACTACAAAGTGAATTATCCCTCCTTTGCAAGTACGTGTATTGACTCAACACTTGGTGTGACTCTGCTTAAGGACTGGGGCTTTACAGAAGTTCTTGGGTTAGAAAGAGGGAGAGGGTGGAGCTCCAAGTCAGTGGGAGCTATGTTCTTACCAGAAATGAGAGGGGAGGACTTGCTCCCTCTGTCTGCCCTGTGAAGACAAAGGAAAGAGACAGCCACCTGAAATAAGAAGGTCCTCACCAGAGCTCCACCATGCTAGCACCCTGATGATGTCAGATCTTGAGCCTCACGAACTGAGGCGTTCCTCTCATTAAGACCACCAGTCTCCATCACTTTGTCAGACTGACTGATACAGATCAGTCTTATTCTTTGCCACTCTGGGGCTCTTCTTTTCCTTAGTTGCAAGCCTGGGTACAGTGTATTCTTTCTGCTTTTAGGTCCAAATTTCTAAATGTTTTAATTGAAATAGATATAAAAAGAGACTAACCAATTAGGCAACAATACGAACCATCGTAAACGTATTTGCCATTTGTCTCAGACTTGGGTGGCAATTGCTGTCACTGAGGTGAGATTCTATCTCCAACAGCAACACTGCTTTCTTTGGCAGTGCCTGTGTGTTTGACTCCCTTCTGAGGCTCTCAGCAGCTCGTGGGTTGCACAAAGACTTCCCAGGCCCCTGACCCACCATTTGCCCAGCTAGGGAAGCCTAGAGTCCTGACCTTAGGCGGCAAATGGTGGAGAGTTCTATATTCTTACATCAACACTATAACCTACTTCACATACCATTTATGGTTAACCTTAAAACTATCACATTAAAATAAAGAGGACTGTCAGTGGAGCAATTTTGTAAAGAGCTAAAATTAAACAGAGCAAGCGTGCGGGTGCCGATGCATAAGCAAAGAGCCCACTTCCTGCATTTCATTGAGAATTCCTGATAGCAAACTGTATGTTTATTGTAAATTAATTCAACACAGCATTCAAAATGAATTTACGCCCCGGCTGAGGGTGCAATATTGAAACCAAATATTATTTATTATCTTAATATTAGTAACCATAGTTAAAAATCATATTAACAATTCAGGGTGTTTTAGAAAGCAGAGATGCTATGACTCGACCTCCCAAGCAAGAGCTCATGTCTTAATTTATGCAAGTGTAGCCTATAGCTAAAGGCTTTGAATATTTGTTTCCTGCATAGCATTAGTACTCAAAAATAGGACACTCTTCAAGGGCACCTTATAAACATAGAACTATAATTTATTTGGCAAATTAAAGCTCATATAAAATGTGCACACTGAGGTACAGATTAACATATTTAATTTCAATATTACCTGCAAACCTATTTTTCCCACACACTATTCTAATTAGTCATATAAAATAGACTCTATGTCTCACAGACCATTATTTTAGTGGAAAATAGAAACTGGATCTGAACTAAATATACTGTAAAAAAGATAACAGCTTTATGGAAATTAATACATCCATTTGTATCTAGGGAAAAAAAATGTGTTCTAGTTAAATGGCAGGAGAATATTGAGCATTCAGAACCTTATTGTGGTAAAAGTTGAGACTTTTATGATTTAATAACAGAGTAATTTGCAATCTTTGTAATATACTGATATTTATAAGCTGTTTCTAAGTTTCCAAATCCCTGGTAACCATTAGAGTCCCTTTCTTAGGTGGAATTTTCCTGCTATGAATATTCACTCCCCCTACAGTTGAACATGCAAATCGTTTACGAGCACTTTATTTCGGAAATGATTCTTTTCCTATTAAGCCTGCAGTAGGAATTACCAGGGCCTCAGTGGTAAGCTTATTATGCATTAAAAACAACGGCAAATCAGTGTTGATAAAAGGTGCTGACTGGGAGTGGGTCGGAGCTGCGTCTGCGGTGCCACGGCTATTAGGTTCTTTAGAAACTGTCATTACCTGGCAGAGAGCCTCCACCACGCACAGTCTCCAGAAGGTCAAAACAAAAGCCAAGTCACTTGACTTCTCATGGGACATATAACTAAGGAAATTCGAAGAGACTTTGAACTACAAGGTTCTCCTTAGATACTGGCCCGAAGGTGTCTTCCTCAGAGGAACATGCTAGATCTCAGTAACTGCCTGCTGCCCCCAGTTCACACTACTGCCTCCCTACCTCTGCGTTGAGAGATAGGGCAAGTTACATGTCCTGACCTGAAATACATCCTCTGACTGGCACATCTGTTCTGCCCTCATGACCTACTGGACTCCAAAAAGGCTCCCTCCTAATGTCTACCATTTTTAGAGGTAGGATTTCAGTGAAAGAATTTGAGGAAGATGCAAATATCAAAACCATCACCGTGAGATAACAAGATTTTTTTCCTTCAACATGTTACTCTAAGACTATTCAGTGTTTATTGTCAAGAAACCCCATATTTCTCAAACAGATTTTGAAAATATTCTTTAACTCAGAATTATATGCCCATTGTGTTCACGAAGAATGGCTTCTCCTTTCCATGGTCCTTCCCAAGAAGATGAGAATCTGTGTTACAAATTTGAAGTATTAGGAAGTGTCCAGAATTCTCTGAGCGTTAGCTGTTGCTCTCCTGGCTACTCCTCAGAGTCTTAAGTCACCCCTGAGAAATTCTGGCAACCTTGCAATAGCCATCCCTCTCTGTCCCTCTCCTGGCCTTGATATGAGTTCCTACCTGGGGGCTATTATGGGCTGAACTGTGTTCCCATAAAGTTCATTGATAGAAACCTTACCCCTGATATCTTAACACATGCCTGTATTTAGACATAGAAACTTTAAATGGTAACTCATTAAAATGGAACCATTTGGGTAGTCACTAATCAAATCTGGCTTGTATCTTTCTGAGAACAAGAGATAAGGACACAGACACCCTGTAAAGACATGGGAACCGGAGAAAACTCCCACTGGTCCCTTGATCTTAGACATCCAGCCTCCTGGCTGTGAGCAAGTACATTCCTGTAATTTAAGCTTCCCGTTTATGCTACCTTATTACAACCTTGCTATAAGACTAATAAAGGGGCAATTATAGCAAATAAGTCCAACAAGAAAAACACCAAGACTGCCCGTGTTTTCTTGCTTTAGACTTTGTCAACCTTTGCTCTATCTAGCTGCTAAAATCTTCCAGAAAAGGCAAACACAGAATCCACTATATCACATTTGAACATTTTAAAAAAAATCCTTCCCCCGTCACTGCAAAACTCTTTACAGCAGCCTCTTCCTCTTTTGGACTCACAGAAAACAGCTTGTCTCCACTCATTAGCCGCGACCTGTTCTGTCATGGGTAGGCAGGACAGTCACAGCCAGCCACCCCCTCTTTAACGATTTACTCGTTATTTTACATGCCTGCTTATCCTCTTTTACTCAATTAAAAAAGGAGTTCACAGCTTTCTACATGAAGGTTGCACCACCAGGCACAGCATATCTGGTTCCTATTATTCCTCACTAATCTTTTACGATTTAATGCTTAGTAAATGACTGTAATACTGGTTACTGGTAGTGTTTCGCCCTTGTTTTGATCTGAAGTATCATACTCTGTGAGCCTGTTTTCTAGTGAGCCATTGCCTTACTTCATTCCCCTGCTGTGGGGACAAGATGACCTAAACAGAAACAGCAGAAAGGTAAGGAAGGAAGGGCTGGTTTTGACTTGCAGTTCCAGGTTATACTCTGTCATAGCAAGAGGCCATAGCACAGATTTTAAAGGAGCTTGTCCTATTGCATCAACAATCAGGAGTGGAGAACAATGAATGTGTGCTTGTGCTCAGCTCACTTTCCTCACTCAATGCATCTCATGACCCCCTGCCTAGGAAACGGTACCATCCACAATTAAGACGGGTCATCCTGCATCAATTAATGTAGCCAAGACAGGCGCCACACATGCACGCACACACACACACATGCTCAGAGGCTCATCTCTCGGGTGAGTCTAGATTTTGCCCAATTAAAAATCAACAGTAATCACCACCAACCATTCACCTGCTTTCTCCCATGTCTGATATATATATATATATATATATATATATATATATGCTGTATAAGCATCTTCCATTGCATCATTATTGAAATACTTGTTAATGCTATTTCCAATTAAAAGGTTTTAATTTCTTGTTTTTCAGTCTTTCTTCTCAGCTTTTCAAAAGGTTCCTGCTGACCCCACGTTCATAATCTTTCTGTGAATGTCTTTAACGAAGCCCTTCCCTTCCTCTCCTACCTCCTTTCAGATCACCTTCCATGCGTATACCACATTCTTCCTTCACCTGTACTCTTCATCAAACACCCAGGACCCCACCCCGACTCCTGCAGCCTGCTGGGAACACTTTCTTTCTTGGCTCTCTTCTCTCAGCCCCTCCCCTCCAAATGCTCACCTTCTTATTCATCCTTTAAGTCTCTTGGAAGGATCCCCTCTGCAAAAGGTCAGCCCTGGCTTGCACCACAGAGCTACAGGATGCTGTTACTCATAGCATGCTATCACAGCTTCAACTCACATTTGTCTCTATAAGTCTGCCTTTAGGCGACAGCATAAAGGACTTGGGGGTCATCAGACCTATCATTTAATAGCTTTAGTAGTTGTGTTTGTCTCAGGGCTTCAAGTGTCATCAACATAGTGACAATTGCCAAAGGTACAGATCTACCCCATATTTCTCTCCCAAACTCCAGATTCAGATGTCTGCCTACCTGCTCAACAGTTGCCATAGATATGGCTACAGACTCAGAAAACATCACACCTCTACCCTGGAAAGCTCTCCTGCATACCAAACCTGCTCCCTGCCCTTCCCCTCAGTTAACCTTACGGCAATGCGGCAACATTTTTCAGATGCTCCATACATACAAAAACAACAAACAAAACAAACAAAACCCCTCAGAGTCCCCTTTCACGTGTCTTTTTTTCCTGACTTTAATCTCTTGGTTCTGTATTCAAAATAAGATCAAATTACTTTTATTTCTCATCTTCTTCTACCAGTGCCTTTGCCTTGGTCTGAGACACCATCACCCACTCCTCCTCTGGACCAATTCCTTGGCCTTTCCTCTGGGCTCCCAGCTAATCTTGCCCTTTTACATTCCACCTCAAAACATTAGGTTGGTGATGCTGTTCAAATCCAGCTGAGAGTGGGGCACTCTTGTGCTCCAAGCCCTGGAGTGGTTCCCCACTTCCCTTTCAGGGGGAACCAAATGCCCTATGCTACTTGGCTTTCTGTCTTCACTCTGCTCCAGCTCCACCAGCCGCCTTGAGTTTCCTGACAGGCATGTTTCCACCCGGTGATCTTCATGGACGATGGCAACCCCCTGTCCGCATGCCCTCCACCCAGATGCCCTCTTTCTAAGCCTTACTCCAGTACCACCTTCCTGTCTCAACCAGCAACACCCTCCATCCTCTATCCGCCTCACTCTAATCTGCATTGTTTTCTAATGAACAGTTAAACACTCTGAGCTCCAAGAGCATCTACTTATTTTGCGTTTTATTCCCACACTGGCCGGCATTAGAAGTCATTCAGATATTTGAAGTAGCTGAGAGACAGAGGATGCCCAGCTGTGTGAGGGAGTAACACAGAGACTTTTTGTCTCTAATCTGCAGTTTGCATGTATTTCCAAGGTTGTTTTAAGGATAAGCAAAACAGTGTGCAAGAAAGAAGAGTGGTCCTAGTGACAGACACCCAAGTCTCTATTCTTCCCCCAAAAGTCATCACTGGCATCAGTGATATATTTTTCTATGTAAATATATTCATAAAATACAGTAATGTTTTAAATGAGCTTTTAAAAATAATGAATCGCACTGTAATATTAAAAACAAAAACCCTCTGTGGCACGTAAATTGTGATATGAGTTTTAGATGATTATTACCCAGGAATAGGGATTGAAGGACTCTGAACACAAACAACAAATGACATGTTTCACAGTGACCATGTCCCTTAACTCCAGAATGACCCTCTTCTGAGAAAGGAATGTCCTACACAAATACAAACTAAGGCAGTTTCCAAAAGGTTAAGGCAAAGATTAGAAGAAACAAATTTGCTGTGCTAAGATATAGTCATTATATCTTATATGCCATTCTCCATGTGTTCCAAGGGATTCTTGTAGGATTTATATTCAATTTCTTAAAAAAAAAATGCCAAAAGTACTAGACTGGAAAACATCACAAACATGTTTATATCGCATGTCTACTTCTAATTTCTGCCTTCAGAATGGATGCAAATCATAATTGTTGCTGCTTATTTCCAAGACATTGGTGTGGCTATTTATAGACTCATTCGCTGGTTATCTCATCTGTGTTGTCTACATATGATAAACATTCAACAGTGTCTTCATGAAAAGTGAGAGTTACATTCTGAGCTGTTTATGCCTTCTAAAAGTTGCTTGGTTACCACCAGAGGAGATTATGCCACTTTTCCCTTAAGACCTCACTTTATAATTCCTTTTTGTATCATTGTCAATTTCTGTATAATTTTTACAATCTCTATCAATATTTTTAATTAATTATTCTTTCTAAACGAACTAAAACAGTTCTATAATAACAGGCACATTGCAGTTTTAACCCAATAAATCTAGCGAGGAATGTGGAAGAATTGAGCCAATGAAGCCATGCGAGGTAGCACTGCCAATTCAGCTATCAAAAGAAATCCATTAGGATGGGGTTTATTATAAAGTACAGTCAGCACATTAATTATTAATCCACACTGCAGTGCTTTTACCAAAAGTCTGTCCTTAAGTTGCCTTGTTTCCCCATGTTTAAGCTGTTAGATTCCATGGTTTTGTAATCTAGGATTAGTACTCGGCGCCTTGATCAAATTCCCAAAGTTCTGTAATGTCTCCATTTAGTGCCAGTAAATCCAGATGGAAGTGGCTTTTAGCACAGTTATTAAGTGTGAGTTTATTAATGTTCTCTATTAAGCCCACACTACACATTGCCCATATAAGAACTTTTAGAATTGGGCTTGATAAACGTACCACGCAAGTCTAAAAGGTTGCAGAATAAAACGAAGACTTTAGTATATAAATTAAAACACATTGTTGGCACTCAGAAAGTGCCTTGAACACAGAGTTCTGAATCATTACATATATATTAAAGCAGAGCATCTCGTCAATAAAGATTTTTTTAAAAGGATAAACATAGTTTTCTAATATGAACCTTAACTAAAATTCACAGAGGAAGAAAGAAAAAAAAGGCAGTTGGAAACATAAGTGTTCCTCATTTGGGCTTGAGAATAAGAAATGGATGGGGCTCCCATATCCCAGAGCACATACGAGCCAAGGTACAGAGAGAGATTACCTGTGTTTCTATAAGTCTGTACGTGGGAAACAGCTCAGCCTGCTTCCAACGATTGTAACAGAACACCCGAGATTCTGACTCACAGATTCCAAGTTTGGAAAACGAGAATGGAAGAATCGCATTCAGTGAGAGGCTTGGGAGGTCTCTTAGCATCGAAGAAACCAGAAAGGGAGAGGAAGAATGTACTAGAGAATCAACAGAGGCCAGTTCCTTAAATAGCTAAACTATTCTTGAGAGAAAGGCATGAATCCATTCATGAGGTGTCTGATGCCATAACCCAACCTCAGTCTGCCAAGACAATCACATTTAAGAACTAAAGTTCTACGCAACAGACTTTTGTGGGTGCAGACTCAAGTCATAGTAAGATCAAAATCCATGTCCCTACATGTTTCTACATGGTAGTTCAAAAAATAAGTCTCCCTAGCAAGTCCTCCCTAGATGCTTTCTTCATTAAAAACCTGAAAAGTCACCTTGTTCACATTTTTAAAACTTAACCAATATCCTAAGCGGGGGGGGGGGGAGAATAACCTGTAGCTTGAGTGTCAAAAATATTTCACAGACCTCAATTTTCTAATATTATTTCATTGGATGGCTTTATTTCTAAAAAAAATCAAATTTATTTGAAAAGCTAAAATACTGGCCTTTTTTACTTACTGCACAGGTTCTGCACTGAAGGCTGAGATGGGGGCTGTGTTCGTTACTTTTATTGATTCTGTAGCTAAAATACCTGAAGTAAGGCACTTACAGGAGGGTCTATCAGCTGGCAGTTTTCGAGGGTTCTGATGGTACAGGTAAGACAGCTCAGCTCGGTCTGCATCAGGGCCGCAGGACTGTGTAGCAGAGGAGTAATCACTTCATGGTCCACAAGGAAATGGAGAAAGAGAGATCACCAATACTAACTTTCTTCATCTCCCCTTTTTATTCTGCCCAGCCTCCCCAGCCCATAAGATGTGGAGTTCCCCTTCAATCAAGGGGAGACTTCTGCTTGGAAACCCAGAGGCGAGCCTCAGCCTCTGAGATCATTCTAGATCTAGTCAAGTTGACGGTGCAAATCAAAGCCGGCACGCCCTGTGAAAGCACCCGGGAGGTCTCCAGGACCTGCACACAGTGGACTAGAGAGAAAGCTTGGCCTCCTCCCCCCTCCATTGTGAAGACTGCAATGTTGGTGGAATATGGGGTTTTAGCCTCCCAGACAGTGTGGGAAATGGTCAAGAAGACCCAGGGATCAGACTAAGTTGTACACTTAGGGCCACAGTACCGAGAAGTTGTCATGACAACATGAACTAGAATGCCAGTGTGGACCTTTCCCTGCACCTGAAGTCTTCACAAGAGTTCAGAAAAAAAACAAAACAAAAAAACATAGAAATAAGAAATCTATCTGTAATCGGGCAATGAATAGAACAAAGACCCGTGACATTATTAGGGGCTCTGTATGAAACAGCAAAAGCCAAATATGTTTGGGGGGGCTCATTTCAGGACGTGAGAAAGTAAAATGAAAGTGAGCATCTCTTCAATGGGCTGGAGAACTGTATGCTACATGCCGCATAGACTGGAAACTGTGGAAACATCCAAAATGATGGTAGTGTCACCTGCCATGGTGGTTAATACTGACTGCCAACTCGACAGGATCTAGAATCGCCTAGGCACCCTGGGCATGTTTGTGAGGTGGGAAGGCTCATGCTACCTATAGGAGGCACCGTTCTATGGGCTATGGTTCCGGACTGAATAAAAAATGAGAAAGGAGCACGCCTTTAATCCCAGCACTTGGGAGGCAGAGGCAGGTGGATCTCTGTGAGTTCGAGGCCAGCCTGGTCTACAAGAGCTAGTTCCAGGACAGGAAGCAAAAAGCTACGGAGAAACCCTGTCTTGAAAAAAAAAATGAGAAAGGTACATGAGCGCTCTCTCTCTCTCTCTCTCTCTCTCTCTCTCTCTCTCTCCCAGTTGCTTCACATTCCTGACTCAAATCAGGTGTTTGATCACAGCAATGAAAACATTAGCGAACACATCACCCCATCCACAAGTCCTAGAGCCTCTTAAGGAGCACATAGAGATAATAACATGCCACTACACTACGGGAGTCCTTCACATTCCTGCTACTCCCACCTAACCAAGGACTTTTGCAATAATTGAGTAGGACTTGCAGCAGAGGTAGAAGAATTAAGCTGAAATTTACCCTTTGCATCTTCCTGGGGGCCTTCATCACTTGACAGGGTAGAGACTATTTCCACTTTGCCATTTCTTTTCTGATATGGAATCTCGAGCATCTGTTAGCAGGCTCTAACATAACAGAGAATTCTGCCCAACTAACTTTGGTCTCCAAACAGAATCTTCAAGCCTGAATCAATAGGCATCTTCCAGAAATCACAAATACAGAGACATAGAAAAAGCTGATGGTGAAAGTAAATTATTCTCTCCTTAAATGTTTTTCCATATATATATATATATATATATATATATAAACTGGTAAAACTAAGTCAAGTAAGACTGAATTTTTTGATGCATTTTATCCCGTTAGTTTGTGCATGTTCTTTACATCTTTATTTTTTATGCATTTGCTTGCATGTATATATGTGCATCATTTGTGTGCCTGGTACCCATGAAGGCCAGAAGAGAGTATCAGAGTTACAGGTGGTCGTAATCTACCATGTCAGAGCTAGGAATCAAACTGAGGTCCTCTACAAGAACAGCTGCTCTTAAGCACTGAGTCATCTCTCCAACCTCATTCTTTATATCTTTTGTTAAGGAATTCAAATCGCCTTCCTGGAGTGTAATACTACAGCAAGCCATTTGTTAAGAAGAGTCTTAACAAAGCTTAAAGACATAAAGCTTAAATCTAATCCCATCTCTTCATTCTCCGTTTTCCAGACTTTGCCACTTTGTGACAGACCTTAGAATCATCTCCATCTAGAAAGGTCATCCGTTTAGGAAGAGGAGGATCTGCCACTCTTCGCTGTTTAAATCCAAGTGTTCCAGGCTCGATCTCCAGGGTGCTGATACTGGAAGGTGGTAGAACCTATAGAAGGTAGGCTCACTGGAACACGCCCTTGGAGGAAAGTATAGTGCTCCTGGCAATGTGTTATGTCTGTCTTTCCTCTCTGGTCATGAAGCATGAGGCTGCGCCCCACCGTGTGATCCCATGAGGAGGTATCACCTTGCCAAGGCTCGAGTGATCTTCAGACCAGAATTTCCAAAACCATGACTGAAAAAAACTTCTACCTTTCATAAGTTAACTGTCTCGAATATTTCATTTCATCCAGTGAACAAAAGCTGGCTGAAACATTATTGACTCACACTTTGTCAGCACAGTTTACCCCAAAGTTTGAGGTCAAAGAGCCCCCGGCAACTGTAGGTGCCCTTTCTGACCATCGTGAGAGTGAATTGGAGCTTTCTCTTTATGTTTTAAAGAACTTAAGATATGACAGTTGAACCAATGCCTCTCCATAAAGTACAAGGGAAATGACAGAAAGAGTGACAGACAGGTGAAAGAGCAGGTTCTGTTTAGCAATTTTGGGTGACAGCACTTAAAATTTTTAGCTCTAGGGTTGTTTAGGAATGACAGTATGCAGCTGAGAAAGGCAGCTTACCCATTATAGAAAAAGGAATTTATGTGCGAACTTAGAAAAATCAGACCTTAAAAGTAGAAAAAAAAAATCTTTCCATGTTATTTAAATAGTAACCCATTAGCCTTCTGTACAGTCTTCAAGTTGTCTGTTGCTACTTTCCAGCGTGTTTGAATCAATTCACGCGGATTTTTTCTCACAGTTCCCATAGGAATGCCACTAGAAATTGAATCTCACTTTGGTTATTAAGGTCATTTTCCTAATCTCTAATCTCTGACCACAAGAAGGCATCAAGATGGAGTTTCTTTTTATAATGCTCTCTGTCTTGTGATAACAAATGACATCAAAACTTGTGTTTATCTCACTCCAAAAAAAAAAAAAAAAAAACTTGATGACTTACTAGACAGAAAAGATGGTTCAGTAGGTAAGAGCATTTGCTATGCAAGCATGCGTTGCAGTATCCCTAGATCCCTAGCACACACCTAAAAATCCAGGAGTAGCCCCATGCTCCCATAACTCCACCATTAGGAGAACAGTAGGGACATGAGAATCACTGGGGTTTTCTGGGTACCATCTTAGCTGCAGTTTCAGCAAGACACCCAGGAGTGATCCCAAGATCCTCTAACTCCAGCATTAGAACAGCAGGGACATGAGAATCACTGGGGTTTTCTGAAATCCAGCTTCAGTGACACACCCTGTATCAAGACAGTGAGAACAATGGCAGTAACACCGGACACTGAGCATCATCCTGTGGTCTCTATGCCTGAGCACACATGCATGCATAAACATACACATGCACAGACACATACACCCACACCCACACCCACACACTACCTGCAAATGCTTATATCAAAAATAATAACCATTACCAAGAATTCAAGATGTACTTTTGACCCTCCTTTCTCCTACATATTTACTGGACACAAAAGTAAGTGTTGGTGGGAAAGAGGAAGAAAGAAGGGAGCCACAAGCTGAGGGAAAAGGACTTATTAATGGTAATTTCTGAACACTGACTCTATAGTCATTTTAAGAACTTGAAACACAAATAGATAGGCAGTAGAAATACTCCATTTTCATTGGGATTTACTGAAGTATGTATCAAGCCAGGCTATATTTGTAACCATTACCTTCTGGTTTTTGCACTTTGAGCCTTCAATCACAAATAATCCAGCTGTCAGCAACTGAGACCAATGACTCATAAGTAAAGACATTTTTAAAACTGAGATTTCCTCACTACAGGGAAACTCCGGAATAAACCCATAACCTCCTTGCTCCTCTGCGTTTTTCACTCAGAAGGTTTAAAGTCAGAAAGTAGCTCCTGAAATGTAAACAACAAGATGTTACTCAGAATCCAAAGATGAGTGCAGAGGTTCAAGCCAGGACCTCCTTGTCATGGAAAGAGATAGATCAGCCCCAAAGTCTGTCCAAATATTTGGTACAAAAAAGTTTTAGGAAGTTGTGTATGGATTTGAGCCAAGTTTTTATTTAGTTCGTATCTATCCCAAAGGCTTTTATCCATCTCTGCGCTATAAACGTTTGAATAACAATGGAAACTCTGGTTATAAGAAAAAGGGGACAAGGAAAGAAAGAGCCTATGCAAATGAGAAGGTAGCCAGATAATCTATGCACTGTACAGACTGAATCCCAACCACCATTTCAGACAATCTGACAGTGAAGATGATGTCAGACAATACTTTTCCTGGCCAAACTACAGACTAGTTTATCTTCATTGATATCTTCAGTGGGTTTTAGAATGATCAGAAGACACACCTCTGGGCATGTCTATGAGGGGATTTTCTTCCATTGAGACACAGCTGAGGAGGGAAAACCATCTAAATGTGGGACAAATACTCAGACTCAATAAAAGGAGTGTGGGAGCAGCAAGGTGCCTCAGCAGGTGAAGGTAATTACCCCCAAGCCTGAACTTGAATCCCAGAACCCACCTGGTAGAAAGATAGAATGGACTCCTGGAGATTGTCCCCTGAACTCTACACACACACACACACACACATATGCACACACACACACACACACACACACCATGGCATGTACCTGCTCATACAATAAATGAATAAATGGAAACATTATCAAATGAGGGCCGAAGGGAGAAGAAAGCCAGCTGAGCATCAGGACCAACCCCTCTGTACTTCCTGACTGTGGGTACGACGTGACCAGCTACTTCATGCTCCTGCTGACACATTCATACACACACACACACACACGCACACACAGTGGGCTGTACCATCAAACTGTGAGTTAAGTCAGGATAAAACTTTACTTCTTAGGTTGCTGCAGTCAAGCACTTTACTGCAGTGATGAGAAGAGTAATTAATACCACGTTAAGGCCCCTCCCCTTTACTATTCAGTGTTTTGCTTTTGAGTCTAGTGCTTCATTTAATACCAGAAAATAATTATACCTCCTAAACCACAGCATGAAATATAAGCCCTTTATTTCTGTTATTTGAGAGGAGTTTGTAGACCAATGTTAACTATGATCGATCATATTGTATCTCTATCCGCTCTAAGGTGGTTCTCTACACTATTTTATACTTTCAAGGCAATAAAAGCAAACGCCATCCCAGGACTTTTTTGAGCTTCTTTCCCTATTCCCACAGCCTGAATTTTATTTACTGCTCCATTTCTATCTTTTTGAGTTGGTATGAAGGGGGAAATAAAACCACATAACATTTTTAACAGTTGCAGCAAAAGTTATGATCCCTCAAAATTTAATTTAAAAGATCTCTAAAATCATGACTGGAAATAGATTTTTCTTAACCTGAGAAATATTGTAAGCCTGTAGCAATCGTCATATTTAATGATTAGAAATTACAGAATAATTCTCAGGTAAAGCAGAAACAAAGCAACACACTAGCTTAGCATCTTCGTGGCACATCTGCTCAGGAAGTCTTATACTAATGTGGCAATAATAAATCAACCAAAATGTATAAAAATTAGGAAACTCAAAATTGCATCACTATTAGATGTGATTATTTAGTATATCTTAAAATACATGCAGAAAAACCTGAAGCAAGGAGTGAGATTTGAGAAAAGGTTGAATAAAAGTAATTTGACCAGATAACATATAAAATTGTCATTAGGTTTATGTATAGCTCCAATTGTTTTTCACATATTATGAAATGGTAATATAAATCAATTTAATACAATGGTCCTTAGTGATGATACATATTTTTGCATAGGAAATTCTCTGTCCAAAAATCTAAGTAACCTGCTATTATGGGTTAAATTTTCCTTTCCAAAATGGATGTTGAAGCTCTAATCCCTGCCCCCCCCCCACAGACCTGTGAATATGACCTTATTAAAAAGTGGATCTTTGCAGAGATGATTAAATAAAAATGAAGACTTCAGTCAAGGTTCCCCAGACAGCCAGAAACAATAAGGTGGAAAGACACAGACAGATCTAAAGCTGTAGAGGGGATTAGGGGAATTGGCTAATGCCATCAAGGAGACTGAGAGGTACCACGATAGGCCAGCTGTGAGCTGGAGACCCGAGATGTCAGCTGCGTGGCTCAATCCCATCCCCAAAGCCCCATAAGCATGGAAGTCTCAGCCAAAGATGGAAGACTTGAGAACCTGGGGGGCTGCTGGTACAAACTGCAGAGGCTAAAGGCAAGAAATCTTGGCATTTTAGACCTGCTGGTTAGGAAAAGATAGGTGTTTCAACTGCAGGGGAGTAGAAAATAATTTACCTTTTCTTGCCATTGTGTTCCACCCCTCCCCCAACGACCAAATGAATGGGAGTCACACACATTGAGGACAGATCTTTCCCCATTCAGCCCATCAGCTCTCATACCAATCTCCTCTGGAACGCCCTTCAGGTCTACCCAGAATGGAACTCTGCCAGTGCCCTAGGTGGTTCTTAACCTGATCAAATTCGTGTCCAAATTACCCATCCCATGGTCATCATAGGGCACTTCCAAAAACAACATGGTCATGTCCTTTAAAAAAAGCAAAAAATCTCACGCACATGCACTCACACCATGTGCTGGAACAATGGAGACAAGTCGAGGGGCACCCATGACAGCTGAGAAAGTGCTACGAAAAAGGAAAACTTTTCAAGGAGGCTTGCACCTACTGTTTTTGGAGAGTTCAAACTTCTGGAATCTTCACAGTGATAAGTCACTTACTTTAAGCCTCCCAGTTTCTGGACTTTGGTTATGGCATACATGCATGTACCATACAATTAGTGACGTGGCAAAGCTGGGACACAAAATGAGTGTCTGTGTACTCATTACTGTGTAGCAGATTAGAAAATAAAGTATGCAAAAGATAACTATTCACAATTATACTGCTACTGGGTATCTTCAAAGGGCTCTAGTGGAAAGGTTTATGATGCAGTCAGTCTGTAGTATTTGTGATAAACATCTTCAGGGTCAACATGCCAAATCCCCAACTGCTGCTCCTAGATTATATATAAGGGTTCTGTTTCTTTAGGCTTCTGGACACAATATTATCATCAACTAATCAACATATGATACAGGTTTTTGATATTTTTCTCAATACATATTGCTAATGCGTTCACATTGTATTTAAAGTCCCATCGCACCTAATGTCTAAATGAAGCTTTACCTATTTTCTATACAGTATATTTTAGCCTTTTTTCTCTTAGAAATGTTAGATGGCAATTCCAATGCTTGAGGGTCATTATAAACAGAAGAATGACTGGCAAAAAAAAATGCAGATGTGTAGAAGACATATCACTGCCTAAAACACAAAAGGACATTTGCCCTGCACTATGAGACCTAAAAAAAAAAAAAGGCACTTTTTTTCTGGTTATTTGGGAATGTACATGCCTTTCTGACATTTTTTGTTTGTTTGCTTTTTGTTTTGTTTTTGATTTTTGGTTTTTTGAGACAGGGTTTCTCTGTGTAGCTTTGGAGCCTGTCCTGGAACTAGCTCTCATAGACCAGGATGCCCTCAAACTCACAAAGATCCCACTGCCTCTGCCGCCTGAGTGCTGGGATTAAAGGCATGTGCCATCACCACCCAGTTAGTGGCACTATTTTTTTTTAAATTATTATTATTTTGGTTTTGAGTTTGTTTGGTTTTGGTTTTTGTTTTTTAAGACAGAGTTTCTCTGGTAACATCCCTGGGTGTCCTGGAACTCACTTTGTAGACCAGGCTGGTCTCAAACTCAGAGATTCAACTGCCTCTGCCTCTTGAGAACTGCGATAAAAGGTGTGCACCACCCTGCTCATTTCAGCACTATTTGCATTTTCATGTCCACAACAAAAAATTCAGCAAGCATTAATATGAGGGTTGCACATAAATTTTAGAATATAGGTGGATTCACAAATACCAAAACCCTGAATAATAAGATCCAACTTCACTCCTGGGGAAGGGGAAATATAAAACTTTATAGAGAGGCAAAAAAGAAACTTAATAAATAGAGATGCCAATTGTTATGAAAGAGGAGGTACAATTATAACGCAATCAACTCTGCCATAAATTAATTCCATCAAAACTACAGAGTATTTTTGTGGACCATGTGAAGTTGGTCCTAAAATTCATGGGGAAAGTCAACAAGGAAGAATCAATTAAATAATTGTGAGAAGTTAGGTGTAGAAAGGCTAGATCAATGGGTAAAAACTCTTTCTGCTCAAGCATGAGAAGTTCAGATGCGATCCCAGTTCCCAGCAAAAAGCTCAGCATGGCTGCTTGCTTGCCTGAAAATCAAGTGTTGCAGAAGGCAAAGACAGGGGTCCCAGGACACTCTGGCCACCAGCATGTCTGCAGGATCAATACAAGGCCCCGCCTCAAAGGAATAAGGCAGAGAGTGGTAGAGCAGGACATTCAAGGTTTCTTCTTGCTTCTACATGAATGCTCAGGTGCATACCTGCACATACACATGTTCATACACCACACACACATCAACACACACATGCACATACACAGAAATACACCACACACACATACACACAAACACACTCACAAACACACACACCCCATGAAAAAACACATGCATAGAAACACATACCACACACACACACACTTACAAACACACACACATGCATTCAAACACAGTCACAAACACATACCCCCACGCACAAACACACACATACACACAAACACACTCACACTCAAACACATCAAAAAGAAAGACAGTAATGTGTAGATGCTTTTTCCACTAGGTAATAGAACTGAGAAAAAGATCTCTTTATTAAGAGAACATAAATTTAATACAACTTCAGTTTAATAAAGTAGGGGGAGACAGAAGTTGGAAAGCAGGAATTGACATATACTGGTATAGAAATGTTGAAGTGGAATTATAAATCAGAGAAAATGATAATAATAGTATGATTAGAAGTAATAAATTATTCATGCAAAACATGATAAATTTCATCTTTCCATATATTGGGAATAAATTACAGAATAAATGAAAGCCCAAATGTGTAACATAAACTTTCATGTTTAGAAAATGCAAAGATTATTTCATATCTAAGAAGGTGAAATTCATTCAGCAAAGAAACAAAGAACAAATTATAATGGAAAATACTGACCATAAAAGGTTTAAAACCTCAATACGTGGGTCAACGGAAAGCACAACACAGATTAACAAAAAGTTAAAGTATGAAATTTGCTTTTTAGAAAACTATAAATGAATAAGAAAAGAAAGCAAATATTAGAGAAATGGACAAAGAATATAAACATATAAAAGGTGCCAAGAATGTGTAATCAGAGAAATGCAAAAACTCATTAAACTTCAGTTCATACTCCTGCAGCTGGTGAGACTGAGAACGTGTAATAGCTTTCCGTGTGGTGAGAGGAGAAGATGAAAGATGCGAACCCAGCTGGCAGGGCATGAACTGACAAAGCATGATAAAGAATAATTTGGTGATACCTACAAGAGTCAATGCTGCGTATATCCTTAGGTTCTGCAACTTGCCTTCCAGTTACAGCTTGCTAGGAAACTTCACATTGACACGTGAGGATGTGTAAAAGAATATGCACTGCAGAATGACTTACAATAGCAAAAAAATTCTGGAGATTACTTAAGAATCTCTGAATGGTACACTGCAAGATGTTTATAGTCTTATGATAAAATACCATATGGGAAAATACACATTTGTGCGTGAGAGTGTGTGAGTGAGTGTATGTGTGTGACTGTGTGTGTGAGAGAGAGTAAGTGTGTGTGTGTGTGTGTGTGTGTGTGTGTGTACATGGAAAAACTACAAAACTTTAATAGAGAGACCAAGTGAAACTTAACAAATGGAGATGTCAGTGGTTATGAATAAGAAGGTGAAATTGTAAAGCTATCAGCTCTGCCATAAGTTAATCCTTTCAAATCCCTAAAGAGTATTTTTGTTGACCATGCAAAGCTGATTCATATATATATATATACATATATAATGTTTAATATAATATATATTATCAAGCATCTATAATCAGAGGTATGTAAAAACTCATTAAATTTCCGTCTATACTACTGCAGCAGGTAAGACAGAGAAAGTATATTCTTACATGATATGCACACACACACACAGAGAGATACACATCTTTCCCTCTCTCTCACACACACATACAGATACAGATGTGTGTGTGTGTGTGTGTGTGTGTGAGAGAGAGAGAGAGAGAGAGAGAGAGAGAGAGAGAGAGAGAGAAGGAGAGAGAGAGAGAAGGAGAGAGAGATAGCTTAAGGCTCAGAAAAACTTAAGCCCATTTGTAGAAAGTTTAAAGCAAGCCAAGCGATATATCATTTATCAATGTCTATATATTTCATAACTATAAAGCACTAATGGAATTAATAAACAACATAGTTAGTTGTCCTTCTGGGGAATGGAATGATATGGAAGAAAGCTGATCAATTATATAAACAGTTCCTACATTTAAAATATACAATACACAGAGTGGAAAGTAAGAATTGAAATAGGAGAGACTGGTTTATAACAGCGTTCTCTGTAACTTGCTATGAATAATTGCAATATTCCATTATACAGAAAAATGTTGAAGTATATTCAAGTCAGAAGGACTGTCAGTCTAAGTCTTCAATTCAGCACTTGCCATTAAAAGTTGGAGCCTGCCATCGAGTTCTATAAATAAGATAATAGAATGTAGGAATTACACTTAATCCTCTAATTACTCTCAGCTTTAATCAAGCCTTTATTAACATAATGTGTCTAGCTTGGGGTCTTAAAAAACCTGAGAGGGGATTTAGGGAAGAGCAATCAAAACAATGAAAAATAAGCAGATGCTATCAGGAAATCAACGGAAACCAGAGTGATGTGGATGAGTGAAGGGAAACCAAAGGCTAAATGCACTGACAGGACTCAGGTCAGCTGTCTGTATCCGGACAGCTCTAATGCATCTACAGCCTGACACAAGACAGCTGCTTTGGCTGCCTATTGCCAGGTTACTCCGAATTATAATATGTCTAAAAGGCGATTATCCTCTATTTCACTCACGAAGCTGTACTTCGGTTAAGACTTTAGTGGAAACAGCTAGGAGACTGGTGTCTTTGCTAGGGTAAAGTCAAAACTGTGGTGGGTCCCTTTATGGGATGCCCAGGCTACCTTATGACATGATTGATGACTTCCCATGCGAGAAGTGCATGACACTTTTACATCTCGCCTTAGAAGTCACATTATCTGAGTAAGTCCAGGATCTCTTCAGAAACAGAATTGGTAGAAAAAAATATATATATCAGTGGTACATTCGTGTGTATTGCAATATGTGTTGCAAGGGGGGAGTTTATTAGATCAGCTTACATAACAGAGCCTACTTAGTCCAGTTTATCACCAGAGAAGATAAAAATCTGGTAACTGTTCAGTACATAAGGGGTACTTCAACATCCCTAACCTGGCGCTGAAGAGCTGGAAGGGCTCCTGCTGGTCACTGGTGCATATTGGAATGAAGAAGTTGGATTCTGATGTCAATAAAGGAAGGATGCACTCACTAGCAAGAACTTAGACTTCACAGGCAGAGCACAGAATTGTTTTTCTCTGAGATCATTTTCGATCTACACCACCACCAGAAGGTGCCATCCAGTGTGGGAGGAGGACTTTCTCCCCTCCCTTTCTGGAAGTGCCCTCACGCATCTCCCCAAGGCATGCCTACTAGTTCCTGTCAAGTTGACAATCAAGATGCAGCATTACAGTGAAGCAGTCACAAGGACCCTGCAAGATCAAAGAGGAGGAGACCTACACACCCATTGATAAGATCACAAAAGACAACTGGGTCAGAAAATGCTACTGCCACCCTCTCTCAACTATATTTACCCACGTCAACACCCTTGCACAGATCTCTCCCCAGATCCATCCATTATTCTCACTGCTCCAACATGGAGATGATCATATTGTTCTTCTGTTCAATAATCAAGTCGACTGTTGTCTGCTTTCACCCTGTTGTAGGGCTGCATAGAGTGAAAGGTCTATAGTTGTTCCTTGAGGATCATGAAACCTTTGCTCCTCTGACTGGTTCTTAGGAAAATCTCACCCTAAATAATTGATGCCTTCCTAAATGAGTCCACCTGAAATAATGTGACAACACACTCATATTTCACCCAAGTCAGGATCACAGCCGTTAGCCAAAGCATCGGCACCCAGGACAATGAAGGATAATTCACACAGCAGTGTGTCTGGCACCCACTAGACAAAATACCATTTGTTTATCAAAGCAGATTTTAAAATGCTTCATAAACCCAAGACTGACAATTCTATGAGTGTTTTTCTTTGAAGTCCTTTCTATATCTGTCTTGGATAACTGCAACACAATAGTTTAAAGAGACAATGTTTATCAATTCAAAGACCTATTACTTGGCCAAATTACAGTATTTCCACTTTTGTCCTATCTGTTATTTAAATACATTACCTTCTTCATATTTTTGCTACATTTGGAAAATTAATTACCATTTTAAACCATGTTTTATTGTTTCTTTCTTTGAGAGACTGACTGTTCAGCAAACCAGCCAGAGTTGACTGATGTGGGGACTCATTTGACTAACATAGTTCATAGATTCCACATCAGTTAGATTGAAATAGTATAATGTCACTAATATTCAACCAGTTTTAATCAACAACCATGAAAAAGAAATGCCATGTCTGGCATGAGTGTACATTCTAGAAGTAAAGGCAAAAATGATCACAAACTCAAGGCCAGCCTAGGCTATGAGATCCTGTCTCAAAACAACAGCAACAAAGGAGGGTGGAATCGCAAACATTTCAATACAGATATGTTGTTCAGCTGGGCAAAGTGATGCATGAATGTACCATTGTCTGCCTAAGAAGGTAAGTCAAGAAACTGTGGTACCAGTTTGATCTATGGGTTTCTATACAATTGATCCCTTACTCAAGTTTCTTATTTATCTCTTGAAGTTTTCATAACCTATGTATTTATTTTGGAGATTATTTATTCACTAAATATTCATCAAATATCTATACTTTTTCTAAGCACTGTGGTGGGTTATGCCAAGATGTGAACAATTAAAAGCCAAACTCTTTATTGGGTTGACATTTTAGTTAGAAGAAGTGCTAATTAATACATAAACAAAGGCAAGTGTCAATGAACAAAAACAAACAAATTGTAGAAAATATTTGAATAAAAATCAGTTGAAGAGTTTCTTGAGGAAGAGAAAAGATTGAACAAGCACAGTCACCATGATTTACCGAGTAAACAGCATCTAAACTGAAGAAATTTGCAGCTCTTTCTCTTGGTTCTTGTATTATACTTAACCTAACAAATAAATAAAATAAAATATTTAAAAATTTTTATAATTCAAAAAGACAAAGCTTACAGCTCTGACATTCTCATTTTATCTCTAATTTGAGAAACAAACTCTTAAAAGTTTCTGTGTTATGATTTGAATTTGTTTGTTTGTTTGTTGTTTATTTATTTTATGTGAAATCCACAGATGGAAGTTGGTAGAGCAACAAGAAAGAAGGAGCTAGGGTCTGTCAATTATCTTTAAATCACCATATCAACCCTGAAAAACCTAGAGCCTCCTGCATTTTTGGCAAGTGTTTTTCTATTTGTCCATATATCTTTAGCATCCTTTTTTTTTTCCTCAGGATTTTTTCTTTTTGAAGTAGTATTTCTCTAAGTTGCCCATGCTATCCTTAAACTGATTCTATATCACAAGTAAGCCTTCAATACACAATCCTCGTGCCTCAGCCTCTAGAGTAGTTTGTATTATAAACCTACACTATGGGGTCTATTTTTGTTTTTTATTTCCTGTGGGTTTTTAAAGGCCTTTTCCTGAATGAATGAATAAATAAATAAATATGTTTTAAAGAAATCATTAGTGGGGCTGAAGAGATTGGTCAGTGGTTAAGAGCACTGGCTGCTCTTCCAGTGCTTCCAATTCTCAGCACCCACACCACAGCTCAACTGTTTCAGGGGTTCTAAAATTAATTCTAGGAAACTAATATCATTACACAGACATATATGAAGGCGAAACACTAATGCATATGAAATTAAGAATAAATTTTAAAATATTTTTTAAAACCCTTTACTCATTAATACTATGAATCATTTTTTCCATTTTCCTGCAGAAATTGATTAGTTTCATGACTTATATTTAAGTTTGTAATCAATTTTGAATCGATTTTTTTAAGTCTAGTGAAAGATGGGAGTCAGACTTCATTCTTCTGCATGTGGATATCAAGATTTCCCAGAAACATGGACTTGAAAGACTGTCCTTTCTCCAGGACATGTCCTTAGCATTCTAATCAAAATCACTCCACTGAAAAGCACAGAAAATATATTTAACAAAATCATAGAAGAAAACTTTCCCAACCTAAAGAAAGATATGCCTATGGAGATACAATAAGCTTATAGAACACCAAATAGACTAGATCAAAAAAAAGTCCACTCAACTCATAATAATCAAAACACTAAACATACAGAATAAATAAAGAATATTAAGTGCTGCAAAGGAAAAAGGTCAAGTAACATATAAAGGCAGATCTATCAGAATTAAACCTGACTTCACTGGAAACAGTGAAAGTAAGGTCCCAGTCAAGCATTATGCAGACATTAAGAGAAAATGGATGCCAGCCCAGACTACTATACCCAGGAAAACTTTCAATTACCATAGAAGGACAAATCAAGATATTCCATGACAGAACCAGATTTAGCAACTACATAGCCACAAACCTAGCTCTACACAATGTACTAGAAGGAAAATTCCAACCCAAGTAAGTTGGCCACATCAATAAAAACACAAGCAATAGATGATCTCACAGCACCAAATTACAAAGAAGGGGAAAACACACAAAATAACATCACCAACAATGAAAACTAAAATAACAGGAGATAGCAATCACTGGTCATTAATATCCCTTAATATAAATGGACTCAACTCATCTATAAAAAGATACAAGCTAACAAACTGAATATGAAAATTGAATCCATCATTCTGCTGCACACAGAAACACACTGCAATCTCAAAGACAGACTTCGCCTCAGAGTAAAGTGTTGGGAAAAAAATTTTCAATCAATTGAACCTAAGAAATAAGCTGGTATAGCTATCCTAACATCTAATGAAAAAGACTTCAAACTAAAAGCAATCAAAAGAGACAAAAAAAATACATTTCATATTAGCACAGGAAAAAATCTATCAAGAATATCTCAATACTGTAGATCTTCACCAACTTCAAATCAGACAGAAGACTGATCTCCAAAATATAAAAATAACTCAAGAAATTGATCATCAATGGGAAGGGAGCTGAGAAAAATGTATAGCTCAATAAAATCAATAAAAAAATTCTTGTTGATTTCCTCTTGGTTTACTGATTGTTCAAAAGCAAGATATTTAACATTCATTATATCCAGTTATCTTGTTTATTATTCTATCTCTACTGCCCTGTGATTGGTGGCCTCTATTACAATCTATTCTATAGAATGTTTCATGGGCTGATGAGAAAAGAATGTGCTCAGCAGCTGTTGGACAGAGAGTGGTGTGGAGGTTTGTTAGACCCATTTGGTCAAACACGCAATTCAACTCTGGTGTCTCACTGTTGATTTCCTGTCTACAGTATCTTTCCACTGAGGAAGGTAGAATGTTATCATAGCCAAGCTGTTGAAGCATTTGTGCCTATCTCTCTGTTTAGTTCTATTAATATTTGCTTTATATATTTATATACTCCAATGTTGGATACATATTTATTTAGAATTATTTCCTTTTACTGAAATGACCCTCTATCGTTACATAATGGCCATCTGTATCTCTTTTTACTGTTGTTGAAGTCTGACATTCATATGGCTACCCTTCCTTTCTTTCAGATTCTGTGACATGGACTATTTTAGTGCATCTCTTCACATTCAATCTTATTTATTCTTAGAGGCGAAGTGTGATTCCTATAAGCAACATACAGTTGGGTTATATTTTTCTATTTCTTCAGTTAATATATGTCGTTCTAAATTAACTTCAAAATCACCAGAGGAAATAGTCACTAATCTACAGTGCACTGTGATGCTAAGATATGACGTATAGTAAATTACATGAACTAGATGCATTTTTACTCACATATTCAACTTATAGAGTGTAATGGATGTAACCTCATCACTGGCCCCTGCCTGTTTGTTTCTTTCTTTTTTACTCTTTCTCTAAGTTAACATATTCATAGCAGTCATTGGCAGGTAAGGTGTTTCCACAGTCTGTTTGTAACTTGATTTCTAGTTATTTGCTAGCTCCTTTTCTTCTCCCTCTCAGTCTTCCTCTGTGGTTAAATCACCATGTTAGTAGTGGGATGTTTTTATTCTCTTCTTACAACATTTGGTTTTTCTACGATATTTTCTTGTTTTGTCACCACCACGAGATTAACAGAAAGCACTTTTCTATCATAATCATATTTTCTGAAATGATATCAACTTACCATGGTAATAAAATACAGGTAGAAACAAACAAAACATGAACATCTTTTACCTCTATACTAATTGTTCAAAATCATAATATAGTTTGGCTTCCTTCACATTTGGATCCCTAACTTACAAGGGTTCAACTGTGAGTTTTCTAAATTAATTATGATAAGAAAGCAATAAACACTAAGTTCAAACCTTACTTTAAGTCTTGAATTTTGATCTTTTCCCAGAGCAGCAATATGAATTGCTTCTCTCTCTCCCCCCTCCTTTCCTCCCTCTCTCTCTCTTCCTCTTCAGTATTAGTCAGTCACAACTTCAAAAAGCTACAATTCACCAGAGAAAGCAACTAAGAATCCTCTGCTGACCATGCTGCTGAGCCATGATGCTCAGTGAGTTAAAGGCATTAGGTGTGTTTCACTCACGCTTTCTCCTTAAATAGGTTAATCCAGATAGATCCTATCATGTGTCTATTAGAATGTGTGCTCCTCATGAACACGGGAACACTCGAACATTGATTTCATGCTTCTCTTTTTGATAATTCTCTTTTCTTGGTTGTGATTTGGAAAGAATGCTGCCTACTTTACCCTGCTATCTGTGGCACCCATGCTTCAAGAGTTCCTCACAAATCTAGCACAGCCATCAAACTGCATCATTTTTTCTGGACTCTTGGTTTAGGACTAAGGATTCCTTTATGTTATATTTTTCTTTTCTGGGAATTTTACTCTCATCTCTTCAAAGAACACTATCAGGAAATTTCCCAAGTGAGAAGGTCTGGAGGTATGTTGGAAGTCTTTACATGTCTGCGAAAGTCCTGGTTTCCTTTCACACTTTGACTGTAATTTTTCTCACAACTCCCAAGGCTACTGTCTACTGTCAAGACCCCAACCATTTAGAATTGTTGAAGGCCACTCTGATTCTTCTCCCTTTGTAACCTGAGATTTCATCTGGAAACTCCTCAGACTCACTGCTTATTCTTAGCATCTAAACATTCCCTGTGCAGTGTTATCAGATAGTGTTTTTACTCGTACACCTCAATACTGGGTGATATTTTTTTCAATGACAATGATTAGAAGCATCTATTCAGCTTTGAAATTTTTTTCTACTTTTTGATAACTGCCCTCCCTAGTTTCTGTTCTTCTAGTACAGCTAATAGCTAAGGCTGGATATGATGGGTTCATCTGCTGTAAGCTAACGTTCTGCCTATTTCCCTGCAACATCAGTTGCTCCCATTGCCGCAGTCTTTCTGAGTACCATGGGCCAAAATCTCTGCAATTAATGGAGAGGAAAAACAAATTTCCCATTAGTATTCCCGCTTTCATCTTCTAGAAATTTGATTCAGTTCTTCATCTATGAGTGGTATTTTGTCTTTTCTCTTGTTTATTCTTTTGTATTTTCCTTCCCAGCTTTTGCATTCAGCCTGCCCTCTTGCCGGAGCACTTAAAGTTTACTTTGGATGACATGGTTGAAATAAAATTGCTAGACCAACTTCTCAACGGTGATATTTTTAAATAGAATAATATGTTATACAACTTAAGTAACATCAAGACATGAGCTTAAGTAATCATGCATTTTTATCTTTGTAAAGAAAAGATTGGAAGGGCAAAAGAAATGCAGGTTTCCTTTTCTGTAAAATGCAGCAATAAAGCACTATTCTTCTGCTGTTATTTTTCATTTTCATGGAGAATGTAGCTCTTGAACTTACATGGCTTTAAAAACATTCTTTTTCATTTAAGTGATGTCTTAAAAGCTTCTCTGCACAGAACTTAAATGATTTTCAGCAGAGATTTTTTTCCTGCGTCCTTGGATCAATTTCTGATTCTTTTAAGACATGTTACCCACTGTGATATTAACGTATCATTATAAGAATTGTAGCAGCAGGAGACTGCTTTTCTCTTCCTCTAGAGAGGTAAAAAGGATGTGTGCCTACATTTTGTATGAGAATTTCCTTGACATCCAACTTACACTCTTGGTGATGTAAGTGGTACAGTAGCATCTCTTCACATAAGTGGGCCTCTAATGAACTCAAGGATATGTAAGCAAAACATAAATTTATATGTATAACTCTTGCATCCAGTTGTTTATAGTTGTTTCAGGTTAACAAACCACAAACCATATTCATTCAATAAATATTTGTCCTGAACACTACCTTTGGCCTTGAGATTCACAGTAAATAAGACACCAGGAACCTTGAGCAACTACAGGTGCAATAAAGGGATAAAAACATGGAAGCAGCTAGTTTCCCCCAAAAGCATGCTTGACCATATTGTGGGATGGACATAAGGTGCTTTAAAATCAGACAAAACGGAAAGTAAAGACTGTAGCATTGGAGGAGTTGACGAGATGGCTTCCTCAGGAGATGATGACTCCTGAAGTGGGCCTCAAAGAATCAGTCAAATCGGCGAGCAGAAAGAGGCCAATGAGATCAAAGAGAAACGTTCTGACAACCCAAAGGTGTGAAGGCTGCATGCAGAATCCATCACAGACCCACAGAAAGGACTAGACTGGTTTCCAAAGGGTCATGTAAATCCCAAAGCTTTGGAAGGACATTTAGCACAGCAACAATTCTTTCCTGTCCCTTCACTCAAGCTGGGGATCTCCTTCCCCTTTGTCCCTCAGTTGAGATATTAATATGACTGACTCTCACTGTGACTTTGCTGTATCATGACACTACACTGTTTGGTGGATAGGAAGAGGGTCTCAACCTCAGCAGCCAGCGTGAAAAGAAAGTAGACTGGATGTATCTATTCTGTTGAGAAGGGGACAGACACAGCAAGCAAAATGGGGGTGAAAGATGAAACTAGAAAGTTATGTGATGGCGTAATGCCACAGCAAGTCTTCGGCCTCAGAGAATATTCTGGGTAGCTTTTCTGAGAACAGAGGAAACATGGTTACTGTGTTTCACCCAAATCTAAGTTCTTATTCCTCATCATAATATACATATCAGGAATTATATCACTTGGGTTAATGCAAATTAATTTTTGCTTTCTTGGGGATATGGGCTATCTAGATGAGTCACAATGACTTGTTTTCATAACTAGGATAGAGATGGCTGTCCATTATTTTCTCCAAATTCAGTGAAATTAATATATTCACTCAACTTACCTTCAAAGAGTTCAAAGTCTAAAGTCACAATCAAAAGTGACTGTCACAACCTTCAACCACAGTTCTGTTACCTTTCAGTAATGGTGAAGGCTAAACAAGCACCAAATGTTAGGAAGATCCCGTGATTCTTTCTACATTTCTCTGTCTTTCTAAACTTCATGTTTAGAAATCAAATTAATGCCAACAAAGTGAGTTAAGTCAACACATAATCCCTCTCCCATGAAGACCACCAAGCCATTATTTGTCTTGGCCTCTTCCTTTGAATAGGGAAGATGTAGGCTATGTGGACACTGAGTTTCTTCTATGAGGGAAGGAAGATACTCTTTAAGAAAAAAAAATTTAACATAATTATGCATAATAACTTCAAGTTTCCCTTCTTAGAAGGGAAAGAATCCTAAGAAATAAATAGAGGGTCAAGCTCTATCAGCTCTGTGGCAAATTCCCCCTCAAAAGCATCAAGTGTATAAAAGTATGCAATGCAATTTTAAGAGTTATAATAATATTGACTGGCCATTTCAGAATAAAGCCTACATCAGAAACATGGAGGCTCTTTAAAGATACCTGCTCTGGGCTATAATTATCCACATTTGCCAAAACCTTGATTTGTCACAGAAAGCAGTTCTCATTTGAATAGTCAGTCAACAAGAAAATTCGTGCAGATGATCTTTTTCTCTCTGTCCCTCCCTCCCTCCCCACTCTTCCCCCCACCCTTTTTGTCTTTGCAGTATCTCGCGGACTTTAGAGTCTATTCTCCCAAACACGTATCCTATCTGACCTTTCCCCAAGTTCTGCTTAGATATCTAATTTTCAAATGCCAGCACCCACACAGCAAAGGCAATAAGGTAGACTAAATGTGTTCTATTAGGTAAGTGAAAGAGAACGCAACGGGGGAAAAATAATAAAGCTGATTAGGGCAGTGTCCTTAAAAGCCTGTTCCCAGAGGCAATGTTGGCTGCTGTCGCAAGCAGCTCAGGTCACCGGAGACAGTCAAGTTGTAAGGCCGTAGGAATGAAAAGCTGCAGCCCTCTGAGCACAAGCAAGGAGCCCCTCTCGTTATACAAATAGAAGCGACTCAGCTATGCATGCCCTCAGACTGAGTTCCATGTGCCACTGCATCTCAAAAATATCCATCTGTTCCAAGAGAAGAAACAGGAAGTTTTGTTAATTATTTCTCACAAGCCACTAGTTAGGTTTCAGAATAGTCACTAATGCCATCTTTCCTGAATAAATTTAAGAAGAAAGTTACAAGATGCAGCTCAGGAGATAAGCCTTCCATTACCCCTCTTAAATGAACCAAGCCTATCAGGGGCCCAACTACACACTCTCTGCCTCTGAACCCATTCCTGTTTCCTTGGCACTCAACACACCACATTATTTTCCTGTAAACAACTTTTTCTCTTATAACATCGATTGATAAAGCAGTAGTACATTGGATATATGCAAAACACTGCCCACTGCGCAATCATTTGACAAATATTTTCTGGTTGCTTGTTTTCAGCACAATTTTGTTTCTATATTCCATTAAACTATTTCACAAATTTGCCCAACACTAAAGAAATACATATGTAAAGTTTTTGTTGATGTTATTAGCTAATTTAAATCAGTACCTAAACCTTTTTCTGCAGTCTGATTATGTTTTCTTAACTAAAACTCCACACCAGAGTACTATAATGGCATTAAGGTTACATATGCCCAGTTGGCCTCTTGCCATTATTCTATAAATCATTGCCAATTATGCCAATAAAGCATCCTGGGCAGTGATTGATTTCTTAGTTATGCAGTCAGCTGTTCGACATTTTGTTCCCTTCTAGTGTCTCAATCACACCCTAGTTTCTCACATCATGTTGGTTTATATTTCCCCATAAGAGACATTTGTACACATCTGCTGGGGGAAAAGAGAGGGCAGAAACTCGGAGGGACCTCATTAATTCCATTTAACTGATAGGAAGAAAATAACCCAGACTGGTGAAAATTCTGAACTGTGAAATGTTTCAAAGAAACGTAGACTCTTTGAGATGGCTCAGCCGGAAAGGGCACTTGCTATGGAGCCTGGTGGCCTGCACACCACATGATCTGAGTTCCATCCATAGAACACACATGATAGAAAGCTAGAGCCAATTTTTCTGACTGCCACATGAGCATCATAGCATGCGTGCATACATATACATTCCATGAGAATGTGTGTGTGCGTACACACACACAAGAATAATTAATTAATGCAACACTTTTTAAAAATGCAAAATACTTCCTCCTTTATTTTTTGTATATTCATAGTAACTCTTAGCCTAATGAAGGCTCAGATTTTCTTTTGGGAAATGGGGGCAAAGGATCAGGAGTTCTGTGTCTTTGGCACAGAGAGAATTTGAAGCCAACCTGAGCTACACAAAACTCTAAAGAAATATACCCTAGCCTTGCAAAAAGAAATCATTGTTTAAAGAGCTCAGAGTCTGTGAAATATGTGTGTGTGTGTATAATTTATAAAATGCAACAAAATTTAATAACATATGAATTAACTCTATGGCTTTCTATGGATTATTCCCTGTAAACCTTACACCATAGATTTTGTGTCTATATTTAGTTAGCTAGTTCTTGTAGGGCTGAAGATTGAATTCAGGAGGTGCATATGCTAGACAACCACTATAGCACTGACTGACATCCCCAAATCCTCACATCAGAATTTAATTCTCAGTGTGAAGTATGAAGAGGGCAGAGACTTAATCCACCAATGTTGTTTTGAGGTGGAGCTTTTGGGAAATAACAACAATTAGATAAGGTGACCATGGTAGCATCCCCATGATTGAGTACTGGAGACTTTGTAAGAAAAGAGGTACTCTGCCAATTGAGAAAGCCATCGCTAAAAGCTAAATCACATCCCATATACCACCAACACTGAGAGTCAAAATAAATGGCCTCTTTGCTTAAACTGTTCTCAGACTGCTATTGTATTATTGGCAGCACAAATTAGGCTACTCTTACTGTTAATTTGGTTCAGTTCTTCTCTAGAAAAAAGAGGCATATTTCCTGCAATCTTTGCCTCAATCAATTTTTCATTTCCTTCTAATTAATTGCTTACCAAAACTCAAATATGTTTTTGATCAAATGACTCAATTATGGTTTTGCTCCAGAACTGGATATTTTATATTTTTCAGAAATCAACCTTTAGACTTATACAGAAAACAAAATAGAGTAGAAGTTCCAATCTGGGATTGGAACCCAAGACCTTGAAGTTAACCAGTTCTGGGTTCCAATCCCATATCAATCCTTTACTGGCCCCATAATAATCATCTATTAATTCAGTCAACCATTACATATTGTGCAGCTACTCTGCCCTGTGGATAAAATAATGAGACTGCATTAAGGTCCCTGTACCCTGAAGGTTAATACTTATGGGAGATAACCAGGTGAAGAAACAGAGTAATTTCAGATAATGTTAAAGTTATAAATCCTAAATAGAATGAGACTTTGGATGGCTAACACATGTCTGTGGTGAAAGATCTCAAAGGGCAGATGCTGGTCACCATGGAACAGAGCAGGGCTGCTTACGCGGAGCCTAGAATGGGGATGAGAATTCAAAGCAAAAGGAATACCCAATAGCAGCAAGTTGTAATAAAACGCGTGTGTTTAAATGCAAGAAATAAGGCCATTGTGCCTGGTTTCATATGTGAAATGGGAATAACAATGACATCAATTTTACAGTTACCATTGGAGATTTTATTTGCAAAGTACCTCAGCAGTACCTGTCACGTCTTAAACACTCAGAAAAAAATATAAATGTCACCATTATCACTATGATTATTATCCTTAGAGCTGATGTTTGGGGAACTAAAATCCTGTAACTAATCTAATAAATATGAAGTGTAAGGAAGTTATCTACTCAGAACTATGAACACTGCCAAAGAAAGCCAGAGAATTGTGTTTCTCTGACATTCCTGAGCTGAGGTTTGCATTCTCACCTCTTAGAAGCAGACATTGTGCTGACTTTAACACATCTGTGAAGATGTCTTTCAGCCAAAACATGACTAAAACACTGTAATAGACACTAGAACGGAAAGGCGCACTACAGAACTGTAGAAACACAATAAAAATTGATACTGCGGGCTGGGGAAGCAGCTCAGTTAGAGTGCTTTCCTTAGCATAC
Source organism: Chionomys nivalis (assembly GCF_950005125.1). NCBI lineage: Eukaryota > Metazoa > Chordata > Mammalia > Rodentia > Cricetidae > Chionomys > Chionomys nivalis. Next base: position 50,771,845 of record NC_080103.1, on the reverse strand, counting down.
ACAAGATTCTAGGCTTTATCTCTGGCATTTCATAAATCAGACATAATGGCCTGACAATAATCCTACCTCTTGAAAAGCAGAGGCAGGAGGATCAGAAGTTCAAGGTCAGTGCTGGAGAGATGGTTCAGCAGTTAAGACTGCTTGCCATGTTTTTTGAGGACCTATGTTTGGTTCCCACTACCCATGAAAGTGGCTCACAATTGTTCAGGAAATCCAAGGCTTTCTTCTGGACTCCACAAATGGCTGTGTGTGTGTGTGTGTGTGCGCGCGCGCGCACTCTGCATATTATAAATATAAAAATGCATCAACATATAAACTGTGTCTTAATGTCACATCACTATGGTCTACATTAAGTGTTCATAGAACACTTTCTGAAAGAGCAGCTAGCGTGCTAATTGACCCACACATGATCAGATTCATCAGCATTCCTCTTAACATTTAACTTTAAACCACCCCCGGGTGATAATCGGCTCCATCACACTTCTTCATAATCATTGCCCTAATATTTATCTAGGCCTAAGCTACTTAACTCTTCCAAACAATAAAAATATCTGCATACCAATAAAACTACTTTCAAATATAATTCAAATCAAATAGATAAAACCCTCGGAGAAAATACAGGCATGTTCTAATTCTAATTAACAGAAGTCAATTTCTTTTTAAAGTTAAGAATGCTACTTGTCCAGAGATAAAAACTTGGAAGCATTCACTAAATTCCCTCACTGGGTTCTTTGAGATCCACAAGTCACAGAAAAAACATAATAAATCAGGTCTGGAGGATGGCTCAAAGGTTAAGAACACTTGTGCTCTTGCAGAGGACCGGGGTTCAATTCCCAATCCACATGGTGGCTCACAAACACTCTAACTCCAGTGGGTCTCTGACACCATCAACTCCCAACACCCATGTGGTAGGTCTGATGACCACTTCTGACCTCTGCAAGCGCACACATGGTACACATACATACATATAGGCAAGACACTCATACACATAAAGTAAAACCAATAAATTTAAAAATGTCATCTCACTTCCACTTAAATATCTTAAAAATCAGAAACTTTAAAAAGAAGAAAAATAAATTAAGGATGGAAAAGAGGGAGGGAGGGAAGAAAGAAAGGAGAGAGGGAGGAAAGTAAGAGAAGAGGGGAGGGGAGGGAAGCGAAGAGAAGGGAAGGAAAAGGAAGGGGAGGAGAGGGAAGAAAGGATATGAACAAAATAAATTAGTTTGGGGTTAAAATCCAGAATATTAACTGAGTATGATTGAGCATACCCTGAGAGGTAAAAATAAATGAATAGTATCTCTTTCATTACACTCTCCCTCCATTCCACCCCCAACTCAATCATCTTATTTCCTCATATTCCCCTCCCCATCCTCTGCCTTTTATATCCCCCTTCTCCCAGTTTACCCAGGGCATCTCATCTATTTCCTCTTCCCAGGGAGATACATGAGTCCCTCTTAGGGTTCTCCTTGTTACCTGGCTTTTCTGGGGCTGAGGATTATAGCCTGGTTATCCTTTACTTTGCAGCCAATATCCACTTGTGACTGAGTACATAGCATGTTTGTCTTTCTGGGTTTGGGTTACCTCATTCAGAATGATTTTTTCTAGTTCCATCCATTTGCCTGTAAATTTCCATGATGTCATTGGGTTGTTTTTTTTTTTCTGCTGAGTAACACTCCATTGTATAGATATACCACCTTTTCTTTATCTGTTCATAAGTTGAGGGGCTTCTAGGTTGTTTCCAGGTTCTGGCTATTATGAATAATGCTGCTATGAACATAATTAAGCAAATATCCTTGAGATATGATTGAGTACCCTTTGGGTATATGCCCAAAAATGGTATCACTTGGTCTTGAGATAGATTGATTCCAAATTTTCTGAGAAACTGCCATACTGAATCCCAAAATGACTGTACAAATTTGTATTTCCACCAGCAGTGAGGGACTATTCCTTGGGGTTAGGGAGAAATCTGGTGCCAGGGAAACTTCCAGGAACCCACAGGATGACCCCAGATAAGACTCCTAGCAATAGTGGAGAAGGCGCCTGAACTGGTCTTTTCCTGTAATCAGATTGGTAACTACCCTAGTTGTTATCAAGGAACTTTTTTACCCAATAACTGATGGAAGCAGATGCAGAAATCCACAGCTAAGCACTGGGCTGAGCTCCAGTTGTCCCGTTGAAGAGAAGGACTAGGGATTATAAGAGCAAGGGGGCATCAAGACCATGATGGTGAAACCCACAGAGACAGCTGACCTGGGCTAATGGGAGCTCACAGGCTCTGGACCAATGGCTAGGGAATCGACATGAGACTGACCTAGGCCTTCTGCATGTGGGTGATATTTGTATGGTTTGGTCTTTTGTAGGGTCCCTAGAAGTGGAACGAGGAACTGTCGTTAACACATGAGATAACTCTTTGGAACCTATTCCCTATGGTGGGATGCCTTGCCCAGCCTTGATGCAAGGAGCTTGGTCCTGCCTCAACTTGATATGCTATGTTTTTTTGACTCCCGTGGGGGGCCTTACCCCTTCTGTATGGAGATGGAGGAGGAGTGGATTGGAGGGGGGAAGAGACAGGGTGGGGGAAGGAATTGGAGGAGAGTAGGGGGGGAAACTGGTTTATATGCAAAATAAATAAATGACAAATAAACAAACAAACAAGAGAGAAGGGAGACAAATTTCCTAACAAGAACAGTTTCAAATAGTTTGTTATACATAGTTCTGACTACCAACAGATGAAGCAAGCATCCCCACTCAATGTGGGCTGTGCACAGACTGTCTTCTAAAGAGTGCAATCAAGGAAATGAGAGAAAGAATTTAAAAGAGAGAACTCTGGCCACCCACCATTAGCCTAGTCACCAAGGCTGGCACCACAGCCATGTGGCATCTAATAAGGCATCTTACAGAGTCCTCTGAAATTTGATGTGTCAGGAAAGGGGCTCCACTCCTGAAGTCTCCTTTCCCTGAAGTCTAGTATCATTCTGGACAGGAGAAAAACATCAAACAAATGCCAAGTGAGGGATATTCTACAAAATTTCTAAGACTTCATCAAAACTGTCATGATCATTTTTATTAGACGCTCAGAGGTGATGAGAGGTTATGGAATGAGCCCAGTCAAGTAGGGTTCAGGGAGAGATACTAGCCAAAGGCAAAATGGTGTCCTGGACAGAAAAATGCAACAAAAGAGCGCTGGGTGAAAGCTAAGAAAATACGAATAAAGTACGGTCTGTGGTATTTTTTTAAAAAGTAAAAAGGAAACAATGGCTACTCCTTACATAGCTTTTGACATGCGACTACATAAACTTAACTAAATCCTATTATTTTCACTGATGGACTTTTCCTAAGCTATTGGTTAACAGCATAAAATTACTGTCAGCAGCTGAGGGACTGCACTTAAGAAAGCGTGGGCATCATCCACACTATCCACACAAATGGAGAGCGGACCAGTTTCTTGTCTGTGGAAGTTTGACTTCCTAGGAAAGAGGTAGACATCCCTGCTGGAGTGTGGTCTATAGGGTATTTAAGGGTCTCACCCCTGCAAAGGGAAAATGTCAGAGGCAGAGCAGGGGGAGAAGATAAAATGCTTACCCAGATGTCAACCTCAACCAACTCCACTGGGAGCTGTTGGCGTTGTCCCTGGGCCAAGATGGCCATGCTTCCTATGAATGACAATGATTTGCCTGATCGCCTGCCTGAGAGCCACACAGAAGAAGCTCCTCCAGGTTGCCCACACTCGTGGGCCCTGGTTCCTCATAGGCGGCTCTGCCCAAGCAAGGCCCACGCGGTTGCAGTCACACTAATTTCATCTGGCAAGCTTCTCCCTTTCCACTCATGTGTTCCTCGAGGAGGTTCAGACCGTACTACTAGAAATGCGGTTTATCTTCCCGTTTGGAAGCCTTTCTTGGTCATCAAAGCTGTTTTAGTAAATTGCAAAGACCCTGCCAAAGAGGCAATTTAAACCCATTTTCCACAAATCTTAGTGGACCTTTGCTGATTATAGCTCAAAGCAAAGACGAAAACACTTTGAAAGAGAAGTGGCGCACTAAAGTAGGAGGGTGCCCATGGAAGCGTTACCTCGCAGCCCAGAACCCCTGTCAATCCTGCCCGTTTCCCATGAGGAGGCAACTCTCCTCACCTTCCAACTTGTCATTTAGCACCCTTGAGCTCCTAGGAAACAACATAACGACATTTCATGAGCCGTCACGTGGCTCGTAGCTGCACTGCGGTACATTAAAGCAGAGCATGGAGTTTGAAACAAATTTCTTACCAACTGGATATATTTATTCTCACTCAAGTCTTCCTGGTTCGGGGGCATAAGACCAGCAGACGCCACACCTAGCATTCTATCCACTGTTTGAGAGACAAAGTTTAGTCCTCGCCAACCATGAGCTCCCACAACCATAACTGAAGATTTAATACAAGCCCTTGTACTTACAGATGTCAGCGTGTATTGAAGAAGATGTGAAAATTACTGGAAGCCAATTTACAGCAGCTGGAGCAAATTAGGGCTCATTGCAAAAAAAAAAAAAAATTTTTTTTTAATTTAAAGAAGGAAGTAATGAAACACCCAGCTCTAGGCAAACCATATGTGTGAACCCACATCTTTATTAATGGAAGTGAGCATTGTGTTAAAGGCAATTTAGTTCCTGTAGCAAAACTCAATAAGGATATGCACTAACTTGTAACCCTTGAGTCTCAAGGTGAGTTTCCAAAAGGTATGTAGTGACTCAGGGTGCTTTCTCCAGTGGCCTTACACCTACGGGCTTGACAGATGTCCGCATTATTCATTCCACTCCCAAAAGATCACTTTGATATATTTTTTTTTGAAATCTGGAAAAGGTTACATCTTATTTTACTACAATTAGGCAACTTAATTAGCTCTAAAGAATATTCTGGGTGGTCATTAAGATGGCTCCGTGGGTAAACAAGCATGTCAGTAAGACTGACCCATTGAGTTTGATGCCCAGAAGCCACATGGTGGAAAGAGAGAACCCACTCTTGCAAGTTGTCCACCTGCATGCCATGTGTACTTCGCAAACATATAAGTAATAAATACTAAATCTTTTTAAAGAAAGAATACAGAAGGGCTGGTGAGAAGGCTCAATAGAGAAAGTACTTGAACATGAGTTAGAATATCCAGTATTTGTGTAAAATATGGCACGGCAGCAAGCTCCAGGTTCAGCGACACTTGGTCTCAGACAACAGGTGGAGAGCCAGATGACACCTGACATGACTTCTCGTCTCCACATCTACATGCACACATGTGTGTGCATCACACGTGCACCGACTCTTCAGTGCTTTAAAAGAATATTCAGAGGATTTGGCATAGGTGTGTGGGGTGGAACTGGCACGGAAATTATCAAACTAAAATCTAAAATATTAGTAACAGTCTGATGGCTACCTTCTAATCTACACAGACTCAATATTTCCATACATATGACAAGATATTTGCCAGAGAATGTGGTATCTCTGAGCAAAAACAAAAAAGTCAAAGCAATGTTCTTGCTTAGATGGAGCCCAAAGACAAGCTTTCAAATGACAAAAGTTTGTATCAGCTCTACTCATCCACAATGGGAGTAAACCACCTTACATAGCAGCTCATAAAGGCTGACGTACCCCAGGCCAGTGGCTAGGGAGTCACATTGTAAGTTTTAGGTCTTGCTCCGTTCTCAGGTTAGCCCAGCCATTCACCACTTGCATTTGTTGGTTCACTGGGACAAAAATAGAAAAATCATTGTGGATGAGACAGAAATCAAGACTTATTTTTCAATTAAGTTTCCTTCCAAGTGCCTATGTGCATGCTTAATTTCTTCTGGTGAAATTTAGGGCTCTCTAAATGAATTTTTCCTAGATGAAAACAAATCAGCTTTCCAAGTATCTCTTAAAATGACTCAGTTGTTGACTCTGCTTACATTTCAAATGTTTTATTATCAACTATAGTTCATCATCATTGTGAATTAGGATATCACTGTGAGGGGCTAGATAGATGGCTCAGTAATTAAGAGCACTGACTGCTCTTCCAGATGACCCACATGACAGCTCGCAATCATTGGTCGCTTCAGGGGATCCAAGGCCTACTTCTGACTTCCTTGGACACCAGGCAAACACATGGTGTATACATATGCATGCAAAACACCTATCCATGCAAAATAAAAACTGTTTTTAAGATGTCACTGTGGTGGTTTGAATGAGAAACGTTCCCCACAGATGCATGTGTCTGAGCACTCGTTCCCAGTTGGCAGCACTCAGAAGCTTAAAACTCCAGACCCATTTTCAGTCTGTTTCCTCTGTTTTCTGTCCATGGTGAAATGTGGACTCCCAGACGCCTGTTCATGCTGTCATGCCTGCTACATGCTGCAGGTGTGAGCTCCCAGATTCCATTCATGCTATCATGCCTGCTCCATGCTGCCCGGATTTCCTGCCATGGTGGATTCTTACACCTCTGAAATCATAAGCCCCAAACACTTTCTTCTATAAGTTGCCTTGATCATGGTGTTTTACCACAGAAATAGAAAAGGAACTAATACAGTCACCAAAATGGCATTGGAAAAGATGCAGATTGCTCATTTGGTCCTGTTTTTGTAAGGTACCCACAAGAGTAGAACATAATTCTTACAACACTTTAATTTGTTACTAGTAATAGTAGTATGCTTCCTGATCCACCACAGTTGATATTTCTTTTTATCCCCTGTGATTTAGGATTAAACAATGAGATTTTAACACAAAGATTTACTTCTTAAACAGGGATTGGAGGTTCTCTGATTCTTACAAATGCAGGCTGCTTTTAAATATTTGAGGCTAGTAGGGCAGGTGCGGGGAGCCACCAATCACTAATCATCTATACACATCTCCCTGGGACACTCCATTACCAAGGCAGTAAAAAAATGATGGCGCTTTTGAGTATAGCATCAGTATTTATATACTGTAGATAGTTTTACTGTTGAACATGTTATTATGTTTATGCCTAGCAGTTATGTATCAATGTTCTCTGTTTAGTAATGACATACTAGAGGAGAATACTTCTATGGCAAACTGGTTAGAGATAATTTGCACATGATCCTCATCATGAGACGGACAGCTAGACACTAAAAGCCCCAGTAGCCACAACATTAAATAATTCCTTGTACATTTCTTAGTGGAGCATTAAGATACCGAGTTCAGCTAATTCATGATTTAGTCTATCCTTTGCTGTGCTACCTACCATTAAGTGTGTTGGCTTTCCATGTGTGCTTTTAATTATTTTACATGAGCCGGGCGGTGGTGGCGCACGTCTTTAATCCCAGCACTCGGGAGGCAGAGGCAGGTGGATCTCTGTGAGTTCGAGGCCAGCCTGGTCTACAAGAGCTAGTTCCAGGACAGGAACCAAAAGCTACGGAGAAACCCTGTCTCGAAAATCCAAAAAAAAAGAAAATTATTTTACATGATTAAATATACATGTATTGTATGTAGATTTTGAGTGCTGCCATAAAGAATAGGGGGCACACCATTGTGAATTGTGCAGTTCCCTTGCAAAGTAGGCCCTTTCTCTCCATGTGTGTGGCACAGAGTTTTTAAACACACAGCATACACCTATCAGAAGTTTCACTACTCTGTTTTATTAAAAGCATGGAGGGTGTGATTTCCAATCCTTTATAATTTCCGGATTACTAATTAAATTGCTTCAATCATGTCAAAGGGACTTTTTATCACTTAGAATATTAGAATCAGCCCTTTTTGGAGAACAAAGTCAATCAGAAAACCTCTAAAAGCATGAAAAAGTGTTTCCTGTGTTCAGATGACTTAAAAGGAGCTCAAAGGAAATTCACCAAATTTAAATAAAAATTCATTATCATAAAAAATAAGGCTGCAAATGAAAGCCAAAGCAGCTAGTACCCAGAAAACAACCCTGTGCTAAAAGGCAGCCATACCCCATCTTCTGTTACTACAGAGGATGCCCCTTCGTCTACTTACACGCATAATAACTCCTTTATCCAGTGTGATCATGAAATAAGGCGTCTTGATTAATATATTGAACTAGAGCAGTGGTTCTCAACCTTTCTACTGCTGTGACCCTTTAATACAGTTCCTTATGCTGTGGTGACCCCTGAACATAAAATTACCATCATTGCTACTTCATAACTATTTTGCTGCCATGATGAATCATAATGTAAATATCTCATATTTCCAATGGTTTTAGGTTACATCCCCCACAAGGGTTGTGACCTACAGGTTGAGAACCACTGGACTAGAGACATAAGGATCAATGTTCTAAAGCACTTCTCTGTAAGAAACACAGTCTTTCTTAGTTCTCACAATGTGCTATGCTTACATCCCTTTTCAGAAATGAAGAGTAAGTGAAGTTATAGGTTACAGAATGTAGTAGTTTGAATGTAATTGGTCTTGTAATCTCAGGAATGGCACTTATTAGGGGTGTGGCTTTGTTAGAGTGGGTGTGGCCTTGTTGGAGGAAGTGTGTCACTGTGGGGGTAGGCTTTGAGGTTTCTATGCTCAGGATACTGCCCAGTGTCCCAGTTGATTTCCTATTGGCTGCAAGATGTAGGACTCTCAGTTACTCCTCCCAGCGCCACATGCTCCCTGCCTTGATGAGAATGGACTGAACCTCTAAAACTGTAAGCAAGCCCTTCAATTAAATGGTTTCCTTATAAGAGTTCTCATGGTCATGATGTCTCTTCACAGCAACAGAAACCTTAACTAAGACACAAGAGCTATATAATTTTAACCAAAGTGCTTCAAAAGCCTCCACTGTTTCATTCTTCAAAATAAATGCATATGTCATATTGTACACATACTATTTTCGAGAAAACTACAGTATGATCAAAATAAATTTGGGTTAAGAAAAAAACAATGTATTATCTTTGTAGATTTGAAAAATATTTTTGTCATGCTTCAGGGTCATCATTACATACATTATTTTTATATGTATATGTTTTAATTTAACACTGCATATAATGAAGAGATGGTTAATGCATATAATGGTGACCCCAAAGCTTGACAAAAATCCTTTCATTTCATATTATATATTTTATAATATATAATGAAAGGATAAAGTAATGCTTATGAAATCAGAAGTACTATTAATATATTTATGATTAATGGCAAGCCAATATGTTTATGCATGTACATTTTTTCCTACAGAGACAAGCTGCAGACTTGCAAAATGACTAATCCCATCATGATTGTTCATATTACTATATGATTTCTCATTAAGCTTAACTGTGCAGACCTTGCTGTGTATTGCCCTCACAAGACATTGAATTTACTGAAACAAAGAAATTCCAGAACATACAGGATCCATGGCTAATGTCCAAATCCTCAGAGAACTACTGCTTTTAATTGTTAATTATGGAATGGCCTGAGGTAACCCATAATATCATCTGAAGGAAAAGATTGCTTCATTTGCTACTTTTCTTAATTCTCAAGTTAAAGGTGACCCTAACCAAAGTCACTTTCAGCACATTATTCCCAGAGGTTCCAAAGGAGAATTTGGATTTTTTTAAGATTTTATTTATTTATTTATTTATTTATTTATTTATTTATATGAGTGTTCTAGTTGCAGGTATGCCTGCATGACAGAAGAAGGCATCCGAACCCATTATAGATGTTTGTGAGCCACCATGTGGTTGCTGGGAGTTGAACTGAGTACCTCTGGAAGAGCAGCAAGTGCTCTTAACCACTGAGCCATTTCTGCAGCCCACAGAATTTGGATTTTAAAAGACTTAATGATTGGAAGTTTTCCTGCCCCAAATCCTCAGCTTTCTAGCAATAGCCTGTTTGACCCAGGCTACGCGCTGAAGGGAGAGCTGCAGGACAGCAAGGTCTCCTCTGCAGTTTATAGTTTTCATAGCTGACTAATCAAAGTATTGATTTCCTTTGCCCTGAACTTGGGTCTCAGTGTACAGTGTTATCCTAAGCCAAGCACAGTTTTAGTCATTTCTCTCTTTAAGTGTCTTGTGTTTCTACATTGCAGTGGAGAGCGAAGAAAGGCAAATTGTGAGAGAATAACAAATGTGCAATCTATGCATATGCATACTTTAAATTGATCCAGAGCCATTGGTATTTTCTCATCGAATTCCATTTTAAAAGATATAGATGCCATAGATAGAATGTCTTCCTCAAGTGCTTAGATATGAACATAATAAGTAAGTTCTTCTGATTGATAGGGACTTCCAGAAAGATTCCCTGCTTAATCTGTCAACAAAACTAGGAAATATGCAGCAGTTAATAACAGAGAAAGAGGAGGTTTGGTTAAAAAAAAATAGATCTATTAATGGTCTATGTTTTCAAATGTAACACATGTAGAAACTAATTGCACACATATATGTACACTATCATCACTTGTAGTCAAAAATACCATATCTGAAACTTAGAGCATATTTTAAGTTTCCGGTTTCAGTCACATTAAAATACAAAGGTAACAGGAGGGAAAGAAGGAGTAACCATTTGTTAGGGTACCTGTAACAAAATTAGCAGAAAAGCAACAGAAATCTATGTTTTTTCACTTCTGTAGACTACAAGTCTGTGGTCAAGCTATTAGCAGTTGTCTTCTTCTGAGCCCATATCCCTAATTTATACATGGCCATGTTTAGCATGTCTTCTTCACTTAATCTTCTCTCTGTACATGACAGTACCTAAATTTTCTCTTCTTATGGAAACACACACCACACTGGATAAGGACCCACTTTAATAACATCTTTTAGGTCACCTACTGTTTCAACAACCTATCTGTAAGTGCGGTCAAATTCTGAGACACTAGAGAGAAACAGCCCAACCTCCACATAAAGGAACATGACAAATGGTACCTAAGTGCAAGATTGCCTATGCCCACTGGTGATTTGTTAGGGAATCATGTAGACTTTATTGAGCCATCGCAGAATGGAAAGTTAGCACCTAAGGTAAAAAAATTCAAGGGTGTTACCATGGCTACACTAACAAACATTAAAAGCAGTCTTAGAGGGTGCAGAGCAGTGGTGGAACACTGGTCTAACCTAGGAAAAGCTCCGAGTTCGAGGCCCAGTGCCACACAAATGAATCAATAACTGAATCATTTAATGGTTGAAAAGTTTGCTGTCTATTTCATAAACAGAAAAATAAGTTTAAGAAATCACATACTACTTATTCCAAATTTGACTTGTTTGTTCTAATACGCACTGCAGATACTCTGTTTTATTCCCTGTCATTATTGAGCATTGATTGCATGCTGTGTAGTAACAAAGCCCACATAAAGTCAGTGCTTTGTTTCCTGGTAAATGACAGTTAAGGTTAAAATGGGGTCTTTGGTTTTGCTTAGTTACTTCTAACTTCCATCGAGATTTGACAATACAAATTTTAGCAAGTTTTCAGACATAGCAAACATAGGTAACTGCACATACATATGTACACCATCACTGTGTGGAGTGAAAATATTGTGTCTGAAGCATGTGTGTCCTCTGTGCCTCCATGTATCCCATCATTATTAATGGGTGTCCTTTCCTCACTGAAAATAAATGGAGTAGCAACAATCACTATGGAAAGCTGGAGCCCTCTGGTAGTTTCAAATTTACACAGATTGTGCCACCTAATGTCTCTAAGGATTCATATTTGACTTTCTTCCTCGGCTCTGAATTTGAAGAACACTTATTTTTTAAAAAAAAAAAAAAAAAAAAAAACAGACCTATAAATCAAGCATTCTATCAAAGTTATCCTTCCTCCAAAAAGAAATGGTAAACAGACAGCCATGACTAATTGAGGTCCTCCCGGGCTTCCAACTGGTTGCTGGCAATTCTGTGTCATAAGTTTTCTGGTAGTTAAATCCAATTTTGAAAATGTCATCTTCAAGCACCAAAGCTTGGTAGGGAAATTGCAAAGGCCACAAAGGGAGAAATCGCTGTAATACACGTTGCCTCTGTTCAATCTTAATGGACTCCTATTACTCAAACAGACCTTGTGACTTGGAAAACCTTTGTCTGCATGAAATTGCAGAGTGGTTTGAATACAGCACAGATGCCACGGAAGGCAAGGATAGACATTTTTTCCCAAATTGAAAACATGCAGTGGTTGCCTAGCGCAGAGATAAAAGCTCAGCTGATGAAGTATCCCAAACTGACTGGTAAAAATCTAGAAAACAAACACCTCATCATTCCGCAACGCACTGCTAATCCTGAGCTCTGGCAGTGAGCGTTCTTCTTTGGAGAGCTGGCCTGCAGAAGAAAGTTTCCATTGCTCAGCTTCAGGAAAACTGTTGTTTGGATTTCTGAGTTCAATGAGAAGTCAAAATTAGGAAAAGGTTGGGAAGAGTTAACACAGGAAGCTTCCAGAGACCTCTCTGGATTATTAATCAGCCGGACAAGAACATGGCCTGTTTTTCATAGAATCTTTTTCTTTAAGTGAAACGAGGCTAGAATTGCCAGCGAACATCAATGCCGTGCAGAGAGAGCAGATGAGTTTAGAGTGAATGATTTCCCAGTTAAAGAGAGACCAACAGTGAGTTTATAATAAAATAATTTGCACACGGTTCGGAATATGACAATGCTAACTGTTCTTATGCCCCAAACAAAACTTCCCTGGTGTGTGCTTTGAGGCAGAACAGGCCACGCCCTAATATAGTTCTTCCCACCACATCGCCACAGTGCTAGGAAGGCAATTTTGTATTGGTCACACTTGTCCGGCGTACCCAAGAGGGCAGCGATTTGGAGGCTTGATTACACACAAGAGTTTTCAAACCAGTATTTTCAGCTGGAAATTCATTGTTCAATACCAGACGTTTAAAAGCAGAGGTGGTGTGGGGAGTCCTTTCATCTTCTGCTGATGGCTGATACTCCTGTTATGTGGAACTTCTGACACCGTTTTAATCATAGCAGAGCACTGACTCTCAACCTGGCTGTACAGTGAATATCCCAGGGAGCTTTAATAAACTGATAGCTGATGCCTACCTCTAGACATTTTGATTTAAGTGATGTGGGGTGTGGCCAGGTATTGAGAGGTTTGAAAGCTCCCCGTATGATTCTAAAGAGCAGATGGGGTTCAAATGGGATATAAGAAAGGAAAAAAAGAAAAAAAGAGGGAGAGAGAGACTCAGATGATATTTTGTCATTTGTAGCTACACAAAAGCTAAAATCTACATAAATAATTCACATTTCATTTTTAGTTGCATCATAACAACTACCCAAATCATTACAGGAAATGTGGAACAATAGGCTATTTGAACTGAAGAGAACCACAAAGTCATTTAGTCCTGAGATGCTTAACCAGGCGTCCTTGGACTTCTGGGAGTCTATTAGATACTACATGAACCATTTGAAAGTGTAGATACACGCAATTTTCTAGAAACAATAGCCACAGATTCTGGCAGTTTGTAGAAGGAGGCTCTGAACTCCAAAAGGTTAAAAAAAAAAACATTTACATCATCAAAAACATGGAGATAAAGAAATGAAATACCAAGTCGAAAACATAAAGCAGTGCATCCTTCACCATACCCTCCAGGACTTCTCAGAACCAACCTCTTAGAAGCTTTGCACATAGCCAATTAAAACCTCAGACAAATACATAAAGAGCTTCAAACAGATAAATGTGACCAAATCAAGAGCTTTGGCTGGTAACTGAAGCTTCCAGATCCAGAGAAGCAATAAAGTTCTTGAAGACTTCTCTAGTTTTCAGAGAAGGGATCCCAAAAGAATCCCTCTGACTAGGAATTTGCCAGGCATTATCACATTAACTGCAAACTCGGGAGATGGGCAAATGCTAGCATAGTGCTTCCACTGACATGCTGGAACCTCGATTCCATTTCCTCCAAGTTTGTATCATGCTTAATTCATGTCATCCCATAACCCCAGCAGATTGTGGGTCCCATGCATATTCATTGAGGATGATCTTGTGAATCTACAGCTGTTCATGAACAGGAGATTCAGAGATGTCACTGACAGGTCTACATAGCACACACACAGCACATTACAGCTCTACGTGGCAGCAATCAGAGGGCTTCTTTTTTAACAACCACCCTGCTATAAACAGAAGTGGCCTGGTTGAGTCACTAAACCAGAAAGTAGAACTTTAAGTTGTGCTTCCCAGTGTTTAGCTGTTACTAAACTATTGGGAAATACTTTAATCTCTGGCTTGTTCATTCTCGTTCTGTCAAACGTTAGCAAATTTTTTTCAGGTGTTCCCTCTGCTAAGGCAGGCATAATATTAGTTAAACACGTAAGACTAAAAGCTGTTCTATATTTGGCATCTACCGGTGGCCCTGCCAGAGAAGCAGCAGGTGACAACTGAAGTTCAAAGTGTCAGCACCCAGGGGACAAATCTCTGATAGGTGAATCTTGTATAGGAAAGGCCCCAGGATCACAGATCCCAAAATGTCTTTTGCTTTTGCTGTGCCTTTACATGTTTGTCCCTGCCATCTTTCTCTGGTATCTGGCATGGTGTAAAATGATGTGGGGAGTTTCCCACTGCCTGTAATATAATGTGTTTATCTCATGGAAACTTCCTACTCTAGTGGGCATTTTTACCTGTGGACTATTGTGAAGATGCTTTCTTCCTAAGCTGTACTGTCTAACTGATAATAATAATGTTAGTTTAAATAGAGTTTTGTTGATAAAAAAAATAAAACAAAAAAGTGTCACACAGAATACATGAGTTCCTATGGGGAAACCATATAGATTGTGTCTTAGGTTAAAGATTAAGAAAAACAATTGAGTTGGGCAGTGGTGCCACACGTCTTTAATCCCAGAATTCAGAAGGCCGAGACAGGTGTATTTCTATGAGTTCAAGGCCAGCCTGGTCTACAGAACAAGTTCCAGAACAGGCTCCAAAGCTACACAGAGAAACCCTGTCTCAAAAAAAAAAAAGAAAGAAAGAAATAAAAGCAAAGAAAGAAAGAGAAAGAGAAAAACAATTGAGTCCCAGTAGCCCAGATAGTTTAAATTCTTTTAATCTTAATATTGGGAAATGTGTTCACAGGTTTCAGGGTGCATCATATTTGAATCAAAGCATTGAAAATAAGTTAGACTAAGATGCTTTTGTAAAATAGCTTTGAGGGGGAAAACTCAAGAAGATAATCTAAAGTTTTAGAAAGGCACATCATTGAATGAGAAACTCGTTAAGAGAACAAGAACAAAGCACCCCAATTATCATTAGCTCATGTATCTTTCCTGCTAGGATTGGTTGATGACCAAAGGTGATGATTAATTCCTTATACTCATCTCTACCCTCAATCTCCTGATATAAAAAACTATTGGTGAGTTGGTATGCACCCTCAGGATTTAAAGTAGAGTTCATTGATTGTTTCTCATGTATGAAAGTTTATGTTGTGAATCCTTCAAGATTCCTTATAAGATTACCTTTCAAGATAAGTAATAAAATGATTGGTCCTTTCTTTGTAAGTGCGAGATCAGGTTCAGTTGCTAGAACCCACAAAAAAGAGATGCACTGCCACCTGTAACTCCAGGTCCAGGGCATGAGACACTATCTTCTGGCCTCCATTGGGGTCTGTATACATGTATTGTACATGCAGATAAGAAGGCACACACATGTACACATAAGTAAGAAATAATTAACTGAAAAGCTAAAATTCTCCCTTTCTAGACTAAGCAACATCTCAAAAGCTTTCATATTCTCCTTCCTTACCTCAGTACCACCAGGCAAAACTGGAATTTTTCTGAAATTCAAAATCATGGCAGGCTCATTTATAAAATCTTTGGAGTGTTTTTGTTTAATTTCTGGTTTTGTTTTTCATCATTTCTTGGGTCGGCTTTACATTTACTTAGTGAAGCTTTTGAAAGCAAGAGCAGAAAACATTGCATTAATGAATAAAAGATGTTGAATATTTTCTTCCCATGTGCTTTGAATTCTTATTCCTATTGCAACAGTAGGTCAAAAATTAATATCATGAATTGAAAAATTAATATCATGGACTGAAATAAAGAAAGAGGAGGAATGAAAGGAAAGAAAATCAGGAGAAATGTAGAACGGCACTTTGACAGCTAGAAGCAGTTGGATGTTTGTTTATAAATAAGTATCCAGTTTACTCATTTTTTTTCATAGAGCATCTAATAGATATTTAACAGGATAACATGTGGCCTTTGGGAACTCATGTTATTTTATAATATGAAACACTGAATTAAAATGCAAGGCATATGGATTTTATTTAATGAATGTTATAAACATTAAACATTATAACTATTTATATGAAGAGGAGAGAGAAAATTGGACCGTTGGGCAAAGTAAGAATTGAATTCCGGATCTATAAGTTATGGAGCCACTGGGGAAACACATGCTAGAGACACACCTGAGGTGCCGGAGACACACCTGACATGCTAGAGACACACCTGACATTCTGGAGACACATCTGATGTGCTGGAGACACAACTGATCTGTAAAGCAAAGATGTCCTAAGTCAGAAGGTAAAAATTCAGAGTTGAGTCATATCCAAGGAGCAATAAAAAAAAAATCCACATCTCTACCAGGTTGACATTTGTGGAATCCTAAAGCCTAAGAGAATGAAAGGAAGTGAAGGTCATAACTGTGCATCATAATACCTGAACATTTTCTTCTCAGCTTAGGATGAAAATTCTGTGATGCTAGGAAGAAATTACTCACAAGACCAAAGTACTCCAGACATTCCTAAGAAACAAAAGGACAACCTAAAGAGTGGCCGTATTTCAATTCCACTCTTCTTCTTTACATGCAGCCATAGTCCAATAATTTGGAAAGTGCTTCAGATTTTCAAGAAAACCTGAGAATCCACACATGAACAAGAAGGAAGTGGCAAGTCAGAGCTCAAAATGGAAGTACTGCTGAGCACTGAACTGCGAACGGCCAGGATAAATGTGTGTCACCTGTTCCTGTCTGCCCTTTTTAAAGTGAGAGGCTCAAAACCGTTTGCCAAACAGAAAAGCACACATTCTTTTTTTCTAAATGTGTAGCATTCTGGGAGCTGAGGTCATGGCTGTGATACAGTGTTCTCTTAGCAGCCTGCGAGGTCCTGGGTTAGAGCCCCAACACCACATGAACTGAACATGGTGACAAACACCTGTAACCTCAGCACTTGAGAGGAAGAGGCAGAAGAATTAGGAGCTGAAGGGCACCCTTGGCTAAAGAGCAAGTTTGAATCCAGCATGAGCTGTATGAGATCGTGTCTACAATGTCAAGGGAGTGTGCCATTTTCAAGGTCTACATAGTTCTTAAAGAACAGACATATTTCCCCCACGTGGTTCTCATTCCTGAATTTCCCAGTTAGCAAATGCCTAGGCCATAGCCATAACTCAGTCAAGATGTGGAATTCAGCCTCTGCCTAGAATACTGCCAAGGGTCCAGCTAAAACAGCAGTTCTCAACCTGTGGGCCACAACCCTTAGAGAGGTCAAACGACCCTTTCACAGGGTCACCTAAGGCCATCAGAAAACAAAGATATTTACATTATGATTCATAACAGTTATGAAGTAACTTACCATTATGAAGTAACTATGAAAATAATTGTATGGTTGACGTCAGAACATTAGGAAGGTTGGGAACCACCAATCTAAACATTACCCATAAACCTAACATGAATGATTTTTGTGTTAGCAGAAGAAGAGGAACTAAATATTTTTCTCTCTGCCTTCTGCTTAAGTTGTCTGTCAAGAGAAACTGACCCTTCACAGCATCCCTTGGATTCCATGTGAACAACTGGACACCCAGGGAATTGGTTAATCTCAGGAATTCTAATCTAGAGTCCCATTTCTGCTCTGGGAATACTAGTCTGTCTTGCTATGAACTTTCACACACACAAGCAGACAGAACCATTATTATTATATGAATATATGCTTCTTCCTCATAGGTGGGAAAATTTGGGGGAGTAGATACCAAATAGAAGTAAAAATTAGAAGTGAATGGGACATGGATAAGGAGTAATGCGTGCCTATAAGGAAGGGAAAGGTGATAAACAAGAGTAAAGAGGAGATGAAAGCTGTACCCTGAAAGAAAGAAAACAGGATGGAGAGACTACAGAAATACTGAGGCTAAAAACTGCGACTTTGTCTCCTATTTAAAACACCATTGGTGCCTTTGCAAAAGTTGCTATCACTTCCCAAAGTTGAGTGCTATTTGTCTTACAGGTATCTTACTGGTTAATACATCTTTACAATAAACACTCGGCAGAGTGTAAAGGAACTGAAGAAATAAATTGAAATGGCTTTTAGTGGTGGCCTGGGTTACTAGATTGACAGCTCTGGAAATGGATGGCCTCTTTTTCTCCCAAGAAGAGATACACCCTGATAAACAGAGGTGTTCCTTCAACCACTTCTTCAATAAGCCCTCATCCTGATAAAGCAGCGGCTGAAGGGAGACAGGAGTAGTTACCTTTTCCAGACAGCTCTCTGCACACTGCTTAGGAACTGCCATTTTGCTCCTGGGTAAGGGTATTTTCCTTGGTACGAACCAAACAGGGCAATGCACTGATTTCCCTTGCAATGGTGAGCAGTCAATCAGATGGTGATAACATTTGACTACTCTGGCCTCCACTAGATCCAAAGCACCAGAACTCGGAGAGCAATAGGACTCGTGTTTCCTACCCCAATTTCTTACAGTCTAGTCTCCTCACAGTCTTCGGCACTAAATCAGGTAACGCAGTTGAGTCTGGCTGTTTTATCTAGTTCTCCCAAAGAAATTTGAAATGAGTACTCTGCCATCCATGAAATCAAATGAATCCCAGGGACATTTCTATTTATGCAACGTGAGGGGGTATCTTTCAAAAGAGAAAGAAAAGCATAAAAAAGGCATGGAATGATTCCAAGAGAAGGGCAACGTGCATTTTCCTCTCCTGAAGAAAAGCAGCAAGTATGTATGAAAAATTGAGGGGCGTGAGTTAAAGTGGAGTCTTAACATCATTTATTTATGTGCTGAACTTAAGAACTACTAAAATTGTTGTTGTCACGTGACCCGAAAATGAACAAAGACCAATATAATACCACTATCAGATTACAGTCAGGAGATGTTAGGAAATATAGGCTTTGTTTATCTCATACTTTTCTAAACAATCACACACAGTCTTCTTTTGTTTCAGGAGTCACTCAAGCATATAATAAGAGTTCCAACAAGTTGAAACCTCTTGTATCTGGTTATTTTCAGTGAGCCATAAATCTGCTGCCTCCAACTCAGTAGTTTTCTTACATTGCCAGGGAGGATTTTTTTTAAAGGAGTCATTGTTCCAGTTCTTGTTAGAAAAGCACTTCACGGTTTTCAGTCTTTCCCTGATGTTTTAGATACCTTAAACACCTGTGATGCTTTCCAGGTAGAGCGCACTCATGTGGGAGTCTGTCACTCTTTATTTTTCCCTGAGCTGTGTCTTCCTGGCTTCCCTCTCTCCTTGCACCCCACGTTCACATGTGCATTGTCTCATCTATGCTCAGTTTTTAATTCATTCATTTGTCCACACAGACATCTATCAGCATGTCTATGAATCTTCCCTTGTCTTATGTACGTGTTGAATCTAGCCTATCGGTGCATACATACACATACATGCATGGGGTTGCACAGTAGAAAAGGAACTAGAATAGAAATCCTGAATTCTGTATTCTATAACTATTGCTGCCACCCAACAAATGAGACCTGGAGTGAGACACTTGCTCTCCTTACATAAACTTCTGATACTGGTTGGTCTATGTCATGTCTAAGATTCTTTTATACATCCGAAAGTTTTCAGTTTCAATGCTGTGGTTGTTTGAATGCAATTGGCCCCCATAATCCCAAAGGGAGTGGCACTATTAGCTGTGGCCTTGTTGAAGTAGGTGTGGCCTTGTTGAAAGAAGTGTGCCACTGTAGGGGGTGGGCTTTGAGGTCTGTTTTGCTTAAACTTCCTCCAGTGTGACAGTCAGTTCACTTCCTGTTGCCTGTAAGATGTAGGACTCTCTGGTACTTCTCCGGCACCATGTCTGCCTGCATACCATCATATCCCACCATGAGGATAATGGACAGAACCTCTGAACTGTAAGTGAGACACCCCAAATAATTGTTTCCTTTTCTAAGCGTTGCTATAATCATGGTGCTTCTTCATAGCAATAGAAACTGTAAGTAAGACAAATGTCAGTTCAGTTATATGATACAAACAGACAAATCAATCCATGTAGTAACATTAAAAAGTTTGTATTTTTCTTTCTAAGTTTTTGACATTTACAGCACTTGTATACAGAAGCTCTTTCAAGTAAGACAAGAAAACGCAACTTCAATATTTGCGGAATGTTGTTAAATGAAGGGAAGGGTATTCAAAATGATGTCCAAATCCCATTTATAGACTAGTTTCTCTTATCTGTTTTTTCTACTGTGCACTTTAGGGTCTCTGATTAACCTCCTTCACATTGTTCTTTACCTGTTCCCTACACATTCAATGGAATTGCCGTCCTCAAGATTACCAAGTTATTTTCCAGATCCTTGTGAATTTTCCTCAGCATTTATTGACTATGATCGCTCCTTTCCTTCCTATGCCTTTTTCATCTACCACCTAATTTCTCCACCTACCTCACTAACCAATGCTTCCTTCCTGAAGCCCAGACTTGTAGATCCAAAAGACTCAAAGGTTTTGAAAACAAAGACTGCCTGATGTTTTCACCCAAGCTTTATATAACTAGAGCAGTTGATGTAAGCTGTCCATGTTATCAGATGCTATGTCAAAAACATCTTGTGGGTCATTGGATATTTCCTTCATACAGTACTTATTTCTAATCAACCAGTATATGACTCCAGAATCTTCTTACATACCGCCCCTACCATCATTCTCCTCCTGTGAGCATTGCCAGCTCCTCTATGCACTGCAACTATGTCTCTGCTCCTGTCAATGCTCTCTTAGAATTTGTTAACAATGTAAAAGAAGTGATCTTCTGAAAATCCTAGCTCAAGCCCATGTAAAGGATTGTCAAAGCTTTCATTTTAGCTTTTGAGGCTCTCCATGTTTGGTTCTCCATAACTTCTCAAATTTCCCCTCCTGCTCTCTACTTGGCTCACTCCTGTCCAGTTACACAGGCCTCCTCCTTATTTGGAGTGTTACAGCCAAGCTTGAAGAGGCGTGTGTAGCTTCTAAAGAGGCTTGTGTAACTAATTCTTCATGTCCTTCAAGCATTTCCTCATTTCTCATGTTTTCAAGGACTCCTACCCTAAACATCCTATTTTATATGGAGAACTAAGCCCCAGGCTCTTCTCATCTTCCTTACCTTGATTTACATGTCTTTTTCCATAGTAAGTATCACCTTCCAATGTTCTATGTACTTGTTTTATGCCTAGCTTAGTTTTTGCATCTTCATGTTGGAATGTAAGTCACAAGGGAAGAGATAATCGTTTTCTATTTGTTCATTAATTCATTGCCAGTACCTGAAACCATCCTAGACACCTGGCAAGTATTTACTAATTGACAAATGAATCAGTGAATGGGTAGATAAAGAGAAGAGTGGCTCCATAGTCATCATATTATAATAAACATCATATGAGGCAACCTATGTGATCATTAGCCCAATATAGCCTATTTTAATTAGCTAATCAATGCCCGCCTACCCCTTCCTAGTCATCTGACACTCCTGACTGATAGTGGGTCTTTGAAGTTAATTTCTCTCTATTGGAGAAATTCTTAACCTCCACCTCCTGGGATCCTCAGAACAAATAACAATCTTGCTTTGGAGAAACACAGAAATAAGAGTTTTAGACTCATTCTGAATAATTTAGAATAAATCCTAGAAAATAACTACCTCATGTTTCTGCTGAATGACTGTAAAAGAATTGATCAGTATCTAAGTGTTTAAGCCCTAATTATGTGCCAGACATCATTATAAAGTTTTATAAATTCATTCATTCCTTTCATTTAATCTTTATTCTGAAATGACTACTCTCTCTCTCTCCATTATTGGATAAGCTTCATGTGCACAACTGCCAGAAAGTAACAAAAAATATGAATGGATAAGAAGACTTAAAGCTAAAAGCGTGGCCATGTTAAGAAACGTTTGTGTTGACATGTTGAAGATCAAGTATGCAAGAGCAATGAAATTTCTCCAAAGTGAGCCTAGGGAAGACTTCTAAGAATAAACCTAGTTTTAGCTGTCCAGCCACAGTTGGCATGAGAATGCACATATATTTAAATACACTTATTGTTTGGCTCATTGTTCCATCAGAATTTTCTTTTACTGTTCTTTTAAAAATATATAGTATGGCTAAAAATTTTATTAGCTTGACCATGGTCATCTCAGAATCATTTCAATCACTTTATTACCCTACTATTTCATTTCTATTATCCAAGAGAGTAAGGAGTCACTTAAAATAATACCCTTGAGGTCACCCTCTAACTGGTTCTATTCATTCCAGACTACTAAAAGTCAAAGACTTTCACTTCCCTGAGACTGTGTTTATCTGTTCAGAACATACCTGGTGGAAGTCTACTGACTTGTAGGCCCATGTTACCCACACAGACGCACATACCACAGCCCCTTAGTCAAAGGATTTGGTCTTGGGCAGTGAAAGGTAAAACAACTCCATAGTTTAGATTTGAAACATGCCTTGTGAACCCCGTGTGTTAAAATCTTGATTACCACCTATGGCACTCTGGGGAGAGGACAAGGGGAAAGAAGTTGGATAAGGAGGGTATACTGAGGAAGATATTGGTGTCCCAATGCCTTCTTCTGTGTTTCTTTGCTCACCTGCTTGCCATGAGGTAAACAGGCTTTTACCACCAAATGCTCCTGTCAGCTCATGCCATCCCACTGCAAGACTCACCGAAAGAATATACACTAAATCTTCTCAGACCTTCCACAGCATCCAAGGCTGTGAAGACTGGGTCAGACACACAAGACACACCAGTGAGAGACACGCGGGGAAAGACCAAAACATTACAGAGAGGTGGGGCCTTGGAAGGTGTGTCCTAAAAGTCCCCAGAACACTAACCTTGAGCCTGGTCCGAAGAAGAGCCAAGCATCTCAAAGGCGTGCCAGGCAAGAGGAGTGGCTGATAAGAAAGCTCCAGAAGGTTTCAGCAGTGACTCCATCTCAGGAATCAAGCAAACTTGTCGGACCTTTTGACATTGCTGGACAATGTTGCAATCTACATAGTTCATGGTCAAGAACCTCACAATCAAAGTATTTTTTATTAAAAAGAAGTTTTATCAAAAAAAGAATCTCATAACTGAACTGGATTACATTCAAGGCCCAGAAGTCATGAGTTGGATATGGTTAGTAGGCGTTCACTTCTAATTGTGTTGTTTACCATTCAATGACCTTGAGAGAATCAATCTCGGAACTTTTTCTTCAAGTTGAGCAAAGGCTGAAAACGCCCCCCTGCTGCCTTAGTGTGTGGGCTCGAGTGAGTGCACGCAGGAATGCCCTACTGTGGTAAACAGTAATTGCTCCGAAATGAAGACTGATTAATGACTATTAGCCGAGACTAAGACGCGTTCCCTAATTTCCTGAGTTAGTGATCTTTTCATAACACTGCAATGCTGATTTTTGTAATTAACATTATCCTAATTTCATAAGGCCCAGATTTTTACAGTAATAAAATAAGATGCCTCACTGGAGTCCTAGGCAATTTACTAGGTCTGAATTTTTAAAATATGTTCCTTGATGACATGGTCACTCATACCAGGCGCTTTCCCTCCATGCTTCTGGTTACTCTCCATGCCTGGCACATCTGATTATGCGAAGATCTCTGTATGACCTTGAAGCTAACAAAACTGCAACTTTGGATAAACCAGCTTCTCAGTTATGGACTCAGCAGCTAACTGAAACTTGGAGCATCAAATGTATATCATCCAGGAAGTTAAAATAGGAACAATACATGCTTAATGCCTTGAAATACCCAGACTTTATTAGGTTACAGAAAATCTGTGTGTGCATATCTTTAAACATAGAGTTGTTATTGATAAAAAGTTTACATATTTAATAGACTAGCATAGTTATGATTATTTGGGTTGTTCAGAAAGTAGGTTTAAATAAATTTAAAAGAAAAAAAATAACTTCTGGAACTCAGCTGCTGGGAGTGATAGATATTCACAAACTCTTATCACAGCCAAGAATCAGTAAAGGAAGGCTACAGCCACACCATTCCCTGACTGGACATCTCTCTCCAAAGTAAACTGATGCTTCCTTGCCACAGGCCTGAACCAGATACAGCATGATCTAACTCCAAAACTGAGCAACTAAATTAGTTTCCTCAGTCCGGTTTTACTAACCATTATCACTATCCCGAGAGGTTGTCTGATCCCGGAGACTAATGGTCACTGAAAACTGTACTCGTCCTTCAGCATGTGTCTCCGAATTCCGCTGCCCTGTGTGAAGGGGAAGAAGCACACTGTCTCTCTGCACAGCTCAGTTTAAACATGGAGTCGTTTAGGCTGCAAGAACAATCAACATGTACTATCCAGAAAGCTCCTCTTGTCTGACAGGAACAGCTACAAATACCACACTGCGGACTGAGCTCCCAACCTGCTGCCGTGGCCCTCAGCACAGCAGTAAAGCCTCCAGTTCCTCAGGAGTTCATATCAAGCCCTGTCCCAGCCTACCCCTTCTCTATCCCTCCCAAAAAAGAAAGTAATATATTAAGGGTTGGTTAATACTAAAGATACAAACATTGTTGCACGACGTAGGATTTGCACTGGTATTTCACAGGGGGTGTCTGAACTGAACTGAGGTAAAATCAAAGCCTTTTAGAAAATGCACACATTCACTATCACAGATGGTTCTAGTACTTGATACTCGTCTTTGAGGCAAGGGTCGAAAAGAGAAGAGTTGAATAATCAACCTCCGTCCCCCTTCCTCTGACTCTCACCCCTCCCCTCCCCTGTCTCTTCTTTTTCTCATGTTTGTGGTGTGTGTGTACCATATGTATGTGCTGGCCTGCAACCCCTGTGTGCCCAAGAGTGCCTTGGAACCCTTGTTCTTCCTGCCTGTACTTTCGAAGTGCAGAAACCAGAAAAATGCACCATCTTAATACGGTGTTCCTCCAGAACAGTGAGAGGACAAGGAGGTGAGAAACTGCCTTTCTCTAGCTACTGTGAAGAGAGATACAGCCCACCCAAGAAAGGATTGATCGAGGGTCTTCTGTGATGTCAAAGCCTCCCAGCAACTACAACTAAACAATACACGACAATAGGAAATCCAGCATTTTCTTTTCACTTTCTAATTTGATTTTTTTTTAATTAAGGAAATCTTCTTTCCTTCCTTGCTAGCAGCAGAAAACAATCGGCACGCTGTTTTGAAGGTAACATTTCGGAGTCCATCCCCAAAGACAGACTAAGGAATGGCAGAAACACTTTGGTTGCCTCATTAGCTATCACAGTTCTTCATCTTGTTTTTTGATTAACTTTCCCCATGCATAACTAAAGCACACTAAGCAGAATGAAAGGCAGGTGACTGTAATCACACTAGATTGCCCAAAGCGAGAGAGGAAAGGGAGGCAAATCCTGTAATTCAGCTCCTAAGTACCATCCTCACCTGATAAAGTTACTCCGTATGTGTATAAATC
The DNA here is from genome assembly GCF_950005125.1 of Chionomys nivalis. NCBI lineage: Eukaryota > Metazoa > Chordata > Mammalia > Rodentia > Cricetidae > Chionomys > Chionomys nivalis. Next base: position 50,746,412 of record NC_080103.1, on the reverse strand, counting down.
AGACTCTTAAAAGTTTTGAATGTATCCATTGAAATGAGTAAGATTTCTGTTGGGAAAATACATTAGCTTGCACCGGGGCTTCCTGTTACTCTTAAATACATCTTTGCCTCGTGTTTCAGAACATACATCACATTGAGGCAGGACGGGGGAAAAGCTATGGAGGCGGGTGACAGAAGCTACAAATGTGAGCTCTGGAGAGGTGGCTCAGCGGGTCAGAGCACTTGCTGCCCTTGCAGAACCTGGATTCAGTTCTCAGCAACCACCTCGTGGCTCGTAACCACCTATAACTCCAGTTCCAGGGATCCAACAGCTTCCCCTGATCTCTGAGGGTACCAAACACATATGGTACATATAGAGAGAAGCAGGCACACACATAAGTTAAAATAAGTACAAATGTTAAGTTTCAAATGCAAGCATTACTTTTAAAATATTCTTTAGATTATAGTATGGACCAAATTATACACTCTGGGTTAACCAATGAAAGGAATCAATGTCTTACATGTTTATTATGTGGTATATAACACCTGGAGAAATATCTAATTTAAAGCAAAATATGTCTTAATTTTATAGAATTTTCATGTTATCTGTACAGTCAAGATGCACATAAAGATGTGAACTAAACTGTAGGAAAAGTTGAACAATGCCCCCAAAACAGTGTTGGTGAGGAGCTAAACACCATCCCCGAGTAAGGTGGTCTGGGTGTGGCACAGCTCCATGCCTTTAAACCGTTAGTGTTCTTTATCTATATCACACAGACGTGCACACACACACATACAAAGTTTAGAATTCAGCAACAAGGGCACAAACGAAAAGAAATGGCCAGAACTGGTTTAAAAAAAAAAATGTCTATAGTAAGATTTCATATGGACTCAATAACTAAAAGCATGAGTCAAAACTAACTAAATTTGACTTGAAACAAACAAACATACTAGATTTTAAAACTTGAGCACCAAATGAAAAAATGATGGGTAACTAGGAGCTGAGGTTCATGCTAGAAAAGGCCCCAAGTAGAAAACAGAAAGCACAGATGCCTGAGATCTATGCATCTCCTTGTCTCCCTCCATCTTCATCATCTCATCTAACACCTGGGTAAGAGAGTTGAGCAGTAAGGGGAGTGCCTGCCAAGAAAACTCCAGCAGGCTGTGTGCAGAGGCCTTGTTAGCCCCAGGCAATGTCAGTACTGAGTCAGGCACCGTGGTCCCCAGAGAGCTCGGTGCTGGTCTAAACAGTTCAATAATACTGTGATTGGGTATAGAGGTCTACGTTTTAGAAAAAAATCAAAGAGTATTTTGTGAGATGTTCTTGTCTAATTGCAGGCTCGGGGAATACACAGGTGAAGCCATGGTCTCTGCCATCAAAGAACTCTGATGGGCTGTTCAATAAAGAAACAGCCAATGGGATGCTTCGTCTTGAAGAAGATGGCCAATAGCGATAGTGCAGCAAGCAAAATCAAGAAGAAAGGGTTGCTTGGATCATCCTCCATCACCTGCTGCACCTGCCCCAGCATTTGCTGACTATAGCAACTTTGTGAACATACTTAGAATGAGTATTTGATATGAGTTTTACTTATTTTTGGAGGGGGAAAAAAAAACAAGAAACTGTCTTAAATGTTTTCAAATTCTAGCTTACAGTGGACTTGATCTATGACTGTGGCTCTAGAAAGCACAAATTACAAAGACATTTGAGGGAGAGTAATGTAGGTGTAAGTTTTCCCTAAGGCAAAACTAGAGCCACTGGCTTAAGAACTAATAATGCCGCCGTTCCTCTGAGTGTTCAACAAGAAGCTAAGGCCATCAGATGCTAGGAAGCTCTACACTGGGCTCTTTGAAAGCTAGAATGTATTAAAAATACATTCTTCCACTTTCACAATGCCAAGTTCTGATATCCAGTGTCAGTATTATAATCTTCAACACTGACGTCTGGGAAATTAGACAGTCAAAAGGTAAGGGGAAATATACTTAAAGATCACCTGAGGTCACAGTGAGGATCCACAAAATGTCTGCCTGATACTATCATGTACAGATGTAAAACTCTGTTCTCATAAGGAGAACTTGTTCCTGGAGTCCCTGGGTCCACCATAGCAACGAAAGGGGAGCATCTATGTCACAGCTGATGGCAAATATCTCCCAGCGTGCTTGTAATGGAGTGTCATTGCTCATAAAAAATAATAATAACCCCTAGATTTGATGCCATTCTCCAAGTCAGAGACTTCCCTTGATTGACCTTGAATGAAACAAAGCAGGCTAAGATAACCCCATACTAGAGTAAGGGATGTCTCCCTGTCTACATTACAGGCTTTTCTTACTCCAGTGCCCATAGACCTCATGTTAAAATGAATCCAAAGAAAAGCCCTGTCTGCATTGGTATTTTGCCATGGCAACACTGTGAAGATGGTCTATGAATGACAGCATTTAGTAAGCAGTCTTCCAAAGATGAATGGTTACTGCTGTATGATGGACTATGGTCGTCATATTTTATCTGGACACAGGAGTCCTAAGACTCAGCTTCCCTGTGCATCTACATGGTCATTCAAAGACCACAAGTCATGGTGGCCTATTTGGGAGACATTTATCTTCATCGCTAGGATAAACTTGCTGAGGCCTTAAGGAAAGATATGAATAATAAATCAAAACTGTGCCTCCAGGGAATCTGTGTGTTCATTTTCTTCTAAAAGTTATAAAAGTTATATATTTCTTTGCTTTCAAAGAAAAAAGTCCTAAGATACATATATATCTCATATATATATATATATATATATATATATATATATATATATGAGATAGAAAAATCATTTGTTTCTTTTTTTGCTTTCATCCTTTGTGTCTTCATTAAGACCTAGGTCTTACAAGTGTTTGACAATCTGGGCACCCTTTGGTGTTCCTTGTTTAATTAGGCAAGAAACACTGTTTATACTATACAAGTAACACACTTATTTCTAGCTTGTAATGACTATATCTACTGCTGTTTAGCCTCTAGGCCTTTTCTCTAAATTCTAAAGTAAAACGCACACACACACACACACACACTCCTGAGTTTTCTAACCAGTGTTACGTTTAGAAGCAAAATCCACAGCTATAACACCAAAGGGAAAGAGAACTGTGAAAAGTCTATTTACAAAATTAACAAATAGAGAAAACCTAAAATCTGAATGCCCCAGGGTTCTATTATATCTTCAAGAAAAACCTGGATCTAACTTTTCACTCCATTGTTTCATTCCAGGCTACCTCTGCAACACAGCCTTTCAATTCTATTATTTACAGAGCTATTTGAAGTAGCTTAATACCTCCCAGAGCACAGCTCCACAGCATGTAAAGTACACTGTGAAATAGCTAGCATACCTGAACAGGTAGGAGCAGCAGAGCCAACCAAAGAGGTTGCATTTGTTTGGCAAATTCCTCCAGGCTATTTGAGTTGAGACTTCAAGATGCTAAATGAAGTCATTCTTCTCAAGGTTAGCAGTCAAAGAAACAATAACAACAACAAAAAGGCAAAAGGAACAGCCCAGATGCCAACACAAACCAGACGGGGAACAGACAGCATTGTATTCCCAATCATTCCAGCTCCCCAAAGGGGTTATGCTCACTCATTTTCCCAGGCCCATAGTTATAAACTTGAACCATCACACTTCTGGGTGAAACTCAAACCCCATACCAGCAAGTCACAGACAGCTGCCTCAGTTCCCCAGTTTGCCAACTGTGGAAGTCAACATGACAAAAACACATGAGGTTGCACTTAAGTGCCAAGGCCATCCCAACCTTAACTTCACAAGGTTTGGGGCTTGTAGGCTCCCCTGCCACCTCCATTTGCCACAAGCTGCTGTACGGAAGTTGGGCTCAGAACTGCTTAGGCTTTAATCCACAACCCATTTTTCACATAACTTCTAAATGTTAAAATAAATAGAAACCTCGTCAGCAAACATTTTAACAGTCTCAACTGTCATTTATAAAAACCTGGTCACATCCCTTTCTAAATTACACTCTGATGTATTCATTGTTCAGATAGAAACACAGTTAGCAGAGCGCTGTCATTTCCGCATGTGTATATTCATTCATGAATGGCTGTGACTGACTTTATACATCTTCGGAAACATGAGAATCCATCCTCTGAGTTAGTCACAGATCTGGCAAAGCAGACACTGCGTGCTGAGCCAATGCAGGGTGAGGTGGCCAAAAGGCAGAGCACCAGGATCATTCTGATCTTTGTTGGGTACGAGAAAGGTCAGAGAGAGTCATATAAAATGAAATTATCCCTTTCTCTCTGCTTGTTTGCTGTTACCTAATCCTCTCGCTCTGTATTAAACCTTACCCTACCCATCTGCTCTGGTCAATGTTGTCTGCCTTGTGGACAGGCTGGTTGGATTTTATTGGGCAGCATGTTCTGTTTTATGCACTGACTCCAGATTAGTACAAGGACAAAGAGGACGAACAACCCATTAACTGTAATAAGCAACTTTGTAAACCAGGGTGGCTACAGCATAGATTTGATTTCAGAAGAAAAGGCAAGATTAAACCATGTCTGTCCGGAAACACCTAAGCTCTCCTGCACACATCATTCCTGTTCTCTGTGCTCTGGTGAATGGCACTACCCAAGAGTTACGTCTTAGTCTGCTCTGACTCTGCAACCCTTAAATCTTGCCATAATATCTGGGACCCACAAGAAAAAAGAGAACTTTGAAAGCCCTCTTCTCGATCAGCTGTAGGCAGTGTTCTGAGAAACCGTGCAAACAAACACATCCACACCTTCTAAAGGAAAATGCATTGTTATTGCTTTATGCAGAAAATCATTTTCTTAGTTGCTTTAGATTACATGGGACCCATTGCTTAAATTTATAATGCATCTATTATGAAAATGTACTCAGATGCATAAATATGGGAGAAAACCAATTTATGTTGTTACCCTGTATTAATTACAGACATTAGAACAACATTACTGTTATTTATTTCCACCTCTAATTCAACGTGAAGCGATCCACCAGGATTTTTTTCTGCCCACTTCTTAATTTAAATGTGAACATTATCACAGGGGTCTTTGCTTACTCGATTTTCCTGAGAATTCCTTATACGCCCTCATCCCTCCTTGCACCCCACCTTATTGATGAGCTGTTTCTCTTCTGGGCTGACCTTTCATCCAAAAGTACTTGCTTCTTTTGTTGCTATAAAGCTTTGTGGTCTTGTAATAATGACAGTTATGATGGCATCTGATCACGCTGTCTATATTAATGACAAGACATAGCCGGTCACACGTCTTCACAGCTTACTGATCTCATTGACGAGAGCTGTCGGGCTGACTTCTCGCAACTTCCATCTTTCGGTAATTAAAAACGAGCTTTTTTTTTTTTTTTTTTTTTAACAGTTTGAACTTCATTTTGCAGCGACTTGGAAATAGCACATGTGGCTGAAAGAATGTACGAGTCACCTGGGTGGCTTGCTTCAAGAGAAAGGTGTGAAAAGCGAGTGAAGGAGTTAATCATGTGCCCAGAGCGAAGGCTTGCAAGCTGTGGCATATGCGGCCCTGTGCATCCCTTCAGTGCTGGAGGAAAGGGCTCGGCTTAGGGAAAGACTGCTAAAATGCAGAGCTCATGTCACCCCCTAATTGCAGTTGAAGCCCCCATTTAACAGGGGTAAAAGCCGAGGTAAAACAAAAAGAAGAACTATAAAGGGATGCTAAAGCCGTCCAGATTGCCCACAAAGTACCACCCAGGGGAAAAGGAGCACGAGCGGCAGAAAAGAAAAGCAAGGGTGCCAAGGAGAATTACTTTTTGCTGGGATCTTTTTTTTTTTTTTTAACCCTCGTAAATTTATTTTCTTACATTTTTAGTTTTTAATTAGGGCACCAAGTAACATCTTTCCTCTCTGGCATCTTCACACATACTTAGCTTTGGTTGACCCTCTTCCGTCTTTCCCTGCCCCACTTCCCAGTACTCAACTTGTACCCCTCCACCTCTCTCTATTTTCATGTCACAGAACATTCCATGCTTTTGTACACTTTGCTCCTTTTTCTGACCCCCTCTCTCAGGGTCTCTTTTCTGGTCTCAGGACCTATACCCACATTCCCGTCCACATAACTACACATGAATGGCAATGGGGAACTCGTATCCACATGTGAGAGAGAATATGCAAGTTTTTTTCAGCCTGGGCTCTTTCTCATCAAACTTGAATGTTTTCTCTCATTCTTATATTACCTTAATTACGAGAGTAAATGTGGAGATGACCAAGCACCATTTGCTCTTCCAAACACTGTGACAATTCACAAAGACACAGGTTAATGCTGGCAAGTCTATGCTCTGGGGTGGCTTCTTATCCAGCCAGGGTCCCTTCCCCTAGCTTCCTTTGTTCCTGCCTCCTCAAGTTTCCCTCCTCTCTATTCCGCCAACTTCAGCCAGTCTCTTCCAACTTACACCCCATCAAAGGAAACTCCCAGGAAGCCTTCTGATTTATTGAACATAAAGGAATGGCAATATTTTTGCTTTCTTACAGATACATCAAAAGACAATGTCAAACTGAACACTCCTTTTAAATCTTCATTGTGCCAACACAGAGAACAAGTTTCCCTCTACTAAACAATGGGCTGCAGGGCTAGGGACGTAGCTTAGCTGACACTCCATAAGCCCAGTCTGTTGGCACACACCTTGCATTCTAGGGTAGGGACAGGTGGATCAGAAGCTTAAGTTCATCCTCAGCTACATAGCAAGTTTGATGAGAGCCTTGAACAGGTGAGAGTCTACCTTAAAAAAAAAAAAGAGTAGTAAAGGGTGTTTGTATGCATTACGCATTACATAAAAGCAAAGCAACTATGCAGGGCTCAGGGATGAGATCTTGCACAGAAGTCAGCAAATGTAGGGGCCCAAGTGTACCGGTCAAGCATGATGCAGTTCTCACTGTTAGCAAAGTACTGTATCCAGCCACTCCTGCCCTGCTGGTGTCTGCTCTTGAACATCGGGATGTGTACAAAATGTTGACACTATATTTTCCAGGGAGTGGTGCAGCGATTTCATGCAGCAGTTCCTGGGCTGTTGAAAATATGTTCCACATGTTTCTCTGAAAACTTTCCATGAGGCTGCTCTCAGCTTAGACTGACTGTGCTCCTTTCTGTCTTCATGGTGCCCCATTTTTGATACTGCTGCGAACCCAAATTTTCTCCTTCTGTTCACTGACATGTGTTAGAACACCCAGACAAAAGATTACCTACTTGAGAATTAAATTTTTCACCTTTAGATGGTTCGTAAGGCCAAACTCATTAATCTTCTTCTATTTGCTGTTTGCTGCAGTATAATTACGTGGCACCAACCAGTGAAACTACTGGTTTAAGGCTCCAGTGTTAACTCTGAGATTGCTCTTCCTGTTGGCATCCTTCTACAGAGGCGCTGCTATGGGAATGCTGGCCCCCACTCTGTCCCTTTAGGAACCATTGACTTTAAGGCAACCACTTCTGCATCCAACTGGGCAGGTTTTATAGTAGGAATAAGCACCATATTGTTTCGTAACATGGTGAATACTCAGAACCTTACTGAACTTTACGCCTAAAAATCATTAAAATTGTAAATTCCATGTTATGCATTTTTCACCACACTAAAAAAGATTAAGCATCTTGGATTTTTTTCCCAAGATAGAAACACCTTTATTGCTTCTGCTGATTTTCAAGCAATAAATACAGGCTCTACAAAATTCTAACAGGGGAAAGCAATATAGATGTAGATAAAAAAGCTTCTTACTCATCTTTCCCAGTTGGGATACTCACTATGACCAGTTTGGCAGATAACTTTAGGGATTACTATTCTGCACAAACAGCAAAAGAATATTGTGCATGTCGTGAAGACTTCAAAATAGCTAGTTAAGAAGATCTCACAGCTGCTATTCTCCACAAAGAGAAACAATAAATGTTTGAGATGAGGTCTCGCCACTTACCCAGAGCTGGTCAGTACATGTTCTAAACATATATAAATGTGTCATACTCTATCCCAATAATGTGTGCAATTATTATATGTCCAATGAAAAATAAAAATATTTTTAAAGCAGTGTATTTGTTGCAAGTGACAAAATCTAACTAAAATCACCTTGATTTTATTTTTTTGGCAGGTGTGAGTTGTTTTTGTTGTTGTTTTGGTTTTTATTTTATTGAGCTATACATTTTTTTCCACTCCCGTCCCTGTCTCACCCCTCCCCTTTAACCCTCTCCCATGGTCCCCATGCTCCCAATTTACTCAGGAGATCTTGTCTTTTTCTACTTACCATGTAGATTAGATCTATGTATGTCTCTCTTAGGGTTCTCATTGTTGTCTAGGTTCTCTTGGATTGTGATTTTGGGGCTGGTTTTCCTTGCTTTATGTTTAAAAACCACTTACAAGTGAGTAATATGATAATTGTCTTTCTGGGTCTCGGTTACCTCACTCAATATAATGTTTCCTAGTTACACCCATTTGCCTGCAAATTTCAAGATGTCGTTATTTTTTTCTGCTGTGTAGTTCTCCATTGTGTAAATGTACTACATTTTCCTTATCCATTCTTCAGTTGAGAGGCATCTAGGTTGTTTTCAGGTTCTGGCTATGACAAACACTGCTGCTATGAACATAGTTGAGAACATGTCCTTGTGGCACAATTGAACATCCTTTGGATATATACCCAAAAGTGGTATTACTGGGTCTTGAGGAAGGTTGTTTCCTAATTTTCTGAGAAATCGCCATACTGACATCCAAAGGGGCTGTACCAGCTTGCACTCCCACCAGCAATGAAGGAGTGTTCCCTTTACCCCACATCCTCTCCAGCATAAGTTGTCATCAGTGTTTTTGATCTTGGCCATTCTTACAGATATAAGATGTAAAAATCTTATAGATCAAGATTATCAAGAGTAATCACCTTGAACATAAATAAATCACATAACAAATAACTCTAGGTGTATATGCAACTAACTTCAGGCATCAAAGAGTCATACAGACTCAAATGATATAAGCAGGGTTTGTTTCTATCCCTCACTTTGCCACAGTCTGAATTGCTATTGCCCAGATTCAAGCCCAGCAACCAAAAGTAAAGAAACACTTCTTGCCTATTCTGTGAAGGGTGTGTGGGATGGGGTGGGGAGGAGAGTGATGTGCCTTTGCCTTTATATGTGCATATGGGGCCAAATGTCAATACCAGTGTCATCTTCTGTCTCTCTCAGCCCTACTTTTTGAAAGAGGGTCTCTTGCTGAACATGGATTTCAACATTTTGTCTAAGGTGGCTGGCTGACGAACACCTAGGAGCTTTCTGTCTCCACTCACTAGAGCTAGCATTACAGAAAATGCTATGAGACCCACATCTTATATGGATGTTGGGCTCTGAAATCAAGTCCTTGTGCTTGTACACCAAGCACTTTACCCATTACGTCATCTCTCCAGTTCCTCTTCCTTTCTATTCTTACTTGTTTTATGATTCAAATGGACCAACTATGGTTCAAGGGGTGAGCCCCAAACTAATTAATATGCCTAGGAAAATGAAGTTTCTAAATGATCAGCCTTAAATCTCACATGACTTGTGGAGAATAGAATTGAGGAGTGCTTCAGTCTGTCAACAGAAAGGTAGACAGATGTCTACAAGCAAAACCTCTAAGTTTCCCAGTTTCCTTGGTTCTTGCACCATTGGCATGAGACATGTAATTTGGAGGGGGACTCCTTGCACAAAAATATATATATATTTTTTTAAGTAATATATGTTAGTAGAAGAAAAATGCACACACTCTTTTATTTCATTTGTAGGATCTCCTGAAACATCATGGCTTTGGTTTAGCTATAAAATGCCATTATAATTAGAGAACAATTTTAAATTTGAATTATTCATATAAATCTTCCCATTAACATTTGCGTTGTTCATCGTCAGTGTAACTATAAATAGAAAGGGTTTTATCTCAAGTGTGGAATCCCATAAGCTTTGTGTTTCGCGTTCTTTTTTTATTGATTTTTGCTAAGCTCTACATTTTTCTCTGCTCCCCTCCCTGCCTCTGTCTGTGACTCATAACGGCAGTGATTTCGGTCTTAGCAGAACCATGGGGTTCAACTCAACTCTTCCTTTCCCTCTCGACACAAACAGCTTCTACACTTCCTCCTCAACTTACTGATGACTCAGGGAAAACTTGAAGGAGAAGTGATTGTGCGTTGTCATGTTTTCTCGTTACTCTTGTGACATTTCAACATAAGATACTGGCAAATACACAAAAATATGACAAGTTTGACAGAATATGGTAGAGTTTCCAGTTCACACATGTTTTGCATAGCCTCATAGGACTGCCAGTGCGTCAGTGTTCTCAGTTACAAATCAACTTTCCTTCTGAGCCTGTTCTCTCTGAAGCCCACTGAACATCATGTCTCAGGATCCATGAGAACTCTATGCTTATGAGGCACAGAAAATAGCATGCACAAAGGTGGTAGCTCTATGTCCATTCATGCAATCCTTCTGCCAAAATAAGCACATGTAGAAAACACAACCTCACGGCCAAGCTTGGTGATACAGGCCTGTTGTTCCAACTACTCAAGAAGCAGAGGTAGGATAAGCACAAATTGAAGGCCAGTCTAGGCCACTTAGTGAAATTTTGTCCCAAGATAATAAGTGAAAAGAGCAATGGAGACAGATCTCAGTAGCTAAGAAGAATCCTGTGAAAAGACCTAGATGTCCTTAAGAAAACTTGTTATACAGAAATGGAGGTTCCATGGAACGAAGTAGTAATAGTCACTGGGGAGAAAGTGAAATCTTCCCAAATACTTCCCCTATAATACAAATCTATTTCACATGTAAATTACATTTACTTTAAAAAGGTCTATATAATCTTGCTGTATGATGGCACCATAATCTAACAGACCCCAAACCGTGTGATGGTTGATCTCAATGTCAATTTGATGAAAATTGACACCTTGAAGATGGCCTCTGGGCATGCCTGGTGAGGTTATCTTGATTAAGTTAATAGGAAGACCCATTCACTGTGGGTGGCCTCATTTCATTGGCTGGAAGCTGGAATCATATACACAGGAGAGAGCAAATTGAGTCTAATCCTTCATGGCTCTCTGTGTCTTGACTGTGGGTACCATTGACTGGCTTCATCAAGGCCCTGCCACCTGAACTGTCCCACTTTGACAAGCAAGCCAAAAGAAACCTTTCTCCCCTTAACTTGCTTTTGTCAGAGTATTTTATCACAGAAACAGAATGAGTAATTAAGAGAGTCCCATATCAACAGTTAGATTACTTCCAAGTTTTCAATAAGACTTTATGAATAAATAGTCTTAGATACTTATCATTCATCATGATCAGTTTCCAGAATTGCTGAGTTCACAAGCCATGCCCTGGTTTTCATTGCCAGAGTCTTCTCAAATGGTATACCAGTTGGTACTGAAAGTAACATCTAAAAAAACTTACCTCTTTATATTCAAATGGTTTTTTTCAATATTTGCTGATCGTAACAATAAAAAATAGTATTATACATTTCTTGACTGTAGCTAAGGGTGACTATCTTCATAGTTAAATGTCATTTTTAACATTTCTGAACTTTCAACTATTCTTCAAGACCCTGCCCCACACTCTGTGAGACTGGGAGGAAAAGGAGTAAATTGAAGAATCAAGACCTGGTGAGGTTATGAGTTCAAGGCCAGCCTGGACTACATAGCTAGGTCCAGGTCAGCCAGGTGATACATAGTGAGATTCTGGGTTTGTTTGCTTTGTTTTGTTAAGTTGACTGAAGTGATATGTTATTTCTTCCCACAGTGAATATGATGCCATCACATTTCTTACATACTTTCTGTATAAAGAAATCTTTTAGATACATCTTATCTTTAAATCTTCAAACTCTCATTGAATATTAAAAGGAATGGAGACTATAACCATCCCCATTTTGAAGAGGAAAAACTGAGGTTTGAAAGGTTAAATAGCCATCAGTAGCAGAACAATGGCTTATTTGGAAGTCTATCTGAAGCTAAAGTCAGTGTCCTTAAATTCTCTATAGTCTGCTCCTAAACTCAATCTTGAGGCTTTAGTTTTCATATTAACATGACAAATGGACCTACACCTGGTTGACTTTAACCATAAAATGATCCTTGGCCACGGAACAAGAATGTCTAATACCTAGCAACCTCTGAGGATGTGAGCCAAAAGGAAGAATGTTACCCAAACTCTATCTGTCTGGCCAGGAGCTGAAAGGCAACGAGAAAGCTGAGTGAGCATCACTCATCTTGAAGTCTCATAAAAGAAGGGAAATTGTATTTGCAAGTCCAATTTCTGAATGTTTGAGGCAGCCTCGCAGGAACACTGCAAGGAGGAGCTAAATGAGGATCCTGAGAAGAGATGTGGATAATATAGTGTGTGGGGCTGCCCACTGCAGGGTATGGAAATACTTTATACACTAATTCAATTACATTCCCAGGTTATTCAGGAAGGCTGATTTAAGCAACAGCCTGAACCAATGTCCCATCCCCCATGCAGACATGCTGGAGGACAGAGTTAAAGAGAGCTGGGTCGACCTTAACTCTGGGTTTCTTGACTTTTATGGGTGTAAGTTGGAACTTTAATGTTTTATTAATGTCGAGGTTTTGGAGCTGGTATTCAAAATGTTTCAAGCAGAGATACGACGGGTCTCAAATACCTAAAATCTGTTCACATTGACAGGTGGTAAAAAAAAAATTCACTATTTTACAGAAATTTCCAGCCACTCAAAGAACTCAGTGGGATTATTTTTGCATAAATTATTATATAAAAGATTATTAATCATGTAAAAGGTGAAATGTTTAACGGATGATAATTGATATATACTGGCAGGGATAATGTATGTAACTATGAACTTTGTTAAAGCCCCTATTCCAATGTATAACGAAACACATTCTTAAATTAATCATCTTCAGAGGAAGTGCAACAAGAACTATAAATAAAGAGATTTGCTCAGAGCATAAAGGAAGTGAGCTAACACTTGGAAATGCCTCAAAACGTCAAGAGATCCTAGAGTGTTCGTCCTTTCTATTCTTCACATCTTGTGTTGATTTATGCAAGAGACCCCGTCCAAAACTTCAAGGCTCTGCTAGTACATATTGTTTTCTGGAAAAAAATTTAAAGATGAGGCAAGGTTGCAATTTTCAACAATAAAAACGTTTTGGTTACACTGATTTGCTATTTCAGAAAGTCCAGCCTTAGGAAAACTAAGATGTGTGTAATATTTTTTGACAAGAAAGCAGTTGTATAGAATGTTAATTTCATACTTTCCGTATCTGAATAAGTAGATTTATTTGGCGATTTATACTTTCCTTAAAAATGTTCTTTAGTGACAGATTTCCTTTTCAAAGGGCCGAGGATCTATGTGCTATAAAATTTTTAATCAGATTATTACCATTAATGAACGCTAACACATATTCTCAGTGTTTCTCGTGTCTTTGCCACCACTTAGACGAGCTGCGCCACCTCCTTCCCAGCTCATTTGCAATGCTCACAGGTTTTATTGGGGGGACTTTTTATTTTTCCGGAAATTGAGAATTTCGAGTTACATGTTTCCATATTCATAGATGTCTCGACTATGAAGGATAAAGTGAAAAGAGATTCAAACTGGGCAGAAATACTGCTTATAAAACAGTCACTCAAGAATAATCATCTCAACTAAAGTAACTGTTTGTGCAAAGACAAAAGGGGCCAAATTCCATCCTTGGATGTGCACTCACAGCTCCATTAGCTTCCGAAGACAGCTGCGTGAGTGGAACCAAGGACAGCGTTTAGCTCAATTTGGTCTAATTTATCCAGACCACTGCAGCCACGAGAGATAAAGGCAGATTATAAGACATTCTGCATGTCAGTACAGTAGCTTGCTTTGTGTTTTCCTAGTCCCCAGGGCTTCCTCCATCGGGCCAAATGTCTGTAAGCATATCTGAGAAGTTTGAAAAGTGTATACAACAAATTGAGTTGAGTTGAGACTTGCTGAGGTTGGTGGCTCTGTCTCCAAGGAGGCCACTCCTGCTCTGGGAGCCAAACTCTGGCGAATTCAATTTACCAAAAGACCCAGCCTGAGTCATATGCAAACGAAATTTAGTGCTAAGACGAGAATAAAAGGACATTGGTTTTAAAGTTTTTTAAGTACCAATCAAGAGATATTGAGTTAATATGTTTTAGGCCATTTCAGTTCTCTAATTTACAAGATATATTTCAATGAGAGTATTTCTATAGTGAGCTAGATTTAATTTCCTTCAGAAATGCTTCTACCTATATACATGGTGTCTACAAAGATTATTTACTCCAAAATGGAGCCATAAGTCACAGGACTGACTTTGTCTAGGCCAGTGTTTATAATAATGGCACAAGTACATTAATTCTCCTGAAAAACTGCTGTCTCAATGTATTATATATATTCTGACCCATCCTTATTGTACAGCATGTACTATTAGACAATCATGGGTTTACTGGCCTCTTCTTTTTTATTTCACTAGCATTTCATACCAAAGAAAGGAAAGAAAATTACAAAGAAGACTTGGCAAACTGCTTTCTAAACCCATGTCAAACAACACCCTGACAAATGCACTCTGCTTATTGCAGCTGAAGGATGCCCAAGATGTTTGCTCTTGCAGCACACACCTGTTTGACATTTCTTACCTCCTCAGAACTTTAGAATGCATTTTGTCTTCTGTGCATGTCTCAGGGACCTGACTCAAGACTTTAAACATGTATAAAATTCCTATTGACATAAAAAATACTTGGTGCAATTACAAGATGGATCATGAAGACCATCACAGAACTTTGGGGGGGACCTTTGAAGCACAGAGTAAGAGAGAGATATTTATGAGCAATTTGTCAGATTTTGCCAATAATGGGCTGATATTTTGTGAAAGTGTTTTACTGCTCCCTGGAGACAGAAAACATTTCAAATTCCATGATCTTGACATACAGGTAGGAACATGTTTATATGGGTGTTTGTTTCTCTCTGCATATATGAGGAGGATAGAACACATGTGTATGTCTTGCGCAGTTATACTATATGTCCAGACATAGCAAATTTAATCTATAGCAGTGATTCTACAAATGTCTTAGTAAGCAAAAGAGCAGAACAGGGAAGGAGGAGGAGAACAATGATGGTGACAATGACGACAAGGAACAGTAACAACAAAATTGAACTTTTGGCCAAAATAAGGTACTTGAATGCTGTTTTAAATTGCCCATACTGTGTCTTGCTCTTTTATGGAAAGAACAATGAATTCTACATGCCAATAATATTACAGGTAAGCTGTTGCTTAGTAGTAATGATGGTGTTACAAGGGAAGGGGGTGTCAGGGAATACAGTGCAAGAAAATATGAAACTATATCGTTTCTTCCCCTAAGAAAAATAAGACCCATGGTGAAGAAGGACACTTAGAAAAAAAATCCCACAAAGCCAGTTCATGCAGTAGGATCGAAACCCAGTGCCATTTTCCTTTGCTTCTCATCAGCCTTCATTGTCCACCATGTTCAGAGAGTCCGGTTTTATCCCATGCTTTTTCAGTCCCAGTCCAGCTGGCCTTGGTGAGCTCCCAATAGATCAGCTACACTGTCACAGTGGGTGGGTGCACCCCTCGCAGTACTGACTTCCTTGCTCATGTTCTCCCTTCTTCTGCTCCTCATTTTGGATGCTCACCTTCCTGGACCTGGATGGGGGGGGGGGGAACCTTGGACTTCCCACAGGGCAGGGAATCCGGACTGCTCTTCAGACTCTAGAGGGAGAGGGAATGAAGGGGGGGAGGGGGAGAGGAGTGGGAGGAGGGGAAGAGGAATGGGAGGAGGGGGGAGGGAAATGGGAGGCAGGGAAGAGGTGGAAATTTTTTCAATAAAAAAATAAATAAATAAAAATCACACATTAGCTCAGAATTGAGAGTAATAGAGGGTTATTTATTTAGGGGTAGACTCACAGACCACAATCCTCTGCTGGAACTGGGAACAGCAACTGAATCCTGCAGCAGGAAAAGAGGCACCATGGGAGCCGAATGGTGCTTTCATTACCTTCTTTGCTTTAGGATTGATAAGACTAAGCGAGCTGGAAAAGTCTGCCTCAGTTTTAAGACTGCAGTTGGTCATATGAATCATGTGTAAGGGATTGTGAGATACGTGCTGTGCTGATATTTTGTTTGCACTTTAGCAAATAAAGCTTGCCTGAAGATCAGAGTGTGGACTTAGCCACACTAGGTAGCCATAGAGCCTAGGCAGTGGTGATACACACCTTTAATCCCAGCATTCAGGATACAGAAACAGATGGATCTCTGTGAGTTCAAAGCCACCATGAGCTACAAGAGATTTAAATAGTCTAAAAGAGAAACAGAGTCAAGGGTAGTGGCTCACACCTTTAATCCCAGCACTAGGGAGGTGAAGATGGGAAGTGATATGGCTGAATGGAGAGAGGAATATAAGGAGGGAACAGGAGCTCAGGATTTAGTCTGGGGTTTCATAGAGATGGCATTCAGTCTGAAGATTCGATAGAGGTAAGAACTAGTGGCTAGCTCCTCTGCTTCTCTGATCCTATATCTGACTCAGGGTTTTTATTATAAGAACAATTAGAATTTGTGCTACTCACACTTTACAAAATAGGAACCAAGGTCAATACAGGCTGTATACTTGGTGTTTTATACATCAGACACAGTTTAGAAGAACAAAATGTTAATCCAAAACCAAAGCAAAGAAGGTTGAAAGCCCAAGAAATTGGATTATCAAAGAGGAAACACTTGACCCTTCTGAGACATCAGTTTTGAGATGAGCCTCATCCAAGGACCATTGATTCATGACTTGCTTCTGCTCCTTGCTGGGCTTGGACAGTCTCAGACCGTAAGCAGAGAAGTGGAGAAAGGGATCTCCTGTTGGTATAAGGGCAGGTCTGGTAGCCATTTGACATTTACAATTTGGTGAAAATCTCAAAACTCGGAAGTAATGTCCCACAGGTCATTATGTAAAAGGTAACCTAGACCTCATTGGATCAATTACATAGTACAAACTATGGAAGCCCAAAAGTTTTTTTCCTTAAAGCTATGGTTTAAAAACATTTGTATCTTTTTACCATTTCTAAACTTGTGCATTAATGTTAATAATTAATAACACTCGAACTTTTGGGAATTTGAGAATTATATGGAACTGATGTTGTATATGAAACAGTAGTAATCACTTCCATATATTGAGCACAGACCACATGCTCCATTACACAATAGGTGTGTGTACCAGTCAGCTTCCATAACTGTGACAATATACCTAAGAAAACCAACTTAAAAGACAAAAGGGTTATTTTAAGTCACAATTTAAGTTTCCACATGACTATGGAGTTTCAGGCCATAGTCATACAGCTCACTTGTTTCCGGCCATGATTCAAGACTGAAGTAGCAGATCTGATCTGCCTCCAAGTGCTTACTCACCAGCTCTAGGGTAAGATGGAAACAGAGTCAAATCTTCACCAAGAAGCATGACGGATTTTTTTCTTATACCTTTTCTCATTTTCATCAGAGAGAACTATGGTCACAAACTTAAAGTTGTCTCTTGCCTTTTTTCTCAATACGCTAACACAGGAAGAGCTTTCTTGTCATGATAATATCTAGTGTTATAGATATCCTTGTATCTATTTTCATTTTTAAGAAGAAAAATATAGAAAGTAGAAAAATACTCCTAGTGAGTCTGAATCCACAAATAAAGCTGAATTGGAACTGGTAATAAGTGGCCTCTCAAATGCTGTTTCCGTTTGCTGGTGCTGTACCTAATGACTGACAATTTCCTCATCTTTATTCTCAACAAGCTCAATGGTATTGGTGTCCTGTGCATTGCAGGAAAGAAAGACAAGTCAGGAATTTGCTTCATTTGATTGTCCAACTGATTTTACAAGATTGGTGATTTGTATTCACACCTAGGTATTCTTTGGGAACTCATCACAGGTCTCAGTTGGACCAACCAAGATGCTTCTACAAGGGCAAAAAGCTTTTAACCATTTATTACATCACAGACACTCTGAAAATTCTGCAAAACAAACTGGAACTTTGGTGGGTATATTTTTAAAGTCATCCTTGAAACATTCTCCTTGGGCTTCTTTTATTTTTTTCAATTTCTCTGTTTTCTTTCCTTAAGCCAAATTTATTGAAAAAGGAAAACTCACTGTGCTTAATCTGAATATTTTGCCAAGCCTGTCTCCCTCTGTGGTCATAACATTTTTACTAAGTCAAGCTAGTCAAGATCCTTTTCCTTTGGAATCACTCTGGGAGCCATTCAGATTTCACAGCTGCTTTTCAGAAACAGAAAACAGGTCTGGCAGGAAGATGGGGAACAGCTGGGTAGTGGAATGGGGATCATCTAGGTAGCTTAGGCATATAAGAGTCGGGGTTCTATCCCAGGACTACTTATAGTACACCCCTGCGATCCTGGCACTTGGTAGGTAGAGGCAGGAAGAGCAAAAGTGATTCTTGACTACATATTGAGTTCAAGGCCAGCCTGAATTATATGAAGATACTTTAGAGAGTGAGGGAGAATGCAATAATTCAAGGCCAGCCTGAATTATATGAAGATACTTTAGAGAGTGAGGGAGAATGAGAAGAGCCTTTGTTTCCCATAGGAAGAGATAACACTGCTCATTTTCCACTGATGTGGGACCCTCTGTATGCTGTGAATACCATTGGCTAATAAAGAAACTACTTTGGACCTGTAGCTAGGCAGAACTTAGGTAGGCAGGGAAAAATAAACTAAATGCTGGAAGAGAGAAGGCAGAGTCAGAGAGAAGCCATATAGGCCCACAGGAGCCAGATGGAACTTTACCCATTAAGCCACCTCAACAAGGCCATACACTGGTGTAAGAGGTTCTTCTCTATTTGTGTTGCTTTCATTGTTCAAATAAAGAAACTGCCTTGGCCTTTTGATAGGGCAGAAACTTAGGGAGGTGGGGAAAGACAACTGAACGCTGGGAGAAAGAAGGCAGGCAGAGAGCTGCCTGCCATGAAGCTGTCAGGTCAGACATGCTGAATCTTTCCTGGTAAGCCACGACCCCGTGGTGACACACAGATTATTAGAAATGGATTGAATCAAGATTTCAGAGTTAGCCAAGAAGAGGCTAGAACTAATGGGCCAGGCAGTGTTAATACAATTTCCATGTGGTTATTTCGGGGGCTAAGCTAGCCGGGCGGCTGGGACACAGCCCGCCATCGCTCCTCATACTACAATACACAGATTACTAGAATTGGTTAAATTAAGATGTAAGAGTTAGCCAATAAAAAGCTAGAGCTAATGGGCCAAACAGTGCTTTAAATAATACAGTTTCTGTGTGATTATTTCAGGTCTGAGCTGCCAGGTGGCCGGGAAACAAACAAGCAGACTCCTCCAACATCCCACTTTTCACCATTCACTCCTTGTCTGCAGAGCATAAAACAGCAAGCATTACTCTCCTCCCAATGTCTGTGCACATTGAACTCTTGAGACTCTGTAGAGATATGCTAAGTATTGATTGACAAAATGAAAATTTTATACTTATATCTAAATATAAAATCTATCAGGAACTTTGGGTAAACCTTTGAGTCTCCATCCCTCAGAATAATAAAACTATTAAATTTAGTACAATTACAACGGTTCCCTCTGCTTTCTCATCCTTAACTAAAGCTAAAAGATTTCCCTATAGGTATTTCTGGTCATAAAATTATACATTTCACATCTAGGAAGTTGCTGGTCCAAATATCTTAAAGAATGAGGTTACTTAAAACTGGTATTTCCATAGTCAATACAATAGTTTTAGATAGAAGTATGGAGAAGTAAAAAAACCAAGCTAAAGTTTCAGTAGTTGACAAATGATATATATAAGGCTAAAGGGATTAGACATCAATCACTAAAATTATGCCTGTAACTACTCGTCCATTTACAACATGACTTTATAGTGATCTCTGGTTATTAAAGTCTAATTATTATATAATGTTTTCTAATTTAAAATAAGAATGTGACTGATAGAATTTCTCACATGTCCCTTGCTAGTTTCCAGACTCTGAGTGTGACATCACGACCATGAAAATGTTAGATTACGTGACAAAGAGAACCACTGCAATTGAGGCTAGTCACCCAGTCCATCTTACAATGAGAGTGTCACCCTCTAGTTCCTCAGTAGGCTTCATGTGATGAAAAGCTCTAAAAACCTGACAGCAGTGAGAAGAGAAAACCAGAGCCATCCGGAAGGAGCAAGGCCCTTCCCTTGTCATTGTTGGTTTGAAGATGGAGGAGGTCATGACAAGAGGAACTCAGGTGGGCATTCTCTGCCTGAGCAGCCCCCAGCTGATATCCAGCAAGGAAGGGGCATGGAAGTTACAACTTCCAGGAACTGAATTTGATCAACAATCAAATGAGCTTGAAAGTAGATTCCAAGAAATTCCCCTTAAGAGCCTACCTCAACTGACCCCTTGAGTGGGCGTGCCGATACCATAAGCATAGAAACATATGGATTTTGCCTGAACCTTGAAGCCGTATAATAGGTTTGTGTTGTTTTAGATCTCTGACTTCATGCGCTTTTTACAGAGACAGCAGAAAGCTAAAAAGGTGAAAAATTCATTATCACTTTTCACATTATAAATACTGATAAAGGGTTTAAATAGGAGAACAAAGTTTGATTTGCAATTGCTCTTCCGATATCAAAGCCACAAAGCATTCTTGGTGGTCATTTAAGTAATGGCAGGTTGGCAGGGTGGGAGTGGTGATTTAACAGAGGTATGTACCAAAAACTAACAACTAACATAATCCACAAGAGTTAGGCCACGCACTCAAACAGCATTTATTATGTGCCTGCTGCCACTCATGAGGCTGAGCAATGGAGATAAAGATTAACCAAAAGCCTGGCCTAGGAGTACCCACAAGTCCAGAACTTGAGAGACGAAGGACCAGAGTTCAAGGGCATCCTCTGAGCTGTGTAGTGAGCTTGAATCCAGCGTGGGTTACAGGAGACCCAGTCTCAAAACAAAATTTCAGAATGGTTCACATCTCTTTCCATGACCTAATTCGTGCTTAGTTGCCCCACCTAGGCCTAATTCTTACAAGACAGGCAGTGAATTCATGGCTGCAATCAGTGATTTCTTGAAGTCATCTTAACTTGCATGTTCACTCGCCTTTCAGTATGATGTAATGTACTTCCTCCCTGAGCTCTATCCAACCTAAAGATAAAGTTCAAAGGTCCAGTTCAGAGCTGCGATAGTTTGCCAATTCTAAAGTAAGTCTGAAGGCTGGGAGAAAAGGGCCTGAGAGGAAAGGCAAGAGTTCAAAGGTTCAACAGATACCTGAAGAGGAATTACAGTGGGAGGTTACCAGGGACAGGAAAGTGGAATGCCACACTAAGAACTTAGCTAAAAATGTTTTATTTTCCCTGATCTTATCTGCACACATACAGAAGATAATCTGCCTATATCTCCTCCTACTGCCATAAAAGAAAACCAAGGAGTGGGTGTGGTGGATCATGCCTTTAACCCCATCATTTGGGAGGCAGACACAGGGGGATCTCTGTGAGTTCCAGGCCAGCCTGGTCTACATACAGTTTCAGATCAGCCAGAGCAGCATAGTGAGACCCGGTTGGGTTTTTTTGTTGTTGTTGTTATTGTTGTTATTGTTTTTGTTTTTTATTTTGTTTTTTGTTTTTTTCTTTTTGTTTTTTTTTGAGACAGGGTCTCTATGTAACAGCCCTGGCTGTCCTAGAACTCACTTTGTAGTCCAGGTTGGGCTTGAACTCACAAAGATCTACCTGCCTCTGCCTCCTGAGTGGTGGGATTAAAGGCATGAATCACCACCCTGTGAGACCATGTTTTTAAAAGAAGAAAGGAAAGAAAGGAAAGGGAGGAAGGGAGGAAGGGAGTAAAGAAGGAAGGAAATGAATTCAAAATAAATGAAAACAATTGAATTTTTCTTCATTGTTGCATTGTTCTTACAAATATCTGTGGTTGAGTTGGAAAGTCAAGTATTTTTATAAATCACAACCACATGTGTTTTATGCTTGTGCATTTGCTCCTACCTTTTCACATGGAAAAAAATTACAGGAGGGGATGGGGGGGAACCATCCGTAAACAGGGTTTTGCAGATCACAAGGCCCCATGCAATTAAGGTGCCATTGTTAATTTTCAAATTGTCATAATCCATTTGAGTATTTAAGACAATTCGAAAAACAATTATGACTGAATGAAAAGTGAATTGGGCAATCAACTGAGATGAAATTTAGCCTTGAGAAACAAAACATTGGGAGGGGGAGAATGAAAGGCTTACTGAAATGACTGATTGTTCCGGGATGGTCTTCAAAGGCCAAGGCTACTTGACAAGAAGGTGGTAGGGGTCTGTTTTACACTGTGTGATTTTGCCGTTCTGCTAAGTACAGCAGATTTAGTTCTTTTAATTTTTAAGTTGCACAATAAAAGCATTGAAGGCTACACAGATGCACATAGATATGGCTGTGTGGTGTTTACCTAAGACTATCATTCAGGAGCAAATAAACAAATGGGTCCCCACAGACATTACCGAACAGCTTGCTGCAAAACGGAATTTCAGTTGTTTATTCTGATTCTCAGAAAGAAGATTAATTTGTGATGCATCTAAATGAATTATTTCTTCCTAAATCAGCAAGTTCAAATAATCACATCCTATCTTTTTTTATTTTGAATTTGAAATAGATGTACTTAGCAAGATCATCAAATAGCATCAAAAGACCCTATCATAAACCATGAACAGCTAAACATGTGTGTCAAGTAATATCTTTTAATTCTTACCCTCCCCCACCAAAAAAAAAAAAGTTGTTCCCTGATATCTGGCATTCCACACAAACAGAAGAGGCAAATATTATTACATGGTGGCTCAGGTTCTTTTAAATTCTTAAGTCTTTATTTCTCTCCAAGCCATTTTACCTCTCTCAATCATCCTCTGTGCCTTTTGTAAAACATCAGACAGGATTCATCTCCAGCCTAGTGCTTTCCTTGATAAATCACACCCCATCATGGCCGTCCTTGGGCTCAGAATTCTCTCTGAATGCATTTGTTCATTCACTCACTCATTCATGGATCATTTTGCACTTTCTATGAGACCTCCTCCACAGCATCAAGTACCATGTTCTCAGTGCAATCCAAGTGCATCTATTCTATGCCTCCCTAGGATACTAAGGCGATGCTAGGCACCATAAAGTTTATAGAAAGGAGTAGAGGTAATTATTGGCTTCTTTCAAAAAGATTGAAAGTGGCTGACTATCAAAAACAAACCACAGTATAACATAGTCATCCAAAATAAAAGGAGGGAAAAAAACTAGCAATAAATGAGAAGGAAATTATATCAAAGCCTTCCATTGAGTTTTTATGTGCTCAAAAGGGGAAACAGAATGAATTGTGATCCGATAATAGAGAAATCCCTTTACTGTTCTATTACTATTCCATTTCAATTCAAAGTGGGGCAAGGATTGCAAAAACGTGTCATGGTTAGGACCACCCACGACACAACCTCAGAACTCTTCTCCAGAAAGCATCAGAGCAAACAGCTATTAACTCATCAGAACAGTATTCAAAGTATTCCATATATAAACGATGTTCTCTTTCCTCAAGTGCGCCATTTAAGGATAGTATTTAGAATAGTTAGATACTGTACTGGATTAGGATTTATGACCTCACCAACCGTGGATAATTGGCTAGGTTTACAGCACCAAGCTGAATTCCTCTATACTGAGTTGGTCTTAAGTCCAACATGATGATTGGTTGATTATTCCAACGATAGAAGTACCACTATTGCACCTTGGAGATATCTTGGTATTCTGGTCATTGCTGTTCGTAGACTTTACAACTAAGTAGGAAGACTATGTATTTTTTTTTTCCAATAGCAACTTGTACAGCACCTTCAGATACTGTGATGTAGGGGAGAACCAGCCAATCACCTTGCTTGTAGGGCCGGGTCCCCCGAGGATATTTTTTACTTATAAAGATTGCAGGCATGCTCCCTGCCTTCCCTTCTGCTTTCCTGTTCTCTGCTGGAACCTCTGGTTCTGTAAGTCTATTTCCCAATTAAAGCTGTACATATTATTACAATTTCTCTCTGCCTTTATTTAAGCCGTTACCTGTGAGAGCTAGTCTGCAGGGGTGAAGCTTACAGTTCAGTTCCAGAGAGATTTCTCTAAGTCCTTATCTGAAGCTTGTGGTGTCTTCATAATAGGAACTTACCTACAAGTTTTAGGAGGCAACCAAAGGCAATAGTAATAGTCTATATTATTTGGGGGATGCTCTTGAACTCCCCTGATCAATAACTTGAAGGGATATTTTAAATGTCTGGCACTGATGATTTTGTTACACAGTCTATGGATCTTTGGGAGCGCATTGTTACCCCAAGTAGAATCATCTCATTTAAACTGTGAGTTTGTGAGTGTGTGTGTGTGTGTGTGTGTGTGTGTGTGTACATACAAGCTATCTGCTGGAAGTTAGTGTCTTCTATACATCATAGAGATTTCATGGGTGCAACAATATGGTTGCCTATACAAGACAAACATAATCAAACATAATAATGATATATCAGCTGAATACTAATATAGATTAGTATAATATAAGGCCCACCCTTAAATCAACAACTACAAGAAATTAATGGCTACCAAGACAGGAAGATTCTGTCTTCTCTAGAAATAAGTCCCCTGACAGGATATCTAACCCTAAACAGTTTTCCCTAAATACATAGACATATAAACACTTCCAAATAAACCTGGCATGTTGTATTTATATATAATAATTAAGAATATGAGTTCATTAATTTGAGAGGGAGTGGAATGGGGACACAGAAAGAGTTGGAAGGGGAAACAGAATGGTTAAAATTACATAAATACAACACTCATATATCAAAATCTCAAATTTTTTGAATAAAAAATTAAAAATGCAAAAAGGAATTTGTTATTTAAAAAGAGTAATGATGGACACTTTTAAAATTGTAGAACACTTTAGACTCAAACCAAGTAGTGTCAATTAATCTTTCCTTCATTCTTTGAATCCTGGATAGAAGTTGTACATGGTAGACTACATATTTTGTCCCAACACTTAGGAGAAAAGGGTGGGTGGATCTCTATGAATTCAAGACCAGACTAGTTTACATAACAAGTTCTAGACAAACTAGGGTGATATCTGTCTCAAAAACAAATTAAAATATTCAAAATTAATTGAAAACTGGCTACTGACCTTCAGGCTCTATATAATATCCTGGATGAAGTGAATATGAGTGTTGAGCACAATCAACATGGGGGAATGCCCATCCAAATCTTTGATTAACTTACAATACAATAAGCATTCAGAAAGAAAAACCTTGGCAATGAAAAATATATCTGACATGGGAAGAAAAAAGTCAAGCCTAAAGGATGACTCTTGTTGAATGAGTGAACTATGACCTTGAATAAGTTACTTATTGGAAGAATTTGATGATAACAATAACTAAACATTGAGTCTGTAATCTTGTTTTAATGGCTTCTTCATCTAAGATACCTGGATTTCATATTAGGCCTACCATTCTTCTGTTTTCAGATTTTACTTTTTAAAAATTCAAAGCCATGGCTTCACTAGCCAGCCAGCAGGCAAGTTTCTTGCAGGTAGACTGCTCCAACTGCCCCCCGCAAGTCGATAGATAGGACCCTGTAAGCTACAAGACCCACTCTGTCCCCAAATCCATCCACCCCCTGTGACCTTAGAGGAACTCTGAAGCACATGCAGCAACTATACAGAGCAAACCAAGAGAGCAGGCTAAGAGAGATCTCAGCACAGAGCCAGTGACTATACAGAGTAGACTAAGGGCAACTCACTAAGACACATACAGTAACTGCAAGGGTTGGATCAAGAGGAAAAGACACTGCTAGCATAAATTGGAGGAAGAGGTGGGTAAGTATCAATGCAAAAATTCATTCAACAACCTAAAAAGCAGCATGGTAATGCAAGAATCCAGTAGTCATACAAAAGGAAGATTTGATCATCCTAACCCAGAAGAAGCAGAGGGAAAGGATCTTAAGTATAACATTATGAAGATGATAGAGACCGTTAAAGAGGAAATTAAAAATTCTCTTAAAGAATAGGAGGAAAAGACAAACAAAAAACTTGAAGAAATCAATAAATATCCTAAATAAACTCAAGAAAATCAAGAAAAAGCAATCAAACAGGTAAAGAAAACAGTTCAAGACTTGAAAACTGAAATAGGCAATAAAGAAAACACAAACCAAGGGAATTCTGGAAAAAGGAAATGATGTGCGAGTCCCCTCTGTGTGTGCTGTGATTACCACTAATGAATAAAGAAACTGCTTTGGACCTATATCAAGGCAGAAGTTAGGTAGGCAGGGAAACTAGGCTGAATGCTGAGAGAAAGAAGGGGAGAGGCAGAGAGAAGGGATGGAGCTCCCTGAGAGAGATGATGAGAACTTTAGCAATAAACCACTGTCATGTAGTGATACACAGATTAATAGAAATGGGTTAAATTAATATGTAAGGGATTAGCCAATAAGAAGCTAGAGCTAATGGGCCAAGCAGTGATTTAAATAATACAATTTCTTTGTGATTATTTCATGGTTAAGCGGTCTGGAACCAGCAAGCAGCTCTCTCCTTCCCTTCAACATGGAAAATCTGAGTAAATGAAAAGGAATTACCAATACAAGCATAACCAACAGAATAAAAGAGATGGAAGAGAAAATCTCAACTGTTGAAGATACTATAGAGGAAATAGTATTCTTTCACACAAATTCTTAACACAAAATATGCAGGAAATCTGGGACACTATAAAAAGACCAAACTTAAAAATAATAGGGATAGAAGAAGAAGAAGAAGAAGAACTCAAACTCAAAGGCACAGAAAATATATTCAACAAAATCATGGGGAAAAAAAAAAAAAAAAAAAAAAAAAACTTTCCCAACCTAAAGAAGGATATGCTTATGAAGGTACAAGAAGCTTACAGATTGGACCCCCCCAAAAAAAATCCCCTTGCCATATTATAGTCAAAACACAAAACATACAGAATAAAAAAAAAAGAAGGAGAGAAGGGGAGGGAGGAGGAGAACTAGAGGGAACAAGATAATCTAGATGGAGGAAGGACAGAAAACAAGGAAAGAAATATCTTGATTGAGGAAGCCATTGTGGGACTAACAAGAATCCTAGCACTAGAGAAATTTCCAGGAACCCAGAAGGATGATCCCAGCTAAGACCCTAAGCAACAGTGTAGATGGTGCTTGAATTGACCTTGCCCTGTAGTCAGATTGATGACTACCTTAAGTGTCATCATAGAACCTACATTCAGCAACTGATGGAAGCAGATGCAAAGAACTACAAAGGAGCACTGGACTGAGATCCCAAAGTCCAGTAGAAGAGTGGGAGGAGAGAGAATAGGAGCAAAGAGGTCAAGACCATGATGGGGACACCCCCTGAAACAGCTTACCTGAGCTAGTGGGAGCTCACCAACTCTGGCCTGACAGTGAGGGAACCAGCATGGGACCAAAACCAGGCCCTCTGAATGTGGGTGACAGTTGTATGGCTGGGCAGACTGTGGGGCCACTGGCAGTGAGACCAGGATTTATCCCTACTGCTTGTTCTGGCTTTTTGGAACCCATTCTCTCTGGAGGGATACCTTGCTCAGTCTAGATATAGTGGGGAGGGCCTTTGTCCTGCCTCAAAGCAATGTGCTAGACTTTGTTGACTCCCCATGGGAAGCCTTACCCTCTCTGAAGAGTGGATTTGGGGGAAGGTGAAGGAAGCAAGATGAGGGGAGGAAGTAGGGAAAGGATTTGGAAAATAAAATGAGAAAAGATAGCGATTTTAAAATAAATTAAAAAAAAATTCATAGCCATGAAAATCAGTTTGGTGGAATTGGGGGCGGGGGGTATTTTGTTTTCTTAGTTTTGTTGTTGTATTGGGTTTTTGGTTTTTTGAAAGAGAACCTAAAGTTGGATAGGGAGGGAGGGAGAATGGATCTGGAAAGACTTGGGAGAAGACAACAGTATGACCAAAATATATTTAAATTTAAAAACTGTTTTAAATAATAAAAAACATTTAAAAATCCATAACCATTAACTCAATTTATTAGTATTTGTTAATTCTCTGTACTGACTATCAGCACAGAAGGTCAAGGGTACTTTCCTTGATGTTCAACTTTGCCTGCTCCCTGATATCTGGTCTTGCGTCATTGAAGAAGTAAGTTTGAGTTGAAGGAGCTCAAAGGCCGTTTTAATCGCACCGCCAATCCACCTATCACATTTATTTGTGAAATCACCCTTTTAGCTTTCATCAAGACAGGGAGCTCGTTCTCATTTGCCTCCTGTTGCTGGTGGTGAGAGGATGTAATATGCAGGAGTCTATATGCGGAGGAACCCTCCAAATCAGCAAGTACTCAAAATTGTGTGCAAAATATGAATAAAATATTGATTTCATTAAAAATGTTAAGGACTACTTAATTCAAAAACATTTTATATGTTTGCATATTTATTTTGAAATTTGCATATTTGTTTGCATATAACTTGTAAAGATGAATGTTAATTATACTTTAAAATCATTTATAAATTGTAACTAAGAATGTTGTATGAATTTTTAAAACTGACAAATTCTCAAGTACCACTAATTATAAAGTGTCATGTAAAGTACACTGGAGCAGACCTCATATTGAAAAAATATTGAGATCCTGACAAATAGGAAAGCAGAATTACGAAGTGTGCTTGCTGATTAAACGATACCTCGGGCGAGTGAAAGTTAAGTATCATTTATTCTTTCTCTATGCATCGGTCGATTTTCCTAGAATCAGGATGATTTTGCTTCTAACCTGACAGATACCTTACCTGGCTCCTCCTCATTAGCACATATTCAAACGTACATTCTGGGAGTTATTTCATATTTTATTCAGTTGTACGTACTCTGGACATGATGGGCAAAAGGAACTAGAAATTGTAGGAGGTCGTAAGTTGCTCTACAGTATTTCCTATCCCTTGAGATGAGCTGAGATTTGGCCCTGCACTGTCTGTAAGATGATCTGGAGTAATTTCAGGCATTTCCACAAGGTCAGATCTGAACTGGTTTCCGAATAGAACCATTGAGAAGAATGAAACATTCAGGTAATTACCCTGACATGTGGACCTAACACTCTGTCTATTAAGTTAGGCATGAAACTGAACTTCTTAAAACTACAGCAGGTCTTGCCTTATGGATTGCTATATAATTTTCTATAGTTTTGATAAAATATCTACTTATCATAAGCACAGATATACCATAGGAAGGAATCACAGCCTGGGTGTCATTTTTCTTCTAAATTAGTAATTACGTAAGCCAATTTTAAATTTTTGTAAAAAGCTGTCATTAATTCCACCATCTAACGTCTCCCTGACAGGGAAAAACTTTGCTACCACTTCCTCTTTCTCTACCAGCCTCATGTCCCTTGTATCTGTTAGTTTAGGCTTGATTTGCAGATGTCTTACTACAGGAAATAATTAATGTTAAGTTATTCCAGGTTGTTATATTATCAGTGTCCTATCTGAATCCATACTAACATAATTAGAGATATGATGGAGGAAGGTCATTGGTTAAATAATAAAGAAACTGCTTGGCCCTCATAGGTTAGAACATAGGTGGGTGGAGTAAACAGAACAGAATGCGGGGAGGAAGAGGAAGTGAGCTCAGATGCCATTTCCTCTCCTCTCTGGGGCAGACGCGATGAAGCAAGCCGCCAGGTCAGACATGCTGAATCTTTCCTGGTAAGACTGGTGCTACACAGATTATTAGAGATGGGTTGATCGGGATATGAGAATTAGCCAGTAAGGGCTAGAGCTAATGGGCCAAGCAGTGTTTATATGAATACAGTTTGTGTATTGTTATTTCAGGGCATAAGCTAGCCAGGCGGCCTGGAGCCGGGGCGGCAGGAACACAGCCCGCAGCTCCTACTACAGAGATAAAGTCAGAAGCAAAAACCAAGTAACCCTTAAGGTTCCATGAAAAATATCACCGGCTCTGCTAGCAGAACAGAACTCAAATCTTGAAAACAATTGATATTAAAAGACAAAAGTAAACAAATTAGATTTGTAACTTTGCTTTTTTCCTCTGGGTATTAATCAACCTTTATAAAGTACACAGTGACCTCTTCAAATCTGTCTTAATCGGAATTTAGGGTTCTGAAAGGCAAATGGAAAAAACTGTCTCCCTCTGGTGGGGAATATAACAAGTTTTTCTTTTCCTTTCTCTTTTTCTGTTTTTTTTCCCCCTCCTGTTTTGGTTTATTTTTTTTTCCTGCAGTCAATATTAACTAAGTTTCATGATGGCACAAAAAGAGTATTTTCGAATGGCCAGATTTGCATCATCTTTTCAACAGATTTTATTATCATTTAAATGTGACCAGTACTCAGAAAATCCAGATTCAAAAGCCAGTCTCTACTTCTTTCACCTTTTACCCCCAAATTGGAAGGAAGGAAGGAAGGAAGGAAGGAAGGAAGGAAGGAAGGAAGGAAGGAAGGAAGAAAAAGGCTAAAAGAAGGAAAACTTGGATCCAAATCAGATGACTTTGAGTGTGCAAGAAACATTCAGTGGCTAGATGGCTGTAGTCGAAAACTTCACTTTAGAATTTGTAGTTTTGAACTTACACTTCTAAATAAGCAATTTCAGAGTAGGAAAATTCTAGAAGAAGCCCCATCTCTTTCCATCCACCCACACCATTTGCCAAGGCTACCCAGGGCTCTCTCCCTTCACCATGACCCTGAAACAATGGAAATGTGTTACATTATCATCTGACAGCTTGTTTGTGTGGCCAACCCTCCAGTCAAGACTGGGAGCTCTTCAGCAGATGCCCTGTTTGGGTTTCTGCAAGTCTCCAGTGTGTGCCCTAGTGTCTGGAGAATCCACCCCAATCTGGAGTGAGCAAAGGTTTGAGTATAAAACCACGAACACAGCATACCCAGTCCCTGCCTTCATTAAACCGCAGCCTGTGAGATTGATCTAAAGCACATACTGCTAAAGCACAATCTAGAAACAGCAGATTAAATAGAAGCACCTGGACACAAAATTATACAGTCCGTGCTAGAGTTGGGTAGATTACAATTTCTCTTTATACAGAATTGTTCCTGAAAGTTCCCTGGAATTAGTTTCATTTTGAAAAGATTTTCTCAAACCCAGGACTTTGCAGATACTAGAAACATACTCAGCCTCTTAGCTCCATTCTAAAGCTTTATTTTGTTGAAAGAATAGCCCAAATCTACTCATTTAGCATGAATCCCCCCAAACAGAGCAATTCTATTACCTGCACCCCTGGCATGATACATTCAATCTCTAGACTTCTTTATTCTCCTTGTTTATGCATCCTCTGATCTAAATCTCCCAATTTCCTGCTATGTTGGTTCAGGTTTTTTGTCAACTCTACACAAGCTAGGGTCATCTGGGAAGAGGTAATCACAGCTGAGAAAATACCTCCATCAGATGGGCAAGTCTATGGGGCATTTTCTTAATTCATGATTGATGTCAGAGGGCCCAGCCCACTGTTGGTGGTACTTCTTTTGGGCAGGTAGTCTTGGGATGTATAAAAACATCAAGCTGAGCAAGCTATGAAGAGACAACCAAAAAGTAGTATTCCTAAGGATAAATGGAAAGAGTAATGCAGCAGTTATCATAACCCAAAGAAAAAATCATAACTGAAGGATAGACTCTCCTTTGAAGACTCATAGGAGGGAGAAAGTGGAGTAATGAAATTCAAAGAGAACCTCAGAAAGTTCCAGATGAAAGGGAGGTTAGAGGTCATTACAATCCAGCTTGCCCATTTTAGCATTGTAGTCCCAAATGTCAACTGACTGTTACAACATCAAATAGGATGCTACGACACCAAATGGGGCTTTAGGAAGCAAATAGCCACAAATGACCTGCAATCCACTCTTGCAGACAAAAAACTGCGTTGATCTCATGTTCTTCATGTCCTCTAGTATTCTGGAAAGTTTCCCATTGATTAAATCAGAAGGCAGAGGGCAATGGAACCTCTGATTCTACCTTCAAAAGTCAGTTTCCTGGAGCAGGTCATAAGAGACTCAGGAGGAACCAATAGACAACATCTGTATAGAGAGTCTTTTAGTCACCTGATAGTAGAAAGGGGGGCATTGGACTTAAACTCAAAATATGAAGGCCACAGCAAGGAGAGATGATGAAGCATAAAAACCTCTGGTGTTGGACAACCAGCACTAACAAGACTTTTGATGTACAAGTCACCTCACACTTTGGGCAACATCAGTGGAATGAGCAAATAGAACTATGATGCTCTCTGTTCTCCCTTTCATCTTGAACCATCTGAGATTCTCTTTGAATTTCAGGATTCCACTTTCTCTTATTGTCCCTCCCATGATGCTTCAATAGCCTGAGTGCATGCTGAGTGCTTATCAATTAAGGTCTGCCTAGATTTTCCGGGAATTGACAGTCCCAGAAGTAAAGAAGAAAAGAAATTTTCTGGTGTTGGGTGGAAGCAGCCAACATTGATCATAATCATGGAGTTCAGAGCAAAATCTCTGCCCTATCTATAGAAGTATACTAAGAGATCATGCTACATACGAAGCCGATACTTCTTCAAAGTAAACGGCTTAATTAAACTTAATCTGAACACATTATTTACTCCCTGTCTTAGTTTCGCTTGCTGTTATATGATAAAGCAGCCTAACAAAAGCAACTTAAAGGAGAAAGGATTTATTTGACTCAGAATTTCAGAATGTTACAGCCTATCAAGTCAAAGTGGCAGCCACGTGAGCAGCAGTCACATGACAAGCCACACTCAAAAGCAGAGAGCAATAACTGCATGCATGCTACGCTCAGCTTGCTTTCTCCACTATCATACAGATCAAGACCCCCTTCCCGCCTAAGGGAATGGTACTACCCACAGTAGGTGAACCTTGCCACCTCAATCAACATCATCAGAATAATACCCAACACACGTCCACAGGCCAAGCCAGTCTGTGTAATCCCTACTAAGACTCCCTTTACTAGTGACTCTAGATTGTCTCACACTGGCAACACTAACAATCACACTCTCTTAGAATATTTCCGTGGTGTGATATTTTTTTTATTTTCAATCAAAACACTCTGCAAACCACATTTTAAAATGAAGAAAGGAAATGACACAGGTCATCTTTTCCTTACAACTAAAACATCAGAGTTTGTTGTGACAGCCGCCAGTGAAGTGAACAAAATTAAATTACAATTCCTGTCTCAACTGACTTGTTGAGTGGGAACAAGTTCAAATGCCAGTAAAGAGACTGATCTACAGACTATTCTACTGAAAAAGAAAAAAAAAACCAATTTTATTTATGTATCGACTGAATGACAAGCAGTAAACCATTTTCTTTATTTTCATGGAAACTGTTCTAGGCTTAGGAATCTACACGATGGACCAGAATGCAGTGACAAGAGGGACTGACATTTGCCAGACTCGAGTTTATTCATTCATTCACTACTGACTCACTAAGTGCTGGACATTAGTGTTTGTATGTTGAATGGCAAAGAACCAGCAGCAGTCCATATGGAATTGGTAATGTGTTGGAAAGTGTTACCACTGCCAGATGCCATTCACTCTCTACTAATATTTTCAGGATTCTTACTTTTGTCCTTTTATTTTAATTTACTTAATTATTTAATAGGTTCTCAAATAATTTTAAACAGATCTACAATACATACTGGTCATTTCTGGTGACTTTTAAAAAAATGGCCCCCAAAGGGAGTGGCACTATTAGGAGATATGGCCTTGTTGGAGTTGGTGTGTTCTTGTTGGAGGAAGTATGTCACTGTGGAGGCAAGCTTTGAGGTCTCGTATATGCTCAAATACACCCAGTGCCTCAGTTCACTTCCTATTGACTTCTGATCAAGATGTAGCCACTCTGCATGCCACCATGTCCCATCATGATGATATTGAACTCAACCTCTGAAAATGTAAGCTACCACAATTAAATGCTTTTCTTTTATAAGAGTTCTCATGGCCATAACATCTCTTTAACTAAGATAGAAGTTGGTACCAGGAACTGGGGTATTGCTGTAAAAGGCCTGACCATGCTTTTATTTGGTAGAATTTGGACTTTGGGAGTTTGGGTTAGGAAAGCAGCGGAAAGCTTTAAGTGATGCTTAATGGGTCATACCAGTAGGAACATGGAAGACAATGATGCTAAGAGTGATTTGAATTGGGGGGGAGGGGCGGCTCAAGATGTTTCAGAGAAGAATTTTACTATGTAGCATAGAGACCAGTCTTGTGATATTTTGGTGAAGAATGTGGCTGCTTTTACCCTTATCCAAAAAGTTTGCCCAAATCTAAAATGAAAAGATTTGGATTAGTTCCCTTGAAAGAAAAAAATCCCAAAAGAGCTAGTATAGACTCTGTTGTGTGGTTAGTAGTGTTAACTCTGATGAAGATATATAATGAAGAGGAACAAGCTGAGCAAGGAAGATGTTTGAGGAGAAAATGAGCACCAGAAAGTAGAATAGAGTGAAGTCCCATGTCCAAAGCTGTAAGCATATTAAGAAATGAAATAAAGGGAATGGTGACCTCAAGAAAGATCCTACCCAACTAAATTTCCAACTTGTGAAAAGGAATTATAGAAAAGCTTAAAGCCAGGTGTGGTGGTGCCCACCTTCAATTCCAGCACTCAGCAGGCAGAGGATGGTGGGTTGATCTCCGAGTTTAAGGCCAACCTGCTGCTCTACAGAACAAGCTCAAGGACAGCCAAGCTTAAGCAGTGAAGGTAAATGGAGAGCTGGTGAAGATATACTTATACAAGGAAGCCATGTTCCAGCCCCATCAAGCATCAGAACTTGGCAACTTTGACCACATGGTTCTGACATTAAGAGTAGAAGAAAGGGGCTATGGAATTTGCCTCAACACCTAAAGAAAGCTGCTGAGGCCATGCATGTGTCAGGGGCATCTCTGAATGGAGGCCTAGAGAGGCCACTGTGTGAAGCTGTGAAGTTAGAGTCTGAATTGCCTAGGAGACCCTAACATATTGACGGCACCAGATCCATGGAATATCTGCCTAGGAAAGCTGCTAACAGGAGTGGAACCAGCCCAAGAGAAAGAAGAACATCGCAGTCAACAAAACTGAAAGGAGTTGGAATTCTGAAGAACATTTTGTCATCAGACACGAATGCAAAGTTTATAATTTGCTAAGCTTGCTTTTAGTCTTGCTTTGGTCTGTAACTTCCTCACCATGCTCCTTTCCTATGTTTTATAATGGTAACATATATCCTCTACTAATATGTGTTGGAAGGATATGATCTGCTTTTTTATTTTGATAACAAGGTGATTGTAGTTAAGGGATTTCCATGAGTATCAGAAGAGACTTTGGACGTTGAAACAAGTTTGAGACTGTTATAGACTATGGGGACTTTTTGAAGTTGAATTAAATGCATTTTGCATTATGGTATTATTACAAGCTTATGGGGGCCAGGGAGTGTTTCCCAGTTACGCACATCTGTAATCTCAGCCTTTGGAAAGTAGAGGAAGAAGGATCAGGAATTCAAGTTCATCCTTGGTCACA
The DNA here is from genome assembly GCF_950005125.1 of Chionomys nivalis. Taxonomy (NCBI): domain Eukaryota; kingdom Metazoa; phylum Chordata; class Mammalia; order Rodentia; family Cricetidae; genus Chionomys; species Chionomys nivalis. The sequence goes on along the minus strand of NC_080103.1, from coordinate 50,710,993 downwards.
TAGCAATTTCCAGGCCAATCCAGGGTCCATCAGACTATATAGTTTTTTTAAGTCATTTTCTACATTTAATGTGACCACTGAAATCATTAACTCATAGGAAGAGGAAAGACAGGAATAGTAGGGAGGCACGAGGTGACAGTAGTCAATATGAGAGGCATACATATGTGAAATTAAAAAAACAGTCATAATAATTATACATTATTTAAAACACATTCAGACATTGTTGCTGTATATGCTGGTCTCCATCAAGGCTAGCTTCCAGTCTCAAAAATCTTGCAGAGATTTTATGCGGTAACATTTCTCAGATGTTCTAGTTATGGCTTCTTCATACTCACACAATGCTCTGATTCAAAGTCAACTGCATGGAACAGGAGAAAGACTAGTCTTTGAGGAAACACCATCTTTATCTTACTTAAGAACAACCTGTGTTTTGATTTTACTCTTAACCAGACTTGACCTGACTCTCAAACAGACCTCTTGGAGGTTTCCCTCAGAGATCTCTCTGGTAAGTGCATTCCACCAGGTCCACCCCAGTAATATAACAGATGTACCCAGAAATGTCCAAGTCCCAAAGAAGACAAGTTTAACCTGCTTTTAGGATATTCCATGGTAGCAGACAAGACAGTGGATAACAAACATCAACTAGACACACAACCAGTCTACAGAGAGAAAAGCAAGGAAGTGGAATTAATTCTGAAGCAGACACTCCCAGAGAGTGGACCTAATGTGGGTCTAAAGAGTAAGTGGGCAGTTGGCATTCAGTGGGGAGAGAACAAGGGCCATCTAGGCTGGAAAAAAGTGAGATTAGAGAGACATGGAAAATAGCAAGAAGTCCAAGGATAGGGTTTGTTTTTGTAATTTGGTATTGTTGCTGTGTGTACAAAGAGGCAAGCATGCTGGAGAAATTAGCATCCCTGAAGAGCAGGAAGATAAGGAATAGATAAATGCAAAATTCAGATGGAAGCCAGGCAGAAATTGACCTTTTTCCTTCAAGCCCTGGGTCTCTTCTCATTCTTCTCATGTGGTCTCTAACACTGCTAGTTTTTAGTCTCAGCAATCTACAGAGGATGAGACTGCAGATGTTCTGGTTGTCTTTAGTCTTCTGACTCAGGCACAGCACTCAAGGCTCATCGCGGTCGCTTTGCTAGCCCTTACTGCTTCGCTCCTCTTTAGTTTTTTCCATCTCACCTGCTTTTGTGGTTTCACAGTTGATCTCCATTGTCAATTTGATTTAATTTTAAAACATCAAGGAGACATACATCTGAACATGTCTGTGAGGACATTCTCAGGAAGTCTTAACTGAGGAAGACCCACCAAATGTGAGCCAAACCCTCCCACAGCTGGAGTCCTGGACTGACAAAAAAAAAAAAAAAAGAAAAAGAAAAAGGAAGACTGAGAAAGCCAGCAGGACTTTCTCTCTTTGCTTTCTGGCTAAAGACCCAATGTGACCTCATGCTCCTGCCTTCCCCACTATATTTAATGTATTCCCTGAAACCTTAAGCCAAAATTCACCTTTCTTTCTTTAGGTGCCTCTGTGGGCATTTTATCACAGCAGGGAGGAAAGAACTAAGACAATTGGGTTGTCTTACTCTCCCATGGGAAAGAGCTGTGTGAGAGTGTAGAAATGACAAAGGATTGTAAGCACGTGCAGATGTTCATGACCTAAGTTGAACACCCCCATCCCACTTACGCCACATAAAAAATTCTCTTAACTTCTCCTGGTCTGTGTTTACAAAATGTCAATGACGATATCTATAATTAAATGAATTAAGTAAAGTCTATGAAGTTACCATACTGCATACATTTTTAATGCATTTGTTCCCCCAAACCCTTCAGAATTTAATGATCTTTGCCGTGTCTTCTAGACCATTGATGCTCACTGTAGACTGTGTGCCCAGAAATCACACTGCTGCCCTGAATCCCATACTTCCTCAGAACACACTGCCTTAAGTACTTTGGACAGGTTTGTAGTCGACATTAAATTCACTCCCCAAATCATTTGTGCATTAACTTCAATGCTTAACACTGCTAAAAGCTAGCAGAAAGTGTGTTCACCATGGGTCCTGCTCCGAAGAGTTCACAGCCCTTGGTGATTCATCTCTGTGGATGGACTTTTAAGGAAATTATCCAACAGGGTAGTGAATGAGGTCATTAAACCTGAGTGATACAAGAATGTATTTTTTTACAGCCAAGTAATACCTTCATGGGAATGCTTTGTAATGCTATTAGGGCTTTGGAGAAAAGCTAGCCCTTACCAGAAGACAGTATCCAGGGAGACAAGGTCTCATTCTAGACTCACAGAATTGGGTTTGATGGCAGTGGATTGGCCCTTTCGGTATGGCATAGATGCATGGATTTCAGAGTGGATCAGAGGTATGACAGTACTCATGTTTGCACGCTTCTGTGTAACCTCAGCAGCTAGGGAATAAAACAGTCACTGGATGATCCAAGAGATTATTCAAGTTTTCAGCATGCAAGCTAGAAGCTTAGAGGAAAGAAGTGCCGTGACAGATGATCACTTGGGCCACAGTAACAGCACCACACAAGGACAGAATGTCCTGACACCACAGAAAGAGCAAAGCTAAGTGAGTCAGTCACAAACATAATGACCCGAGGGTGGAGAACCACAGGAACAGATAAGGCTCTAGGAAGCAGCCTTAGATAATCAAGACAGTAACTGTCTCAGCAGACTGAATTAAAGCGGCTCAGAAGAAAGTCTGACATAGTCTGCACACACAATGTCACTCATTAAATCCCAGTCTCTCAACCTTTCCTTTCCAGGGTCTTGACCCATTCTTTTTTCCTTTTCGTTCTTTTTTTGTTTTGTTTGGGTTAAAGGTTTTTTGTTTTGCATGGTACTGAGGATCAAAACTAGGGGTCTCACCAATTTTCTATGTTTATAAAGGGGGAAAAGCATCAATTGCTCACAGGCAATGCTGTTAATAGCTTCCTGTTAAAGGTGATAGGAAGGATATGCCCGGGTTCACTCACAAGTAAGTAGTGAAGATAGATTATGAACTCAGAGCTGTCTAATGCTCTTAGATTATTTGAGTTTAATGTACCACCCCTTAACAAGTTAACAGCATGCTATAAGTTTGTAAGATTTTATTCAAGTTTATTAAGTGCTCTTGAATACAAAAACTTTTATACTCAAGGAAACAAATTTTTAATGCTGAGGTTTCAGCTGAAGTCCAGTTACAACTGGGGGTGTAAGTGGTACCCTGAGCAGCAGGCCCCAATTTGGCTGATCTCCAGTTAGATCCCAGGTGTGACTAATGGGGCCAAGCCATGGGGCTCGGTGTAAGAGGAGGTTTAGAACTCACAGTTGTATGGTTGAGGGAAAATGATAAGGTCAGATAGAAACTGTTTCCAACCTAACCCCAGGAAATGGAAAAGGGACGGGCTGCCCTTCAGAACGGGAATAAGAACTGGATGTACTGGAGCTGAGCTCCAACCTTCCTAAACACTCCCTAGGACTTTACTATTCATGAGCAGAAGTGGTGTCTAGGTTATTTCCTAGTTTAAGAAAAAGGAATACAATTGACCGCATCTTTCTCACTGTTTTAATGTTGAGCTATTATAATCTCACATTCCAGTGGCCTTCTAACTGCACGGTTATAGTCTCCTTATACTTACTCTGAAATTGTTTTCCCATTGTTATCTTACATTATAGTCACATCGTAATGTCATGTTTAAGGGTTCCCCATACACTTGTAATGAAATCGTTTTGCAGTTCAGAATGGCATCATATTGGCACTTTAAGCAGGGTATCCGTCACCCCGTATTGATAGTTTTCACAACAAAACACCCTATTTTAGTGACTGTGAAAGTAAATGGCTGTTGCCAGTGATCTGTTCTTCCATTTCAAACTTAAATGGTCTCATCTGTTTTATTTTACCTTGCAATTTTCACACCCACTGCGGTATGGGCCAAGTTGATACTGGTTGCTTTTAAATGAGGACAGTCATTGCACTAGCTCATAAATGTTTATATGACAGCCACTCATCTGTTCTCCGTTAGTCCTTGTGCAATAGATCACCGACATACTTTGGCCACTCCATTTGTAAGACGAGTATGGAGAAGTCTTACGCTACCTGTAATCTAGAGTGAGACTCTTTGTAAATGTTTTCAAATTGAATCAGATAAATATATAAAAGTGATGTGGGCATCTGCAAACTTTTCATAATACAACAGCTCAAAACTCCATCTCCAGACAGGCACACGTGGGAAAGGTGAATGACTTTCTACGGACAAAAACTTTAAAACATGTTCTACATGCAGGAAATCTGAGAATATGTGCTGTATCGCCATCGTTGTCATGAATCAGACACTCTTAGCTAACGTTTTTAAATGTGCCACCATCGCTCCTTTGTGGTTAAACTTTGTAAGTTTAACAATTTGGTTCCTGTCTCCACTTCGAAGATTAAATGCTACTCAACCCAAGCAGAATCCAGACTCTTGGAAGAGAGCCAGGGCAAAGCGGATCTCCTGACAATAGGCTTCGCTTTGAGATCTTTCTATTCTCTGCTGCTTTAAAAGAGCTGTGGCTGCCTTGCGAGTCCCCCACAGTTGTTTGGACAGTTCCTCATAGGTCAAGCTAGAAGGTGGTGGAGCGAAGAGAGAATCCAAGAGCTCTATTTATACACAAAAAGATTTCTGCTAGGGTATCAAGCCTGAACCTACATGGCCTGCCCCTGGAGCCGAAGGTGCAGTTTCCCATAAGCTTTTACCGTCTAGAAAATGACCTCTTCATCTTTTGAAGTTAATCTAGATGCTGACTATGCCACAGGCTGCACACCAGTGGACTCCAAGTGTCAGAGGCCACAAAGCCAGTTGTTTAGGTGTTTGTGCTTAACTGCGTTTTCTGTCGGGAAACTTCTGTTCTTAGGTGACCCAAAATGCACCAAGAACAAGAAGTGAATCCCTTAAAACTGAATTTGCTTTAGTTAAAATTCAAATGTAAGTTCTTGGTAATAGACTATAGCATGAGCTGTAAAAAGCAAACTAAATATGAGGTAGGGTTTAGAACAACACCACAGTGTCCAATCCCAATGACACTGTCTTGGTGTGAGACTTTCATGGCGATTCTCATTTCAAAATTACCTTTGGAATAAGCCCAAAGAGGAAAATGTGATATGCATATACACATAAAAAAAAGAAAAACTCAAGAGACTTAAGATACAAGCTTAATTATAAGCAGCTGAACACTGGATGAAAAAAGAAAAAAAAAAGAATGTACAACCTACATGTTCCTGGTTCCTGAGTGTCTCCTCTCTGTGACTCTGACATTGCTTTTACTTTCAATCAGTTGCTCTCCTGCTGCTGGGGTAGCAGGTAGTTACCAACCTGTAGCATTCACAGAGGCTCAACCCTGTTTATGCTACTCACAGAGGGCACATTCCTGCCTCCTTCCTGAAAAAGTGACACCAAATTGATTTTTTTTCTCTCTCTCCACCTCCCCATACTCACCCCACCTACAGGGATGTCCAAGACCACACACAGACTAAAAGAGTTTTATTTTTTCTTTTTACTCAGCTCCTTCTGGAACTAATGTGGGATTTCCCTCTGTATGCTGTGATTACCATTAATGAATAAAGAAATTGCTTTGGATCTATAGCAGGGTAGAACTTAGGTAGGCAGGGAAAACTAGACTAAATGCTGGGAGAAAGAAGGGTGGAGTCAAAAAGAAGTCATGTAGCTCCATCGGAGACAGACTCTGGAATTTTATCCTACCGGCCACACAGATTAATAAAAATGGTTTAAATTAATATGTAAGAGTTTGCCAGTAAGAACCTAGAGCTAATGGGACAAGCAGTAACTTAATTAATACAATTTCTGTGTGATTATTTCCGGGCTAAGCAGCCAGGAACCAGCAAACGGCATTCTTCCAACATGGAACCTCATTTAACTGTAAGCTCTCATGTTCCTCCTTTCTGCCTCTTCTTCATTTAACAAACATTTTAAGTGTCTCCCCTAAATTATGGCCCGGTCACCCCTTCCAGACATTATTTCCCCAGTTAAAGTTTTCACAAGAGTGGCATCCATTCATTTCACCCACATCCACTGAATACCTCTGAAACCCTCCTTTCTCCAAAACTGCCTGTTTTTGCAGTGACCATCACAGTGAATTCTGACATGAATTTTACCAGATTCTTCTTTTGACTTCAACTTAACCATCCTCTGCTTTTCTTTAGCCTTTTGATCCCCTTCTCTCCTTTGGACATAGGCCTCCTTCCCCTCCCTACCTGTTCACTGAAGCATCATCACCTTCTCAGTGCTATGCCTCTTATCTTCTTGTGACTCTTCCACGTTGCAATAGATGTGTCCTTTACCTCTATCATTGACTGCATCCTGCACAATGATCACCTTCCCCAAATAACTACAAGATGAGGACTGGAGAGAAAGCTCAGTCTGTAGAGTGCTTGCCTCACAAACACAATGACTTGAGTTCAAGCCTCAGAATCCATGGTTCAAAAAACAAGTGAGTCTTGGTGGCATGTCTCTGATATGGGATTCCCCTCTGTATGCTGTGAATATCATTGGTTAATGAAGGGACTGATTTGGGTCTATAGTAGAGCTATAGGGAAACAGAGCTAGGCAGAGAAAACTAAACTGAATGCTGGAAGAAAGAAGGATGGAGTCAGAGAGAAGCCATAGAGCTGCCATCAGAGACAGATGTGCTGAAACTTTGCTGGTAGGCTACAACCTCATGGTGATGCATAGATTAATGGAGATGGGTTAAATTAAGATGTAAGAGTTAGCCAATAAGAAGCTAGAGCTAATGGGCCAAGCAGTGATTTAAATAATACAGTTTCTGTGTGGTTATTTTGGGGCTAAGCACTCAGGAACCAACAAGCAGCCTCCTCAAACAAAGTGGCACCAACATGGTAGACTAAATCCATGTAAAACCTGAGAGGGCCTGAAAAGGAATTCTAGACACACACACACAAAAAAAGTTCAGTTGCAATTTTTTTCCCAAATGGGCTTTGCTTGCTAGCAGAATGGTGTGGCTCCTTTAAGAGAGGATTTCCTGATTCAGCAGTAGCAGAAAAAAAGCCACAGCCATTTTTGAAGTGCCAGCTTTCTGGACTCTGCTGCCAGCATGACCTCTGGCTCTTTCAGAAGACTAAGAATTTGAATGGGCTTTGTTGCTTGGTGTCAACATGGACTGGGTATGTGCCTAGAGATGGGACATTTTGCATGGCTCTCAGAGGTGGTGAGCAGCTCCGCCATGCTGGGTTGGGCAGGGCAAGCAGGCAGTGCCATATTTCCTCTAGCAATGGCACAGCCTAAGTTTTTAAGAAGCACTTAGAATTTTAAGAAGTGATCCTAGACAGTAAAGAATTACAGATATACAATAGAACAGATTCATACATAAAAGACCTCTAAATGGGTCACAGTATTGGATAAAGGTATGTAGGCTTGGAAGAGATAAGAAATAGAGAGTCATAAAAAGAGATAAATGGTTTATAAAAATAAAACAAAGTCTTTAAAGAAACAGAGTACAGTCATAAATTAAAGATAATAAAATAAATATTAAAAAGTAATAGAGTAAGAAAGCCACATAAAGATGGAATATGCAAAGAGAGTCTAGATTATGTATATTAATATGTTTTCTTTGAATTTTTTGACTGTGAAGAAGCTAAAGTACAGAGAGATATTCATTATATGGGCTTTCTAAGCTAAACCAGCATATATATTTTAAAGGTATCTTGATTTTAGAATATGGGTCTAAGCATATGTTACTTTGTACTTCTTTTGTTTCTACAGAGGATGAGAACCTATGGATTACTTCCAGAATAAGTAATCCCCTGAAAGGTTGCTGTGAACACCCCCCAAAAATTATTTCACCTAACTGCTGACTGAGATGAACCTAGCACACAGCATACACCATAAAAGACCTGACTAATAGTGTCTCTAATCAGCAGGAAATAGTCTAGAGAACTACACCCATATTCCCAAATACTGTTTATAAATGTTTGTTTACATTTAAAGGGGGATATGCTATAGAGATTTGCATTGGTATGGGTCTTGGTTTACTGATACAAATTTAAGGTCAGTTTTGTTATATTGTGTATATGTATATTTCTGCCCACCTGGAGAGTTCCAAGCCAATGTAAATCCATCTCAAAGAAAAAAAAAGTGGACAGAACATTAGGGGAGCTAAGGTTGTCCTCTGAACTCTAGATGCATGTACACACACACACACACACACAGAGAGAGAGAGAGAGAGAGAGAGAGAGAGAGAGAGAGAGAGAGAATATCTTGTGAGTATCATAAGTTGTATATCCAAAATTGCATCCATCATCTTGGCTGAATCTGTGCCTTCTCCTGTCCTTTGGTATCAGTGCAATTGTCTATGGCACCCAAACTAAAAATGGGGACCATCTCTCATCTGTCTCTCTGTCCACATCAACAGCATTTCCCATATCAACAAAATTCTGCTGTCATAGTGTTCACCCTATCCCTACCACATATGGGTCACTTTGAGCTTTTTCTTGAGTATGACAGTCACAAAGAGATGTAGAAGTAGTTGTCACCAAGATGAAAGTGTATGTGTGTATTTGTGTGTGTGTGTTTGTGTACATATTCTGGTTCTTTACAAATGGGGATCATCTAACTAGCAGAAATTTTCAATTACTCATAAATTTGCTTTTTAATGTTTACAAGTAAATTTCAGGGTAACAGTGACCTTTTATTAAGCCACTACTATGTGACAAATACTTTTAATTCTTATAAGAGCATAGGAAGACAGTCACCATTCATACTTAACTGAGACTCAGTAAAGATAGGCAGTTAGTGTGCTCAAGGAAATACATATGTCTAATAAACAGCAAAATAGTGTTAACTCAAAACTGGCTTTCAAGGGTAGAGCTATTCCCTTTATACCTTGCCAGAGCTAGACTATGCTTCTCCATACACAAGTCTCTAGTTCTTTAGATTGCTCCATAATAGTTGCTACATTTTGGCTGTTCTGATTCTGCAGCCATATGTTTGTTCAATACAGGAATCAAGTTGTATCTTGACACAAGAAGACCCAGCATTGCCATGAGTAACACAAATGGGAACCACCTTTCCCAATTTCTGTCTATAGCATGTTTAGTCAAAAGTTGATCAAAGCTCAGAACTGACAGGATGATGTCCTCATTAGTCCAGCTCATTTCTCATCGAGAAGATAGCTTCAGTACAGGAAGAGCCCAGTGCCAACTTTTTCTCTAGAATGTAGCTGTATATTAAACATACAAATATGCTGACATCCAAGTAATTTTAGAGCAAGAAACATGAGTGTGGAGTTTTAACTTCTGTGGACCAGTAAAGAGAATGAGCTGTCCATATTTTAACAAATGTATATAAAATAGAAATGTGTATTTGAATGGGGTAGCAAAACTGTTTTATAGGGGAACACAGATTGGCCTTTCTTTTTTTATGTGGAACTTGCAAAATCAAACACTAAAGACCGTGAGCAACTCCACCCCCCAGATTAACCCAGTTCAAATACCCCTGAAAGAGTGCTGAGCCAAAAGGAGTCCTTCCTGAGGCCTGGGTACCGTGCAATTAAGCACAAAATTCCATTCCAGTACCTTTAAGCTTCTTTTCAAATGGCAGACACATGTGTCCTCTTCTGTTAAAGGAAAGGCCTATAACACTTCTTTGAAAACAGCAAGGGTATGAGAGAGAGTCAAAATTGGGAATTCCTTTTAGAATGCTCAATGGAAAGCGGTCTCTATTTAACTTGGGCCATCCCGGCCATCCTCCAAATTGCCACCTGGGAATAACAGCTTTGCACATTAAATAAGTGCAAAGCATTAGAAGAGACACAAGGTACTATTATTCTGGCATGCTCTGATTTGAAAAGACTAAATCAATTTAAAGCATTTTTGTTTAAAATCAGTTCTTTAAGGCTGTGTGCTCATAGTGGTTGCCAAGTTTCAACCCAAAGTGAATGTTAAGGTCTACGTTATTAACCCTTGAGAAATGAGTCCCGTCGTGGAAACAATGACCGACCTGGGGACTACCAGGTGCAGGGGCTGAAGCTGACAGTCAGTCAAGTAAGAGTAATGCAGGGTTTCTTCATATGCAAATCACACAATAATATGTGTTTGCCTTAAAGGGCAATGTCAGATTATTGTAAAAGTGCTTATAGATACAAATACCTTTTAAAGAGACCAAATTCATTTATACTGAACTCTCTATGGTTGACACACCATGATAAATCACCTCATTACACATGAAGCCACAAATGTGGGCTTTGAGGTTGGGTGTGAGGATATGAAAGGAATGGCGAAGATTCTACTGTGTTTTGCCCTAATCCTCAGTAAAATATAATAAAAATCTGTAGACAATGGCTAGCGTTTCCTCTAATATTAGGACCTCACACCTGCATGTATCTAAATGCACTTTGATGGGCTTCCGGTGCTTGGATGCTGCTTCTTAAACTAAAACTATTGCAATAAATTTTTCACAGCAAATGTCTATGTATTTAACAGCTATAAGCCTTCCTCTGAACATGCTGCAGATTTGATGAAATATAAATTGGTGCATTTATATCCAAAAAAGCATCACAAAGTGGCCTGTATGGTGTTGAGGGAATTCTAAGTTAGATAAAATTCTCATTATAAATTGTGTGTGTGTGTGTATGTGTGTGTGTGTCCACACAGCTGTACAGTTAAGATTTGTTCACTTTATACTATATAAGTCATTTTGCAGTTTGGTACAGCATTACCAAGCAAAGCAAAATGAAAGCTCTCTAAGATCCTCAAGTCATTTTATAAATGACAGTCTGTGTCCTAGGCACGGGTCCAGTAAAAACTTTTAAGTACTGCTTCCCAGATTGGAAACTCGTGTCCTGTTCCCCAGCCCTTGCCTGTTGCATTCACTATTCTTCATGTGTAAAAATGTCAAGGCAGAGTTCTTCCTGGTGGGAATTTACTATTTAAATCCGGAAACGTTCAAGCTAAAACGAGAGTTCCAAAAAAGATTGTAGTGTCTTTATAGAGAAGTAAAATGAGCTGTCCAGACAGCTGGCAGGGAGAAAAAAAGGACAGAAAGAAAAGGGGAAAAAAAGTGAAATGTTCAGAAGTATATATGGAGTGGGAGATCAAAGAGGCCTGGTTTTCCTGTCCTCAGAAGTCCCCCCAGCCTGCTTGATCCTCAGTTCATCCTTCTCGCCATTATTCATAATCTTGTAACCTGTGCTCCTCGCATCCAGCTCACCCCTTCTCACCTGCTCAATCACCAGGATCCGGACAAAAGAGGCGAAGGAGGCCCAGCTGTGCTGTCTGCCAGAGACAGTGGTGCGGCTACAACACTCAGCCTCGTGTTGCAGGATCAAATTGTCTACTTAATTTTCAATTTATTTTCCACTTAGAAACTTTTCTGATTCTTAGTGAAGCAAACGCAAAGCATCTTCCATGTGTGTATTTATGCAGTGCACAGAGACCTCGGAGTACGGCATATGTGGTTTCTGAAGCACATGTCATTTCTTATTGAATTCATCCAGCCTGACAGAGTTGGTGAAGATGAATGCAACAATAGTAATATTTTATTTAGGTCCACCGGCACTTCGCATGATGTACATTTAAAAGATGCAATATATATTATGAATGTGAGTGGGTGGATACACAGACGAGCATTTCACTCCAAGGGGCATTGGCAGAATGATAAATTTCATGTATTAAATCTCTAAGAACCAAAAACACTGAGTTAAGACATCTGTACAGAATTGGGTGTCAAATGGAATGTCACAATCAGGTATAGCGCCCATTTATGAGAATCATAGGATTACTTTTTTAGAAGTAGGAAAAAAATTACTTTGCAAGTTACCTAGAAACAGAGGCTCATTGACAGACATCCACGCTGAGTTTTCAAAAGATTAAATGACTCATAGGGTCACCGAGCTACATGGATACAAAACCAAGATTAACCTTTCTTCCTCAACTACGGCATTCTTTCTAGCACGTCATGAACAGAAATTGCTTCTGAAGCCAGTGTGCCCAAGGCCTCGTGGTAGCTCCCATAGGTTTCCTTGCTATGTGCCCATTATGTCTTTTGTGATACCTGCTCACAGCTTTTCAATTTTAACCTGGTTTCATCAGTCTCTTACCTTCTTAAAGACTAGTACTAAGAATAAACCATTCTTTAAGTTATGTCCCATGGGCCACATGGGGACAAGGACAGCTAATGTGGCCCAACCCAAAATTGTGAACTTAAAATATGTGAGCCTTGTGTATAACCTGGTTGACTCCATAAAGAGAGGATGAGAGGAAGACAGAGAGAAACACACACAGAAGGAGACATGGAGAATAAAGAGGAGAGAAAAGTAATAAAAGAAAAAATGGGGTAAAGGTCTAAACAAAGAATTCTTAACAGAAGAATCTCACATGGTCTAAAGACATTTAAGGAATTGCTTAATAACCATGGTCATCAGGGAAATGCAAATCAAAATGACTCAGATACCATCTTACACCTGTCGGAATGGCTAACATCAAAAACACTGATGACAGCCTGTGTTGAAGAGGATATAAAATAAGGGGTTGAAGAGGATATAAAATTATACCACAAGGATATTTGTTCAACTATATTTATAGCAGCATTATTCGTAATAGCCAGAACCTGGAAACAACCTAAATGCCCCTCAGCCTAAGAATGGATAAAGAAAATGTGGTACATTTACACAATGGAGTGTTACTCAGCTGTTAAAAAAAATACATCATGAAATTTGCAGGCAAATGGATGGAACTAGAAAAAATAATCATTCTGAGTAGGGTAACCCAGACTCAGAAAGACACATACTGTATGTACTCACTCATAAGTTGATACTAGATGCAAAGCAAAAGATAACCAGACTGCAATCCACTGCCCCAGAGAAGTTAGGTAACAAGGAGAACCCTAATAGGGACACATAGATTTCTCAGGGAAAAGGAAATAGATGAAATCTTCTGGGCAAACTGGAAGTGGGGGGGGGGCTAAAGGGGAGGGTATAGGGGCTGAGGACATGAGGGAACAGGATGGTCAAATTGCGGGAGGGATAGAGTGGGAGAGCAAGGAGAGAGACATCTTGATAGAGGGAAAGTTTATGGGCCTAAGGAGAAACCTGATGTAGGGAAATTCACAAGGATGACCATAACTAAGACTTTAGCAATAGTGAAGAGGGTGCCTGAACTTGCCTTCCCCTGTAATCAGATTGGTGACTACCCTAATTGTCATCATAGAACATTCATCTAGTAACTGATGGAAGCAGACGCAGAGATCCACATCCAAACACCAGGCAAAGTTATGGAAGTCCAGTTGGAGAGAGAATGGAGAGATTATTTGAGCAAGGGTGGGTCAAGACCATGATGGAAAAACCCACAAAGACAGTTGACCTGAACTTACAGGAGCTCACAGATTCTAGACCAACAGCCCAGGGACCTGCATGGGACCAAATCAGGCACTCTGCATTGTAGTCTGGTCTGTCTGTGGAACTCCTGGCAGTGGAACTAGGATCTAGCCCTAGTTCATGAGCTGGCTTTTTTGAAGCCCATCCCATGTGGTGGGATGCCTTGCTCAGCCTTGAGGTAGGGAGTGGGGGACTTGGTCCTGCCTCAACTGAATATGCCAAACTTCCCCGGCTTTCTTGACTCCCCATGTGAGGTCTTACCCTTTTTGAGGAGACTATAACCATGAGTTGTAGGAAGGATAAAGGGAGGGAGGGGCATATGGGGGAACTGTAGTTGGTATGTAAAACTAATAAAATAAAATATAAAAAGAAATTAAAAAGAAAAAGAAAAGAAGATTTTGAACTAAATCACAAGTTTAAAAGATCTTTAACTAAACTTGATAGAGGAGGAGAAGAGCCTTGAATTCATTGGCAGAGAAAACAACTTTCAGAACAGAACTCTAAGGTAGGCACTAACATCAGCAACAAACAAATTATACCCTATGAAACTAAAAAGGTTTTGTAAGGCAAAGGACACAGTCAATCAGACAAAGTGGCAATCTATAGAATGGGAAAATATTTTTTTATCAACTACATATCCAATAGAGAGCAAATATCCAAAATATATAAGGAGCTCAAAATTCTAGATATCAAAAAAATCTAATTTAAAAATAGTATGCAGAGCTCAACAGAGAATTCCCAAAAGAAAAAATTCAAATGGCTGTGAAAACACTTAAAGAAATGTTCAATGTCCTTAGTCATCAGGAAAATGCAAATCAAAACTACTTTGGGATTTCATTTTACACCATCATTCTGAAAAATAAAATAAGTGACAGTTCAGGTTGATGAGAGTGTGGAGCAGAGGGAACACTCATCCATTGCAGCTGGAAATGCAAACTTGCACAGCCACTATGGAAATCGTTGTGGTGGTTCCTCAGGAAGAAGGGAATCAATCTACCTCCAGATCCAGTTCTACCACTCTTTGGCCTATACACAACGATCACTTCCTTCTACCACACAGACACTTGCTCAGCCATGTTCATTGCTGCACTATTCACAATAGCCGGAAAACAGAAAACAGCCTAGTTGTCCCTTAACAGATAACTGGACAAAGAAAATGTGGTACATTTACACAATGGAGTATTACTTGGTCATTAAAAATATAGTCATGAAATTCATGAGTAAATGTATAGAACTAGAAAAACATCATCATGAGTGAGCTAACCTAGACCCAGAAAGACAAATATAATATGTATTCACTTATATATGGATGTTAGCTGATAACCAAGCTACAATCTATAGAACCACAGAGATTAGGTATAGAATAAGAACTGGAGTGGAGGGGTAGAAATAGATCTCCCTAGGAAGGGGAAATAGAATAGACAATTATGAATGGAGATAAGAGGCTGGAAGTTGAGTATCGACTGGAGAGGGGAAAAGAGGGGATAAGAGAGAAAATACAGGGGACAGCCAAAAGTAAAAACCTAATGACATTCTGCTCTACTCATAGATCAGTCATCATCAGAAACTTCCTCCTGCAGCAGAGGGGAGCAAATACAGAGATCCACATTCAGGCAATATGCATCAAGTTTGAGAGAGAGACCTTGGAACACTCAGTCCTAAACAGGGTGTCTCCATCAAATCTCTCCCTCAGGGCTCAGAGAGCCCTGCAGGAGTCAGAAAGAGTGTAACAGCCAGAGGGAATGGGGAACACCAAGCAAACAGGGCTTTCTAAATCAACAGATCAATGCACATACTTACCGAGACTGGAGCAGCTTGCATCTGCAACAGCTGGTGTTCTAGAGCTAAAAGTAAAAGTGGACCCAAGCCCCATCTCTAACCCAGGAACAATCTCCAGTTGATAACCACTTGCAAATGAAAATTCAGTTTCCTCCAAGGGAGTCTCACTAGGCAAACTAACTATTCTTAAGGGTAGGCTGCATGCCCAGTAGCAGATGGCCAGTATAAAATGAACTCAGCAGGGTCTTTGGAGGTTCATTGTCTCATAATGCCATGTCAGAGATCTTCCGTTTTTTAAATTTTGTCTTATTTTTATTTTATATCTTTTCTCTATCTTTTGTGTATATATCATGGCTGCCAATTTAGTGTTTTGGGGGTCCCGAGTGTCCAAACAAGTGGTTCTCTGTTTCTTGTGCCTTCTCTTAGGTTATTTTCCTTCTGCTTGTTTTACACAATTCCAATGTGTTAGTTTTTGTTTTATCTGATATTATATTTTACATTATCATTATCTCATAGACGCCTATCTGTTATCTAATGGGAGACAGAAAATGGGATAGATTTCGAAGGGAGGGGAAGCAGGAAGGAGCCAGGAGGAGTAGAAGGGGGAAACATTATCAGGATATAGAATGTGAGAAAATCTATTTTCAATAAAAGAAAAATATTTTTTTTAAAAAAATTTTAAGACACAGGCTGTTCTGTGAAAATCTGAATATTTCAGCTGTGGTGCTCCACCAACTAGCTGACATGAGATTACCAAAGCCAAAGTCAAAGGGCAGAGAAAATATTAAAAACATCCATCCATTCATCCATTGCTTCTGCCCAAGTTGCCTGAGAGAAATTAAGTGTGGGGAACAGAACTCCAGCTGAGCCCTCTGCGCAGCACCGTAGATGTCAAGACTGGTGCCTGTGTCTCAGCAGAAGGCCTACTCAAAGCCAAGAAGCCCACAGCTTCCAACTTAGACAATAATACAGGCTTAGAACAACTTCACCACAGAGCCAGGGAAATGCGGCAACACTCTTTGGTTGGGAACTAATACAAATGATGAGGAGATTTGGGGCTCAATGACTGAATTCAGAAAATTATCAAGGGACAAGAAAAGCCACAGACACACACACACAAAAAGCAAGGTGAACACGGGGCAGACTGTCTTTCATTCTCTTACAGAAATGTGTGCATGAAAACCATTAGTAGCAGTGCCTTAGACACTGGTAAAATTCCTATAGACTGTTTTATAAAGGTAATGAACTCAGAAGAGCCTCACTGAGCAAGCCTGCCATTAAATCTTCCCTTAGAAACAGGATGTGGTCATTGGGTGTTTTGTGAGCTTTGCCCATACATCATTGGGGATTTTAGTTGCTGGGTCCCAAAATTACGATTTTTGTAAAGTGAAATAAAATAGAAACCAACACAGTACACACGCCCTGCATCAATTCTTTTTTTTTAAACTTCATTTTATTTTCTCATGCATCAATTCTTAACCTAACTTGTTCTTAAAACCATCCTTGTTAGGAGTAGATGTGAAGAAAAGAACAAAGAAGAAATGTCAGATGACAAATGTCCAGTGTTAACAACCCAATCACAAGCAAATTAAAAGTCCATCTCTGTCTCAGCTGGAATCTCAGCCTGGCTGGCGGGGTGGAGGGGGAGGGGATCCTCCATGTTGTTCAGAACAAATGTATCAGAGACTAATCAAACTCTAATGCACACCTCAGGAGATTGCCTCTTTAGCCCAGGACTGGAAGGCTTGTGCTCCATCCAAGGGTCTGAACCTACCAGTTGTTTCCTGGGATAGCAATTGTTTTGTTAATGACAGACACCCCTGGGAAGACATTTCAGTTCAGTCTTTGCTCACCGAGGTGTCAAGGTGATCCGTTTGATAATCTCTCACAGTACGTTTTATTACCAACAAGAATGAATGAAGGGGCCAGAAGGAAAAAAGTTGAGCTGGGCGAAAAGACGAAGACAGCTGTGACTTCCAGACACAGCCTGAAACTATTTTGTCTGATCAACTGCAGCAGCTTTGTTTGAATTTATCAAAAGGCTGAAAAGAAAAAGGAGGGGGGTGGAGGAACTGATATGTGTGAGTTTGAAAGATTAATTCAACCAGAAGTCAACAGAGGACACGAGAAGGGCAAAGGGGCAAGAAAAATGCAGGGGGCGCTATCAGCAGCATGAATCACATTGGACCTGAGTCTCAATTCTTCTCAGGGCAGCTTCCGGGGCTTTTCATTTTTAATAAAATAAAAACCATAGCAGTCTTTGACACTTCTCGGGGACTTCCTAGATTGCCAGGACTTTGCGTACATTCTCGCCAAAACTCAGGAATTGCTCACCAACCCTATGTCTAGCTGGGGAAACTGAGTTTTTCAGAGGTCCAAGGGTCACCTACAAGCAACCACTGAGCTTATAAATTATTAAGCAATATTCTACCTTAGAGCATGAACTATTTCTCCGTCCCTGTGACAGCCCCTTCTTCCCTCTCACTCACCCTGTTCTTCCCAACAGTTGCTTCTCCCGCAGCCCACAGCTCATATCGAAGGCAAATTAAAAGCTGCCTACTACTCCAAACCATGCAATCAGCAAGATGGGGAGAGTCATTTGGCTGTCTTAACTTTGCAGATTATGTAATTAGTGTAGCAAAAAGGGGCTGAGACAGGGGAGTGTGAACTTGAGTCTAGGGCTCAGCTTCCCTGTGTATATTCAGCCTTTGCACAAACACCGGTTGTTCTCACGTTTCTTGGCAAGTTGACAAACACTGGGTTCTAACCTCAGTTGAAAGTTTATGATCCCTGAAAGGGCTCAGACTAAATGAGGCAGCAAACCTAAATTTCAGTCTCCCCTTGCCCAACACACACATGCACACGCGCACGCACACACGCACGCGCGCACACACACACACACGCACGCACGCACGCACATGCACAGACGCCTCTAATTGAAGCATATGCACCAGTCCCAGGCACGGCAGTGAAAGGGTTTATACACAGCTAGGATTCCCTGACAACACATTCAATCATGTTACTATCAAAAGTTTGTTTTGTTCCCATGGGAATTTACAACTGTGCAGACTTACAAAGACTATTCACAAGGCTGTTCCAATGACATCATCTGAAGAGATACAGACATCTCTCAAAACAAGCAAAGCAGCACAAAACCCAGAAACCAACTTTGGCTTAAAACCATGACTGTCTCATTTCATTGTTGGTAACCTCTCTTCGAACAGTATTATTAATGTTTGTTAGAAACCATTTTGGGCACGCTAAATGTCACATGCCTGTTATAGCATCTGTTTGGCAGGCAGAGGCAAGAAGATCACAAGTTCAAGGCCAGCCTCAGTAACCTAATTAGCTGCTCTCTCAAAATAAAATTGAAAAGGAGGGCCAGGGATACAGCTCACAGTGGTACAGCACTTGCCTCACAACCCTCAGTTCTGAAAAGGGAGCTATTTTGCGCATCATCAGTCCCTCTGGGGACTGTGACACTGTGATGTCACTGAGAGTTAACATCACAGCAAGAACCTGGGAATTAGGGTCAGCCATGTGGGTGGGTTCCAGCGTCCCTTCTTTCTAGACGTTGAGTTGGGGTATGCTTTTAAACTCCCTGATTCTCCCTTCCTCATGTGTAAAGTGAGTACTTATTCCAAAGGGCGGCCAGTGGGGGGGCGGGGGGGGTGAATCAGCTATGGGGCTTAAATCAAAGTGGAATGCATGGTGCACAGCTGGATTACAAGTTTTCCCACAAGCTTCCCTCAGGGTTGTAGCAATATATCCACACAGCCAGGGTTTAACGAGTACCTTTGTGTGCTCCTCCTTAAAAGCATCCTTTTCCCTTTCATTCTTAAAGAACTTATAGGAGTGGAGAGATGACTCGATGGATAAAAATGCTTGTCACACAAGTCTGGTGACCTGAGTACAGATCCCCAAATCCACATAAAACACTGAAGGCAGTGGTTTGCCTCTGTGATCCCTCACTCCTACAGATGGGAAACAGGGGTGCATAATCTTCCCGTAGCTCATGAGCCGCCAGAGGAAAGGTGCAGCACAGGAGCAGAAACGAGAGACCAAGCCTCCAAAAAAGTGGAAAGCATGCGAAGACTCTGGAAAGTGGTTCTCCGATCTACACAAGCATACAGAAGTGCACATGTATCTATATATATATATATACACACACACACACACGAAGTTATAGGTTAGTAGAGGTATCATTTATACAAAGATATATAGATACAAGTGTTTACCTTGGGGGCAATATATAAGGATAACTGATAGCTAATATTTATTGAATATTTTTATTGCATCAAACACTGCTTTATATGAATCAGTCTCTAACAATGACAACCTTAGTGCCATGGTACTAGTGTTCTGATAGCCTGGAGAAGGATATTATCCATATGGAGAAAAGAAACCATGAAGGGACGTCCAAAGTATAATATGCAAGTCAGACTTGGAATGGTGAGGAATAGACAGCCTTAGATATTTAACAGTCTGAGGGGAGATGCCTATTCCAGGTACTGAGAAGAGTCACATCCTTAGCCTGTTCAGAAAACACAGCTCAAAGAAGCTGCTGGTCTAGGAGGCAACTCTGAAAAGGCCTCATGTACATAACTGATGGAGGCCGTGTCGAGGACCCTGGATCCTTGCTCACCAAAGAACATGTGAATTGCTTCATAGCCCTAGTTATAAGACCACAGCAGTGGCTGGGCAGGTTAAACTAGAAAGGAGACTAACTGGATACAGAGTGTACAGCTTGGGGAGTGGAAATGGGGGTCAAGACCATGCACTGGTTCTCTTCTTTCCCTGCTAGTGGGTTTGGCAAATACTGATCTTTCTGGGAGGGAAAATAGAAGATCCAGCCTGCACGTGCAACCATCACTGTTTTCCAGAAAGTTCAGACACCTGACAGCCAAAACTACAGAGCAAAAGGAACATCTTGTATAAAACCCAATGAGCTAGGGAAAAGTTGTTTAAAAGAATTTAGTGACCATAGGGTAAACATTAGCTGAGTATAGACCACACGAAAACTCATCCTGGAATCCTCATACATCTCTGGGACTTATTTCACGCTGTATCTCATACAAGCACAGTGTCAATCACTAGCAAAGCATCATCTCCTATATGGAGATTAAATCCCCCCTCTTCATTTTTGCAGTGGGTGAAAAGATGGTAGGTATTGTTTATATGTTCAGCGTTCCTCACTCTCTCAAGATGTTTATTCTTCAGCTTGTTTCCCCACCTCTTACATGGGATGGGAGACACAGACCACAACGCATAAACCAATCTGTACTTAACTGTATATTCATGTTCAAGACCAAGGACAACAAAATGCTAGCCCAGCTCCAGTTAAGTGAATCAGTGTGAAAGGAACTCTTTTTAGGAGGTGGAATAAAAAAGGACATATTTCCAGGCAGTCTTTGCATCTCCAGAGACAGACTCTACAGAGGAAGACACCACGAAATAGAACAGGATCTCTGTTCCAATAGGAGGATTCCCTCTGCTTCTGATGATGCTCTCTACTTGAGTTATTAACATTTGAATGCATAGGTCTCTAAAGAGGGAAATGCCTGGAACGTGGCAGTGCGCACGAATTTCATCTTATGAGATATGCTTATGCAGGAGTCCAGAAGTTATTAAGCTCCACTTTGCTCCTTGAGGCTCTTTTCCATCTAAAATTGAGTGCTTCCTGTCTAGTCACCATTTGCCTTTTAGTTATTCGTGTCCACTCTGCACAGTGTCCCACCTCTCTCATGCTCATGTTAAACACTAGGTGTTCTGCCTAATGACTCCAACCTGGTTTCTCTGGCAAAGCTATGGGTTGGTGGTTCCTAAAGTTTCAGGACTCTGAGATGACATAGGAAAATTATCATTCTTGACCAAACTCAAAATTAAATATGTAAAGGACAAATTTGTTTTATTGCAGGTTGGAGGACTTTGTTGCTAGACCTCAGGGGTCTATTTTTCAAAAGAATGTTTTCTGCTCTTTGTTAGCTTTGAGCCTATATTATAGCTGTGATGCCAGGAAGGCAGAAGGAAAGCTCGTCTTGACACAGCACTACAAAAATACGAAGCAGCAAAAAAATAAACCTATTCTTATGTTAACTTCCATATTTAAAAATGACACATGTGTTCAATGGCTTGCCTTTGAGGCTAACCCCAGCCAGCTGGGACACAGGACAGACAGCACTAACATGCTGCCATAGAAAACATGGCCTTCACTGTGGCCTTAATGACCACAAAAGGACACTGTCATGAATGTAATTTGGAAGCAATCAGTCAACACAAAGAGGATTTGGGACAAACTGTTCCATGAAAGGTAGCATTACTTCATATGTGCATGTATGTGTGTATGCATGTATCCATGCATATGAATGTGGAGTGTAGAGAACAATGAGTGTTATTTTGTCTTCATTTCTAAAATTCATTTATTCTATGTGTCTCTTATGCCATGTATTTTAATTACATGAATTAATCCCATTCATTTCCCTGTCCCTTCACATATGCACTCCACCCCTGGAGAGTCCCAAAGAAAATAAAATTTAAGGGAAAACAAATAAAATTTTAAAAAACACTTAAAAATCTCGTTTTGGAAGTTGCAGTGTGACACAGTGAGTCAGTGTCCTTATATCTTTGCTTGCAGTATTTATTGCAAAGATTCTAACCTCTTGTACACCACTGGAGTTCAGCGAAACCCCCACCTCATGCCATGCAGCCAAACACACCAACCAGGAACCCAGATACCTGGCGGTTGGGCACTATAATCTCTGTGATGAGGCAGCAGGACCACCTTCATTTGAGAGAGGGTCTCTCATTCTCATGGAATTTGCTGATTAGGCCCAGGGAGTCCCAGAAATCCATCTGTCTTCCTGCCCAGTAGTGATAGAATTTGAAACACGCCAATGTCACCATGCCCAGCTCGTTACATGGGTTGTGCAGGTCAAACCCAAATTCTCATGCTTTCGCGGCAAACGCTTTACCAACTGCACTATCTCCAGTTTTTATTACTACACTTGTCTAACTGTGTGTGGGCGTGGGGGGGAATGGAGATAGCGGTCAAAGGATAACTAGTTAGTTCTCTCCTTCTACCATGTGGGTCCAAGGGATTGAATTTAGATTTGACTTGCTTTGCCTGCTGAGGTATCTCACTGACCTCATAGACTATTTTATTGAACTTACCAGAGTCTTAGCAGAAAGAAAAAAATGCTATTTTAACAAGAGATGCTTGATTTTTTTAAGGCTTGCTTTATCTTCTTCGTTTTAGTGTTTTGTCTGTATGTGTGTGCCTGGTACCCAAGAAAGTCAGAAGAGGGCATTGGATGCCCCAAAACTGGAGTTACAGATGGTTGTCTGTTGCTATGTGGGTGCTGGGAACTGAACCCATAAAGAGCAGCAAAGACTCTTAACCACTGAGATATCTCCATTTTTAAAAGAGCAATATCACCAGACGGTGGTGGCACAAGCCTTTAAGCCCAGCTTTTGGGGAGCAGAGGCAGGAAGATCTCTGAGTTCAAGGTCAGCCTGGTCTACAAAGTGAGTTCCAGGACAGCCATGGCAGTTATACAGAGAAACCGTCTTGAGAAACAAAAGCAATGTCGGAAAAAATGACATTAAATTTCAACGGAAGAGATCTGAATCAAACATAAAGCAGAGCTTCATAACCATATTTGTGGGAACTTTAAAGACAAGGATGAAGAGAAACACTAATCTCAGGGAGGTGGGACTTAAAAATACTTCAAATCCTGATGTGTGACACAAGCTGCGATTGCTCATGAGAAACCCCAGAAGGAAAAATCATTTCTTGAACGCATTAGGCTTCTGCAGTTTGCTCCACTACATGTTTCCCCTCTGACAAGGCTATTCCCAATGTCACCTCCCCCGAAAGATGCCTTCCCTGCCATTGACCCCAGCTGAGGTTCCTCCTGCCCTTTCTCTATCACTCTGTACTGTGTACACACATAGCTAAGTTCTTTGGCTCATGATACAAAATTGTGCCTATCCTCCGTATTGGCCTTCCTATGGGAAATACAACTTCTGAGCAGACCAGTTTGCATTATTGATCTTGGGGAAGGAAAGTGTCTGGAGCACAGTGTGCACATTCCTCACTGTAGGGCTGAAGACACGGGCACTGAGTGTGCAGAACAACTTCTTGGAACATATTTTGCACAGCCTGAGAAGTCACGCAAGGTTCATTCTGCGGCACCCTTGCCCTTCTGTCGCAATTTCTTTTACTCCTCTGATTTCTGCTGTTTTCCTAAAGATTACCAAATCTTAGTCCTGAAGTTTTGTGTAAGCTCTGGCAGCCCGTATTTAGCTGTCTGCTGAAGACTACATAACAGCTCAGCCATACCTCATACTTTCAGCATATTCCCAAACCCTGGCGTCACAGATTGACCCTATCTGTGGCTCATCATTGTGGATCAGAATTTCAGCCCTGAGTATCACACCTTGGCTCCACACTCATTTCACTGCTGACTAGGAGGCCAGTCTTTTCAGATGGCCAGCCCACTACTTTGTGCTTGGCTCTTCTCTTTTTAGCTTCTGCTCATGCAGTTCAATATATTTCTCCTGTCTAATGCAATAAAGACTGCTAAGAGACTTCTTCCAGGCTTTCAATCCAGCTTCCGCTTAAACTGCAAACAATACTCCTAATGTATTTGTCTGTTCAAAGAAACAGTGGCAAACAACCATACAATTTCTCCTTCTACACCTACATCCATCCCATAATCTTTTCCCATATATCCATCATCTCCTCCTCCCACACCAGATACAACACATACCTTTCATTCTTACATTCTTATCTACTCCATAGACCTGCCCTGTACTGCTGTCCTCATGGTCTTTTTTTTTTTTACAATGTTTAGAACATTTACTAAAGTACAAAATTGTTAGAATTAAGCTGAGTGGAAAGACATTTCCAAAAATCATTGATAACAATGTATTATAAATAACACAACAGCACAGAAAGGTCTCAGCATTCATGAAGAGAAACTATGTATGGAGACTTGCACTGGACCACATGTCACGATCGACCAGTTTTTTTTTTGTTTTTTTGTTTTTGTTTTTTTTTTTTTGGTTTTTTCGAGACAGGGTTTCTCTGTGGCTTTGGTTCCTGTCCTGGAACTAGCTCTGTAGACCAGGCTGGTCTCGAACTCACAGAGATCCGCCTGCCTCTGCCTCCCGAGTGCTGGGATTAAAGGCGTGCGCCACCACCGCCCGGCCACCATCGACCAGTTTTGCCTCCTCCTCAATCTCATGTTCGAAAGGCATCATACGAAGTCAGGATGCCATGTAACTGGCCTCTCTTCTCCCTGCTGCGTGTGCTGAGGTCATGGAGACACAGTCAAAATGACTTTCTATAGCTTCTGATGATGTTCAAAGGGGTATGAGTAATTTCTCATGGCTTAAAAATGCAAATCATAGGTTGAACACCATTGTCTACACTAGAATTATCCAGTTCTAGGTGGTAGAATTCTACCTACACAACTTTTGGATTCCACATAATTAGGCATAACAGAACTTATTGATTATACACTAAGCTAAAATGAGTATGTTTTCAAAAGTGCCCCTCTGCCTCTTTTCCTGTTTCCACTAGATATGAGGTAGCATGATGTTTCTGTACTTAAGGTCTTGATTGACCCAGGTTATTCAACCAGGAAGGTCCTCCATTCTGTCGACTTCTTTCTCCACCTATTAGTCTCCCATTCAGACTTGGGCGCCAGCAGTTTTTTTAAAATGCTTTTGAGAATTTCATACAATATGTTTTAATGTTTCTTCCCCCAAATCTTCCTAGTTCCTCCCTGCAACTCACCCAACTTCATACTCAAAAAAAAAAAGCTACTCCAATTTTGTTGGCCGCCCACTCCCAAATGTAAGGCCTGCCCTGGAGTGTAGTTGAGATACAGTGTCATGCTGGCGGGGGTGGGGGGACCACAGCTTCTCCAGCTCCTAGAACCTACAAACAAGTTTCCTGAGTAGGACTTTGTACCCACTCTCCCTTCTCTGTGGTAGAATATTTTCTGGCTTGTACAGAACTTGTGTTACAGTCTCTGAGTTCATACGTATATCAACTCTGTCATATCTGAAAAATGCTGTTTCCTTGGGGGAGTCATCCACCAGCTGTGGTTCTTACAATATTCCCATACCCTCTTCTGCATACATCTGACATCTTTGGGGGGGGCGGGGGTGTTGTCAAAGTCATCTCATTTAGGCCTGAGTGCTCCAAAGTCTCACTCTGTACACTGTCTAGTTGTGGGTCTGTTAGTTCCCATCCACTGCAAGAAGCAGCTTCTCTGATGGAGGCAGAGTGATGCTGTGCTCTACGGGCATAGCAATATGCCATTGGGAGTTACTTTGTCACTATATTCCTTTAGCAGGATAGTGGTGCTAGCAACCTTTCTTAAACTGCAGTTTACAGATTCCCCAAAGAGCCCAGAGAGAAAATTAAAGGAGACTCGTAAACTTAGAGAAAGTAGATATTAATTTTCACTATCTTCTAACAGAAATATTCCTACATTTTATTATGAACGTCGGTAACAAACTACAAAGATATTAGACATGTGTATGAGTTTGTAACACCTGGAACCACAGACACAACCGTTCTACACTACAGAGCCTACAGCCTTGCATCATCATTTATAGTCATCACTTCAAAAGTACAATTGTTGCAGCTCCTGACCTGTGGGGTGTTCGCTCTCTGCTCTTGTGTCCCCTCGGTCCCGCCGCCATGATAAATGCTAGCAGAGCCATGGCCGCGCATCTCGTGGGCACCGCAGCCTCTTGGAGTCTGGCAGCCTCCCGTCACCAGAACGGCTAGAATGGCCTTAGTCTTGAGTTGTTTCAAGAAGGCAATTAAGGATGCAGCTGTGGGTACCGATTTGGGTACTACTAAATCAGTAATGTGGCAGTTACGGAAGGCCAACAAGCAAAGGTACTGAAGAATGATCAAGGTGCCAGAACTATGCCTTCTTGTTGTGGCCTTTAGATGGAGAAAAACTTTTGTTGGCACGCCAGCAAAACAGGCTGTCAAGAACCCAAACACCACCTTCTGTGCTACTAAGCGTTAAGACTGAACATCGCTATGATTACCCCCGAAGTACAGAAATATGCTAAGACTCTTCCATTTAAAATTGTCTGTGCTTCTAATGGTGATGCCTGGGTTGAGGCTCATGGGAAACTCTTGTCCTAGTCAGATTGACGCATTGGTATTGATGGAGATGAAACAGGCTGTGGAAAAAGTACTTGGGTCACACAGCAAAAAACGCTGTGATCCTGCTTAATTCAATGAGTCAGAGCGATGGCCACTAAGAATACCGGACCGATAGCTGGGCTAAATGTACTTCGAGTAATTGGCGAACCTCAGCCCTGGCCTATGGTGAACAAATCTGAAAAAGTTTTTGTAGCATATACTTAGGTGGTAGAACCTTTGGTATTTCTATCCTGGAAATTCAGAAAGGAGTGTTTGAGGTGAAATCCAAAGGGGATGCTTTCTTAGGCGGTGACGTTTGACCAGGCATTGTGATGGCACATTATCAAGGAGTTCAAGGAGGAGATGGGTTGATTTACCAGACAACGCAGCACTTCAAAGGGTTCAGGAAGCTGCTGAGAAGGCTAAGCATGAACTCTCCTCATCTGTGCAGTTTGAAATCAACTCGCCATTTCTTACAATGATTGCTTCTGGACCCAAACATTTGAATATGAAGCTAACCCGAGCTCAGTTTGAAGGCATGCTTTCCAAGCAACCTCTTGGCTGGCCTGTATTTTTGATGATTGTTCTTTTCATCCATTGTTCTTTTCATCCATTCTGGATTTTTTTTTAAAAAAAAAAAAATCCTAAAAGCAAAGAATATATATAATTCTTAGTATTTAAAATCATAATACAGAAGTATACTTCACTATAATAACTTTTATATTTTAACTGGTATGTTTCCATTATAACCTTTTATTATTTCATTCACTTAAATTATGATTCTAAGAGGCCAATAGACAATAAAGTTGAAGGTGTCTGTCTAGCTTTTTTTACCTCAAGAAGGTTTCCCAGATCACCTTACGTGCCCATCACACAGAATACATATCTCCTTCTACCCTGAACCATCAACCAGCTGAAACTTTTCCAGAGGCCCTCAACACCCTGCTTTTCTTCTTTACATATTCTTTAGTTCTCTAACTGGGCCTTAGGATCATCTGTTCTCTATTTTTAGTCCCCTGTAGTGCTGATTCCATGATAGGTGATGAACCCAAGTTGTGCTGAACACATCCCTTTTTCAAGAAACATTTGAAGCTGTTGGCATTCAAATTGAGAAAACTGATGTGTTGCTGGTGTATTCTGGTCAGCCAAGTGACCTTGTAAACTTGTACAATGTTGCTGGTGTAGTCCGGTCATTGAAGTGACCTCGTGAACTTGTACAAACTGAACTGTTCTGTTCTCTTATCTGATTTCTGTTTCAAACCAACACCGGAAAACATGGACAAGGACAGAAGACAGGACTCAAAGTCTCTCTTTAGGGCAATGAATTATACACATTTGTTTATGTATATATATTCATATATGCATGTTGTATAATACACACAGTATATGGGATTTTCTTATAGTTCTTTCACACAAATAATGTTCAAACCCAGATCATTTAAACTACTAATAAAACATTTGGAATACTTACCATTAAACAACTATGCTTCAGGGTCAAAAAATATTTGTGGAACAATGATTTTTATTGCTATTTGCTGTTGTGTAGCATAAGGTCTTTGTGTGGGAATATAAACTAGTTCCTCCCAATGAAGACATTTAATGTTCAGTGATACCCAAGTCCATCACCTTAATGGTGCAGTATAAAGAAATAATGCACCATAACAGTCATGGGATACTCATCTCTGAGTAATTAACCGAGATTGATAGAAATACCAGAGAAACACCTTTTTGACAAGTTGTAAATAATCTTTTTTTAAAAAAAAAATACTGTAAAAGATCCCAACTTAATCAAAATGTGATTATAAATATAAAAACAAGTAATTGAGATTTGGTATTTGAATTTATTCCTAACTGCCTAAGACATAATAAATGTCCCAAAAAATCTGCTAGGAATGTCCCTCTGCATGCTAATGTTTTATTAAAATTTTATAGTTTTCAGCAATTTGTGCAAACTCCCCACTCTTTTAGGTGGGGTGATTCTGGTGTGTACCTGCACTGCAGTTAATTATTTTAATGATAAGGGAACTACTGTATTAGTAATAATAAACACCCATGTGTATAATGTCTCAATGTTTAAACTGCCAATGTTTTCAAGTAATTCCTTTAATACTGTGAGGAAGACAGGACAGCTTTAATACCAAATATATAAGCAAAGGAAACAGGTCTCATGGATGTAAAGCAGTTTGCCCAGGTTTCCATAGCCAAGGAATAACACAATCAAAGCACAGTCATGTCAGCCATGTGCAAATGTGTTCCTGTTTCACCCAGGGAAGCAGAGGTCAAATCTCTCCGTTTTATCAATTACTTTGACCATGGGTATGACAGCCCAGGTGTGCAGGACACTCCTGATCATTTGCTCATTAATTTATAGTATCTTATATTTGTCAAAATAAAAGTCAGATGTCTGGGCCTCTTAAGTGCTAGAGGAAGCAAATTTCACATTTGGAGATATTACTCTGATTTATATTCCAAGAAGCATACCGGATACAGCTCACAGGACAAGACTCAGCAGCCCAACTCACGACACAAGCAGTCTTGTCACTTGGGACGCACAACGCGTCCTAAGGCATAGGACTTACAGCATAAGACACCTTGTAGACACAAAGTCTCATTGTGAGAATAGGGATGAGTGATCCTGGATGTATGGCTTGAATCTAAAAATATCCTTCAAAAGCTCATCTGTGGAAGTCTTGATGTCCAATGCAGGGGGATTGTGAGGTGAAGCATTTGGGAAATGGTTAGCTTGTGAGGCCAGCCTCATGAATGGATTAACTGATTAACAGAAACTGGTGTGGGGTTGGGAGACAGCAGACACTTTAGGGAGTGAGGCACTGGGAGTAGGTCACTGGAGACAGAGCAGTAAGGTTGCCATTGAAGGGCGCATTTTGTCTACAGCCCCTTCCTCTTTCCCTGTCTGCCATGAGGAAAGTAGGTTTTTCTAGCACATACTCCCTTGACGTGACAACCATGGGCCCAGAGAAAAAGGAGCCAAAAGACATGGACTGAAAGTAGGAGGCAAAAATCACTATCCTCTGTGGCATAAAAAGCCCAGACAAACATTGGGGTTCAAGCTAAAGATCAGAAAAGCAAAGCATCCAACCACTAGAGAGAGACGTTTTACCTCTACCAAATCTTCAGACAAAAAGAGAAAGATTCCTGTCCCATGAATCCTCAGACTCCAACACCACACTGAGTTCCTGTCTCTTCCCTTTATAGTCCTCTCTCCGCCCAGCCATATCACTCCTGTCTCCACCTCCCTAGTGCTGGGATTAAAAACATGGGATCACCTTTGTGTGAGCTGTTTCTCTTTCAGACAGATTCAATCTTGTGTAGACCAGACTGGTCTTGAACTCAGACTCGTCTGCCTCTGTCTCCCAAGTCCTGGAATTAAAGGTGTGTGCCATCAACTCACTGGTCCTTTGATCTTCAGGAAAGCTTTATTAAACAATATATCACTATAATCCTCCTTGAAGTTGAGCCTCTCAGCATTCTGCCAGTGACAGAAAGCTAAACTTTGGACTGCGGTAGGATGGAGGTCCCAACACAGAAACAGAAGGTGCTATCAGGATTACCCCTGCAGCTGGATACTACCCAGCCTCATGGTTAGCAAAGGAAGAAGCTTTGTTCCTTCCACTGACCTACCCAAGAAGTCTCACCTGGAAAATTTTAAGACTTCCAGGAAAGTGGATCTGAGCATCTCAGGCAGTGCACTCTGGGGGATATTTTAGATGCTCCTGTCACCCCTTCACTTCAGGCCTATAGACATGTTCTCCAACTGCCAGGCACTCACATCTCAGTTTGTCCCTTGGGATACTACCCTCAGTGAAGGGATGCCATCTCTTTCAATGCCATGCTCCATTCGAAGGGCACTGTGCATGAAGGATTTATAGCTACAAGGTGGCAGAGGTTTACTGCCCTTGGCCAGGGCTCCAGAGCTCCTGAGGACTGGAGTGTCTCTTGTGACTAATATAGAGCTCCTCTGCCCCAATCTGTATTCTTCTCTCCCCTCCAGTTGTTGATCCAGGAATAGTCCCCCAGCAAACCTTCTGCATGCTAAACTCAGAATTTTCTTCCCAGGGATTCAGACCTGTAACAGCTGTACTAAGAGTCAGCAATCTTTCCTTGATACACTCTCTAACAGAGGACTTTATCACATGAGATTTGAGGACAGTTTTGAAAAGCAAAATTCACATAGCTGCCTTGGTGTTCAGCCCACAATTTAAGAATTTAAACTTCCCAGTTGTCTTTGAAAAGTTTGGTGTAAAGGTCACTAGGCCACATCAATAGATGAATTTTTTGAGCAACTGTTTCATTACTTTATGAGCTTATTTTTCCCCATTCTAAGAAAACATTCTCACCTTTTTACACTCCTCTCCTCTCATAAAACCTATTCTTCCATGCAGGCTTCTCTCTTTCTACTGAGAAGTCTTTACTATAAACTTAAAGAGTTTTGCCCATTTTGACAATAAAGCCTTCTATGTTGATATAGAAAGAAGCCGGACCAGGAATGGTGATGGGGGTGGTTCTTGTATTTTATCTGTTGCTTTCATTGGTTAACTAATAAAGAAAACTGCCTTAGCCCATTTGATAGGCCAAACCTTAGGTGGGTGGAGTAAACAGAAGAGAATGCTGGGAGAAAGAAGCCGAGTCAGGAGTCGCCATGATTCTCCCACTCCAGACAGACGCAGGTTAAGATCTTTCCTGGTAAGCCAGCTCGTGGTACTACACAGAATATTAGAAATGGGTTAGATCAATATGTAAGAGCTAGCCAATAAGAGGCTGGAGCTAATGGGCCAGGCAGTGATTAAAAGAATACAGTTTCCGTGTAATTATTTGGGGGCATAAGCTAGCCATGCGGGCGGCCGGGTGCCGGGGACGCAGCCCCGCCGCTTATATTACAACAGAGTGGCACCCAACGTGCTAATGAACTCCACATAAAACCTGAGAGGGCTTAAAAAGGAGAGAGAGAGAATTTAAGACAGCTTTTTGCTGTTTGTGGGTTGCGAGCGGCAAAGAAATTGTCCTGATTCAGCAGCAGGAAAAAACTGGCTGTTTTAAAATGCCGGCTTTCTGGGCTGTGCCGCCATCGCGATCTCTGTCTGGCTCCGGCGGGAGACAGAGCTTTTGAATGGAGCATTTGGAGTAAAGTGCTATGGCTTGCTTGATGGCAGTGTGGACTGCTGTGTGCCTGGAACAATGTGCAAGGATC
The DNA here is from genome assembly GCF_950005125.1 of Chionomys nivalis. Taxonomy (NCBI): domain Eukaryota; kingdom Metazoa; phylum Chordata; class Mammalia; order Rodentia; family Cricetidae; genus Chionomys; species Chionomys nivalis. The sequence goes on along the minus strand of NC_080103.1, from coordinate 50,679,448 downwards.
AGAGGCGCGAGCGGCTCCGCCATGTTGGACTGGGCGGGGCAAGCAGGCAGTACCTGTTTTTGACCTAGGAATGTCACAGCTTAGATTCTTAAGCGCTTAGCGATTTAAAAGCACAAAACAAACTGCTCCTGGATAGTAAAGAAATTACAGATTCACAATAGAACTGATTCAGACACTGTTGGATGAATATACGTAGGCTTGAGAGAGAGAAAAAATATATATAAAGAATAAAGTTAATGTCTTAAAAAAAAAGGGTAAAGTCCTTAAAGAGACAGAGTACAGATAGTTATAGATTAAAAGAAATAAAGAAAAATAAGCCACGTAAAAATGGAAAATTCACGGAGAGTCTGGATTCTTTGTATTATTGTGTTTTCTTTAAAACTTTTGACTGTAAAGGAGCTAAGTACAGAGAGACATTTCATTATATGGGCTGCCAAGCTAAACCAGAATGGATACAAGGATATTATGATTTCAGAATATGGGTCTAAGGATATGATGCTTTGGAGAGGGTCTTCTTTTGTTTTCACAGAGGATGAGACTCTGTGGATTGCGTCTATACCAATATGGTATGATAGACCACGCCCTCCTGAAAGGTTGCTGTGAACACCTTCAGAAAATTATTTCACTCAACTGCCGACTGAGATGACCCTGGCACACAGGTTACACCATGAAAGACCTAATTAACGACGCCCCCATTCAGCAGGAAGCAGTTTGGAGAGAAATAACTGCGCCCATATTCCCAAATATTGTTTATAAATGTTCTTTTACATTTAAAGGGGGATATGATATAGATATGAATAATTTGCTTTGGTGTGGATTTGAAGGTCAATTTTGTTATATGTATATGCATATTTCTAATCTTGATTAAGGTATTGTGATTGTATAGTTCATTTAAAAATGTAATGTATATAGGTTGTTAATGGATAATCATCAATAATTGTCAAGCTTTTAGTCATGTTAGTTAGATTTTCTAGATGTGCATAGATATATTTCAGCTAGATAGGCATTCTTCATATCTTTCAAAGACTGCAGAATATGGCATTTAATGTTTTAATAACTTAGGGCTTTTCATGACAATGAGACACATCTGCTCCTGGCAGCACCAATCTACTTCAAGAGGAAGATGGGCATCGAAGAGGCTCCTTATGGAGTTTGATAGCCATTTGGGCAAGAAACTGCTCTTGCCTGGACTGTTGCATAAACTGGACACAGAGAACCCGCAGAAAGAGGACTGCTGAACTTGCCTAAAGGTGAGATGGATTTTCGGGGTTCCTGACTCATGAAAGAGTCTGCAAGACATTCTGCAGGACACAGCAAAAAGTGACTGAACTGTCTTTGGAATTTCCTGCTTCATGGAAATGTCTGCTGAAAACTATGGGCCTGTAGGCCGAAGATGGATGCCCCAACGGTACAGAAGAACTTTGAGTGACTGTCCAGGCAGCGAGATGTCTCTGTCATTTCTAGAATTTTGGATCTCTTGTTTACTTAGGTAATATTATATCCTTCTGGAGTCTTTGATGGAGTTGAAGAATGGATAGATAGTTATAGTTTTCCTTAGTTATGATAAGAGATAAAATAGATATAAATATTGTAACTGTAATTCTTGCTTGATAACTGTTTTGCTATATGTAATCTTACTATGTTAAAGTGAAAGCCTTTCTTTTTTGTTTAAACAGAAAAAGGGGAAATGATGGGGGTGGTTCTTGTATTTTATCTGTTGCTTTCATTGGTTAACTAATAAAGAAAACTGCCTTAGCCCATTTGATAGGCCAAACCTTAGGTGGGTGGAGTAAACAGAAGAGAATGCTGGGAGAAAGAAGCCGAGTCAGGAGTCGCCATGATTCTCCCACTCCAGACAGACGCAGGTTAAGATCTTTCCTGGTAAGCCAGCTCGTGGTACTACACAGAATATTAGAAATGGGTTAGATCAATATGTAAGAGCTAGCCAATAAGAGGCTGGAGCTAATGGGCCAGGCAGTGATTAAAAGAATACAGTTTCCGTGTAATTATTTGGGGGCATAAGCTAGCCATGCGGGCGGCCGGGTGCCGGGGACGCAGCCCTGCCGCTCTTATTACAACAGAATGGAGATCTAGTTCTAGCTTTGTTTCTGTGACTTTGTGTAATTTTTATTTTTGTTAGTTTATTTACTTAAAAAAAAGACTATGGAATACTTAGTGTTTCAGAAATTGCATTTAGTGTGAGTATAAAACATGAACAAGACAAACATCCGCCCTTGTGCAGCTTAAACCTACTACAAAGCCGACATTGCATCAGTGACATAATTCTTTGAGCACCAGGTTTTCTGAAGCAGCAGCCAGGGTTCTCTGAACATGTGTAACAGATAACCTTTACATTGTCTGGGATGCCTGGGGTGCCTCAAAGATCCGGCAATTAAGTGCAGCTTAGGGGGCCGGAGACACAGCTCCGGCACCTAGTTCCCTGCCCTACACAAACTGACCTCCACAGCAAGGTATGCGATCTCAGCACTTGGAGGTGGGGGAAGACAAATCTGGGCTCACGGAGAGTTCGAGGACAGCCTAGGCAATTGGAGAGCCTATCTCAAAAGCAAGTGAAATGACAGAATTAGCAAGATGGAAAAGAAAAGATTGAGACAGAAAAACTTCATACTTTAAAAGTCTGCAAAAGGAGGATGCTTCCTCGCCACATTCGCGGGACTGGGTAAAGGCTACATGGCAAGAGCAATGGCGGCTGAGGAGGGAGGGAAGCCACTCAAGTGTCATGTGAATCAGAGCAATGGTTTAACGCGTCACACTGCAATGAGAAAACACATTTCAGGGTTTCAGGCAGGTGAAAACATGGGCTGGCTCCTCCCACTCCAAAATGACATTATCACCACCTGTTTACTGTAACACCTACGGAAAAATAAGATAATGACCATGAATGTGCTTAAAAATATGACATGCACAACCCCATTGGTTCACTACCCAAATAAAACTGATTATAGAATTCACCGCCTGACCAAAAAATTAAAATGAAACAAGCTTCTAAAACAGCGCCGTCATTGTAGCAGGTGAATGCCTTCTCGAAATGTTTCCACTGTCCCCGCACTTTTTCGGTCTGCTCAAGTCCAGAAGCAACTGCTACGTGATTGCAATCACCGTCCTGTATATTCCCAGCAAGCCACTGGGTGACGCAGGAGCCGCTGCCTACAACAGTGTAGATCACAGCAGTGGGCAATCTCCTTTTCAGCCACCGCACAATATTGAAGAGTATCACAGAAGTCATCTCCATGAAATCCTGACAAAAGTTTTTCTAAGGCACAGGGGAAAAGACTTCAACAGAAGTAGGTTTAGATTTTAAGAACAAAGCAAAAAGAAATACGGAAATGAAGACGTGTGTTTTGAGGATGGGTGTGCAGCCAAGTTTCACAGAATAAAACCTCTCATTGCAAATGTCCTTTAAATTAACCTTTAGTCAGTGATCTAGCATGCAGGAGACATTCTCTTTTCCTTTTAATTCTGTATTGTAGGCTAAGAGCCATTTTAAAATTTAAATCTTGTTTTTTAAATCCTAATTCTTTGTGTGTTAGCTTTATAACAATGGATAGAAAAAAATGCAAAGTTACAATGGTTCATATGTCCTACTTAACAACGCTTCTCTCGATCACCTCAGTACATCCACATAAAATATGTACAACCCATTGCACATATGTGTAGACATTACTGATATTAAACAAAACTTGAAAATATTCTGGAAATGGAGTTTAGGGCTGGTTTTCTTTGAAACTTGGTATAAAATACACTTTAAAAGATTGGGGAACTTACTTTCACACAGAGCACTTACTGAAACATGCATTTTTAGTGCCAGGGCAGAGCAGACAGCTTCGATTAGGAAAGCTAGGGGATATTTCATTTGATTGCTCTAAAAGATGAAAAGAGAAGAAAGACAGAGGATGAAACAATTTCAGGTACTTTCAATGCATTTATCAAATAAGAATGAACCACTTTTGACTGCACATATAATGGCTCGGGAGGCGTTCACTCAACCAAAAGGCAAGGACTTCTTTTCCACTGTGACAAATCCAACTTAATGAAATTATTTTTTTTAAACTAAACATATGAGACATAAGAAAAGGGAGAGGACAGAAAGGAAAGCAATGGCTAATGTATTTCAGAAGACAATAGGCACAATTTTGAACTGATTAATGTTAGAATTTCTGCCTGACCTTGAATTTGACAAAACTCAATATAAAGGCCAAGCTTATAAAAGGACTTCAATTATAAGAGGTTATCTAAAGCACACTTAAGCTGGTTCTCAAGATGAAATACTAACTGAAGTTTGTATTTATTTCTCAAACAACCATGTTAACCTTGCTATTTACACTGCCAATGACATCTTCCAAGACTGTGGACTCCCTGTGCTATAAATCCCCACCAGATAAGCACTTCATTCCTTGTTTGTCAAAGTGTGGTAGGAAGTTGTATCCAGAAAATACATAAATGAATCAAACACAGTACTGTATATTACAAAAATAAAATCTATAGAGCATGTGCCATATACTCTGAATCCTTCATCCATTATGTACAAATGGGTGTCGAAATGACCAATACTTAACACCTGTGAGAATGAGCTTGAGAGAATATCACAAATAATCCCCTGCACGTGTTGTTTTCTACTTTGTAAACCTCTTTAGTGTTCTCTCCATTGACCTTGTCCTAAGAAACAGGCTGGGCACGTGAAACCTGCATGGGTAACCTTATTTGTTCAAGATTGTGTGGCAAATTCGAGAGGAAAATTCAGAAACCAAACAGAGGCAATTTGTTTTCTGGGATAACTGAAATACTTCTCTGAATGTTACTGTTTGTCCCTACGGACATGATAGAGGACAATGCAACATCAACATTCATAAACTCTTAGTTGGTCTTAAGTTGTTAGTAGGATATTTTTCTCTTCTGGGTTTTTGAGGGGGCTCACCACCCAGCTTCCAAATAAATCACACACAGGGGTTTATTCTTAGTTATAAATGCCCAGTCTTAGCTCGACTTGTATCTAGTCAGCTTTTCTTAACCTGTGTTATCCGACTAGCTTTTGCTTCTGAGCTTTTTTATCTATTTCCATATTTCTTACTTTCATTCCTTTTCCATGAATTGCCATGTAGCTGGGTGGCTGGCTCTTCCTTCCCTTGTTCACCAGTGGCTCCTTGTTCTCCCTTTGTCTCGGTTCTCCAATTTATACTCTCTGCCTAGCAGCCCCGCCTATCTTTGCTCCTGTCTCGCTATTGGCTGTTCATCTCTTTATTAGGACCATCACGTGTTTTAAACAGGCACAATAACACAGCTTCACAGAGTTAAACAAATACAGCATAAACAAAAGTTACACACCTGAAAATAATATTCCCCAAGAGTAAGTAGGCAGAAAAGCACTATTTCCATCCTCCAAGAGAACTTCCACAGGTTTAGGATTTTCATCAAGCAATACTTCAGTTTTTTTACATGGGAAACTTTTCTTATCCAACACACAATAGTGATTTGAAAATGAAATGGTCCCCTTGGACTCTTACATTTAAACGCCTGGTTCCCAACTTGGGATTCTGTTGTAGAAGACTATAGAACCTTATGATTAGGGGAAGTGTTGGTGGAAAGAGGAGATCCTTCTGGTGGACCTTGCTGGTTTAGAACCCAGCCCCACTTCTGTCCACTCTCTGCTGCTTAACCACCTACTTCCCTAACTAACCTAACTGCAAACATGTAACCTTGCACCTCATGTCAGCATCAACCCTTCTCTGCCATGAAGGCCTGTGTCCCTTCTCAAATCCTAAGCCCAAACAACTCTTCCTCCCTCGAGTTGTTTAGTGTTGGGCATTCAGTGACAGCAATGAGAAAAGTTATTAATATAAGCATCAAGGCCAGTATTAAGTCATTAACTGAGGAAGTCGGTGAAAGTGGGAGGAGGAGAGGAAGTGGGAATTTGGATTGGTATTTTTTTTAAGTAATAAAATAAAATAAAATAAATTGCCTCAGCTTGGGGTGGCTATCTTGTTCTCTTATCTGTACTATGCATTCACAGCATGTGCACAAGCACAGACACCCTAGTTATATTGTACTTCCCTCTTGGTCTGGCAAGGACAGCACAGAGCATGGGCTTTGGAATTAGACTTGCCACTAAATTTTTTAATTCTACCTTTTATAGTCCTTGAAACTTGGGCTTTATTAAAAATAACTGTGTAAATATTTAATGTTTGAGTTCAAATGCCCAAAATTCACATAAAGCCAGACACAGTAGCACACACCTGCAATCCTAACGGTCCTATAGGGAGAGAGGAGGCAGAGACTGGAAGATTCTAAGAGCTTAAAAGCCAGTTAGCTTGGTGTCTTAGGGTTACTATTGCTGTGACAGAACACTATGGCCAAAGCAACTTGGGGGGAAGGGTCTGCTAGACCTACATTTCCTCATCACTGTTCATCATTGAAGGAAATGGGGACTGGAATTCAAACAACATGGGACCTGTGAGCAGGAGCTGACGCACAGGCTACACTAGAGTGCTGCTGCTGGCTTATTCCTCAGGGTTTATGTAACCTATTTTCTTATAGGCACCAGGGCCACTGACCCAGGGGTGACCACACCCTCAAAAGACTGGCCCTCCCTCACTAATTAAAAAAAAAATCCTACAAGCCTGTCTTCTGGAGGTATTTTCTCAATTGAGAGTCCCTTCGCTCAGGTGACTGTAGCTTGTGTCAAGTTGACATAAAAACTGGACAGCACAATTGACCCCTTGTCAACTTGACACATAAACACATCAGAATTAAGCCACAAGCTTTCCTTTCCTGTTCATTCCCAAGATTACACATTAATACTGACATCACAATATAAAACATTGTACAAACTTTAAAGCCCTCACATTCTCACAGATTCAAACACTAACAATTCAGTCTTTTAAAATTCAAAGTCTCTGAACTGGGGGCTCCTATAAAATAAAAAAATTATTGGAACCATTAGAGTCCTGGCCTCCAGCTGCTCATCCCTGCTAGCAATCTTTACTTTCCTTCTGATTTGAGTTACTAAAGGCTGTGTCAAAGTTGTTTACCAGCTCTGCTTCACGAGCACTTGTTGCCTTACCTTGAGGATCAGAGGATAAGGTTTTCACCTGTAGGCCCACCTGATTGTATTGGGTATAGAAGCTTCCATGGTGGTATTGAATAAAGGGCTTCTTACCAGTGACTAGAGGTCTGTGTCTCTGTCTCTCTGTGTAACTTTGTGCGTTTCAATCTCCAGCACCTTGCTCGAAGTTTGTGAACTGTATGGTAGGTAGTGCATAGAGCACAGACAGGCATCGTGCGCTGCAAAAAATAAGTTAAATGCTTTCTTATTTCAAGAGGAAAGAACCAGGGCAGAGTCACAATCAAAGCAAAGCAAAACAAAATTCCAATAGTGTAAATAACTCACTGTCCAGTTACCTGGGATTTTCTCAGTCAGTCTTAGTCTTCTAGGCTCCTCCAAAGAGCTTGGGTCACTTCCCTGGCTCTGCCCTCTGCAGTATACACATCTAAGAGTCTAGGCTCTAGGTGGCTCCATTGTACAACTGCTGCTGTTCTTGGCCATGACAGTGACTTCTCCAAAATACTGAGGTCTTCTATTGCAACTGGGCTATACTTCCACCAGTAACCACTCCTGGGCTCTCCTCACGGGGCTCCAACCCTCCAACACAGTACCAAGCCTCAGCTGCTCTCCATGACCCCTTCATACTTTCAAAACCAGCACCACCTGAGTGACTCTTACACCATCAAGATGGGCTGCCAGCACAAGGTACAACCTTGGCCACCTCTGGAACACAGTTTCTGATTGCTGTTCTCAGGAAAGACCTTCCCGATGATCTCACCTTAGTGATGTTGGTCTCAGTCACTGCTAATTTCTCAGCCCTAACTAAACAGCATCAATTGTCCTGGCAAAGCAAAGGTTTCACTTTAACAGCGCTGGTCTCTTGTTAATCATAGCTGACTCTCAGCCCCAGCTGACCAGAATCACAGACTCTTAATTCAAAATATCACGTGGCCCTGATAGTCTTTTAGTTTTCCTCTGAAATTTCATAGGCCAGGACTCTGTAGTGCTCTCAACATGATCTTTCAAGCTCCTACAGAACAGCCCACTGAGCTCTCAATACTCAATGGCTTTTCTATCCCAACATTCCAAAGTCTTCCAAAAAACACATGGTCAGGTGTGGCTCAGCAACACACCACTGTCCTGGTATCAATCTCTGTCTTAGAGTAGCAACTGCTGTTATGGAACACCACGACCAAAGCCACTTGAAGAGGACAGAGTTTATACAGCTCACGCTTCCTCTTCATTCTTTACCATGGAAGGAAGTCAGGGCAGGAAGTCAAACAGGGCAGGAACCTGGAAGCAGGAGCTGATGCAGAGGCCATGAAGGACTATTGCTTTCTGGATTGCTCTTGGTGACTTGCTCAGCCTGCTTTCTTATAAACCTAGATCCACCAGCCCAGAGATGGCACCACCAGCAATGGACTGGGCCCTCCCGACTAATTAAGAAAACACCCTACAGGCTTGTCTGTTGAAAGTTCAATGTTCTGAAGGAATTGTCTTGTTTTGGGGAGTTTTCTGTTTGTTTTGTTTTGTTTTGTTTTGTTTTTTGAGACAGGGATTCTCTATAGCTTTGGAGCCTGTCCTGGAACTAGCTCTTGTAGACCAGGCTGGCCTCGAACTCACAGAGATCCACCCGCCTCTGCCTCCCAAGTGCTGGGATTAAAGGCCTGTGCCACCACTGCCCAGCTGGACGCATTGTCTTAATTGAGGCTCCCTCGTACCCAAATAACATTTAGCTTGTGTCATGTTGACATAAAACTAGCCAGCACACCTGGATTATAGTGATGCAACAAATATTAAAACAACAAATAAACCTTGTCTGAAACAAGATGGAAGGCAAGTACTGACATAGCACTTGTCCTGTGACCACTGCAACACTTAGACCATAGTATGCACCTGCCTACACACACATACTCTCTGTCTCTATCTCTCTCTATCACACACACACACACACAATTTCTCATCATCTGGGACTGCCTGCACTGGTCTGTGTGTGTAAGACCACGCCTGTAAACAGAGAGTGGCAAGGGAATAGCCCTGGTTAAATTCACAAAACACAACAAAAGACATGAATGTGGGAGAGTTGAAAGGAGGAAGGCAGTTGTCTTAGTTACTTTTCTACTGCTGTGACAAATCACCATAACCGAAGCAACTTATAGAAGCAAGAGTTTACTGAAGGCTTACAGTTTCAGACGGTGAGTCCACAACTATCATGGTAGGCGGCATGGCAGCATGCAGGCAGGCATGCTGCTGCAGCAACAGCTGAGAAGATGCATCCATACCAAGTAGGAGGCAGTGGGGGCAGTGCAGAAAGAGCCAACTGGGCCAAGTGTGGCCTTTTAAAACTCCTTTAATAAAGTCACACCTCCTAATCCTTTCCAAACAGTTCCACCAACTGGGGACAAAGTATTCAAGCCTATGGTCCCATGGGGGCCATTCCTGTTTAAACTATCACAGCAGTTACCATGGACTGAAGAGATATAAGAAATGGTGTGGGGTGAGACTTTTCGGAATACATTATATGTATGTATTAGTCACAGAGAAACTTTAGTAAAGGTTATTTACCAAGGATGGCTCTTCTGTATTGGCAATGGTACTATCAACTCATTTGATCAGTTTAAAGGACAATCCCTGGCCAGCTGAATCCCTGTGACTAAACCTGAAAACATGACATTGAAAATAAAGCATGTTTCAAAAGTACACCTAAAACAAGAAAGAAAGAAAGAAAGAAAGAAAGAAGGGAGGGAGGGAGGGAGGGAGGGAGGGAGGGAGGGAGGGAGGGAAGGAAGGAAGGAAGGAAGGCCAAATATTTCTGGGGGAAAAAATGTAGATGCATCTGGGAATGTAGTTCACCTGGTAGCAAGCTTACCTAGCATACACAATGCTCTGGTTCGACCCCCAGCACTACAAAAGCCTGGTGTGATGGCACACATCTATAATCCCAGCTCTCCAGGGATGGAGACAAGAAGTTCAAAGTCATCCTCAGCTGAAGAAGAAATCCAGGGCTAGCCTAGGCTAGAGACCACTCTCAGAACAAAAAGCATTTGCACAGTAATACCACATAAATAAATTGCTAAAGTACAAATACCATAAAATGTTATGTACATATAACATATGCAATGAACTGAACACACACAAATGCTGTTTGGTATCAAAGTATTTCCCCTGAGAACTATATTAACAACAACAAAACTTTGTAGCAAACAGATCTTCCTGGTAACAACGAATATTATCTACGACCTCTGTCGTAGGGTGTCCTAGTTTGCCTTTTGTTGTGATAAAATGTTGACCAAAATCAAATCGGCAAGGAAAAAATTTCTTTTAACTTACAGGGTTTAGTCTATCTTTGAGGGGAGGTAAGGCAAAGAACCCAAGACTGAAGCTCAAAGCAGAATTTAGCAGTGGGAGGCTGATCAGTGATTCATTCCTTCTGATTTGACCTTCCAACTTTTCTTTTTTTTTTTCTTTTTTTTTTTTTTTTTTTTTGGTTTTCAGAAACAAGGTTTCTCTTTGTGGAGCTTTGGAGCCTGTCCTAGAACTTGCTCTGTAGACCAAGGTAGCCTCAAACTCACAGAGATCCACCAGCCTCTGCCTCCCAAGTGCTTGGACTACAGTGCTACCATGCCCAGCCCTTCTACCTTTCTTAGGTAGCTCAGGTCTGCCTGCCCAGGCGTGGCGCTACCCACAAAAGGCTGGGCCCTCCTACGTCTTAGCAATGAAGAACCTGTCCACCCCCCAACACACCGCAATCTGATGGAGACAATTACTCCCTTGAAGTTCCCTCTTCCCAGAGGTTATGTCACGTGGACAAAAGCCAAGCGGCGCAATGATGTACTGCAAGTTGCAGAATGCCTGTTGCTCTGTAGCACTCGTCTCAAATGTGCAGCCTCACTTCAATCGTGAGAAAACATTTTATAAACAGAAACAGAGGGGCAGTCTACGAGTGATGGATCAGTTCCCTTTGAGTGTGAAGGGCACAAGAACCTACAAACATTTTTTTTTTCTTATCAATGGTTACAGAATGGAGAGCATCAAAGAAATAGCGACTTTATAATGTGTCGTGGGATACTAGATTAGGTCTTGGAAAAGAAACCGGAACTAAGCAGAAGCGGCGCTGACGCTTGGTGCAGGTCTACCGCTTAGCTAACGGCAGGCATTGTACCTGCGTTGATTTCCTGGTTTTGTTCATTGTACCGGGATTATGTAAGAGAGACACACAAGCGGCAGTTGGGTAAAGGGCACACAGGAACAGAAGGCGCTATTTTTACAGTTTCTGTTGGTCTAAAATTAGTTCAGAATTAAAATGAAATAACAGACAAAAGCAGCTGAAAGGACTCTACAAGTGAGCCAGTGTGAAGAAGACACGAGCCCAGGAGGGAGAAGAAAGAACAGGAACGGCAGTATAGTCACAAAGGAACAGGGAGCAGACAGCCAGGAGCTAACATTAAAAATGAAAAACTTCCCCCTCGGAACTTAAAGAAATCCAGACTAAAACAAGGATTCCGCCTGGTCTTCAAGAAGATGCATTTGATCCTGTACACCAGTCCACAGATGAGAATGCAAGAAGCAAATACACAAGGCCACTGTGAGGGGAGGGAAAACCGGTACCGGCCTCTTGGAGAGAAATTTTCAAAGTTTAAGTGTATGCATCCTTGACAAAGGTTTTCCCATATAAAAGCTCATTCTAATGAAATAAAAAGACAAAGAGATACAAAGGCTATTGATTGAAATGTCATAATCCTGAAATTTTTCAAATAATCTACATGCTAGTCAATGAAAGGGTAATTATGATGCATCCTGTACCCATATGTGGAAATATCATTCAATAATGTTAAAATTGTATGTACTTTTACAGTCTTGAATATATGTGATTATTATGAGGGATATGAAAGACCGTTCATAATAAAAATCAATTACAGCACAAAATATGGTAGAAAATATTTATGATTATTATAATTTTTAATATGAGGGAAAAATATAACTCTGATTTATTATATTTTTATTTTCTAACTTCTAAGTTCTAAAATTAACATATTTTCTTTTAATAATAAAAAGGATAATATTCTTTTCAATTTAATTTTTGAAAAATTGATATCTCATTAAAACTATTTGTTTTTCAGGGATCTAGAATTCCAGGATGATTGTCTCTGCAATCCTTGATAGTGGAAAACTCCATAGCTGCACGTTCAGGACCCGCCACTAGGTGGTACACGGCTTCTCCACAGCTCCTTTCGGACATTTTAAGCTTAGTGAGCTATGCGTACTTAACTGAGGTAACGCCAGACAATATCCCAGTCCCGCATTTGTTTTTCCTTCACGTAAAAATCGTTTGCATTCCCCGAATAGTTATTAACTTAATGTCCTTTCTTTTTTTAAGTTTTCTTACAGTAGGCACTGAAATGTCCTGTACATGTAAGAGACAAAAGCCCTGGACAGTTGACAGTTTTGCATTTTGTCAACTTCCTAAAAAATTTAAACCGGTTTTCATGAAGCCGATTATTGCTCTATATTGTACGTCTTCAAGAGAAAAAGGGAGGGCTTGGCATTCTCCGAGCATATTTGAATCTCTAAGTGTTATTAATTATACATATATTTTACCTGTGGATTATTTGGATCTTAGAAGGAACAACAGTCCAAAGAATACGACCTAAGAAACACCGTCGTCGACACCTGTCCATTTAACGTAATCATCTGAGTTCATGACTGAAGGTTCATTCAGCCTTCTTCATTCCCGACTGCAGACGTCATCTGTCCTGCGTCCATATAGCCCAGAGCCATTAATTCACAGGTTGTCAGTTGCTATTATGTAACCAGCATGGCGCTGAAATCTGTGTACAAATTTCCTGTACCTAAAACCTTTCTCTCTGAGCTGTGCTAGTCTTAGGACAGGGGTCTTAAGTAGATCCTCTCCTATTGGTGTCTGATTGCCCTCTGAACTAAACCCAATACAAGCAAGTACAAGTAGGTGCTTAGTCTGCTGGCCCTGGTTCATGAGAGATAATAGAATTCATATTCTCCAGAAAGTCTGCTAAATACAGCAGCGTGAATTAACTCTAAGCTCATCAAGGAGAACTTTGGAAACAGAAACCCAGTACAGATCACCTCAGTCCCCCGATAATTAGCAAGGTACCCAAAACACTATGAGCTTTGTTACATATTTGAAGAATCAGTGACGTCTTTAATAAGTGAATAGAATCAGGTGCTTGTTAGTAAGATACTAGAAAGTGTATCTTAGTTCTAACATCACATTTTAAGCCTTGTTTAACATATGCTAATCATAAAATGACTTATTTCCTCAAAACTGTTTACAAGTTGATTCTGTGGTTCAGATATGAAGAAGGGTAGGAAATAGTTCTGTCTTCATAAAGTGCAGCGTGCAGCAATTAAAAATAACTTACACGGATTTAATGCTTCCCCAAGTGCTTTACTACTCAGTGTTCACAAGAACCCAAGGTTGACAGATGCACCCAGCTACTTGCTTTAAATTGCTGTAAAGTCATAGGTAGGCTCAAAGTATCCTAAAATGCATAGAAAATATAAAGAACAGTGATACCAGAGATGCCTTTGAAGACACCATGCAACTTAAAAACAGTGTTTACCTGGTCTGTGGGCCCTTTCCTTCGCCAATGGAAATTATCCTGCATTTCGTTTCTAACTTGACTTCATTTCCATCTATATTCAACCATGTATCTTTGCTAAATAATAAATTCTACAGTTTTACAAATTGCCTATACATGGAACCATGCTGTAAATGCAATATTTCCGTCCATATCCTCACGTCCCTTTCCACCTAGCCTCAGTCACGTGGATTGGATTCTCCTCATATATTTACACACACGTACAGACACACGCACAAAGATAAATTCATTCAGCTTCTTCATGAAACCAGCAAGCCAAAAGACTAAGCGTGGTGCGATGCTCTTTCAGAGGGTCTATGGTCCTAAGCGGAGGTTCTTTAATGAATAGTTACGGAAAGACAGCTAGATAATTCATGACCCAGGGTTCCTGACAAGACCTTTATTGGTTGTGAGATGAAAACAAAGTTGCCCCACTATTGAAATCCTAGAATTTCTAAGTCTCTTAGCAGGCAGAGTATCTGTATATCTAGAACATAAAAACACATGTTTTGAAAGTAGGGAAAAAAGAAATTCCTTAAAGGTAGAGCAGGAAGCATGTTCTTTGTGCCCTTTGGTCTTTCTCCCTGCACCCTTCAGCGCAGACGTGAGAGCAGTGACTTAGCAGCCACTCACATGTGACTGACCTGGAAAACCTGAGTGACATTCTTGAATTTCACACTGTCACTATTTCCTCTACTTTCTGTTTCATATAAAAAAAATAGGAAGCCCTATCTCACTCGAGTCATAATGATTTGGATTTCCTATTATACACAGCCAAATTGAAGCTCTACTTGATAAAGCAATCATCAAAGATATTTGCTCTAAAATTATACCTGATGGCAGTTCTCTCTTTCATGGACATTGGTATAGAACATTGGTGCTGAACCTCAGTCATTAAGACAAATCTCTTTTTTAGAGCACAGAGTAGGCCCCACCTACATGGGGTTTAGTGTGCTCAGGTGTTCTGGTTCAGCAGGTTTGCGAACTGCAGCAGCGCAAACCCATTCCATGACCACCCACTTCCATTTCCTTCATGTTGGATCTTATGTGTATGAGTCTATGTTAAGAAGCATATGTCGACACTTCAAAGTACTTTTCAAAAGATTTGTCAAATCAAGGCTCAGCAGAATGGCAGAAGGCACGCAGACCAATTTCCTTGGCATTTTCCACAAGTATGATCGTCTACCTTTCACAGATGCGGAACATCTGCAAAGCCTATTGCCAAGAGTTATACACTCTGGTGAAGAAAATAGACTCACCAGATTCCTCTTCCCTATGTTTGCGACTTAAAATGCTTAGGATCGGACATCGAGTACCAAGGTTAATAAGAACCTCTTCGTGTCTACTGATTTTCATGAGAAGTGTAGGGAAAATTTGCACATTTCAGATGCCAAGCAACGTCTCCTTCCTTAACTGTATGTAAAGGATTTCTGTTCTTTTTTAAGTCTGTTCACCTAATTTTGTATAATTTAAAAAAATCTCTAAGTTTCCAACTCCTTAGGAAAAAAGAAAGGTGGAGTGAGTGTTCTGGATTAGTTTATGTGGTACAGTGGAAAGATAATGTGTTTAGGATCCACAAATACTAGCTCTAAGACACATAAGTTATGTGATCTTTGTCAAGTCATTTAACAGCTTTGAACACCATATTTTCCCTCTGAGGTACAGCCACAGGGACCTGTTAGGATCAAACAATAAAATGTTCTCAAGATGGATCATGGGTAAAGGGCTTGCCACACCAGCCTGATGACATAGTTAAATCCTTGAAAATCACGAAAAGGTAGAAAGCCGTAAAGTTGCTGTCTGACCTCCACACATACACCCCTGCACATCATGCATACATAATAATGCTAAATCTTTTTAAGGCCATGAAAGATCGGTTGTAGTGGACAAAAGACATTCTTCACCCTCACACAGTCATATTATAGTGGATAAAAGAAAACATGATTTGCAATAACAATAGAAGATATTGAGAAGAAACATAAAGTAGGGTATATAATTACCATCCTAACTGAAGATACAGAATTAAAGGGTCAGTGAATGAGGAGGAGGTAGTTCTTCAGGTTTGTATTAAAGGGCATGTCTTGAATTAACTGAGAATAGCCATGAAGCTATCTGCTAACAAACACACACACATACACATGCGCAAAAAGACAAAGACAAATAAAAGGTCAAAAACTAGAAGCTAGAGAGGGCCCAGGTGCCTATGACACAGTAGTTCCTTTACCATGATGGTATTTCCAGGTGCCCTCTCTGCGATGAAGTTATGTCACCTCTTTCTTCTCTGTTTCCAAACCAGTGGATCATGTCTCATGCTGTTTCTTTTAGAGTCCCGTGCAATGAATGTGCCTTCTTTCTCTCACTATTTTAACCTAAGCCTAGATTCTCCTTCACAAATATTTAATGTATCCTTGCTCTTGAAGTTGCTGTGTTCTAAAGGATAGATACATAGCCAGGGCTTTACAGAAAACTATGAGTATGTTACTTTGATCCTCATGAAAGTCCTAGGGTGTAGTTATGATTTTGTTGCATATGTGGGAACATATTTGAAAGTCAATATTATCAAATTCAAGTGGCTAGAAGATGAATTGGAACTTGAATCAAATCCCTGCCATACACTATATTCTTCATATCAACTACTGTCTTCTGCTACCTCTGGTATGGAGAGGGGTGTAGGTGAACACACAATCCCATCTACGAAGCTATTGACATTTGATAGTGACCATGAAAGGAAGAATAGGTTTTCCTGAAGAGAAATACACCCAAGGGTATTTGGGCAATACAAACTGGATTTGATGTGTTTTTTTCTTTTTCAGAACATAAAGTTGGAAGGTTCCTTAGCACCGGGTTTCTTCATAACCCTTTAATGGACCTATATCAAAATATCTCTTTCATTACTCCATCCTGCCCCCAACTTGACCATCCCAATCCCTCATGTTTTCCTAGCCCCATTCCCTCCCCTCTAACCCATCCTGCCCCCAGTTTATCTAGGAGGAGATCTCATCTATTTCCTCTTCCCAGAGAGATCCATGCATACCTCTTAGGGTCCTCCTTGTTACCTAGCTTCTCTGGGACTGTGGATTGCAGCCTGGTTATCCTTTGCTTTATTTTTAATGTACTCTTATGAGTGAAGACATACCATGCAGGAACCCAGAAGGATGGACTCAGCTAAGACTCCTAGCAATAGTGGAAGGGTGCCTGGCCTGGCCTTCCCCTGTAATCAGGCTGGTAACTACCCTAATTGTCTTCATAGAGTCTTCATTCAGTAACTGATGAAAGCAGATGCAGAGATCCACAACCAATCACTGGGTCAAGCTTTGGGAGTCCAGTTGAAGAAAGGGAAGAGGGATTGTATGAACAAGGGAGTGGGGGTCAAGATTATGATTGGGAAACCCACAGACAACTGATTTGAGCTTGCGGGAACTCATGTACTCATGGACAGACAGCTAGGGAACCAGCATGGGACCAACCTAGACCCTCTGCATCTAGGTGACAGTTGTATAGCTTGGTCTGTTTGTGGGTCTCCTAGCAGTGGGACCTGTCTCTGGAACATGAGCTGGCTCTTTGGAACCTATTCCCTATGGTGGGATGCCTTGTCCAGCCTTGATTCAAGGGGGAGGAACTTGGTTCTGCCTCAACTCGATGTGCCATGCTTTGTTGACTCCCATAGAAAGCCTTACCCCTTCTGAATGAAGACAAAGAAAGAGTGGATTGGGGGCTGGGGTAGAAGGGACATAGGGGAAGGAATAGGAAGGGGGGGAGAGGAAACTGTGGTTGGTATGCAAAATAGATAAATATTAAAATGAAAAAATAGAGCATGAAGTTGGGTGGGTAGAGAAATGGATGTAGGTCTTCGAAGAGTTGGGGGCATGAATACAATCAAAATACATTATATGAAATTCTGAAAGAATTTATTAAAATACTCTTTAAAAAATCAGTGGACTAATTGAATATGACTGCCTTTCAAACTAATAAGATTGTGTGGACTCCACGAGAAGGCCATGTACTTTGCATATTGTTTTCAAAGGAATTGTGAGCTGCAGCTTTGATTAATTATATTAATTCTTAAATTTAGAATCAAACTGAAAACTGTTTAGTTCCTGGACTCCTTTCATGTCCTGCGTAAGCCTTCACTGGAAGCCTTGAAAAGCACGTTTAGAAACTGAACTATGTTTTCTTTCTAATCCCCTGGAGAGCAACGCCGTGAACTTTATCCCGTGAGGATGATGAAAGCTGCAGAAATGAGTCAGAATAGAATTAGGGTTCTGTTGTTGTTGTTGTTGTTCTTTTGTTTTGTTTTGCTTTGCTTTGCTTTTTTGTCTGAGTCAAGCCCATGAACTGTAGCTAACATTGGCGATCTTTAAAGCATTCTGAGGGAAGTTGGCAATTTATACACAGATGTAGTAGGAGAGAACAGGAATGCTACAGTCACTTGAAGAGAGCCAGTATGTCTGGAACGGAGCAGTGAGGAGCTTTTACTGTCTTCGAGATCTGTCTGATAATGTTGTAAGAGGGTTCCACCATATTTTCAAAGAAAATGTTTTAATGAGCTGCTTGGGATGAGAGGTAAGACCTCAAGGGACATGTTCAAACTAAAAATGATGGCTATTGAGCAAGAACTGAATTCAGAAATAAAAGAACACTTTGTTTTCGTGAGCCCTCTCACAGAGCTGGAGAGAGCCAAATTGCTCAGTATAATAAAGAGATGAATATGCAGAGCCTGGGGTGGGAGGAAGGGCGGGTCCAGGAAGTCCATAGTCAGGGGGACAAGGAAGGCAAAAACAGAAGTCCCAGGAGTATCACTGCTGAAAGGAAGCTTTGGAGGAGAAAAAAATGATGAGATAATTGTTACTGTACCACATGTGGCGGAATATCCCTTTCATCTCCCCTGTGGATTCTGTGCTCTCACTAAGGCCTTTAGAAAAGTAGACATGAGGACTAGAAGTCATGCAGAAGTTCTGTGTCGGTGAAGGCATACAATTCAAATCAAAGCTGCTCTGGGGAGAAGTCTGTTGTTATCTGGGCTGACAAAGTACATGAAGAAAGTGAAAAGAGATATTAACAGGCCTGGGTGAAGGAGCAGGGTAATTTTATGAGGGGTCATGAGGGCAATCTTAAACATTATGCACCTTGCCTTGGTGCAAATAGGGAACAGTTAAAAGGATTTGAGGAGAGGAATGACATCATCAGGGTTATAATTTAGAATAATTATTTTGGCAGCAATTAAGAAAATGGGCTGGAGGAAGCAATGCAGGGGTCGAAGGAAATTGTGGCAGTCCAGGAGAGATGCTGATGGCATGAACTGGTGAGCTGTGGAAAGAGAGGAAGAGAGGAGCACACATGCACACACATGGGAAAACTAACAGTAAAAGTCTCCATTGGTTACATATGGACCAGAGTTCTGATGTTCTTACAGCTGATGAGTTACAAAGATCTGGGAGCCATCACTGGAGATAGAGCTCAATGATAGTCTCGCCTATTACAGAGATCTGGGAGCCCTCACTGGAGATAGAGCTCAATGATAGAGTCTCACCTATAATGTGCAAAGTCCAGGGTTTGGATCCTAGCATAATAAAAATAAAATTGTGTAAAATACATGATACATGGAATTATATTATATTTAATATAATTATATATAGAGAGAAGGATTGTGGACAAAACATTCTGGTTTGTATTGGACCAAGGGACTCCATGTGTTGGAACTTTCTATGAGGAGCCAAGAAAATCTAGGAAAACTAGGATGAGTTTAGTCACCTTATTGGCACCAAAGTTGTAAGGACAGCGTTCAGTTTCTGACTCGGGGTGAAGGCATCACTGAGATGGGGAAAGCAAAAACAGGCTTATATACAAATGTTAAGAGGATCCTGAAGTCGGATTTTTAGACATGTTGGGTATCAGAAGCCTATCGGATATCCAAAAAATATCCAGAGACAGACAGACCTTTTTTTTTTTTTTTTTTTTACATTCCAGTATTCAAGAGCTATCTTTAAAATATAACTTAGAAAGCTACTAGATCTTATGTATATGAATGGATAAGATTTCCCAGGGCAGGGGTAGTTTATTCAGAGAAAGCAGAATCAGGGGGTGGGAGATGAAGAGAGAACCTCGGGAAACATCAATATTTACAACATACATAAAGTTCCCAAGAATGGTTCTAATAGCAAGAAAAAAAAAAAACCAAGAGAGTGCATAGTCTAGAAGTTAGGACAAGACAATATTTGAAGAAGCAAGCTCAGGTCAGAGTCCAGTGCTACAGACAGATCAAGTAAGATAAAGAAGCTGAATTATCCTTCAGATTTAACAGCAAAGGGAATCACTACTGATCTTTGAAAAGGCAGTTTTAGAAAAATGGTAGAGAGAAGCCAGGCCAAAGAATGAAAGCATAGAAGAAAACGGAGATAAAGAAAAAGATTTTTTTTCTCAACAACTTTCAAAGAAGGGAAGATATGAGGAAAGTAGATGAGGAGAGATGTGAGAATGGGGAGGAACATTTTAATGATGGATACATTAGCCTAAGTCCTCAAGGCAACAGAGCCTGAAGAAGGATTAGCTGCTTTTCTGTCTGTGAGATGAGGCCCAGGAAGTGGACATGAGAGGAGACTAGAATCAAGAAAAAGCTGAGTCCCTGCTTGCCCCTTCCCAGCAAGCCATGGGAGCAGTTCATTCTGCTGCTGCATCTGAAAGCTTTGATAAGGAGAACTGGGGCCCGGGGTGCAGCTTAGTGGGTAGAGGCCTTGCAAAGCATGTCTAAGGCCTTGGGTTCGATACCCAGCATTTCATAGTGCAGGCATGACGGTGCATGTTTGCAATCCCAGCACTCAGACTCCAGAGACAAGAGGATCAGAAGTTCCAGGTCAGTTGGGGTATATGACACTCTGTCTCAAATATGTATATATATAATCACCTCTGAGTAGTTTGCATAAAGGAAGTAGATTGAAAAGTTAGGCTATGCTTCGTCTTCTGGAATCTTACTGTTGGCGGTTTACCACATGAGTCACACTTCCAGGCTATACCCTCAGGCGGTTGTGAGGAAGTCGGAGTCCACACTCGTCAGACGTTTTTCTTATCCATATCTAGGAGCAGACTAGCATTGTGACACAGTTTGTGTTCAATAAGACCAAGGAGACTTAAGCAACTAAATGCGATTGAAATGGAATCGGTAGAGAAGAAGTTCCCAGTTCAGGCAAAGATGTATAAAACTAATGGAGAGATATCGATATTAAAATAAACTTGGATAGAAATACAGGTCATTACATAAACAAAGTGAAGGGGATTGCAGAGTCTCCTCATAAACACTCTCAAAATTCCCTCAGCCCTTGAACATGTGTGTTGAGTGTTCACTGTTCTGAAAAGGACTGATTTGGGCACCAAAGTAAACCTCCACTGTAGTCCCCTGAACTTGAGCTACGGTTCCTCTGCCTTTGCGTGCCATTGACGGGGGAGACAGTTATAGAAGGTGGGATAAGTTTTCACAATCAAAATCTGTAGAAAATAGCAGCTCTGATGTCAGAAAGATTGCTACTCTGCAACCCTCTGCCGTGCTCTTGCAGGAATGCTAGTGGCGTGCCATCACATGGGCTCTGGACTTTCTGTCAGATTTGGTGTGAACCTTAGTTGTTGTCTAGAGGCTGTATCTGCTAAAACGACTTAAGCTTTTTTTTTTTTAAGTTTAACTACTTCATCCACAAAATGAAGATAATGCTATGTATTTCTAGTTATTGGGGTCAGTAATGATACATAATATAAAAATACATAGCGTAAGACATGCACTGGGCTATCTGTTATTATTTACTGTGCAGAGGGGTTTAGTAATGACTACATCACAAAGCCATAGGCTAGATAGTCTCACAGTACATACACATGAACAGTTTATCAGTGTGGAGGGTCCCACAGGCCTGGCTTCTGCAACTCTTCCTACTGTGAACCTACCTCTAAATACAAAGAACTTCTGGGCACAATTTAGCAAGAAGAAATTGTTCATTCATATCTAAGATGCAAACAATAAAAAAATGGTTTATACAAAATGAGTCATGGCAATGAACATAAACTGAAGTCAACTTCTCACAAAGAAATTAGAAAAAGAGAGAAGCCTGGGACTGAGTCTTTAATACCCACCAGGCAGGGAGAGACACCTGACTTCAGAAACCTGGGCTCCAGGGCAGGCACCTGAGCCAACCACATGAGCCCAGGAGTCAAGAAGACTCATCTTTATGTGAAAGAGTGTTCATTACCTTTTTTTAAATCAGTGAAGCAGGAGACCATTACATTGTTTTCTGGAAGTTCAGAGTTAATCCTCTCAGAAGGAAGATAAAGCAGCTTGCCCTGGCAAAGAGGAGTCATCAGAATTGAGGGCCTTTGACATTCCCTGCTTCATCAGGTTCTTCCAACACGTCCCATTCCAACCCTCAGGCTACCATTCTTGCCCAGTCTGCATTATAAAGCTGGCTGCTGAATTTGTATTGGGACTCAGTCAACCACAGGGTGAGATTTTGAGACTGATTTTCAGCACTCTCAGCCTCTCAGCTGCAAGAGGTAAAGGCCTCTTTGGCGGCACACTTAGAAGCTTTCACGGTATTTAGCAGCATATTAGCTAATGACTCAAATCCTCGAGCTCATCCTTTTCCTTCCCTACTTTGTCCAGTAACTCTAGGAAAAAGACGGTTCCCATTCTTTTAGTTCTTATAATTATAAACATTAGTTTGTCTAAGTATTGAAAAGTTCCATGTCCCTAGTCACTCAAGAACTCTTCTGTTAAGGTTGGTCAGTGAGGACATCCAATGTTGCTGATGACTGTACACGTCTGTCCTGCCAGGCTCCATCCTTGTCTGCCGTCTGCCAGGGCTTCTTGACTTAGCAGAAATCATTAGCACCTCTGAACATATTCAGATTAAGCAGCCAATTCCAGAAACTCCAAAACCAATTCAGAAAGCTTGTACTTAAAATTCTATTCCTCTAAAAACACTCTTAATATCAATATTAAATCTATATTAGTCGAGGTTGTCCAGAAAAAGAGACTGACAGAAGTGTGTGTTTGTGTGTGTGTGTGTCTGTGTGTCTGTGTGTCTGTGTGTTTGAATATGGGAGCAGGAAAAACTGGCTTCCCAAGTGGTCTTCTCTAACTTGAGATTCAACATTTTTGTTCTATCCAGAGTTGATTGGATAAGGGTCACTGAGATTAAAGGATATAATCTGTCTATACTGGTTACCAAGAAAAAGTCAGCCTCACTGAAAATGCCCTCAGAGACATTCCCACCATGATGTTCAGACACATATCTGGACATCTTATTGCCTTTTCAGGTTCACATATAAAATTTACCATCACAGAAAGTAGAATGACCCAGGGATCGTAACAAACTGCAACTGAATTGCCCAGCCTGTTCACATTTCACATCTACCTGTGACCATACAAAGCATGGAGGGATGCTCTATGCCAGTGACAGACCCTGTGGCGAGTACAGGGAATGCATAAGTAAATGGAAAGGTATAAATGACATCAGACAATGTAGAAAAAGTACAATCCAAAACATCAGTATAACTTACTTAGCCTTAGTAGGACAGATATGAATTTTATGAGTGATATAAATAGCTAATGCTGATTTGACTCTCAAATCCTACACCTTGACCTTGAAATCACAAGAAAAGATTATAAACCTTGATTGCTGAAGGGGGGTTGTCAGTTGTCATACATGTGCCACGCTAGTGGAAGTGTTGGAATTAGGGAAAGTTGTGCATGCAGGGGTACAAGGTGCACAGAAATGTCTGTGCCTTCCTCTCGGCGTCGCTGAGAATCTAAGATTTCTCTGAAAAATAAAGTCTTTCAAAATGACAATGTATAAAATATGTCTAAGCTGGGGGAGACCTTGAGTGATTGTCTTCCATCTCCCTATTTGAGACAACATCACAATAATGTCATCCAGGCAGATGAAGAGCTATGTTATTTTGAAAAGCTCCCGAGGAAAAGATTCTATGACCTTCCAGCATTAACAACGCTCACTTTCAGGAAATTCGACCATCTATAATCTAAGGCTCTCATGCTGTGGTTAAATCAGTTTCCACTCTGCAGAGAGGAGTCGATAGGGAGTCAGCTGCCCTTTGGTTTCTATGTAGAAACTCTTCATTTGCTGATCCTGGGAATGAAATCAGGTAAAATTTCCTGTGTAGTTTTGATTTAGTCTTCAACTTACATCCTTGCCCGAGCTGGTTAACGCTAGTTCTGTGACCTGCCCGTGAATTCACTCATACCCTTATCTGTACTCTCGCCTCACTTTTGTTAAGTCTCTCTACCAGAGTGCAATTGTAATTTAGGGTAATTACACAAGCGCAGGACTCTCTCCCCACACCTCCTCCTGTCTTATCTGTGTGCCAGTCTCTATCACTGACATGTAATAGGTCCCAGTAAGTGACTGTCAAAGGAAAGAAAGAATGGAATGGCATCTAGATAAACCACTTACTTTAACTACGCAGACAGGGCTGTGGCTCTGTCAGTTAAATTTCTTTAAATAATAAATAATAGCTATCAGCTCTGCTTGTTGGAGTGAAGAGGGAGAATGCATCTGGAGATTTCTGGAAAAGTTTTAGAGATGCTAGAGGAGAGCTAAACCAAGGCCGAGGAAAGTTCACCCCAGGTACTTCCTCTGTGAGAGGCTACGGGCTTCTTTCCAGACTTCTGTGATGTGTCTCAGCTCGCAGAACCTTCCAACAATGCTGTCTTCTTTCAACATTGCTAGTTCATAACAGTGACAAAAGGATGGTTCTATTTCAGGTCAGGTGTCAGTACTGAACCAAATACCCTTTGTCCTAAGGGTAGAGATGGCTAACGTGGAAATGGCTGTCAGCCAAAGTCCAAAAGAGGACAATGTTATATATCTTAGCATTCCTTAGGGAAGAGAAATCAAGCATCCTGAAGCTACCAAAGAGATGTGTGCTACAAACAACAGCTGTGCCCTGAGATGCCACTGAGCCATCTGAAAGAACTATGGAAAGAGTTTTGGGTGCCAAGGGGTTTTTTCCTCTTCGACTTTATTGCTTGACTATTTCTATTTAGGTTCTCTGGTACAAAGATTTAAGAATATAAAAGCTTGTCTTGCTGAGCTGAAGTGTAAATTTCCTTTGAACTATGGATCAATGCTTGAGCTAATGACAAATATTACCACAAGATTTGTGGCAGTCGGAGAAATCTCCCTTCCAGAAATCCAACACGCTTTATATGTCATTGAATTGGCAGTAGATATGCACCTGGAATACTAAACATGAGAAGCAGAAAGGAAATGGGTTGTGCAAAGTCCCAAGCACCCTAGTGATGCTCAGGATGAATTCCTCATAAGAACACCAGCCATGAAGATACTAGAAAAGGAGGGGAGGAGCAACTGTTTGCCCACAGAGTGATGGTACCTTGAGAAAAAAAACAATTGACTACGACTAAAGTCAAACTCTTTCATTACCCTCGTTTCATCTTGTAATTGCGTTAACTCACAAGAGATTAAAAATGACCACAAAATTATTTGCTGCTTTTTCTACTAGGAGCAGTAATTGATTTCCCCACTCCTTGAACCTGGGCTGACATTGAGATTTTGTTTGACTGAAAAAGGTCAAAATGCTGCGTGAATAAAAGCTTAAACCTCAAGAGAACTTGTGTACAGAAAAATAAAATATTAGAAAAGGATATGAAATAATGTGAAGACCTTTAAATTTTGAAATGTTTGGTGCATCGATGTGGGTAAAATAGTCACCGCTCAAATACAGGGGTCTATTGCCTTTTATTTGGCTCCATTAAAAAAAAAAGTTCAGGGTCTGGGAAGGAGGTCAGTGTGTAAAAACATTTGCTATACAAGCATGGGGACCTGAGTTCAAATATCTAACGCACCCAGGAAAATCTGGCGATAGCCAAGCAAGCCTATAAATCCAGCACTATTGGGGTCAAAAATGGCAGGATTGTTGAAGCTAGTCTCCTGTCTTCTTAGTACCAGGTTTAGTGAGAGATCTTGTCTCAAGAGAATGATTAAGCAGGGCACCTGGATTCCTTCTCTGACCTCTGCACACATGCACCAGCACACACAAGTATGCATACACCACACACGTGCATGAGTACATACTCAAAACAAAAATTTTTAAGGAGTTTAGTATATCTGTAGACCCACGTATAGATACACAGACATGGACATAAGTATATATCTTCGGATTTATAGGCATCACAAGTTTGATGTCCTGACATTTCGGAGTAATATCCATACTTAGCATCTAGCTAAACCAGGGCTCTTCTTCCGCAGGATAAGACATCCAAGTAGTTTATAAGATCTTTAAAATGTAAGCCCATTTTCAGAATTCTCGCTTCTCTTTTTTGCATCATTTGCTGAGAGAATTAAACTGATGTTTCATGTTTCCAGTTCTGTTCTCCTGAGTGAGTTCACTAGAGTTAACTGGGTAGTTGAAATCTATGGACCATCTCCCAGGATGGGGAGACTTGGCTCTCCTCCACTTCATCTTCCTGACTTCCTGATTTGGAGATCTGTCACCAGCCCCTGCTGTGAGATCTTCTTTATTCTGTGTTCCTTTTATCTTTACCCAGAGACTTTCAAGAATCCTTCTTTGTTCCTTCCATCTCCATAGTGACTCTGGTATGTGAATATCTTCCTACGTCTCCTCCTGCTATGGAGGAGTTTATGGATGCTTAGTTTGCATATAGAATGAGAGCTGGGATGCTTAATAATTACCACAGAAGCAAGCGTACGAATTCCCGCAGCGCCCCATATCATATACCCTTCTGTACTCATTATTTTTACTGTTTTTGGTAATGTTCTGACTCTCAAAGACTAAATGAGTCACAGTCTCTTGCCTTGGAAAATCATATTCATTTTGTATAGCTCCAGTGCTTATTTATTTTTAATCTAATACCTTTATTGTTCCTTTGTCAGGTTCCGGTTTCTGATTTTCATTTTTCCCCAGATAATTGTTTCGTTTTCTATACGTCATTTACTCTCTCCCCTCATAGTCTGTCTGGTGTGTTTTTACCTCTGCAAAGAAATTGTGAGCACCCTGATAAACACCGGGAGGGAAAAAAAAAACTAAAAGGAAACTCTTTGAAACAAGAGCTGAAACATATTAAGTTTTCTTCCATCCTTAGTATTTCTCTGCACACCAGCACACCATGGATCCAGCTGCCTCTATTCACATACAGCACCTGCCATACAAAAGCAGAGAATGATGACCTAAGATGAAGGGAGGGAGAGGTGGGCTTCATGGAAAAACTGGGACACTATTAATTAAACCCATCAAAAGGAAATGCTTCCCATTCTTTTTAGATGAAGTTGACGCTGGGAGGAAAAATAAAGCCACACATTTGATTCCATTCGTCAGAAAGCATTTGCTGAACACCTTGGTAATAGAATTTACATCTGCATCATTCAACTTCCAGTATGTTTACATCAGTCATATAGAAGCAAGGAGCCATATAATAAACAAGTTATTCTATGTGCGACATTATAGGTAAAAGAAGGTATTTGCATATTGTATATATGCAAATGGTGTCTCCAAGAAGTTGAAAGATTTGCCCTGGTTTCTGGACCCCACACTCCTCTGCATCAAATTACCTTCCTCTGGGTCTCCTTTCCAAGGCCCAGGGATGTGTATATGGAGATCCCTGACTTGGAAGGATTTACCGATCAGTTATGGAGGTTTGGGGACATAGCTCAGTTAGTAGAGTGCTTGCCCGGTATGTGCTAGGGCCTGGCTTCAATCTCCAGCCCCGAAAAACAAATTAGCTATGGAAAAAAGCCAGGCACATAAAAGCAAATAAAAAGATGATAATGGCAACTGGTAACATCCACAGAGTGCTTCCCAGTGCCAGGCATTGCTTTACACACAATGACTCACCCGGCCCTCCCAGCCATCTTGTGAGATAGGCAAGGTGAGACCCTGGAGGCACAGAGAGATTTACTTATTTAGCTACAGTCACCAAGCTAGGGAGTGATGTGATTTTAAATCATCTGAGTCAAAGTTTAAAGTCAGCAGCTTGGCCCCTCTGGCTGTATTTGGTTACTATACTGTGTCCTACGACTTTTCTGGAAAACATCACGTGGAAGACAGTGCATGTTCGTGATATAAGGAGTATGCTAGAATGCCAAGAAAATTTGTGTGAGGGGCAGGGGAGGGAAGAGAAGCATTTGCCTCTCCTATGCAAAAATAATGCAGACCATAAATAGCAGGTAAGATTTATTTAACCGGAAGGTGCTAAGACAACATGAATGACAAAATGAGGGGAAAGAAAGTCTGCTCTGTGTTGGCAGGAGCTGCCAATAAACCAGCCTGACTGTGGTAAAGCACTTCCTGTGGCATTATGGGATCGAGAATGGTGTGCTAGATGCAAATTAAAGTATGGCTCATCTACAACAAAATCTAAATCTGAACCCTGAAGGGAACAATGAAATACCCCAAAGACAATTTTTATAAGGGGCTAAAGTCCTCAAGAAGGTTTTCCCAGTTATAAACAGAATGGTTTGAGGAGGGGCGGGGTGTTAAGCATCAGACTTAAGAAGAGCAGTTAGCGATGATCACAATCAACAGAGGAGTTGGGTAGGGTGGGGACACAGAGGCGGAGAGTGCTATTCACCGTGGACTTGGGGCCCCAGTAGCTAACACGACTGGGAAGGTGAAATTTTCAGAGATGATGCAAAGCCTCCATGAGAGACTGAGAAAAGAATGACACCACTTCAGAGATGGCAGAGAGATGCTAGCGGGAGGCATGCTCAGATCTGCCACACTAAATTGAGCATAGCAGGATGACACAAGTTGAAACATCATGAGTTGATCAACAAATATTTGTTTTCAATCCCTGTTTTGTGTTAAGGCAATATGCTAGAGCCTGGGGATGGTGTAGGGACAAGACAAAAATGTCCCTCCCACGGAGACTTGGGTCTA
Source organism: Chionomys nivalis (assembly GCF_950005125.1). Taxonomy (NCBI): domain Eukaryota; kingdom Metazoa; phylum Chordata; class Mammalia; order Rodentia; family Cricetidae; genus Chionomys; species Chionomys nivalis. The sequence continues at coordinate 50,650,861 of NC_080103.1, read as the reverse complement.
GCATTAAGCAGATGAGAAGAAAGCCAATTGAATAGAGGTGGTAGTTACCTTCAGGGTTTCTCTCTCTCTCTCTCTCTCTCTCTCTATATATATATATATATATATATATATCTTTTCTTCTCTCTCTATTCCGGCTCTCTTTATATATTATTCCAATTCAGTGTCTCACCTCAACAAATGAATTACTATGCGCAATCGCTTTTCTGCCCAGAAAGTTAGAAGGAACATGCTATTTTAGGAACCCTAGAGAGGCAGAGAGAGATTGAAGGCAAACATTTGTTTGAGTTTATTAATGAAAAGGATTACCAGAGTCCAGGGGCCCAGCCAGAGTACACTATCAAGAAGAAGAAAAGGAATATTTTTCGTACAACAATCTCTTTACTAGCGGGTAAGCTGAAGAGCCTCTGCTCCTGGTATGAACCACAAAGCCCTGGACTAGTGGCAACAACTTGCAGCTCACATGTGTTTATGTCATTGAGTCTTGGGCTTAGCTCTAGCGCATATAAACCAATGTTGGGTGGCTTTAGTACATAGGTTAGAGGTGCCCAAGGTTATATGTAGTCCACGACCTGTTTTGTGTGACCTGTACAGGAGTCTTTTCAAGACTTGAGACATTTAGTGTTTAGGCTTGGAATTCGGGGCTTAGACATCCTACTAGAGCTCTCCCACGGCTCTTGAAAGACCAGCATTGGGTATGTTTTGATGACTGGCCATATTTGGGCATGACAGTTCTTGGAGTCCTTTACTGGGCAAACTAACATTTCAGCAAGCTGTAGAAAAAATGGAGCCTATGTTGGTCAGAGTGGCATACATGTCTGAGTTCAAGGCAAATAAGGACTATGTCCTGTAGATAAAGTTCAGACCCATCTCACCAGGACACAGCATGTCTTACTCCTTAATATTGTCTATGTGGTCCCTGTATCTGCCCCGGGTAAGTTCAGCAGAGGGCATGTCAGCAACCGGGAACAGACCAAAGAACCATGGCTGCACTAGCTACGAGGGAGCACTCAAGTAACCAGTCGGGAGGCTCTTGCCAGAGACATTAGAACTAACACTTGTGGCAAGGAATTCAGATATTCTGAATGTCAACTTCCTGATTTGTAAATTGAGATGAATGGGTAACCAGCAATTTCACTACTGGCTATAATCGAAGAAAGTGAAATCAGAATATCAAAGAAATGCGCAGGTTCCCTTGTTGTGATGGTTCAATTTTTGCCAACTTGACAAAAACTAGAGTTATCTGGGAAGAGGGAGTGTCAGCTGTGGAACTAACTTCATAAGGATGACTTATAGACACGTTTGTGGGGCATTCTCCCCCCCCCCCCACCTACTGGTTTCTTGAGACAGGGTTTCCTTGTGTAGCCCTGGCTGTCCTGGGAGTGACCAAGATACATAAGACACAGCTAAAAGGTGCTATCCAGACTCTAGACTCAAGTAGCCTGGCTGGCCTACAGTCCATGGTTACCTACAATCATTTGCTATTTTAGTTAAGAGGGTGATCTTTATTTGTAAATATCTTTCTACGACAGATACTTAACATGAAACTATGAGCCTTTTTTCAGGTCTTATTCATGTCTGAGTAAAAAAAAAATGCAGGTCTGATCTCTCTGTTAGCATCTCTTTCCTGATATGTAGGACAGCTACAAGCTTTCCTATGTTTTCAGGATAAGGTGTAAATACATATAGTATACACACACACGCACACGCACACACGTACATGCACATGCACACTCTAATGCACACATGAACACCTACTATAGATATTATCTTGATGCTTGTTTCTAGTCTCAGGTGCGAAACATTTATTTGAAATTGGAGTTTGTACAAACATGTCCTTAAAGACTATTTAAATTCATTAAATAGTGACATTTCCTTTTACTCGGGAGTAATTTTCTGTTAAATTAAGGGACAGGATAAATCTATTAAATACATTTTTTTTTCTACTTAGCAGAACAAGATTTGAAATAAAATCTTTAACATGAAAAAATACTGAAATCAAATAGTGGCTTACCACTAGATGGAGCAACTAAATTTAAATTTTTTTCACTCACTGCAAAGTTTTGAGTGGTTTGAATTAGGTTCTGATTTTAGATTTCTTCTTCATTTTTCCTACAGTCCCCCTTTTTTGTTTGTTTGTTTATTGGGTATTTGGAAGGCTAGCAAATCTCTATTAGAAAAAAAATAAAAGTAACATTGCAGTTTGTACATTGATGTCCATAAGCTTAAGGCTTTGTGAGTTGAAAGGAGTCTTAGAAAGTCTGCTCAGAGAGAAATTGGAGTTCAAAACTGTAAACAAAAAAAATTTATCTCAAAAACAATGATAGCATCTTCCGTACTACCTTAATCTTCCACCTTACAATGTTGCCTATCTAGTCAAACCAAGCAAAAGAAACCTTTGACCTGTCAGAACAAGTGCTGTAGAGTTTGTGTGTACATAGCTTCCTATGTTATGGTTATGTGTACAACGCTGGGAGAGCCAGGACAGTGTCTGCTAGTGTGCACAGGAAGCCACAACAGGTTAGTCGCTGACATGATTCAGGTGGAACTGGAAGGAGAGGGTTCTAGCCCATGGCTTTATTCTGTTCCCTCTGAAAATCAAAGCACTTGTCCATTAATGGAATAAACATGTGTGGGGCTGAGACCTCTCGCCTGACACACGTGGGGCCCTGGGTTCAATCCCCAGTCCTGTACAACAATGGTGGTAAATAAATACGTACTAAGAATCTGTTGTCCTGAGCTCTATTCTCCATCCATTTCCATCTCAGTGGCTGAAGAGGGTGTCTCAGAATTAGACTAGACCAATCAGTCCCTGAAAGGTACAACGATATGCGTACTTGCTGTGGACCGAGGGGAGGAAGGAGAGCCAGAATTCATTAAGCTGAGGTTGGCGAAATGAAAGAGGACAGGATTGTATTCCTCACGGCTTAGCATTGACACCAGTCCCTGGATGGAGGATGTGAGCCGTCACCGTCATAACCATACAGAACAGTTCTGGAAATGTGTCTGAACAACCTAAGTCTAGCGTCACTACGCCTAAATTATATGCTTATATTCCAGGAGGAGACAATTTCATCTGTTGTCATCATTCTGAAGACTAGAATTAAAGAATTGTTTTTATGAGATTTAAGTTTTCTGTCTAGACTGATGGGTGTCAAGATCCTGGGACTCAGAAGAGGGTCAGGTAAGCAGTCCTTCGGAAGAGAACAGTGCCTTTTCCTACCTGAAGGAGACACTGCACTAACGCTCAGTCCCTTTCCCAGCAGGCTTTCTGACCAGGCATTCAAAGATCATGGGATTCCATCTTTTTAGGGTCTAAATAAGGTTGATTGGTTTCCAAGTCCTTAATATGGCCAAAGCAACAAATGAGAGAGAGAACCAGAAACACAAATAATGTATTGGGCACCGTATATTGTGTTTATACATTTTGATATGTATTCGTGTGTATGTGCACATATGTGTGTTTGTGGGTGCACATGTGTGTGAGGCTATAGGTCAGTTTGATTTAGCTAGACTGGCTGGTCAACAAGGCCCAGGGATTTCCCTGTCTCCATCTCCCCAGTGCTGTGGTGACAGATGCATGTTTTTGCACACAGCTTTCTTTTGGAAAATATATTTGTATTACTCTTTTGAGAGTTTCATGCATTCGTTTTATATATTCTTATTATATCCACTCATCCCCTTAACTGCTCCCAGATCCACCCATAGTCCCCACTCCTCCCTGCTCCTTTCTTTTTTATAACCCACCAAGCCCAGTTTCTACTGCCCATGACTCATGGTGTGTGATCACTCACTGGGGCGTGATTGACACATTAGGGGACATACTCTTAAAGAAAACTGATTCTCCCTTCCTCTCAGGCTGTCAGCTGTCAATAGCTCCTCAGTTAGGGTTAGTGGTGGATAAGCCCCACAGGCTCTTTGCATCCAACTTTTTCCATGTATGATCTGAATCTGAACTCAGGTAAGCAGTTTATAGACCAAGTCATCTACCTAATCCCAGATCCTCACTTTGTGAGGCATGGCTTTAAGCATTTTTACTTCACTTAGTGTCTTAGTTTGATTTTCCATTGCTGGAATAAAACACCATGACCAAGAGCAACTTGTGCAGAAAAGGGATATTTAGTTTACACTTCCCAGGTCATAGTTCATGGACGAAAGACAAGGCAAGAACTCAAGGCAGGAACCAGGAGACAGGAACTGGAGTCAAAGCTATAGTGGCATTTCATTTGTATTTTAGTAAATAAAATTTGCCTGAAGAGAGTAAAACAGCCCTGATGGTCAGCCTTACAGACCAGGCAGTGGTTAGCACACACCTTTAATCCCAGTAGTGACAGTAGTTGCCAAAAAAAAAAAAAAAAAAAGAAAAAGAAAAAAAGAAACCGGGTGGTGCATGCATTTAATCCCAGTGGTGCATGCCTTTACTCCCAGTTTTAGGATTATAAAATGGGAGGAGACAGCTCTCAGACACAGTCGTATTCTGAGATTCCTGGAAGCAGGATCGCCATTTCAGACTGAGGTAGAAGTAAGAGCCAGTGGCTGGCTTTTTTGCTTTTCTGACCTTCAGGTTGAACCCCAATTTCTCTCTCTGAGTTTTTATTAATCATGTTTCAAGAAACCATGGAGAAATACTACTTCCTGGCTCTCTTAGTCTGTTTTCTTTTAAATCCCAAAACCACCAGTCCAGAGGTGGCACCGCCCACCATGGACACTGCCCTCCCACATCTATGGTTAATCAGGGAAATGTCCCGCAGGAGGTATTTTCTCAATTGAGGCTCCCTCTTCTCAGATAACTCTAGCTTGTGTTGAGTTGACAAAAAAAAAATAAATAAATAAAATAAACAAACAGGACACTTAGTCTCTAAGATAACTTCATCAGAGAGATACTATTTTTATGTACCCTTTTGAACATGAGAGCACCAAAGAACAGGAAGTTAAGTACCTTGCTGGAAACTACCCAGCTCTAATACGACAGATCTGAACTCTCTGACCAAACATTCTTGCCCCAGACTCATGCTCAGAATTGCTGGGTGTCCTACACTGAGCAAATTGTGACTGTTGCCAACCGGACAAGGGGAGATTTGAAGAGTGGAGCCACTAGACAAATTTAAAATTCACCACAACCTGGCGACATTTAAAATATAATTTTCCTATTTTTTTCAGGATATTTCAGGTTTAAAATATGTATTTCTATTATCCTCATGGAGATAAAACTTTGTCCAATGTTTTTCCTAATTTTCAATTCATAAAAAAAGTTCTGTACCCTACGTCTTTTATATTCCTGAGAGAACAGTTTGGCTATGGTTATAGTGAGCTGAGAACTGAGTGTTTGCTGAGGAATGCACCTGTGTCCTCCTGGGTAGCATTAGAGACTTTCTCCTGAGTATCCTGGCATCTGCCAATGGAAGTCTGGAGCAGGAAGAGTTCACTTAAACGGCCTTGGTTAAGGAGAAGGCTTAAAGAGTGGACACCACAAAAACAGCAGGGCTTATGCTCCATCCTACCAGAAATAAGAGTTCTGGACGTGTGTGTACACATGGCACACACGAGACGGTTATCACAGCCAGCAGTGTGACCTAGACTTGACTGCTCCAGATGAAGAAGAGTCAAAGCTGTGACCATATCTGAGCTGAGTACAAGGAAGAGGACCCTGGCACACTACTGCCAGGCTCCACTGACATCAGCATCCTGAGCTAACATTTCAGGATTCGTGTCCTCCCCTCCCAGAAGGAATGAGAAAAGATAAAAAGATCGAGAAAGTTTGTGAGGAGCTGTATAGCCTGCTAGTGACATGCAGCTGAAGTCAGCTAAGAGTGGAGCCCTCCCCAAACCATTGAGCCTTACTTAATGTAGTTCCTGCAATTTCATTGTGTGGTTTTTGAGCATCAACTTTATAGAAAGCAGTTTCATGTTGCAATGTGAGAAGGTTGGACATGTTCATGAGAGGAAGACACAAACGGTTGGGAATGCAAATGGTACCCAGAGAACAGAGTTGCAACAAGGGTGGGTTCAGGTTTTTAAGATATTTGAAACTAGGGCTGGAGAGATGGCTCAGCGGTTAAGAGCAGTGACTGTTCTTCCGGAGGACCTGAGTTCAATTCCCAGCAACCACATGGTGGCTCACAACCATCTGTAATGAGATCTGGCGCCCTCTGGCCTGCAGGCATCCATGGAGGCAGAATGTTGTATACATAATAAATAAATAAAATCTTTTAAAAAAAGATATTTGAAACTAATAAACTGTAAGGGTGTCATTTAAGGACGAATATAATTATGAATATAAATAGCATAAAAATCAAATATTCATGTAGAAAGGAAAAGGCATCACAGCAAATTATAAGCACTCAGGGGGATGAGGCAGGAGGATTGCTTCAAGTTCAAGGCCAACCTGAGCTAAATGGCTGCATGTTAAAATTAATAATAATGGAAAAAAATAATAAAAAATGACATACTGTTTCCCCATCCTCTGACATATTAGTCCTGTATTTTAGGACTGCAGTTAAACATGGATAGTATAAAGTTTGTATCATAAATCAGCAGTAAAAACTCAGGACAATTCCAGTTTTCTTGACAGGTAGTAAAATAAAGTATTTTTCTCTTCCTTTCTTCCTTCCTTCATTTATTTAAATTTATTTTGTGTGTATGTATGTGTGTCCGTAACTGTCTTTTGTGTGCAATAGCTCAACACTGAACATTTTCCTTTGCTGCTTCCCACCCTCCACCTTATTTTTTGAGACAGAGTCTCTCATAGAATCTGGAGCTCACTGTTTCAGCTAGATTGACTGACCAGAAAAGCCCTGGGGATTTTCCCGTCTCTGGTCTCCCCAGAATGGACTGGAGTTACAAACACTCTGCCATGCCCAGCTTTTATTTAGAAGCTGGGGATCTAAGGTCACGTCCCTATGGTTGCACAGCGGGTGAGACATCTCTCCAGACACAAGCATTTTAAGTCCACAGTATAGCTGAAGCTGAGGAAGAAGCCCAGATAGCTAGGGTAACAGCCCTGAAACTCACCCCACAGTGTCTTCAAGACACCTCCAGCAAGTAGAAAGCTTCCGGTGCAGGTTGGAGAGCCAGGAGACAGCTCAGTAAAGGGTAACTGTGTGAGGGCAATGGGAGCTAATCACCTACAGAGAATTTTCACACAAGTGGCCATTGCAAGACTGGAAATCACTGCCAGGTTCAGCAAATCTGGCCATAAAGGCACCAAGAGCAATTCAGAGGTTTCAGTTGCTGTTTCAGTGTCTATACCAGCAAAATAAAGGAGGAGCTGTATGAACCTGGATCCTGCCAGGAAGCAGCAAGAAAGGCCAGCACTGCTATGGTGCTAACCGAAGGGGAAACACACTCTCTGATGCAAAAGACCAGGAGTAAGCATCCTAAGAGGTGGCTTTCAAACACTTACTTCATACAGAGGAAACCCAGTACCTGCATTGCCAGCGGTGGTGTTCAAGTGCCCCACCTAGTCACACAGTGTGGGACCCCATCTCATAGGGAATGGCACTATTAGGAGGTCTGACTTTGTTGGAGTGGGTGTGGCCTTGTTGGAGGAAGTGTGTCACTGTGGGGGTGGGCTTTGAGGTTTTCCATGCTCGGGATACTGTCCAGTGTCATAACTGACTTCCTCTTGCCTACAAGATAAACTACTCTCGGCTTCAGCAGCACATCCATCTGCATGCAAACATGCTCCCCGCCATGATGATAATGGGCTGAACTTCTGAAACTGTAAGCAAGCCACCCCAATTAAATGTTTCTTTATAAGAGATGCAATAGTCATGGTGGCTTTTCACAGCAATGAAAAACCTAACTGAGACACACAGTGCATCAGCTTTGGAATCACGGGGACTTAAAACAGAGTGTTAACTCCCAGATTCAAAACAAAATGTATTGGTTCTTGTGAACCTTATTGCCTCACTACCCTAAAACTACACCCAGTTTCTTTCACCTCTAGTTATCTTAGAGACAAATTCTAGGCACCATTACCCTTTGTTCGCAATTCTAGAGTGTATCTGTAGGAGATAGAGCTTCTCAGCCAGATGTGATGGGTGCACACCTCTAACCACAGCATTGGGGCACTCAACAGACCCTGTCTGGGTTTGGTGAGATTTAACTAAAAAACAAGCCATGACAAAACTAAAACAAAAAATGACCTCCAAACTAAATACCAAATACCTTTAAAATAATGATCATAACCATACTATGACTACCACACTCTTGACACTGATACTCTATGAATTCTAACTAGTGTGTAGCCACATGCTCCTTTGGTTGATACCAATAATTAAAAAGCAGACCAACAAAAGAAACTCGGACCCAAACATAACAGTGAAAAGTTGTGTCTGGACCTCAGTTCACCCTATTTGTGAACACATGGGAATAAATCCTCTAGACCTTGATTTTCAGATTACAAAATGGCCAACCCTGTTCTCTTTTCATTGTTGCTCCTGGGAGTAAGTTATTTAACTTTCGTTAACTTTAGTGTCTCTGTGTGAAATTAGAATAATGACCGACGAGAATGGTAGAATAATACCACAAAGTATGAGGCTATTATACATATTAATTAAAAGAGCTTAAGCATGGCATGCAGTTGGTATGCAACCATCACTCAACTTCTCTTTCTTGTTTGAATCACAAACTAATTTGCAGCAATGTTGCTATTTTTAATAGTGTATAATCCCGGCTCTGATTTTTATCCCTCATGTATTTTCAACAATCTGGCAGAGAGAGTAGTTTAGGTTGAATGTAATCCAAGGCCCAGAGAGATTTATTGTCTTGCCCAGAGTGCACAGCTGTTAAATGGCAGAAGCCGAGTTTCCATAGTGAACTCTTGACTCTCCCTGTTCTTCTGAACCTGTGACATCAAATGAAAGTTAAGTTGTGCTTTGAATATTGTGTTCAGAGACAGATTGATATATAACAGCCTCAAGAAAAATTGTCACTTAGAATAATTACTTTCTACAATTTTTGAACTAATAGAGAGAACAAAGTTACTTTAAAAAACCTCATTTTTGACTGTCCAGTGTACTATAAACTTCAGTTTTTCTCTCTCCTAAAAGAAAAGTAGCTAAGCCTGCTGGTGGTGGCACTCACCTTTAATCCCAGCACTTGGGAGTCAGAAGCAAACAGATCTCTGTGTGTTCGTGGCTAGCCTGGTCTACAAGAGCTAGTTCTAGGACAGGCACTAAAATTATACAAAGAAACCCTGTCTGGAAAAATAAAACAAACAAACAAAAACAAAAAAAGAAAACCAAAAGAAAGAAAAGAAAAAAAAAGGACCTAAGTGATAATAATATACATTCTGTAATTAGCTACGATGAAACTTGTATCCAACTCCATATATAAAATTTAAATTTTAAAAGTCACAGTTTAGTATAGGCATACAACTGTTATCTCAGCACTCAGGAGGAAGAGGCAGGAGGAGGCCAGCCTGGGGTATATAGGGATTTCCAGTCTATTTGGAGCTATAAAATGAGAGTCTGTCAAAGAGGAAGAAAAGAAAGGAGGGAGGGAGGGAGGGAGGGAGGGAGGGAGGGAGGAAGGAAGGAAGGAAGGAAGGAAGGAAGGAAGGAAGGAAGGAAGGAAGAAGGAAGGAAGGAAAGAAGTGGAGAAGGGAGGGAAAGAGAGAGGAGGGAAAAAGAGGATGGGCGTGATAGTACAGATCTTTAAAAAACTCAGGCAGGTCTTTGTGAGTTCAAGGACAGCCTGAACTACAGGAATAAAGATAGACCAGCCAAGGTGTAGATAATGAGATTCCATCATAAAATAAAAGTGAAAAGTACTGAATGTTTATTGACTTTAAATGTAGATCACAATGTTTATAAATTAGTGAACAAAAACTTTTTAAATTTTTCTGATAAAGTGAGACTAGACCGCCCATACCTACAATTTGGCCAGAAGCTTGGTGCAGTCAATATTCCTTTTGTAAACGGGATGGCAATTATTTGTGATTCTGGGTGTTTCAAAAGTCAGAAGTCAAGGGGTGGCTGCAGATCCCAGCAGGTCCTTTCCTAGGGCACAGGCTCTGGCTACCAGTGTTATCCATTTGCTCACACATGTTTACACCTGGATGACTGCTAAGCCTCTGCTGCAGAAGCTCTGGGAACCTTTTTCTCAGCTCAGTGGTGCTCTATTTTTCATTGTATGCTCCCACCTTTCTGCTTAAGATTCTATTCTTGGAGGGAAGGGTATTTGTAGTTTGTGTGTATTCGTACAAAACTACCTCCCTTAGATTTTCTCACAGATGTCTGTGGAGCAAAGGTAAATGATCCTGGGCCTGCTGTCTAGTATTCCCAGGACGACCTAGATGAGAGGCTAGAAGTGCTGCTCTCAAGCCTGTCTGGCCATGGGTAACCATTAACCATCAAGCAGCTGGGGAATTTAACATGACCTCAGACTATCCAAGTGATGTTAGGAACAAGGAACACTGCCTTGAGTGGTGACAACAATGTCCCCAAACAGCAGCAAACAACTTAGCGAGAGAAAGCTGTAGGAGGACTTGCAGCTACTCAAGTCAGTGTCACCTGGAGACTCTGAGGTCAGCGTGCAGGAACCAGGAAGATTTTCTGGCCTAGGAAATTGAGCACCAGAGTATAAAGACCATAACGAGAGTTTCCCTGTTCATTTCCATATTAGTGAAACCCTACCATGGCCTCTTTCACGTCTGACAGCTACTATTTTAAGAGAAAGGTGGAGGTTTCAAGCCTAGACAAAATGAGAATTATGAAGATGAGGACAGTATTTTGATTTGTTTCTTTAAAAGATTAGAATATAGAATTACAAGAAGAATGATAATAGGGAAGTGACCAACAGAGGCCATGAACACGGGACACCAATGACTAAACAAGATGAATCAGGCTTAACCTGCATTTTGAAGTCCCGCCAATGGCAGAAGCAGGCTTATTAATCATTAAAATGAATTGACTGTGAGGATGTCCAATTTCCTGTTCTGAAAGTATAATTTATTAAAATTTGAAACATGCTTCCAGATTTTATGAATATTGACAACAATCATCTAAGGTTATTTTTATTTATATACATGTGTGGGGTCTGTGGGAGTGTATGCCACATGTGTGTTTGCCCAATGGAGGCCAGATGAGTGCATCAGATCCCATGGAGCTGGAGTTAAGGTGCTAAGAGCAGAACTCAGGTTCTCTGGGAAGAGGGGTAAGCACTCTGAACTACAAAGTCCTCTCTCCAGCCACTCAGGCTATTGAAGATATTCACAACTAAGAAAATAAAGGAGTTGTCCTTACTCCCAAGTGCAGAGCAAAGGACTTTGCAGCTGATGGATAGTTGGATAAGATGAGAATGTTGCTTTTCAGTGCACAGTGAAAGAGGGATCTGATGTGTTTATAACTGGGGACTAGTCACTGTTTATACCCATGTCTCGCGGCATCTCGTAAAGAACAGACAAGGAGACACAATCTGGAGAGAAGGCAGGGCAATGTTGAATCAAAAACAAAGTTGTCTCTTAACCAGCTCATGGAATGGATGTGAAGAGGCTCAACAGCTGAGAAATAAGCCTCTAGGATCTCAGAGTGATGCTCACACGGGGGAATAAGTGCCCTTAAAGGCATTTGGAATCAAAGTAAACTTGTTTAAGATTAGCAAAGCTGCTTAAAAATAAATGAAGAGGGCTAGTGAGGTGGCCCAGTGGTTAAAAGCACTGTCTTAACCACATCCCGAGGACTGAGCTCGGTTTCCAGCACCTGCATCAAATGGCTCACAACCACCTCTAACTCCAGCTCCATGGAACCTAGTGCCCTCTTCTGGCCTCCATGATACCTGCACACACGTGGTGCAGGGCTAAGAGTATATACTATAATTCTATAATTATAATTCTATAGTTAGATTATAGGACTCTAATTTGGTTCCCATCACACATGAAGTAGCTTACATTGCCTATAACCCCAACTCCAAGAATCTGAGCCCTCTCATGGGCATATAACCACAGACTCGTCCACATATAAACACAGAACTTAAAAATATATCTTTAAAAGGAAAGAATGAACTGGACATGATGGTGCACACCTCTAATCCCAGCACTGAGGAGGCAGAGGTAGAAGGATTTCTGTGAGTTTGAGGCCAGTCTGGTCTACACAGTCAGCTCCAGGACAGCCAGGGAAAAATACCCTCCTCAATCCTGCCTCTTAAAATGGATTAGAAATGAAAATGCTAAGTATTATAACAGAATCAATTTTGTCATGCTTCATTTAAAATTTTGTGTTTTTTAAGGGTATAACTAGAATATAGCCCTTAGAACTTGAAAAATTAAAGTCGTATGGCATGCAAAGAAATTGGACTTGGAGAGGTCCTCAGCACAGTTTGAGGAATGGTAAAATCTGATTTGCATGTTAGAAACATGCTTCTGGGGCTGGATAGTTTGGATCACGGCTGCAGCCTTAAGGACCATAGCCACAGCTTTGCTGAGCGCCTGACTGTGCTCCAGATGTCACACATGGAATATTAAGATTGAACGTTTTTCCTGCTGGGTTTTGATCTTGCTTTCATTTGATTCTTGCTATTTTCTTTGCCTTTGGAGTGGGACTTCTTTTCTCAGACCGCCGTATCTCGGATGTATGTAGCTTCTCTTTATGTTCCCAGGTGCTCACAATCAATACTTTGCCTTGAGTGTCAGAGGAGACTTTGGACTTGGGTTTTTTTGCTTGTTTACTTGTTTTTTTTTTTTGTTATTTTTTGTGTTTTTGTCTTGTCTTTTTGTTTCTGTTTTTGCAATATTGAAACAGTTGAGACCTTGGATAAGTTTAGGGATACACTTGATTCTTTTTGCATTGTCAGACCTACATGAAACCTTGGGAGCCTGAGGTAGGATGCAATGGTTTAGATCTAGAAAATTACTCATAGCTCCATATGTTAAGGCTGACTTTACTTTTTATCTTGGCAATATTGAAAGGTGGTAGAACTTTTGAAAAGCAGAACCTAGAGGGGCCTTTAGAACACTGGAGTAATGTTCTTTTTTTTTTTTTTTTTTTTTTTTTTGGTTTTTCGAGACAAGGTTTCTCTGTGGTTTTGGAGCCTGTCCTGGAACTAGCTCTTGTAGACCAGGCTGGTCTCGAACTCACAGAGATCCGCCTGCCTCTGCCTCCCAAGAGCTGGGATTAAAGGCGTGCGCCACCACCGCCCGGCCCTGGAGTAATGTTCTTGAAGATGATTGTGGGTGTTAGTCTCTTTTGGCTTGTAGCCAACATGAAGTCTGCGCTGCCATGTGCTCCCATCATGAGGCATTGGCCTAAAGCAATGGGGTGAAGCAAACAAGGGCTGAACCCTCCAAGAGAGTGGACCAAAACAAGTCTTTTCTCTTTTGAAGTTCATGAAGTAGCAGTCTGAGAGGAGAACTATAGAAAACTTGAGAAGAGAGATAGGTCAACCTGTCCAGGGCTGTCCTAGTTAGCCCTTTTCAGCTTGACACAAACTAGTATCACATGAGAAAAGGGACCCTCCAGTGAGGACTTGTCTCTAGCTCATTGACCTGTAGGCATGTCTGTGGGATATTTTCTTGACTAATGGTTGATGTGGGAGAGCCTAGTCTACTGTGAGCAGTACTAACCCTGGCCAGGTGCTCCTAAGATGCATAAGAAAGAAAACTGAGCAAGCTTATGAAAAGCAAGCTGTAAGCAGAGGTTCCTGCCTCTGTTCCTGCTTTGATTTCCTGCCCCGATTTCTCTCGGTGATGAACTGTTGCCTGGAACTGTTAAGATGGGATAAACCCATTCCTCTTCAAGTTGTCTGTGTTTTATCACAGCAACAGAAAGCAAATGAGTGCAGAGATTATTTCAAACGCCTCGAATAGACGACGATGAGCATCTAAGAGGGAGCCCCAAGGCAACGAGAGGAGTATTACAAGGAATCTGACCTCTGTAAGACTCTTCACAGGGGTTTCAAGTAAGTAGGAGACTAATTAGATGAGAAGGAAAACATGGGGCTGAAGATGCTGCTCAGTGTTATGGCTGTATTGAGCTGGTGTCTTATCAGAGCATTAGATAGTACAGAAAGAAAAGTAGAATTAGGGAAAACAATAACGACATTAGTTGAAGATATTTGAGGTTTGAAGCAGAAATATTCAGGCTGGCTTCCTTTATCTTTCCCCTAACTATAATATCTCTCCATGGCCATAAGCAGACCCATGTATACGTACTTTGAAGCTCTGTGGCTTCAATGGTCAATTTCTTTTTCTACCTCTAAGTGAAAAATTCCCAGAAAAGCACTGACCGTAATCCCAGGTCAGACAAGCATTGTGAGCAGGGTGCCCTTATTGGCTAGAATAGCCACACTTTCCTACCCCAGTGACTAGAGGGATACAAGTATGTGTATGCGAATTCCTGCATCTAATTTCTCAAAAGAGGCTTGGAGTGCAAGACATGGTGGTGCATGGATGCTTACTTTTAATTCCAGCACCTGAGAAGGCACAGGCAAGCAGATTTCTGTGAGTTTGAGGCTGGCCTGGTCTACATAGTGAATTCCAGGAGAGCCAAATCTACATAGTGAGACCCTCTCTCAAAATAATTAAGTGAGATTTTTTTTTTAAAAAAAAAAAAAAAAAAGCCTTTCATGCTGGGCAAGCTGGTGCATGTTTGCACTCCTAGCACTCGGGAGGTTGTCGGAGGAGCATCACTGTGGCCTGAGATACAGAGTGTGACCTTGTCTCAAACAAAACAAAGGAGTTGTAGAACTGGAAGGACGAACCCATAGATACCCCTACTATTTCAGTTACTCTGGGTCTGTGTGACTTAAAACATACCCCATTATAGAGGGTACGGAATGACTTGGTAGATAAAGTGTTTGCAACATGTCAGGATTTCAATTGGAAACTTAAAAACCTACACAGAAACTGAACGCACACAAAGAACATTTGTGATCCCAGCACATTCCTACTGGGAGATGGGAGGTAGAGATGAGAATTCCAAGAGCTCATCAGTCCATAAACCTGGCCTAGACAACAGAAGACTAGCAGACTCTGTCTCAAACAAGGTGAAATGTGAGGACTGACACTTGAGGTTGTCAGGTTGCCATCTGACCTCCACATGGGTGCCGTGGTACACGTGCATCTGCATTCACACACAGGAATGTGTACACATACATACACTCATACATCACACACCCACAAACACACTACACCTTCCATTATTGAGACATTGTCACTAGACCGAATTAAGCCAGAAGGAAGATTTGGCTTCAAAACTTTTGTGACTTCGAAGTCATTTTTACCCTTTGAATCTATTTTCTCATCTGAGAGATGCATTATAAATACATCAAAGGGCTATTATGGGATGGTATGAAATAATGTGTCTAAAACTACTTTGAAAATCGCAAAGCTCCATAAGTTGAGAGATCTTTCATTCAATGAGCACAGAGTACCTGCTGTGGGCTGTGAACTCTACGAGGTGCTATGAATGCAAAAATGAGTACAATAGGGGTTTTTTTTGCCCTCATATCATTTAGGACCTTGTTAACATCCAGTACATAAATAGGCTCAGTACATCTTAACTTGTTTAATCTTTAAAATAGATCAAGTAGTTGAGAATTGGGTCAGAGGTTATATTAGTTTAAGAAACATGGGCAGATCCTCTACCTTATAGAGATGTTTCTCACGATCTGAGTGTAGCCTGAACTACTTGAAGAAAATCTTTCGTTTTACCACTATCATTTCATGACATTCTTTTCTATTCTGTTCACCTCTTAAACAAATGATTTCCTCTTAAGGTAGGTGACAATGATAGCCCCTGTCTGGCATCTTTCTTTAAATGTGCTCCTGAGGCTCCTTCTGAACAGAATGCATCTCATTCCTCTATGCACAGTTAAACACCAATGCAGCAGTTTTTACCACAGCCCTCCCTCCCCCACAATTTCATTACTTTTCCCAAAGAAGCCAATTTTGAACTTTATTCATGTTGGGTTTTTGTTCTTATCTTTTCTTGGTATAATTCTCTTATTAAATTATATCACCCTTGCCAAGCTCCTGCTTTGAGAACGAGTTCATAAACATGAGATCTACGAAGTTATTTTACAATTCTTTAACCATTAAACCTAAAATTGCCCGTTATCATTTATGTCAGTCCAACTGATTTCTCTGAGAGCGATTTGGATTTTACAAATCATCTTGAACCACATTTTCACAGATGACTTCTTACAAATTTCAAACTGATTAAACAATAAATTATAACAGACTTGTTTGAGAACCACTTGTCAAAAGTATTTGCTTGCCTGTGCAAAACATTTACGGGGCAAGCACATGCCTTTGTAACCTGAGCTGAGCATATTACATTAAGCTCCTATCAACACCAGAACTGTGTGAAATTTCCAAGCCTACAGCTGCTTAGTGAGCACGAGATTCACTTCCATGGATGGCAAGCACCAGTCATCTGTTAGTGAGAGCTTGGTCATAGCTTCCTAACATACTTTTCTTGAAACTCATTGCTCTGGTTTGTTTGTTCATTTCTTTCCTCAACAAGTATTTCTTGAAGGCCTGTTCTATGCCAGATGATATCCTTGGTAGACACAAAGTTAACAAGGTAAATTCTTCACCCTTGAGATCATTATCAAGCAGTGGAAAGGATGGAGAACGAAATATAAGTGCAAGGCAGGGTTTGTAGAGCATGTCCAAAGGATGTTTCCCCCGTGTGATCGTTCCTTTGGGAAGTTTAGCCTACACTATTGAACTGAAAGTGTTGACCATATTGGTCAGAAATGGCCATATCATTGTTTCAGAGTAGGCCAAGGACTCTTGAGATTTTCTGATAGAATTTTAAAGGAGGCACTGTTATTTATCCCACCGAGAGCCCCTATGTTAAAGGCTTGATTGCCAGCCTGTGGATGGGATGTAGAACTTGTTGAAGTGGGATCCTGAGGTGGACATCTTTGGGTCAATGGAACTACCTGTTTGAAAAAGGTCTGGGGAACCCATTCCTTTGATGCCTCTCTCTTCTGTTCCCTGGCCATGAGGAAAAAGGAACTTCTCTCTCCATTGTATGCTGCTTCACCACAGATTTGAAAGCTGTTGGGCCAAGGGATTATTAATTACATCCTTCAAAACTGTGAGCCTAGGTAATTTCTTTTTATAAATTTACCACCTTCCCTGCTTCTGAAGATCATGTGGAGCCACACACCTCACACAAGTAGCACAAACCAACTCTCAACTTATTTCTCTATACCCCACACATTTTTAAACCATAGAAATTACATTTGGAGTACTAGATAAAATCTCAAAGTAGCTTTAGTTGCCATTTTCCTAGTGGCAAAGGGTGATAAACATTTTAAAAATTATTTCTCAGCCCCTTGTATTTCTTACCATGTATCCTTGGCTGTCCTGTAACTTGCTGTATAGACTGGGCTAACCTTAAACTCACAGAGACCCAACTGCCTCTCTCTCCCAAGAGCTAGGGTTAAAGGCATGTGCCACCATGTCTGCTACATGTTCCAGTTTTGATTGGTTGTTTTCTTTGTGTTCAGGTTTGTTGTTGTTTTAGCTCTTTTTTATATTCTAGATAATAGACCCTTGACAGATGTATAGCTGGTAAAGACTTCTGTCTACTCAATAGTATGTCTATTCCCTGGACTGCTCTTGTTATTTCCAGTAAAAAGCTTTTTAGTTTCATGAGGGTCCATTTGTCAGTTGTTGTTTTTAATACCTGTGTAACTGGGGACCTGCTCCAAAAGGCCTTTCCTGGCCTATAAGTTGAAGCATATCCCCTGCTTTCTCTAAATATATCAAACTATTAGATTTTATATTGAAGTCTATGGTAGTTTAGATGAAATTGGCCCCCAGGTGTTCATAGAGAGTGGCATTATTGGAGGTGTGGTCTTGTTGGAGTAGCTGTGGCCCTGTTGGAGGAAGTGCATCACTAGGGGTGTGAGCTTTGAAGTCTCAGAAGCTCAGGCCAGGTCTAGTGGCTCACAATCTCTTCCTGTTGTCTGCAGATCAAAATGTAGAATTCCCAACTACCTCTCCAGCACTATGCTTGCCTGCATGTCACCATGCTTCTTGCCATGATGATAATGGACTAAATCTCTGAACTGTAAGCAAGCACTAATTGAATGTTTTTCCTTTATAAGAGTTGCTCTATATATGGCATATAATATAGTATAGTCTTGTGCAGGGTAAGAAACAAAGAACAAGTTTTATTCTTCACCATATAGCTATCCAGTTTGGCACTCACCATTTGTTGGGAATTCTGTTTTTTCTCCAGTATAAACTTTGGCTTGCCAAAAAGTCAGGAGACTGTAGGAGTGTGGGTTTTTATATGAGTCTTCAATTCTGTCCCATTGATCAATGTGTATTTATGCAAGAACATGCTGCTTTTATTACTACACCTCTGCAATATAACTCGAAATTAGAGATGGTGATACCTCCCAGTAGCGGTTTTATTGTTCAGGACAGATTTGACTATCTTGAGTATTTGTGTTTCCATACAAATTTTAAGTTAAAAAAAATCTGTGAAAAAAATATAGGAATTTTGATGAGTGTTGCATTGAATCTGTAGATTGCTTTTGGTAAGATGGGCATTTTCACCTATCCATGAATACAGGTGCTCTTTTCACCTTCCGGGGTCTGCTTCAACTTCTTTCTTCAGTGTCTGAGAAGTATTCTTTGTACAAGTCTTTCAATTCATTACAGATACTGCTGAGGTCATTTTTAAAATGAGACTGTTTCCCTGATTTCTTTCTTGGTGTATTTGTTCTTGGTATGTGGGAAGGCTTCTGATTTTTTAATGTTAATTTTGTGTTATACTACTTTCCTGAATATATTTATCAGTTGTAGGAATTTTCTGATGGAATCTTTAGGATCTTTATGTATAAAATCATATCATTCTCAAATAAGGATACTTTGACTTCTTTGACTATTTGTGATCCTTTCATCTCTGTCTCTTGTGTTAGTCCTCTAGATAATACTATAAAACACACTGTTGAGCAGAAATGGAGACAGTAAATATTTTTGTCTTCTTCCTAATTTAGTAGAAATGCCTCGACTTTTTCCCCATTTAGCTGTGGGATTTCTCCATGTTGGCTGGAGGATTGTTTTAAAAGTGCTAGGATTAAAGGCCTGCGCCACCACCATCAGCCTATTCTCCAGACCTCACCCCAGGCCTTGTCCTTCGCCCTCCATTGCTTACATTGGACACCTTTCTCCTTTGCCTCCACTGGGTGTGTCATGCAAATGATTTCTAGAAGTCAGACAGGTTGCGGGGGAGGGAAAATCCAATTGTCTTCAGGGTTGTAACCCCTGTCTGTAGGACTCCAGTAGATAGAACATCCATGCACACTCAGAATCTCAGAATCACTAAGTGTACTCAGTGAGTTTAAAATGTGTGTGTGTGCGTGCGTGTGTGTGTGTGTGTGTGTGTGTGTGAGAGAGAGAGAGAGAGAGAGAGAGAGAGAGAGAGAGAGAGAGGAAGTTGGGACAGAAAAATGAGTGGTGTAGATGAGGTAGGAAACTGGAATGGATTGGATTAAAACACATTGTGCATGTATGAAACTCTCAAACAACTAAAAAACAACTGTAGATGAGAAAGAAATTCAACAATTCCCTACCCAAAAAGTCAACTACATGCAAAGATAGTACAGGATGGAGAGACAGGAAGCAAGGAGGCATATGGAAACAGTGTAACAAAGATTAAACTCTTATTATTAGCAATTATAGCACTTTACAGTACGTGTTCTCAAAGACAGACTGACAGAAATGGATGGAAAAGCACTACCCAAGTGTGTGCTGTCTAAGTGATTTATTTAATATAAAAGGAAAAAACCTATTTTTAAAAAGGGGGAGGGGGAGTGTACAAACAAATATGGTCCATGCAAACAAATTGTAAGCTAAAGAAAAGGGGCGGCTGTACATTAAGAGACAAAATGAATTTGAAGTTGATGCAGAGAAGCTATGTATCTGCAGCCATCTAAACCTGGAAGGAAATAGCCTCTTTATCAAAGGAGCTCACTGTTAAATCTATGAGATGAAAAACAAAGAGAACTAGAACCCTGCCAGAGCCTAGGGGGATTTTGCTCATCTTTGAATGAGTGGCTGAGCTCCAGGAGCAGTGAAATCACTGCTTGCCTAAGCCAGTGGCCCCAAGGTTGCGTTTCCTATTTCCTGACTCTTAGAAGCAAATAACTGGAGGATGACAGACATTTAGTCCAGACTGCCCGCATTTGATCTGGGAAAGTCTGGGCCTGGGAGGGGAAGTGACAGCTGAAAAGTCATACGGAGAGGCTGGAGAGATGACTAGGTAGCCCTGAGCACTAGCTGCTCTTCCAGAGGACCCAGGCTTGATTCCCAACACCCACAGGGCAATCCACAAACATCTGTAACTCCAGCCATAGAGGATATGACACCCTCTTCCAGTCTCTGCAGGCACTGCATGCACAAGATAGGCAGACACACACGCAGGAGAAAATCCATACACGTAAAACTTAAGGTTTTTAAGAAGTGATAGGCTGAGTCCCAGCAAAAGTCTCCATTCACTGAGTGGCCTCCACATTCTCCCCATTAGACCAGATAATGTTTAATCCAACTTAAGCAGCCAGACTGATTCATTGATCCTTATAGTTATGCCCAGACAGCCTTGCTGGTTTCATATCAAATTCCTAATTGATTTTAGATCTTTTGCCCTATTAAGTGATAGGGTTGTTGGGCAGTGGTAGCACACACCTTTAAACCCTGTATTCGGGTGGCAGAGGCAAGCGGATCTCCGTGAGTTGGAGGTCAGCCTGGTCTACATGAGCTAGTTCCAGGACAGTCTCCAAAGCTACAGAAAAACCCTGTCTTAAAAATCAAAAAAAAAAAAAAAAAAAAAAGAAGAAGAAGAAAGAAGGAAGGAAGGAAGAAAGGAAGGAAAGGAGGGAGGGAGGAAGGGAAGAAAGAAAAGTGACAGAGTTTATTTTTTTACTTTTATCTACATTTATTTTATGCCAAATTTATTCCCATGCCATAAGATTGTGTTTCTTCAGTTTCTTCTGGGATATCTTTCCCCCCTGTGTACCTCCCTTCTCTTCTGGCTTTGGAACAATCTGTTTTCAGTGAGGATCTTCTCAGAGTGGTCAGGGAGCGCATACACGGGTTACTCCATCTGGTCATTAGCTCTGTTAAATTTGTCTGCACACCTTGGGTGATTTGCTCACCTGGATATTTCCAATGACTAGGGAATCTACAGCTAAACCCTTCAGTTCAGCATCACTGTCTTTAAGTATGTGCAGCAAAATTTCAACACTCTTTTCAGGCCACCAGCCCTGTGTCCTGCCCTGCTGTTTGATCTGGGAGCACGTACTGATTGCACCACTGTACTGCTATACACTACAATGTGTGCAACAACAGCGCACATTGCTTTTTTAGGACGACTTCTAACAAACTTCAGACTTTTGGCAGCTTTTCAAATGTGCCTACCCTCAATGGCCTGGGCAGTTTCACACATGTTCTTAAAGTGAACACGAAGATTTGAATTTCTTGATCTGCATGATTTTGTAGGGTTGTCTGGGTCACTAGAGTAGCAAACCATCTTCACAGGTCACCTCAGGGGCTTATGGGAAGGGGACAAAGTGATAGGGTTCTAAAAGAGAGGCGATGGTGGCGCACGCCTTTAATCCCAGCACGTGGGAGGCAGAGGCAGGCGGATCTCTGTGAGTTCGAGACCAGCCTGGTCTACAAGAGCTAGTTCCAGGACAGGAACCAAAACCACAGAGAAACCCTGTCTCGAAAAACCAAAAAAAAAAAAAAAAAAAAAAAAAAAAAAAAAAAAAGAGAGTAAAAACAACACGAAAGTGATGTTTGTATCTGGCAATATTTTTTCTTTTCAAGTAGTATGTAAGTGTACAAATAGGGGTTTTATTAAGACATTTTCTAGCATATATATATCAGGTACTGTAATCATATTCACCCTTCACTGTTGGAAGCAGTGAACCCCTGACCCTGAATTTCTTGTAAACAACTTGTTTTACCTGATCTGAGTGCCTACAGCTGCTCTGGGTACGAGACCCTCAGGAGTTCCGGATGGCTGGAGAGTGGTTTCTGGTGTGTTTGGCTTGGGCGTGGCTATCCCTATATAAGCTGCCCCTGAACACAATAAAGAGGGTATTCTTGGGGGCATTCCTGTTTCAAGGATGACTCGTGTCTCTCTCTGTCTTTGTGTGTTTCAATCTCCAGCCCCTTGCCCGGTTCATGAACTGTATGGCGGCACATACCCTCGGACGGGCGTGGTGCGCTGCACTTCACGAGCCTCTCGATCCTCTCGTGCCTCTGGACCACTGCTGCTCGTCCCTGTCTCTTCAGACACTCCCCTTTCTTGTTTTCTCTTTGTTTTTTCTAATGCAGATTCCACATAAGAGAGAAAATGTGCTATTTATCTGTGTTAGTCTTTATCTTTTTGCTAGACAGGATGATCTCCAGTTCTATCCACTTTTCTGAAAAGGACATAATAGCATTACCCTTTATGTGTATGTGCACTGTCTTTACCCATTCATCTGCTAGTGGTCGCTTGACTTGGTTACGTAATTTGGCTATTATAAATAGTGTCTCAGTGAAGGTGTGCTAGTAGACATCACGACTGCATGCTGACTTGGATTCCTTTGGGGGTACATCCAGGAATGTTAGGGTTGGGTCATTTGGTAGTCAGTACTTCCATTTTTGTTCTTTGAGCAACTTCTATTCTGATTTCCGTAGTGGCTATTTTAATTTACATTCCCCGGGAGAGCATAAAAGAGTGGGCATGATGATTTTAGAACTTGATTTGACAGAGGGAATTGCATGGTGAGACTGCGAAATGTGTGTGCTGGGGTCTCCTTTCTTCTTAGTGAGGAACCAGTTCCAACATGGGGTTGGGCACATCCTCATGATCTTAAAACATCCTAAGTATCTACCAAAAGCTCAAGCTACAGACATCATCTTTGTATTAATTGGTGATTAAGTCTCCACTAGAGGAAAGTTGAGTAACACATTCAACTCAAATTACCAAACAAATTAGATGTAAGAAGAGCAAGACTCTACTACAAATGGATGCCATTTCTGTGAACGCTGTCTTTATCCTCCGTGTCTTCAATCCCTTTCGGGTAATTTCTAACCACATGGAATAGAAGGCGGAGAGCAGGGAAGGGCAGAACGAAGACAACAATGGTGTGCTGAAGAACTCATCTTGCCACTTCCAGAAGTAATGGCTAGTTTCTCTATAAGCTGCCTCCGCCGCAGACCACATCAACACCACAGCAAGTGCAGCAAGAATGAAAACTGAGAAAGTCCAACTATCACACTTCAGTCTCTCCCAGGAATGTCTTATCTTTCATCCATTAACACGGCCTTAGGCCAAGGATGTTCTCTATGAACTGCATGCAGATAAGAAATCAGATCTTTAATATTTTGAATGAGCTTTGGTTTTTATAAGTTTTTATAGCTGCTGACTTCATTTACCTTTCAAAGAAAAACAAATGAGCTGACTACATGCATCATTATAGCTAAGGAATTTAAATTCTTTCAGCACTAAAGGGATAGGGAGGGCAAAAATTGAGATCAACTTTTGGCATGATACTTAGGGCAAGTAAAACATGTACTAATGAAAAATGATTCATTCTGAAATGTTAGTCTACATCATGAATCAGTAGGAGAAAAAAGCCCTTGAAGGTTAATGGTTTTAGAAATAAGATTCGAAATTGAAAAATTGACGTGATGTAAAAACCTCAATAGGTTATAAGAAATAATTCAATTTATTATTGTATTACTATGGCCATATCATGTCCAGAAAAGGAATTGAAACTGAGAAACCATGTTACTCAGTGTTTTTTCAACCAGATATAACTGAATTTTAACATTGTGTAGTTATATGTGAATGGCACCTACATAGTGAGTTTTGACATGTTGCAGTCTCCATGTAAAGGACATCTTTATCAACAACTGGCTTAAAAATAAGTAATTTTTCTTATTGTGATAAAACTCTTCATTATTTTCCCTTTATTTTTATTATTAAGTATAGTAAAACTCAGAGTTGAGCACAATTTGATTGAGATCAAATATTATAATCCAGTTGATTGATAAAATTTTATTAACTAAGCATAAGACTTTTTTATGTAAAGTCAGAATGTCATACATTTTTAGGTAAATAATTACCCCAAATATAGACTTTTTTGTTAGTGTGATAAAAAGATGTTGATACTATAGGTAAGCTGTATTTCTGAAGAATTTATATTAAGACCAATGTAACAGAACAAAGCCAGAAGCATATTAAATTCAGTGTAAAATCCTTCAAAATGTTCCTTTTGCCAATAGGATAGTGTCTACAATACTACAGATTTAATAAAAATTCAATTTTAAAATTGATCATTTTCATTCTTTGCTTAAAAATAGCTCTTATTCTTAGCACATAGAAAAATAAAAAATGTCTTTCACAAGTGAACTCATGAGGAAAATCTTGAATATCTTCTCTGTAGCCCCAGTTTCAAGTCAAGAGACTAGGTAGGTGTCCACGTGACTTAAGTCCCAGCTGTATAAGCTGCTTCAGAGGTGTTTAGAAGGTTGCTTATGGCAGGATAGCACAGTCTGAAACATGGTTTTCTGGACTTGTTGAGATTTTCTAAGCCTCCTTATGGTGATGAAGGCAGCTGAAAGACAGTAGCTGAATCTCATTTTTCTCCAATAAAGTACTTTGGGAGGTTCTTCTATGATATCCAGTACAGCCAACAGCTGCGTCTGGATCTCAGACTACTTGCATATGTGTATGCAGTTAGGTACCTTAAAAATAAAACTTCATAGGTTTTATTTTAAAGGTGGCACACACCCTTAATCCCAGCACTTGGGAGTCAGAGACAGGCAGGTTTCTGTGAGTTTGAGGCCAGCCTGGTCTACAAGAGCTAGTTCCAGGACAGCTAGGACCATTACACAGAGAAACCATGTCTCAGATAGATAGATAGATAGATAGATAGATAGATAGATAGATAGATAGACAGATAAGTAAATTAAACTTCATTTGGTGGGCAACTTACAGTTAAACCACTAAAGCAATACACATGTGAATTATCAGCATATAAAAATAAATATGCAAATGACTGTAATATACTTTTCAAAAATAGCATCTTTAATAGGGCACCTTTCATAAGACTCTTTATGAAGTGATGTACTTTAGATTGTTTTATATTTCAGAAGTACTTAGAACCAGCGGTTCTTATTTTTAAATAGAAAAGTGTCTTTCCAGCCACACCCAAATAAGTGGGATGTGTGCACATGAAGAACCGGTGCTTATAAACACGTTTATTGTAAATTAAAGCATCAATTAAACAAGTTTAATAAGCACTTTCTACTCATAAGCAGCTTTTTACAATAGTGAATGCTCTAAGGTACAAAGTTTGATATTAGTTTTCCACTCCAGGAGCAGCAAGTCTGCACAGAAACTCAAGAGTCAATACAACGGGTCCTGTCAGATTTGCTCAACAAAGCCCCGCTAAAACGCAGTGTTCTGCGAATAGCATAAGAAGAGTGAAGAAAGTGTAAAAGTGAATTCTTTTAATTGGGTGGAGAATTTAGATACTTCAGAAAAGTTCTATCAAGGGCAAGTTTAAAGAATAGGACTATTTAAACATGCAAGGTAGACTGTATCCTCATGACTGATTGTATCCACTGTCCTCCCTACCTTAAAAAACCCAACAATCTAAGAAACCATTTTGGTATGCTTGCAGATGATGTGGTCTGGGAATTTGGACAGGACACAGGATTTGTTCGTCTCTTTCCTTGATGTCTTTAGTCTCGTGTCGGATGACTTAAACAACTCAGGGCCAGAACAGCTGAGAATAAAGTTGATTAATGACAGGGGCTGGAATGGTGGGAAGGCTTGGCTGAGCTGTCACTATTGACCACATCTAGGTATGGCCTCTGCTTGAGGTTCTGTGTTCTACAGAACTGTTCCTGGGTTCTAGTAGGTTCAAGCTAACAGAACGTGTTCTAAGAACTCATGGCAGCTTTCAACTGCTGCAGTTATTACATTTGTTCCGGGTCCTAGAGAAATCAGTGGCCGTAGATTTGGACGTGGAAAGGCGAATGCTTTGCTGATGGCACAAATTCCTGAACATATACAGTGGGTACTACAACTGTCCGTCAAAATCTACCTGGCCTTCTTGAGGAAGAGTTATGGGTAGGCCCATGATATTGCTCAGAGACATTCTTCAGCCTCATCTGAAACTAGACACAATCAAGTCACTACCTTTCCACAGCAAAATGTGAGTGGGAATGTCTATTTTTGAGCCATAGCCTTAAGACATAGAACGTTATCACTCTCCATGATCTACTTTTCATCTCAGAAAGTAGGTCATGGAGTTCCCTGACAAGCTTTCAGATATGCAACTGCAAAGATGCCATAATTACTAGTAGAACAGGAAAGAGAAGGCAAAAGTCCTCTGACGGCCTCAGGCGGAAGAGCCGGCCTGATAACTTGCTGTTCTGTGCAGTCCTGTGCACAAATATTACTGTTTCATTACAATAACAAAAACTTTATGTAGGTTTTTTATGAAAAGTGTTTTTTTAATAATAAAAAATCAAAACTGAGCTCACAGTTCTTGAGGCTTTAAGTCTAAATGGCTTCACTTCTGCAAAGAGGGTCACCCCTTGGCTGCACTGTCTCATGGTAGAGAGAGATGCCAGCAAAGAATGCCAAAGTGTGCAGTTGTGATGCCTGTTGGGGGCTGTCAGCTTGACCACATCTGGAACTGACTTAAATCCCAAGTGGCCAGATTCATCTGTAAGGGGTTTTTCTTAATTAAATCTTTGCAGTGGGAAGACACACTTTAAATATAGATCTTTTGAAGGGGCATGGTCCTTGGAATAAGAATCACTCCCATTGGCTTTTGGTGAGCTGCTTGGAAGGATTAGGAGGTGTGCCCTGGTTGGAGTAGGTGTGTTGCTGGGTGTGAACTTTGAGGTTTTAAGTCTGCTCCAGGCCCAGTATCCCTTTCTGTGCCTCTGTAGACCAGGATGTAGCTCTCGGCTACGTCTCTGGCACCTTACCTGCTTGCTACCATGCTCTCTGCCACTATAGTGCACTAAGTAAGCCTCAGAAACTGTAAGCGAGTCTTACCTCACTTAAATGCTTTCTTTTCTAAGAGTAGATTTGCTCATGATGTCTCATCACTCAAAAGAACAGTGACTGAGACAGGTGGGAAGTGCCCCCTTCCATTTGGGAGTCACCTTCTGGTGCCAGGCTAAATAGAGGAAGAGGAAGAAAGGCTTGCTTTCTGCCCTCTTGCCCTTGCTCTCTCTGACATGTTCATTCATTCACTGGTGTAAGAGCCCACTTCTCTAGGATTCCAATGTACACTGGAGGCCAGCTGTGATGTATAGCCTCCAGATGGAGCAGTTACTGGACTCTCTGACTTTCTATTGGTAGGCAGCCATTGTTGGACTAACTGGGTCACAGACTCGAAGTAAACCATGCTAATAAATCCCTTTCACATATGTGTGTATGCATATAATTATATATGCATATATCATATATAATCATACATATCACATATAATCTATTATATATGTATATTCCAACACACACACAGAGTTCTACTCCTCTAGAGAACCCTAACTCATACACATGTGAAGCCTAGAAGCAGAAAGCAGTGAGTGGGGCAGAAAATGATGAACGGGATTAGACTTGCTTCTTTTAAAGCAGCCTCAAGAGAGAACAACCATAGGGTTACATGAGAACTCTTTATTCTCAGGTTCTCCCTGTCAGAAGGCCGATCCCTGAAAGGTTCCACAGCAACTCCCAGTACTGACACTTTAGCGAGTGGTTCCAAACGCCGGAAGCTTTGAGAGGACGTAAGGCGCCTCCAATCTGCATCAGGAGGAAACATAACCAGTGTTCCGGAGTCTGTTACAAAGGGCAATTTACCAGATACATTGTTACAGTTGCGGAGTCTGTTACAAAGGGCAATTTACCATATACATTGTTACGGTTCCGGAGTCTGTTACAAGGGGCAATTTACCAGATACATTGTTACGGTTCTGGAGACTGTTACAAAGTACAATTTACCATATACATTGTTACGGTTCCGGAGTCTGTTGCAAAGGGCAATTTACCGTATACATTGTTACGGTTCCGGAGCCTGTTACAAAGGGCAATTTACCGTATACATTGTTACGGTTCCGGAGTCTGTTACAAAGGGCAATTTACCATATACATTGTTACAGTAGCCTGATGCTGAGGAACTGAGCCAGGAAAGTAAGCTTCCTGCCAGGGCTCTTCCTCCTCAAACCCTCTCAGGCATTCTGCATGGTCAGTAGTTTTGGCACTTATTCATCTGGACTGCCATTGGACAGTTACAGTTCAGCTTTAAAGCAAGCAATAGTTAGTGGCCATGATTTTACATAAGCTGTCTCATTTTCATGTTCCCTTTTCATTTTGACAAAGACAACTCAAATTTTTCATGTATTAACAACTTCTCACAGGAAAAGCCCATGATGCTTGATATGATTTGAATATGATATGGACCCACTTAACACTTGTGTTGAAATTTGATTTCGGCTCTAGCAGTGTTGAGAGGTGGTGAGTCTTTTACAGGGTGCTGTGGATGTTAAGAGAACGGCCACTGGGCGCAGTGACACATCCCTATAACTCCAGCTCCACTTGGGAGACTGAAACCGGAGGCTTGAGTTTGAAGTCAGAATAGGCTGCATAACAGGAGCCCTATCTCAATAGATTAACTCACAAATAAATAGTGAGTCCGAAGGAACCAGTGTCTTTCTCATGGGACTGGGTTAATTCTCATGGGACTGGATTAGCTAGTCCCACAGCAAGCTGTCATTAGTGAGGGTGTGCTGGAGAGGTTATGTCAACTGGAGGAGGGAACCTCAATTAAGATAATACCTTCAAAAGACTGGCCTGTAAGCAAGCCTATAGGGCATTCTCTTAATTAGTGATTGATGGCAGAGGGCTCAGCACATCGTGGGTGCTGCCATTCCTGGGCTGGTGGTCCTAAATTCTATAAGAAAGCAGTCTGAGCAAGCCAGTAAGCAGCACCCCTCCAGAGCCTCTGCATCAGCTTCTGCCTGCAGGTTCATACCTTGTTGGAGTTCTTGTCCTGACTTCCTTCAAGGATGGACTATCATGTGAAAGTATAAGGCAAATAAACCCCTTCCTCCCCAACTTGCATTTCGGTCATGGTGTTTCATCATAGCAATAGAAATCCTAAGTGACACCTTTTCTATCTATGAATGTTTTCCACTCTCCTCTTTGCATGAGACCTTCATCAGGTTCAGCCACCTGGACTTCCCATACAGCCTGTCTCTACTTCATACCTCACCCAGGCTCAGGCGTTTCTTTATAGCAACAGAAAATGAACAAAGGCCGTAGTAAGTCAGAAGCTCTGGAAGTACAGAGATCCCGTTTCATCATTCACACGGAGCATTGCTAATCCAGTCACCAGCTGCAGCCCTACACTTTAGGAGCTCTCCTTTGGGGCCTGCAGAAGACGTGCAAGGTCAAATCCATTTCCTTAGCAGTAGTAGGATGCCCGTTTTCTTTTTCACTCTGATGGCATTTTTCGGGGATTGTGTGGGAGAGGATAAGGCCATTACTTTTAAAGATTAATGAGCTGTAAGCCTGTATATTCTTGTGTTTTAAAACTTCTTTGGTTTTAACTTCTAAAGAGTAAACTTCAGAAGATGTAACTCATCAGGTCTTTGATAATATGTTAATACAAGAGATCTTCAATGTTTATATTATTTCCAGGTGCTAAAACAAAACACAGAATAAATGGCTTACCAAAACAGAAATTTGTTTCTCACAGTTCGGGTGGCAGGAAGTCCCAGATGAGTGTGCCATGGCAGCTGTGTTTCAGTGAGGACCATTTTCAAGCTGAAGAGTGCTGGATTCTCCCTGTGCGCAGGAACACAGGAGTTCTCCCGAGACTTTTCTACACGGACACACATCTTGTCTACAAAGGGGTCTGCTGTTGTTAGAATATGAAAAGTCCTCTACAGGCTGACAAGTTTGCCCTGTTTTGGGAAGTGGAACCTTATGGACATGGATAGCTGCTGAAAAAGCCAGGAGCTCAAACAAATCCTTGACTCCCTCATTTCTTGTCAGGTATTTGGTCACATGTTGACAACAGTAATCTAGTCTCTAGTCATGTGACTTAAGTACTGTCCTAAGGCCCTCCCTCCTAACATCACAACTATTAGGCTTCCATGATTTCGGGAGGGGGGGGGCATTCAGTTCCAGAGACTGAGGGTTCCTGAGTGTGCAGAATGAGGAGTGGGTCTCTGCATTTATATCTGGGCTTTGTGTGTGTGTGTGTGTGTGTGTGGGTGGGTGTACGCGCGCGTGCGCACATGCACACACGCTTGTGTGCATCTTTTTTTTTTGGTCCTATTCCAATGTGTTAGATTTTTGCCTTATCTCATTTTTTACTTTATTATTCTTTAGACTGTCTTGTTTTTTCTAATGAGAGACAGAAAGGGGTGGATCTGAATGGGAGGGGAGGTGGAGAGGAACTGGGAGGAGTAGAAGGAGGGAAAACCATAAACAGGATATATTATTGTAGGGGAATATTATTTTAAGGTGTGTTACTTCTGTTTATGCTGTGGAACATTTGTTTAATGATTAATGATGTAAAAATGTGTTGCTTTTGTTTATGCTATATTTTTTTTTTTACTCTGTGAAGCTGTGTTACTTTGCCTGTCTAAAAGACCTGATGGTCTAATAAGGGGTTGAACAGCCAATAGCAAGGCAGGAGAAAGGATAGGCAGGGCTGGCAGGAAGAGAGCATAAATAGAAGGAGAAACAAGAGGAGCAACAGAGAACAAGAGGAGGAAGATGTCAGGAGACAGCCACGGCATAAGAGTGAAAGCAAGATACACAGAAGTAAGGAAAGGAAAAAGCTCAGAGACAAAAGGTAGATGGATAACTTAAGAAAAGCTGGCAAGAAACAAGCCAAGCTAAGGCTTGGCATTCATAACTAAGAATAAACCTTTGTGTGTAATTTATCTGGGATCTAGGTTGTGAGACCCACAAAAAGCTAAAGAGTAAAAAGAGTTAAGAAATAAAAAATAACATATTATAAGCTAAAAAATTTATTTTCAATAGAAAGAAAAAACTGTACAGACAAAATAAAACTTTACTTTCCAATCATGGTTTAAAACACCTTTTTAGGACTTCAGTGACTGTACCAAGGGAGAAGGTGGCATTTTCTGATATCTCTTTCAGGAGACCTTTTATACACTTGGAAGAAATTCCCAAATAATTTTATTTGGGATAACAACTGAAATATCAGAATCTGAGAATGATCAAACTATAACATGAAAAGGAGCAAGGTTAACTTGTTTGTGGAGGGTAAGAAGAGGCATGGACTCAGCACTGATGTGAAAGGTACTACAGCCTACCATGTGGCCTTCTGTGCAAACTTAGTGAAGTCTTGAAACGCTAGAGATAGTGAGTGACTACAAAGCTCACTGGTTGTAGATTGCATTTCTGGCCCACAGCAATGTAGGCACTCAAGAAATACAAGCAGTGTGGATATTGTGGAAAAATATGTGGGAAAGAAAAGTAACAAGCATTTGAAAATAGCCTACCAGAGACGTCTGGAAACTGAATTGGAAGAAAGAGGCCCATAACTTTAGAGGTTATGCCACTGAGCATCCGGGGCAGAATAGTTCATTCTCAGTTAGCGAGGCCCTGGCTAAAATTGTTATACCTTCAGAAATGTAGAACATAGTTATTTACTACTTGTGAAATACTATATTGCACTGTATAAAATGTGTGCCTTTCTAGTGATTAAAGTCCAATAGAAGAGCTACATTACATACACTGACTCTACAGAGAAGGAATTTAAGTGCCTATAAAATGCAAAAACAAAGTACTGTGGCAAGACTCCATCAGGCCCAAGATGTAATTATTATTTATAATCTGCCCAGCTGCTGGTGCCGGGATCCTTAGGGAACAGCACACCAGATAGAGGAGGAGTCTCAGAAGCGAAGGCTGCAGCAGCTGAACTGCTTCTGTGCTTATCTGCTTGTATCTTAGAGCAGAACTGTGGTCACACTTTCACTTTCGGTTATCACCTGGACAAAAGAGTTAGGACAGTATGAGAACACAAGTGCACACACATACACACACAACCATACACACATATACACACAAAAATGCATACACATACATAACTAGACACAAGCATATATACACACACAAACCTAAATACACATACACACACAAATATGCATGCATATATGACAGATTTATAAGAAAAAGCATAGAACAGCAATGGGACTTCCCGGGAACTGGCAGTCACAAGAACCAAGTTGCCTGCTTCTTCTGCCCTCTGTTAACACAGGCTCTCTCATCTCTGCTTTTGTTTGCACGTCACTTTATTCTCCCATCTATCTTTTGTTGTTGTGACTTGTTTGAAACAAGGTCTCACTATGTAGCCCTGGCTGGCCCTGAACTTGGAGTTCCGCCTGCCTCTGCCTCCAGAGTGCTGGGATTAAAGACATGTACCACCATGCCAGGCTCTCCTATTAATCAATAAAATGGGCATTTTCTGCATTTTTACTGTCATGACCTTATAAAATACAACTTTTGGGGGGGTTTCAGGGGGGGGGACTGAACTGACCTAATTTTCTCTCTCAAACTTATTCTCCTGCTTCCCAGCTGTTGCTTTCCTCACTGTGTTCCAGCATGATTTATTCAAATGAGAAACTTAGTAACTATTTCCCCACCACACTGTTAGGGATAAAGGCCCAAATCTCAATGTGTTATGAAACACATCAGAGTCACCTGCATTTGGTCTCCTTGGTTGTGGTGTTCCTCTGTGTCTGAGGATGACATGCCCTGCCCCTTTGTCCCTTGATGCTCAGCCTAAGAAAGGTTTCGCTGCTCTGCCAGTATGGGCTCAGACTGATGAGGACAAGGAACAGAGCTTTGAGGGCATGCAGCAGGAGACAAGCTTGTCACAAACCACTGAGAAGCTTTCAGAGTGTTTTGTTACACAGCATAATGTTGCTTGTTCTGACTGAGGTACATAGTCTGTGAGCTCTTGCATATTTATTATCCCATCTCTTTGCTGCAGCTGGACTGGCCTTTAGTAATAGCAAACGTGGTTTTATTGTCTCTCGTTGGAGTTTGGTTTATCATTTCTTTTGCCCGCATTTACCCACGAGGGAGATCTAAGGTCACTTGGCCTTTGTGTAAAATAAGCTGAGGCACAGACTGTGGCACAGGACTGTAATCCTAGAACTCAGAAGGCTGAGGCAAGAGGGCTTGCAAGTACAAGGCCAGCTTGGCAATTCAACAAGACTGTCTCCAGTTAAAAGTGGGCTGTTGGTGTATCTCAGAGGTAATAACACTTGCCTTGTATGGGCAAGGCCGTGGGGCACCACAAAAAATGAATGCTACATAAACCTGAATTTAACTTGTCATCATATCTGGTTCAGGAAACAGCAAGTTCCATGAAAACAGAGATCAGATATTGTAGTGGTTTAGCAACCATGCTACTATGTGTACTACAGTCCCGTAGCGCCTGTACAAGTACCATGGTACTATGCCTGTAGCTGCTGCCTGCACTATAGGATGGTTCTTGAGTAGGCCAAGGGGCTGTAGATTGAAACACACAGACACACGCACACATGCACACACATACACACACACACACACACGGGGGGGGGTGTCATCCTTGAAACAAGAATGCCAAGAATGCACCCTTGAATCAAGAATGCCCCCTTTATTGTGTTCCAGGGGAGCTTATATAGGGTCTCCTTGACCAATGGCCACGCCCCAACTTTCAGCTACAAGCCCATCAGAAACCACTCCCCTGTCTCATGCTCAGAGCAGCTGCAAGCACAGGAAAACAAGTCGTTTTGCTCTGAGCAGTTGCAAACTAACAAGTTGTTTACTCTGGCAGGCAAGGGGCTCCACAGTCCCCAATGTAGTGGCACTTAATTTGTATTTTAATAAATAAAGCTTGCCTGGAGATTGGAGAAGTAAAACAGTCACACTGGTCAGCCTTACAGATCAGACAGCAATGACACACACCTTTAATCCCAGTAGCTACACTAGTTTGCTATAGAAACCAGGTGGCAATGGCGCACACTCTTAATCCCAGTCCTAGAGAGGAATATAAAACAGGAGACAGCTCTCAAACACAGTCTCATTCTGAGATTCCTAGAGGCAGGATTGCCGTTTTGGACTGAGGTAGAGGTAAGAGACAGTGGCTGGCTGTTTTGCTTTTCTGATCCTCAGGCAAGTTTTATTTATTAAAATATGAATACAAGATACACTTTAGAATCAAAAGGTAGAAAATGCCATTCCAGTCTTAGTTCTTTCTCCCTATGCTAGCATCTTCAAACTTTTGTGCAGATCTCAATTGTGTATGGTCTACCAGGGGAACCGTCAGTTTACTGGAGGATCTAAATTACGCTCAGTCATCATGGCTTCAGAGACATCTTCTCAGTGGGGTAGATTTTCAGTGTAGGGGGTGAGGCTCAGCTGATATTCTCAGATGCATCTGCTACAGTCACTACAGTTGCCTTAACTATTGTATGTTCCCGAGTCAGGCTTTTCTTCAGTGATCCTCATATAGTGTACAAGGGAATGTTTCTACAAAGAGGTTCTTAGGAAGGAACGATGATGACGAGATAGCTCTTTTTAAAATTTGTGTATTTGTGTGCACACCCAAGTGTGCAGGTGCATACGTGTGTAAAGAAGAGAAGCTCCTCTCTCAGCTGCCATCCACCCTGCTTTTTGGAATAGAATTTCTCACTCACCTAAATCTCAGCCAATTAGACTATGCTTGGCTGGCCCCAGAGATCTGCCTGTCTTTGCCCAGGCTTCCCTGGCCCCACCCCAGCATTCCCACGACAGATGTGTACCACTGTACCTGATTTTTTAACTCTGGGATGCAGGTTCTCATACCTGTAGAGCAAACACTCTACTGAGTGAGCTTTCTCCCTGCTGGCCAGGCGCTCTCATTTTGTCTTCCTGAGTTTTAGGATTCTTATTGTTATTACCATTTACTCTCTGGACACTGGACATACAATCCATCTGAATAGGTGCTTCAACAGGACTGAAAGAGCACCAAGTCAATTCTACCACAATTTCCCTGGAAAAGTTATCTATGGAAAGGAAAAAGATATCACAACAAAGGAAGACAGAGATAACATGCTTTATATAGTCAGCAACTGAAATTATGTGTGTGTGTGTGTGTGTGTGTGTGTGTCTGGTCATCTCTATCTAAAAATCTTTAAAATATATGTGAAAACACTTAAAAGGTGCTGAATAACTAGTGGTAAAACTAGGTATTTTAATGACTTTAATAGAAATTTAAATTTCTTTCCTCCTTTTTAATACAAATTAAACAATAATAAAGTAAACTTTACTTATGATTCTCTAAAATCATTTATAAGCAGGGGCTGAAACATATGAACACACTTCGGAATCAAATTTGATAAGCATTTCCATAAAACTTTTTCAAGCATGCATCAGTCTGATAAGAACGATTTGTTTTCTGTTACCCCCCCCCCAACAACAACAACAAAAAAGCTGGGTGATAGTTTTTAGCTTCATTTGCAATGAAA
Source organism: Chionomys nivalis (assembly GCF_950005125.1). Classification (NCBI taxonomy): domain Eukaryota; kingdom Metazoa; phylum Chordata; class Mammalia; order Rodentia; family Cricetidae; genus Chionomys; species Chionomys nivalis. The sequence continues at coordinate 50,615,337 of NC_080103.1, read as the reverse complement.
ACTATGACTGCAGTTTTTATGCCTGCCTCCACTTTGGATTGTATTACTTTCTGGAGCAAAATTTATCTCAAAAGTAATTCCTACAATGTAGTGTTATTTTATTTGTATTTTAATAAATAAAACTTGCCTCAAGATCAGAGTGCAAAGCTAAGCCACTAGAGGTCAGGGAGTGGTGGCACACACCATTAATCTCAGGACTCGGGAGACAGAGGCAGATGGATCTCTGAGTTCAAGGCTACCCTGGGCTACACAAGATTGATCCAGAAACAGGTCAAGGTGGTGGTGGCAGCTCACATCTTTAATCTCAGTGTTTGGGAGTCACATATCTTTAACCCCAATACTAGGAAGGTGGCAGACAGGAGTGATATGGCTGAGCTGAGAGAGAACTATAACGAGGAAGAGACACGAACTCATTGGAGTGTGGAGACACAGTGTAGTCTAGGCAGTCTGAGCATTGGTAGAGGTTAAAGGTCTCTCGTGGCTTACTGCTCTTTTCCTCTGATCTTTAGATTTAACCCCATATCTGTCTCTGGACTATCATACTTGTTTTAACACTGGAACTATGAAATATTTGAAGTTTTTCTTGTGGTAACATTCTGAGGGTGCATAATGCTCTCTGAGTTTATACGAGGATTCTATTTTAAAGCACAGTGTAGATTACAACCAGTCAGAGTGGCAAATGGAACACAGGTTCTGAGACTTTAGCTCTTTTTCTGTCTTCTTTAGTGATAACTAGATTTTTCCTAATTAGTCAAACTAGGGCTTATCATTTTCAACTTACTGTAAGATGTAGACTACATATTTAAGTGCCACCTAGATCTAAAATTCTGGGCTGCTGAAATGTCAACACTTTCTCTTTAGATCTAAGTTGGTTTTCTAACAATGCTCATTGTATGTGTTTCTATTTTTCTAAGATCTTGCACGAGTTTGTTTACCTATTAATTTGAGACATGGTCTCACTATGCAGCCTTTCTGATCTGAACTCATCTGTAGACCAGGTGGGCCACAACCTCAGAGTTCTGTCCACCTCTGCTTCTTAACTGCTGGATTAAAGGGGTGCGCCACCACACCTGGGATCTTAGTTTGGGTTTTTATTACTGTAAAAAGACACCATGGCCACAGCAACTCTTATAAAGAAACAGTTAATTGGGGTGACTTGCTTTCAGAGGTTCAGTCCATTATCATCATGGCAGAGAACAATGACCATGTGCAGGCAGATGTGGTGCTGGAGCTGAGAGTCCTACATCTTGACTCAGAGGCAACAAGATGTTGATTAAAAGCCACACTGAGGGAAGCTTGAGCAAAAGAGACCTCAAAGGCTGTCCCCACAGTGACACACTTCCTCCGATAAGGCCATACATCCTAATAGTGCCACTCACTTTGGGGGCCATTTTCTTCAAACCACCACACCTGGCATTACATGAGTAGTTCTCAATTTAACAGTTAAGCACTTACTATGTGTATATGGATATTACATCTTTCCTGGAGTAAGGCAAATTATACATATACATATATGTGTGTGTGTGTACACATATTTTAATAAGCATCCAGTATCCCTGAATTGACACTTTAAATGTTAAATTTTGTTATGTATCTTTTACAATAAAAATCACACTACTCATAGATTAACTCCCCTAATACTTTGTACCTACCACTAAAAATCACATTATAGTTGTTTTGGACACAACACTGCTTCCCCAAAAGTATCCCCACCCTTTTTAATCCTATTTATAACTCCAGAGTCTAACTCCCCCTGGCTATGGTTTCTAGGGAAGGTAATTAGTCTATCCTGGCTGTTCCAAGGGCTGTTAGTTCCTTGTTTCTGCCTTGATTAATAAGACTCCGTATTACTAGCAAGTGTTAAAAACATTACAGACATTACAGCAAGTATGAAGACAAAGTAATGTATTTCAGATGTACAGATTTGCTTTTCTAGAAGCAAAGGTTATCAAAAGTCAATTCCAGACCTAGCAAACTATTTCAAATTCTGCATTATGATTAAGAAAGAAACTGGATGTCAGGTGGTGGTGGCACACACCTTTAATCCCAGCACTTCAGAGGCTGAGGCAGGTGGATCTCTGGGTTTGAGATCTTCAAATTGAGTTCCAAAATGGCCAGGGCTACACAGAGAAAGCCTGGCTCGAAAACCAAAACCAGACCAAACCAAACCAAAAACCCAAAAAAAGAGAGAGAAACTGGATGTATGTTTACAAATTAATATTTCATTAAAGTTATATTAATATTTCATTAAAGTTATAATCAATGTCTAGAAGTGAAACAGTATTAGCCACTAAACACATTCTAATAATTATTATGTAATTTAATATTTAAGTATTTGTTACTTTTATCATTTTCAATCCAGGTAATTCATTAAATATAAATAGTAAAACTTTTGAAGAATGCACCAGACTTTGTCATATATTGTGAGTTGCAGTCACCGAACTCTAAATCATCAATGTTTGTTGAAACTTACTCATCAGACTCGGCGCTACCTACCTAAAGCCTGCCTTTTAACTCCTAATCTTTACCTAAATATCCACGACCACCTTGTCCACACAGCTTTTAACCAGCAGTGTATACTTAAGCTTTAGGATCCCAAGTGAAGCAAATGCAGAGGATGTCCATTCACTGATTAGACAAAACAAAAGCTACAGTTTTGAGACTCTGTGCATACTTGCGAAACATAGTGTTACTTTTAGAAGACTAAGCTAGTTACTAAGTAGACGATTGAGTTCTCCCTGATCCCTCCCTAAGCACAGTTGGCTTTTGTCCACTCCGACCTTGATTCTGCCTATCTCTTTCCGTTAAATTTGGTTAAAAATAAAAAAGCAACAAATGAGCTAGTTCAACTTTGCGCTCGGTAGTTTCCTAGCCCAAACCACCGTTCAGAGTAGCGCTCGAGGAAAAGGCAGCTTGTAGGGATTGCACTCAGAAGTTGTGGGCGCTCTAATCCCTCCGACTTTTTTCGAAAAGTGCCTTTTCCAGGCCAGCCCGGCTCGTGGGGCACCTGACTGGTGGCGAAGGGGCACGAGCGAACGGCAGGAGGATGACAGGTGGGAGGAGGAGGAGCGCGGGGCAGCGCGGGGCAGGCCGGGTCTGGGCGCGGCTCCGGAGAAAGGCCTGGGGAGCGTAGGCCCGACCCGCCGCCAGCGCCCAGACCTAGCGTTCGCGCAGGGCCGTTAAACGCGGCCGGAGGTGGGTGTGGCCTGCACGCTCTTCCCGCCTCCCGGCGACGCGAGCCCAGGCCTCTGGCCCCAGTGTCACCCCGGCCCGCCCGGAGCCGGCCCCTCCCAGCCCGTCCGCCCCGCGCCTATGGACCCGGGGTCCCCACCATCCCCCATCTTCCCTTACCCCGCCCAGCCGGGGGCGGGGCCGCGGCCGTCACGTGCGCCGGCGGCCGCCAAGCGAGACGGCTTTTGCGACGCGGTGACAGCCAAATGGTGCGACAGGGGGAGCTGCCGCCGCGGCCGCTGCGCCCCGCACCGAGAGCTCCGAGGCGGCTCCCGGCGTCGCCCTGAGGGAGCGGCTGAGGGGACAGAGTCCGGCGGGCGGCGGCGGGCGGCGAGGGGGAGCCGCGCCGAGGGCCCTCGCTCCCCGCCGCTCTCCATGAGCCGGGCCGCCTGAGCCGCGCCTGCAGTCGGGCCGCGCCTCCATGACTCCCTAGCTGCTGCTTTCTCTCCGGTCCTCACCCCCCGCCCGGCTCCCGTCCCGCCTTCTCCCTCGGCCGCGCCGCTGGCCGCCTTCAGGTGTGGAGTCCCGAGCGGAGCGCCATGGCGTCCAACCCCGACCGGGGGGAGATTCTTCTCACCGAGCTGCAGGTAAGGGCCGCGGCCCTGCGGGAGCGCCGGCTGGGAAAGCGGGGTGCGGGGGGGGGGGGGCCGGGGATGGCGGCCGCGGGCTCGGGGACGGCGGCCGCGGGCTCGGGGACGCTGCGCACCGCGCCCCTGGCCCGCTAAGTGCGGAAACTCGCGTGGAGTCAGTCCGGAGCGGCTGCCCCACGCCCGGGACTCATCTCCCGCGCGCTCTCGGAGGCCACCGGGCGGAGGGACCCTCCGTCCCCGCGGGCGGGGCCGTGTGCTCGCGCGGGTCCCCTCCCGGTGTCACCGCCCCGCCCCCCCCCCATCCCGCTCCCGAACTCCTTTGAATGACTCCCAGGCTGTGGGCGGTTCCCTCCCCTTCCCCTCAGACTGCACAAAGAGCGCCCCCCAGAACCTCAGCCCCCCGGAGGGCTCGCTCGGAAGTGATGACCTCTCTCTGCCAGCCCTCTTCAGGTGACCGACGGCCTTTAGCGGACCGGGCCGGCCGCGTCTTTTTCCTGACTTTTCCTTTCTAACTCAGGGAGAGATAGGTGGTCCTCCCGGATGGCTCCCTCTGCTCAGATCCGGAAGTTCAGATGCTGATGGGTTTTTTTTTCCAGACTTTTATTTTCCCTCCCGTTTAGACACAAGAGAAAGAGCTCCAGAAGTTGTTTACAAGCCAAAGAACAGTTCACTAAGTGAAAACGTTAGGCAGCACATGTCCGCAGAAGATAACAAAGTAGATGCCGTAATTAGTGTGGTTGGTGTCGGAACAATATTATTCTTTCCTATTTCCAGCTAAATATTTGATGATGTAAGCACGATTTTTGTTTTGAGATCTCGGTGGTGTCGGAGACTTGAGTTTATACACTGTTGGTTGTGTTTCATTACTTTGGAGTATTCAAGAGATGTTTACATCTGGATTTAAATTTTGCCTCTAAACTGATTTTGGTTAATTTTTGGTTTGTTTTAATATACTCATATTTTGGCCACTCAAAGCTTAGAGAGAGGACTGAAGCACTTGCGTTAATTCTGGAAAAGTTGGACAGTTCATTTTTTTAACACGTGACTCTTAGAGGGTTGATTATGATAACAAAATTATTCATTGCTTCTCCCTGTAAATTTCTTCTTGAAATGCCTTTGTCTTAGGTCTCGGCATAAGCCTAGTATATTGGGCCATCAGATGTAAGCGTAAGTGCATTGCCATAATAGTTGGTGCATCTTTAAGTTAGAGACCTGAGCAGGGTACAACTCTACATTACTGTGCCTGTGGAATCCTTTGGAAGTGCAAAGTGGAATTTCCTGTCATTTGAAAATGTCATTATATAGCATTTTAATTACAATTAGTTCTTAGTAAGCAGCTCTTCACAGCATGCATTTGCTAAATTAATAGATTCTGTTCTTAATTTGCATGCTTCTAAAAGGAAAATGCCCTGAAGTTTTGGGAAAGAGCATATATTGCCTACTTTTGAAACATGAAAAGCACACTTTGATTTTGATAACATGTCATTAAAATGACATTTTTCTATCAGTGCTGTTAGAATTATAAATTTTATGGTGTCCTTGTATTTTCTGGAGGTTGGCATAAATGGCACTTATTTTGGCACTGTAGCAAAAAACATTTTTGTGTTTATTAAATTATATTTAGGGCCTTTTTTGTTAGTAAGGTCAGTTTTGGCAGTAACAAGCACGTTAAAGAATGAAAAAGAACTTTAATATGACAATTTAAATAATGGAAACAAAATAAGGAACACCAGATGCTGTTATGCTTTTCAATAAGAAAGTATAACTCAGCCAGGCAGTGGTGGCGCATGTCTTTAATCCCAGCACTCTGGAGGCAGAGGCAGGTGGATCTCTGTGAGTTCGAGACCAGCCTGGTCTACAAGACATAGTTACAGGACAGGATCCAAAGTTTCAGAGAAACCCTGTCTCGAAACTCCCCCACCCCCCAAAAAAAGAAAGAAAGAAAGACTCCCTCTGAAAAAATAATAGTTCTTATTGTTACTTTAATACTAATCTTTACATTGTCCATATATATCTAAGACATTTTTCTTGGTTTATTGTAGTCTCAGTTGTAATAAAAGTTACTGCATATAAAGTTTATACTGTTTATTAAAATATTTATCTACATTACTCAAGATACATGACCATAAAATTTACTTCATTCAAATATTTATTTCATTTGGTCATGAAACAAATGTAATTGATTCAATATTTGTCAAAAGTTTACTTAGAGAGTTATATTTTTAAAGCTTCTAAATTGTTTGAAGTTTTTTAGACTGAAAACTAGTTTAATATGAATTTCTCGATGTTTATCTGTCAAACACACTTTTAAGTATTTAAAGATTAAGTTATGTAACCAATTTTAAAACATGTTTAATGACCGAACACTGTTACTTTGCCATATCTTGTCTTGGGTATACTGTTTCACTCTAGACATTGGTTTAACTTTAATGAAATATTTGTTTGTAAACATACATCCAGTTTCTTTTTTAATCATACTGCAGAATTTGGAGTAGTTTGCAGGAGTTGGAATTGTTTTAATATAATGTTTGCTTCTAGACAGGCAAAACTACATTTGAAACCATTACTTTGTCTTCATACTTACTGTAGTGTTTCTGTGAGTAACACTTTTGACTCTTGCTAGTAACATGGAGACTTAGTAAACAAGGAGGCATTAGTAGAGTGAACAGGAGCTTTGATGGCCAGAGACTGGAAGGTGTGTGGAAGGATATTTGTTATAGAAACAACAAAAATAGACTATCAGAAAATTTAAACTCCATTGGCAGTTTCCAGCTTTTATATCATAATGTATATTATTTTTTTTCATTAGAAGCATGGCAGGAAACTTATTTTTGTGAGGCCAAAAACCCTACATTTTATTTTTAAGAAAACTGGGATTAATGAAAAGTATTAAAAATCTCTAAATGGCTAGTGAAGTGTTGCCTGGGTAAAGGAATTTGCTCAATTGAAAAGTTTTGGTACTCAGCCTTAAATTGCAGATGTTAATGTCAACTGAATATCTACCAAAACTGTATTGAAGGATCTAAATATGACAAGGATTTTTTACTTTCTAGAATAGCACAAATAGCTTTTGTACTAGTGGAGAGTTTTATGAAAGTACAGATAGCATTTATTATTTGCTACATATTGGCCATTGTTCTTAGGTATCTTGTGTCCTTTATTTGATATTCACAATAGACTAGTAAGGTAAGTTGTTTTACTTCCATTTTATGAATTAGGAAACTAGCCTCGAGTGTTAAGTTGACTGGTATGACTGCACATATCATTAATTCCAGCACTTGGGAGGCAGAAGCAGGAGGACTGCTTTGAGTTCAAGGTCAGTCTAAATAGTGAGTTCTGGGCTAGCTAGGACTAAATAGTGAGACCCTGCCTCAAAAACAAAAACCAGAAACCAACCAACAAACAAGAATGTTAAGTAAATTTCCTATGGTTATGCTGTTAACTTTAAATTTGAACTCTGATCTGTGTGTTTTCAATTACATCATTAAGTTGTCTCAGTTCTTTGGATTCATAAATGTTTTGTATTCCAGTGTTGTATGAAAATTTCTAAAAATTGGTCTAAATGTTGTTAATCAGAGTTAGTTTTGTTGTAAATTCTAAGATCCCACTAGAAACAGGAAAAGTGGTGTTCATATTTCATTTGGTAGTGTATAATTTAACTGTGCTTGATTAATTTCAAATAGGGTACACGATTCCACAAAGAGTAGTCATATAAACAACCTTCTCCAGACTTTCTTCTCTTAACAATGACTGTTTCTGATGAGAGACATTAAAAGCTTGTTGAAAATCTGCCAAAGATTGATTTCTTAAGTTCATAGGTTAAATTTTAAGTTTGTGTATAACCTAGTTCTGTGTTGGCACTTAGAAGGTGTTCGGTATATTGATAAGAGGCTCCATTTCTTACCTACAATGAGGACTGTCCTGATCATTTTATGAGAAGTTCATTATAATTACTGTCCTATGCAGTTACTGTTAATCCTTGTATCATTGGATTCTTCATCCGTGGATTCGACCAAATGCCTCTGTTCCCGAGTGCTTGGATCTCTGAGTTTGAGGTTAACCTGATCTGTATAAAGTTTAAGGAAAGCCAAAGCTACATGAAGAGACTCTATCTCAAAACAAGGAGGTGGGGGTAGACAGATGGCTCAGTGGTTGGGAGCTCTGGCTGCTCTTTCAAGACCACAGGTTCAATTCCCAGCACCCATACGACAGCTCACAACTGTCTGTGATGCAGCTCCAGGTGTTTTGACACCCTCAGACAAACATGTGGACAAAACACCAGTGCACATAAAGTAAAAATAAATAAATCGATAAAACCAACTCCATCTGTATTGTGCACGCACAAACGTTTTTCATGTCATTCCCCAAACAATATAGCATTTGCATTGTATTGAAGGATATGTGTAGATGATATTATTACAGTTATTCCTTGAAATCAGTAGGGAATTCATTTCATGACACCTCTAGGTCTCAGAATTCTTGGATGCTTAACTCTTGTGTGTGAAATGGCATGGTATCTGCATGTCTTCAATTACCTGTCAACTGTTTACAATACCCAATTCATATATGCTAACATGATACATTATAAAGATGAACTGATATACAAGAATTATATAGTATTGAGTGTAGATTTGTACACTCAATTTGTAGATAAAAGATTTGCAATGTCTACTTTGCCTAATTAGTTAATGGTTTACTGTTTTAGTACATAGGCATTTTAATTTATTGGAAAGTAATTATGACAGACTATGGAATTTACTTTTCCTTGTAGAAGATATACCACCTAGTATGCTGATATGTGTTAAGTAGCATGTACTTTATACCTTAGTCTTTCTGTTAGTTACAAAGGGATGGCTATTCTGGCTGTTTGAGAGCTTTCATTGAACAAATTACACACAATTTTTTTCTTTTATTTAACCTTAGGCATACTGTACTGAATCGTTATTTGTCATAGTAAGTGCTCCTGGACCACCACTATTCCCTCCTCACAATATCTGCGCTGTAGACAGAAGTTTCTGTCCTGCCCGGCCCTGCAGCTGTTCAGTCCCAAAGAAACACAGAGAGGCTTACATTAATTACAAACTGTTTGGCCTATTGTTCAGGCTTATTACCAATCACCTCTTACAACCTAAATTAATCCATAATTCTTATCTGTGTTTAGCCATGTGGCTTAGTACCTTTTCTCAGTAAGGTGTTCATATTTTTGCTTGTTGATGTAATGTAACAGCATTGACTGTAGTTTCATTGAGTAGATATCTCCCATTGTTTGATATTTGAATATTTAACTCTTATTGGTGATTAATTTATTTTTTTGCTTTTCATAATGGTGAGTAAAGATACTATGGACAGTGTGTTTCCTGTGTTTATAAAGGCTGAAAGTGTATGTGGAGTTCACTTGATGCTTTACAGAGCAGGCTAATGCTTTTAGCATTAAGATGTAATACTGAACTTCATTGGGGTTATATGAATTTATAATCATGCCAACAAATATATGAAAATAAAGGTTCTTTTGTTACCTGTCCTTTCAACACCTTATATTATCATTTTTAACTTTTACAAATCAAAGGGCCATAATACTTTGTCTCTTGATCTTGATGATGCTTCCTGATTATCATGATATAGAATATTTCTTTTTTAAAAATAGCTTTATTATTTTGAAGTATGTATAGGTGTGTATGTGTGTTGTAATAAGAGCGGCAGGGCTGCGTCCCCAGCACCCGACCGCCCGCATGGCTAGCTTATGCCCTGAAATAATTACACGGAAACTGTATTCTTTTAATCACTGCCTGGCCCATTAGCTACAGCCTCTTATTGGCTAGCTCTTACATATTGATCTAACCCATTTCTAATATTCTGTGTAGCACCACGAGCTGGCTTACCAGGGAAGATCTTAACCTGTGTCTGTCTGGAGTGGGAGAATCATGGCGACTCACTGACTCGGCTTCTTTCTCCCAGCATTCTGTTTTGTTTACTCCACCCACCTAAGGGTTGGCCTATCAAATGGGCCTAGGCAGTTTCTTTATTAATTAACCAATGAAAGCAACAGATTAATACAAGACCCACCTCCATCATATGTGTTTGATATGGATATTTGCATTTGAGTGCAGGAGCCCACAGAGGCTAGAAAGAAGCATTTGGATCCCTGGAGCTGGAGTTACAGATGGTTGTGAGCTTCCTGACTTGAATGCTGGGAACCAAACTTGTGTCCTCGGGAAGGGAATCAAGTGCTCTTAACTGCTGAGCCATCTCTCCAGGCGTCCTGGAAATTTTCTTTTTGTTTTTTGACCTTTTATGTTTTTTTCTACAGTTGAATCCCTTTTCTCTCTTGCCCACTTTTTCTTTTTTTTCTTTTTGTTTGTTTTGATTTGTAAGAGTTTCTTATTTTTTATTCTAAACCTGTTTATTGTGAATATCTCAGTTTCTAAATAGTTACTTTCAGTTCAGGAGGTTGTTTGGGAAGAACAGTTATAAATCTTTTACCATTTTGGAATATATTCAGAATCATAATCTACAAGCTTGCAGTTATTATTTGTTGCAGGTTTGGTGTAAAAATAATGAAAGTATAATTTATTTCTATGGATTTGTAAACTTTCCAAATAAAAAGCCCCAGGCAGTTGGTAAAACATGTAAATCCCACACATGCTAGGCATTTAAATGTTAGTTAACATAGTGTAATAAATAGTGTAGAAATAAATAATGAGAATTATTTATGTGAATAGTTGATAAAACTGCTCGTTTTTCCATTCCATTTGTCTTAAATTACTTAATACTTTGTTATTAAGTAATTAATATTTAATTCTTATGTTAGTAGATAGTATTGTATGATTTTGAATCAGTTATTTACATATTAGCACAGGTTGTCAGTTTATTTCTGGAGTTGGTTAGATTTAATATTGAGTATAAAACAAAAAAATGTTACTCCTTATCACAATTTACTAATATTTGCAAACCTAGAATCCTATGGGCAATTTTTCTTATTGCTCTGGTATCCTTTGATGATGAAAAATTCTTAATTTTTAACATATTTGTTCATTTTTTTCTTATAATTGTCTTACACTCTTAAGAAATTCCTTCTTAAACCCAGGAACTGTATTTTCTTACCTGTATTTTCTAGTAAGATTATTTTTGAGATAGTCTCCCTAGGAGAGCCGCCAGAGACTCTAAGTGGCCCAAAGAACCGGGCGCCAACTGTAGAAGTTAGCTCGATTCAGGAAATAACCAGACTAGCTTAAAGATAAACAATTATATTTTTACTTATTATAAGGGGAAACTCATGCCACAAGAATGGAAAGTCCAAGTTCCGATGTGTCCCGCGTGAATCACCCGGAGAGAACAAGCACCTGGTCCATCCCAGTTTTTCTTTCTGGGCTCCAGGAAGCCACGCCTTAACTAGGTTTTACTTCTTAAAGATGATTGGTTAACAAAGCTTTCCCCCATCACTAGGCAGCCTAGACTGGTCTTAAATTTACTGTACTTCTTTCTACCTCAGCCACCAAGTGCTGGATCACACAGATTTGTGCCACTACCTTTGGCTTCTACTAAAGTCTGTGATGTTTCATTTTATTTTTTATGGTCATTCGGTAGGCTTTTTAAAAGAGCAGCTTTATGTTCACAGCAGACCTGAGGAAGACGCAGATTTCCTAACTACCATAAACACACGTAATGACAGCTTCCCATATCACCATGCTGATCAGAATGATATGTTTATTGACATTTATTAATATGCATTAGTATAGCATTTTCTTCCAAAGTCCATAGTCTATATTAGGTTCACTTTTGGTATTGTTTATTGGATAGATTTGCTCAAACGTATGATAACATATATTTACCGTTGTGTTAGGGTTTCTGTTGCTGCGATGAAACACCATGACCGAAAACAACTTCAGGAGGAAAGGATTTATTTTGCTTATACTTCCATATCACAGTTCATATTAAAAGGAAGTTCACATCAGTCACTAAGTAGGCATGGCTACTAGTCAATCTTATGGAAGCATTTTCTCAGTTGAGTTTCCTCCCTCTTAGATGACTCTGGCTTGTATCGTTGACATAAAATTAGCCAGCACAACCATTATACTATCATTCAGAGTAGTGGAGTGGACTAAGAATCCTCTTGCTTCATCCCTTCTTTTCTCCCTCTGCTCTGTTCCCTGAGAACAGCTGATCTTTTCTTTGTTTTTGTGGCTTTTCTTTTCCATAATGACATGAAGTCATTATGTAGCATCCTAACTTTCACCCTTTCACATAGTAATATGCACTTATGTTTCCTCTATATCCTTTCATGATTTGATAATTTTTTTTCCTGAGGTAGGAGGATCTTATATATCACAGACTGACTTCAGACTTGCTATGTAACCTAGGATGACCTTGAGCTTCTGAGACTTTTGCCTCCATTTCCCAAATGCTAGGATTATAGGCCTGTGTCATTCCACCCAGATTATGTGGTGCTGCGGATCAGTCTCATGGGTACTAGGCATGTAGTCTACCAATGGAACTACATCCCCAGCTCAATATTGTCTTACCTCTTTCTTTAATAATCTGCTGTTTGGATGTTCTACGTTTTGTTCACTTGCTTACTAAAGAACACCTTGGTTGCTTCCGAGCTATAAAATAATAAACTATGAAGGATGTCCTGTTCAAATTTTTGTGGAGGGTACATGTTTTTAATTTCTTTGGATAAGTACCAAGTAACATAACTTGGATTGTGTGATAAGAGTCTATCTAGTTTTGTTACCAACAAATCACCCTCCAAATTGACTTACTGTGTATACTCACCTACAAGGAATATGAGTTTGTTTCTTCAAATTCTTTACAACATGGAATAGTGTCTGTCTCAATTTTAGCTACTCTAGTCAGTATTGGATCACATTTTAATAGTTGATTTTTGAATATTGAGTAAATATCACGAACTATCAGTTTTAACGCTTAAAACATTTATAATGTATATCAAACAACCTTATAAATTTCAGATAGAATACTTTTCATCTGTTAAGGTCATATCTGAATTAGCTTTATTTGATCTAGTTTTTCCTGTTAGAATTGAGGCTGTATCTTACTAGGTATGTAAGAATCATGCCTGAAGTTATCCTTACTTAATTTGTAACAGACTTCTTCCTTCTAATATTAGTTTGTGTTTGGTCACTTATTCCCTAAAATATGTGTCAGTAAAGATCATTCTTTAACCTCTCTATTGACTCCCACAATATTCACCATTTATAACTCAAGTTTTGCATTTTCTTTAAGTCCAACCTACTCCTGCTTCTTTGTAGTCAAGAAATCACTTACCTTGTCATTGCCTCTACTAAGTGATATACATGGTATGCCAGTGTGAACCTACTTAACTTTCTTTCTCTTTAAACTTTAAGGTTTTAGTCCTTTTTTCCCTACCCCTCCCTCCCCACCATATTTTAAGGCGATAATGTTTTGCTTTGCTGTGTCTATACTTTGCTGGTCTTTTCCATTCTATGTAATAGCTACGTTTTATTCTTTGCAGTCTAAGGTTTTTATTCTCCCTTAACTGTAAATAAATTCATGTTTCATGTTTTTATTAGACTTTTTAGTATCGTGATCCTTCAGACTTCTTTTATAATCACATTCATTTATAGAAAATTTTTAGCTACTTTTGTCTTTACTTTCCACTTCTTTAACTTATCTAAATATGACTTTGTATCAATTATACCATTAAAATTATTCTCTTACCGACATTGGTAGTCTTCTGTTTCTAATCCTAGGGACAACTGATATTACTTCAACTTCCTGTAACTTTCATGTTTAATCTTTGAAGACCCTGCATAAACCTGGTTTTTTATATATATGTACGCACACACATGCATGTGTGGGAGCCTGTGGCTAGCTAGCTGACGTGTGTGCACTACAGGAAGATTTCACTTAATCCAAGGATAAGGTGGAGACCCTAGTCCCCATAGTACTAAACAGAAAACTGAATGCCTTCTTTCCCTGCCTCCCTTTTCTTCTCTATCATTGATTCTGTGTTCTCTTATCCTTTTAGCCTTACAGATCAAATGCCTGTAAGTCCATTGCTAGTCGAACAGTATACCCTGTGCCACAGTTACAAATGCTTGTTTGAAAAAATCTGATTGGCCTTATTCACCTTGATCCATTCAACTATGTAACTCAAGAAATGGGATTGTGTTAGGGATGACAATTATTTTCTGAAAAGGGAGTGTAGGGTAGGAAAATGCACATGCGTTTAAAGTCTTTCAATAATTTTCTTTTGAGCTGGGCGGTGGTGGCGCACGCCTTTAATCCCAGCACTTGGGAGGCAGAGGCAGGCGGATCTCTGTGAGTTCGAGACCAGCCTGGTCTACAAGAGCTAGTTCCAGGACAGGCTCCAAAACCACAGAGAAACCCTGTTTCGAAAAACCAAAAAAAAAAAAAAAAAAATTTCTTTTGATTATAGAATGAAATAGACCTTCCATTTTCTGTACCTTATAAGTCCTGCTAGACCTTTCTCTGTCTTAAGCTAGGGCATATTGAACTATTCGAAGATGTATGAACCACATTTTTTTGTACTTCTGTGTCTAGTTTTAATAATACTAATATTGTCTCTCTCCATGAATAGTATTTGGCAAATTGGACAATCCTTTAACTCTACGAAGGAACAGTTATATTTATGTAGAATCCAAAAGTTTAAAGGTTGCCCCATCTCCCATTTCTCTTTCTTTGAAAGCATCTCATTTTTAGTCTGGGTTGTTCTCAAGGTCACACTCTTACCTCAGCTTCCCAAGTAATGAGATTACAGGCATGTACTACCACATTTCTTTTTTAAAATAAGTAAATTTAGTGAATTAGTCATTTCAAATTTGTGACTATAGTGATATTTTATTTGTGTTTTAATAAATAAAACTTGCCTGAAGAGCTAAGCCACTAGAGGCCAGGGAGTGGTGGCGCACAACTTTAATCCCAGGGTTTAAGGCCACCCTGGACTCAGATTGAATCTGTCTGAAAAGGCCCAGCACCTTTACATATGAGATCTATAAAGGAGTCACACGCCCCAGCACTAGGGAGGTGGGGATAGGATTTGATACGGCTGGGTGGAGAGAGGTATATTAGGGTGGAGGAGACTAAGAGCTCATAGCAGTCTGAGGTTGGCGGAGAGCATTGTAGTCTATGGTCATGCTTGAGAACAGGATCGCTCCTTTGGGCCCTAGTAGAGCTAAGAATTCTCTAGTGGCTTGGCTGCTTTACTTTTTTGATCTTCAACTTGAACCCCAATATCTGTCTATGGATTTTTATTATTTGTGCTACATGGACCATTTGCAAAATAGGCTATTTTCCATTTTACAGCTCCTGTCATTGAACATATCAGTGCAGTGGTTAAATTATGTGTCACTACCATTTTACTCACTTTATGTCCCTAGCGCCTGGCATATACTATTTGTGCTCAATAAATGCACAAGTCGATAAGTAATGTCAAATTGTTTTAAATCTTCTGGCCAATCTAATACTTCTAAATTTCTAAAATCTCACTGACTATGCTAGAGATCTGGTCATTTTTATTAGTTGCTATCTTAGCCTTTTCAGTTGACTCTTATATTTTGATTATTAAGGAAATGGCTATGCTATTTTTTCCTTTTCTGGTGTAATTTTTAAGATTGTTTCATTTTGCTGAGCATGGTGGCACATTCTATAATTCTAAAATTTGAGGTGTGGCAAGGGCATTAAGATCTAGAGTCAGCCCAGGTTATATAATGAGACCTTGTATTATAGGCTGGCCCAACAGCTAGGTAATTGGTCATGCTTCATAGATTCATTTTATTCTCCTCTTTTTCCTCTTTTGTTCAAATAAGAAGGGCTAGGAAGATAGCTATCTTAACCTACAGATATTTCCATAATCTTAATTTAAATAACAGCAAGCTAAGTTTGTGTGCCTGCATAGTTAAAGTCTTACACTATGTGATGAATTTCTAGGATTGAGCATTCATTGAAGAATTTATTTGTGCATTGCAAATACTGAACTGTATTACCATTTGCAGACTGTGGATATGCTTAAGTAAATTTATAGTTGTCTTTGTCATTTTCCCAGAGACTTGACATAGTTATCAATTTGAACTAAGATCATATATAGCTACAAAATACAAAAGATCCTGCACATTTTTGTACTAGATAAAAAGGTTTGTGGCAAATATTACTAAATAATATGAACTCTGTAATTGAATACACTCGAGCTTTGATGTACAAATTATACTGAGTGCCCAGCTTACTTATTTATCATAATTGAATTTCTATTTTGTTTCTATATAAACCCTCTCTTTATATTTTGAACATCAAGAGAATGTTCATTTTCTTATAAATTTTTGTTTTAGTTCGAGTTTTCACTATGTTAAAACCTCATAGAAACTCTACACAAAATTTTATAGTCTTTGTCTTAGGTAAGGTTCCTTTTGCTGTAATGAGTCTTCAGTAATGTTTTTGTTAATTAGGACACTACACAGGGTCAAGACCCATCACTGTGTTTCTACCTCTACATCTTAATCTTGTCTTCAAGGGAAATAATATGTAGATCCGTAATCTCCTGTGCTGAGTATCTTCTCACCTGGCTGAGGCTCTTTTGCAGTTAACGTTTTTATTTTCTATTGGTAGGAGTATACTCTAAAATTAAAAAAAAATGTGGAAAATGACTATTGTGTAATCATTTATTATACCTAGTCATGATAATTTGAGGTCTAGTACAGTAGCTGCCAGCTGGTATATAGCTTTTAAAATTTAAAGTAGTGAAATTTAATAAAAGTACTCAATAGCCAGATTGGGCCAGTGAGTATTACATTAGATGGCATCAACTTGGATCATTAAATTCTATAGAACTGTTCTAGAAAAGGATTTAATTGATTTGTTTAAATATTGTCAATTTAGATGAGGCCAAAAGTCCCTTTTAAATTATATTTCTGCTTACACTTGAGTGAAGTAATGTATTAATATGACTTGAAAATAAACCATAGCCGAATGGTGGTAGGCGCACCCCTTTAATCCCAGCACTTGGAGGCAAAGGCAGTCACATCTCTGCTAGTTAGAGACCAACCTGGTCTACAGAGTGAGTTTCAGGACAGGCTTCACAGCTACAGAGAAACCCTGTCTTGAAAAACAAAAACAAAAACAAAAACAAAAGAAACCATTCAGTTTAAAGATGCTTTTCTAAACCTGGTGGTGGTGGTACAAGCCTTTAATTTTAGGACTCAGGAGACAGAGACTGGTGAGTTAGAGGCCAGTGTTGTCTATGTACCAGGACAGCATGGTTATACACTGGGTTTGTCTACACAGAGGGGAAAAATGCTTTTCTAGTTGAGTCCTTTTTTGTTTTTGCTTACAATCTGACTGAAAAGTGTCATTGTTACAGTTGGTTGATTATTATGTAATTTTATTGTTGTTGTTGTTGCTCTGTAGATAGGGCTGGCCCCAAACTCAGACATCCATCCACCTCTGACTCCAAGTGCTGGGATTAAAGGCATACCACTTTCTGACTATTATATAGATTTTTTACGTAATAATTTCAGATGAGTAGTAAAAAATAAGATGTATTTAAGATTTAGTATATTACAATATAAACTCATGAATTCTTTTGTTTTGAAAATTCATAGCAAAGATACTGTGAGTCATATTTTGTAGCCAATTCTCTTGGTTAAGGGGATAGGTACTACATTCTTTGAGGAATTGCATTATTCAATTCAGGTATCAAAAACATCGGGTAATTAGTTAACAATTTGTCTAGCACTTTTTCACATTGCTGTCTTAAAACAAGTTTTCTTAGAAATTTTTTATTTTGAATGTTTTTACTGTCATAGAGATTAAAGTGAAACATTTTTGGCGACAGCCTCATGCTATCTCTTTGTTTTGTTTTGTTTTGTTGGTTTTTCTCTGTGGTTTTGGAGCCTGTCCTGGAACTAGCTCTTGTAGACCAGGCTGGTCTCGAACTCAAAGAGATCCGCGTGCCTCTGCCTCCCGAGTGCTGGGATTAAAGGTGTGCGCCACCACCGCCCGGCTCTCATGCTATCTCTTGACAGAACCGGAAGAATGGGGCATATTTGTATCAGCGGAACTCTGAAATCGTGGGTTTCATTGCTTTCATACCAGTTTGTTGACTTGTCGTATCAAATTACTATTAAAAGATCCTGCTAAATCTTTTTTGAATTTGCCGGCTGTGTTTTAAAAGTCTTATTTCTTGAATATATTATTGAAATACATAAACCAAAAGAATAAAATCCTTCATTTCTAAAGATTATAGTAATTGTGTGTTTGTGCATATGTACTCATAGTAAATATTTTGTATTTCCTTTTTAATAGTAAATATGAGGAAACTGATTCAATCTCAATTTTTTTCTCTGATGAGTTTTCTCGTATTAAAACTTAAGAGACTGACTTTTAGGTCTGTATAAGCATATGAGACCTTGAGTGGTTTTATTGTGGTTTGGGTTTTTTTTTGTTTGTTTGTTTTGTTCTATTTTGTTTTTTGGGGTTTTTTTTTCAAGACAAGGTTTCTCATAGTGTTAGAGATTGAACCCTGGATCTTGCACATACTGGAAAACAATCTACCAGTAAGCTACTTTACAATCTCTTCTAAGATTAATTTTAATAAGCAAAGGCCTTGCTTTTAGGACTATTCAGCCCTCAAAATCTCACATGGGAAAACTGCATATATAAAGGGTTATCACTTTAGGAAAAAATAAATAGGGGCAAAAATAGGAATACAAAATTAAATTTTTGTTTTTCCTATATCCTTACATTGGTGGTGATGGCTTTGTCCATCTGTCTGTCTGCCTGTCTATGATACACTGATAATAAGCCTCTCTGCAGGAGTTCTTTTTGGGTTAATTGCAGTAGTTGAGCTAAGGAAGAATACTAGTTCACAGTCCAGTTCTTTATCTCATCAGCTTTGGTAACCAGTTTTTTATTAGCTCTTTTTACTATAATTAAAGTTAATGAGCTAATACTAATACTATATGGAGCAGAGGAAGTAGTTGATTTTTTAAAGAAATACAGTATATGTAGATATCTAGAAAAATTCCTTCAATAATTGTCCATTCTCTGTAATTTTCTACAGTAGAAATAACAGAAACTGCAAATGCATTAAAATGTTTCTAAACCAGAATTTCATAGTTGACTATTGGAATATTAGCATTTTATCTGATTATGCTTGCAACAGCTTTTTTTCTTTCATATATAAGCAAGAGTACAATTCACCTTAGTAGTTTAGAACACATCCTGTCTTCCTTTACACTCAGATATTAGCAAATGAAATGTTGTGAAATTATCATTTCATTGTCCACAGAGAAACTTTTGCTATTAATTTCCAAAGTTGTATTGTTAGGACTTGTGAATTTGCTTCACTTACTTTTTACACAGGTATTGCCAACTAAACACCAAATGAAAAATTCTTATTCAGAACCTTTATTTAAGAAGAGCAATTAGGGCTTATGTTGTTAAAAGAAGCTACACATCTGAATGGAGCCATAAAACACACTACTTATAGCTTAGGAAACTGATCTAAATCAACTCTATTATTTAATAACAAATGTGTAAATACCCATGCAGTATAGAGCAAGCGTCAGAATTTATAGGCAGTTAGCCAGCTGAAGGTAAGTTTGGTGCATGCCTTACGGGAATGAATGACTGGGGAACTGGTAAGTGCATGGGCAGTGAGTTGCAACCAGCTACTCTTGAGCTGTGGGCATTTATTTGTTTTCATATTACTGTTTTTCAAGACTTAAGCAAACAAGATGTGTTGGTAGAACTACATTTGCCATTACAGTGATGAATTTTTATCAAATCAAATATTTGCTAGCCACAGAGGCTCATACCTATAATTCCTGTATTTGAGAGACTGAAGTGGGGAGATTTTTTTTGAGCTTCAGGCCTGCTAAGGCAATGTCTTGAAACCCAGAAACCTTGAAAACTTTTAGTACTTACCATTGCCAGGTATGTTATGTCAAAAACTATGATGTGTTGAAAGAGATATTGGATCTGGCCATTAACCATTAGAACTGTGTTGCTCAGCAATAATGCCTGTTGTGATTGGTGACATTCAGTATGGTAGCTACTAGGCACACATGGTTAGCCACACCAGAATTAAAGCTTAATGTGACTGAGGGTCTGACTTTTTAAAATTAAGGTTACATTTACACAGACATGTGATTGATACTACTGACTTAGATAATGGCACTCTAGATTCTAAGTTCACTTGCTGAGACAGTTGTGATAAAGCTACCATTTAAGATTTAAACAGCAGGTTGGAGAGATGGCTTAGTGGTTAAGATCACTTGCTACAGGCCGGGCACTGGTGGTGCGCCCTTTAATCCTAGTACTCTGGAGGCAGAAGCAGGCGGATCTCTGTGAGTTTGAGGCCAACCTGGTCTACAAGAGCTAGTTCCAAGACAGGCTCCAAAGCTACAGAGAAACCCTGTGCCCAAAAACCAAACCAAACAAACAAACAAACAAAAAAAAGCCCAAAAAGATCACTTGTTACTCTTGCAGAGGATATTAATGTGGTTAGCATCCCCATCAGGTGGCTCACAGCTGCCTGTAACTGTAATTCCAGAGGGTCTGTCACCCTTTTCTGGCTTCCATAGACTTGGACATCTGCATGTTCACACACATATACATAAATAAAAATAAATTTAAGACATTTAAATTACATATCTGAAGAGCAGTAGTTAGTTCAAGGAGGATGGGATGAGAGCCAAATACACGAAAGCAGGAAATTGATATACTTTTCATTCAGAAGGCTGCCCAGAGTCATGTTCTTATAGTTTTTTTTTTCCTTTTCTGGCAGACAAATTATTTAATAACTGCGGATGGCCTTGATCTATTTTCTGTATCTAAACCTGGTCAGCAACATGAAAAGAGGGTTTTGTATTGTTTTCTTTCTTTTAGTCAGAGAAGCAACTTCAAAGATATAAGGAATATACATTTTAAAAGAACAGCTGTGCTTTTATGCTCTTGCTTACTCTTCTGCTTGGTAGACCACTGAGTTTTACCACCTGAAGGTCTTCAGCCACTTTTAATGCTCCTTCCTAGAATGACAACTTAAGTTGAGCACCCATGGAGGAAGGCAATTGATAAGTCAGCACCATGGCCACTGTATCTCTTAAAAAGAACACATTTAATTGACTTTACCGTTTCGGTCCATTGTCATCATGATGGGGAGCATGGCA
Organism: Chionomys nivalis; assembly: GCF_950005125.1. NCBI lineage: Eukaryota > Metazoa > Chordata > Mammalia > Rodentia > Cricetidae > Chionomys > Chionomys nivalis. The sequence goes on along the minus strand of NC_080103.1, from coordinate 50,594,354 downwards.
GCCTGCAGACAGGTATGCTGGTTACATCTTGACCAGGGTGCAGCAGAAAGTCAACTGGAATGTCACACCAAGTGAAACTTGAGAAACGAAACCTCAAAACCCGCCCCCACAGTGACATACTTCCTCCACCGAGACCAGACCTAATCCAACAAGACCACATCTCCTCATAGTACCACTCCCTTTGGTGGGGGCATTTTCTTTCAAACCACCATAACTGAGGGGAAAATATCTGTTCAGTAATTGTTCGCTTTGTTCTTTGAATTATGTTTAATTCTGTAGCATTGTTTTTGCCTTTGAAAGATGTTGTTCTTTTCTTTGGTATAAAAGCTATACTCTTTTACGTACCCCTATATCTTTTAAAAAAATCTTGAATAAGGCCAGGCATGGTAACAAATGTCCTTAATCCCAGCACTCAGGAGGCAGAGACAGGTAGATCTCTGTGAGTTTGAGGTCAGCTTGGTCTACAAATCAAGTTCCAGGATAGCCAAGGACTGTTAGACAGAGAAACCCTGTCTCCAAAAAACCAAAGTAAGGAAGTCAGACTGATGATCTAGTGCTACTCTGTGTAAAAATTGATTAAAGATAAATATATTATTAAAATGTCTGTGGGAGAGCATTTATCTGATGATCTTATATAAAAATAAAATGAGTTACTTTCATGTATTACTATAAAATCTAAGGCATGTAAAAGCTTTGTTATTTAAACCACTACTTTCTTATTAATAGTTATTTTAATTACCACTTACTGAACACCTTTTATGTATCATCTGTATTTTGATTTTAATTTACAATAAAAGTAAGATATTTGTTAATTTCTGTTACTGTTTTTTTGTATTGGCTGGAGAGATGGCTCAGCTATTAAAGACTAGGCTTATAAACAAAAATACAAAAATAATTATATAACATTCCTGCCCCCTTGCTTTGTTGTTGGTTTGCTGTGCAGATTAAATGAAATGTAGCATTATTTATCTTATGTAATTGTTCTTAATGAACAGCCTAAGCATTGTTGCTGTCTTAGTATTTTTTATTGCTGTGTTAAGACATCATGACCAGCTGGGTGGTAGTGGTGCACACTGTTAATCCCAACATTCCAGAAGGACACCATGACCAAGGCAACTGATAGTTCTGAGTTTATTAGGGCTTATAGTTTCAGAGGGTGAGGCCATGACCATCATGGCAGGGAGCTGCGGGCAGCCATGGTACTGGAAGAGTAGCTAAGAGATTACATCCTGACCCACAAGCACAAGGCAGAGACTAACTGGCAATTGTATGAACTTTTGAAACCACAGAGTCCAACCCCAAATAACATACCTTTTCCAATAAGGCCATACCTCCTGATCCTTCCCAAATAGTTCCACTAACTGTGGACCAAGCATTCAAATGTATGAGCCTATAACTATTTTCATTCAAACCACCACACTTGCCTAACGTTCCTCATTCATACTAGCAGCTGAATGATTCTTTTCAATGTCAGTAGTTATGTTTTAATTGATGTTATGACACTTTCATATAATACTATAAAGTCTAAGGCTGTAAAAGTTTCATGATTTAAGGCCTGGCAGTGGCGGTGCACATCTTTATTGAATCCTAGCACTCAAGAGGCAGAGGTAGGCGGATCTCTTTGAGTTTGAGGTCAGCCCAGGCTGTTCTGCTCTACAGAGCAAGTTGCAGGACAGCCAAGACTATACTGGAAACCCTGTCCACTTTTATGCTCCTTCCTAGGATGACAGCTTAAGTTGAGCACCTATGGAGGAAGGCAATTGATAATTCAGCACCATGACCACTGTAGCTCTTAAAAAGAAAACATTTAATTGACTTTACAATTTTGCATTCTGATCTTCAGTCAAACTTTATTTAGTAAAGAAAAATAAAAAAAAACCAAAAAACACAAATTTACTAAAAAAAAAAACCACATCGTGTGAGTGTGTGTGTGTGTGTGTGTGTGTCTGAGTCTGAGTGTCTGTCTGTGTGCTCTGTGTGTGCTGGAGATTGAACCCAGGGTCATGTTCATGCTAGGTAAACATTCTACCACTGATCTACATCCTTAGCCCTGTTTTTTGGCTCCCACCCCCACACATAATGTCTACTGATATTCTGTACATAGACAACAGTGGCCTTGCTATTGTCCTCTGATTTGGTTTGTGTGATTGAACCTGTTAAACCTGTAATTCTTGTATTATATGAATAAGAATAAGGAAACTAGTTGTGGGTATTAGGTTCTTTATAGGTTTTTGTTCAGCTCCACCTACAATGGAATGTGTCACATTAGAAACTTTATTCTGTTTAATGATACAATATACTATAGCTCATATGAGACTTTTGAGTACTGCCTGTGGAAAAGTTGATGAGCTAGTATGATTTTTTTCTCTTTCTTGTTACTTTTAAGTACTAATTTACTGTAACCATTCTTCCATTCATTTAATGAACATCTGTTCCATTCAAAGTATTATTTTGTGGTCTGGTCATATAACAATTAGCAACATATTTACTAATAGTATATTTTTTTTCTCATGAAGATTACACATGGCAGAGATAGTTTTTAAGTAATTAAATAACTAGGCAAGGATAGTGGGACTTGAAGGGAACCAGGAATCACCCTCTTGAGAACTGTTGAAGATAGAATAGTGAATAGGGATAAAAAGGAAGCATGCAGTCTAAGTTGCTGTTAAGGAAAAAAACATTGATTTATTGTTTCAAACGCCTATATGGTTTTTTTTTAACAAAATGAGAATCAATATTGGGAACATATATACTATTCTAAAAATGTCACTGAGAGTAAAAATGATATAGATTTATGAAAAGACTTAAGTGTCAACACATGTTGAGACTTAAATTTATGATTTATTAGACTGTGTTTTTTCCTTTCATGGACTAAAAAAAATTTAACTTTGTTCATCAATTGACCAGTGACAAATTTTAGAAAATATTTTCTCAGCACAATACACCTTTGACTATAATAGTGTATCAAGTGTTTAATGTAGCTATCTGCCTATCCATTGACTATGATGAGTGAAGGAAAGACAGCTTGGAAGTTTTCTGTGGAACAGTGGTTTTATCCTGTGAAGATTTGTTTTTTTGTACTTGTTTAATAAAATGCTGATTGGCCAGTAGCCAGGCAGGAAGTATAGGCGGAGCAATGAGAACAGAAGAATTCTGGGAAGAGCAAATAGTCAGTATGCAATCGTCACCCAGAGAGAGAAGAAGCCAGACACAGAGCAAGCAAGATGTGACTACATCGCTGGAAAAGGTACCAAGCCACATGTCTAACACAGGCAAGAATTATGGGCTAATATAAATTATAAGAATTAATAAGAAGCCTGAGCTTCTATGCCAACCAGTTTATAATTAATATAGACCTCTGTGTGATTTCTTTGGGACTTAATGACTATGGGAACTGGGCAGGACAGAAACCTCAGTCAACAGAAGTTGAAGACTTTGGCATCTGTAACAGAAATAGGGTGATTTGGAAAGACTAATAAAGTATTTATTTTGAGTCATACTGAGTTTAAAATCCATAAAACAGCATATGTAGTGAGGTGGTATGTAAGCAGCTAGAACTGAGAAACTGATTCTAGGAATTAGGGGGTGGGATGTACTCTAGGAAGTAAGTCATTGGGTAGTATTGAATCATGCTGTTAGCCTGAGTGTATGAATGTTAAATAACTAGAAACAGTTTGCCTAAGATGACTTCAAGAAAGGAGGCTTTCTAGAAGTGGGCTGAGATTCTGCAATGATAGGAAGGAAAATTTTTCTAGGGCTCTCCCTCCATCCTCTACTTTGTTACTGGTTTTTTGTTTGTTTGTTTGTTTGTTTTAGAGACAAAGTCTCTCTGTGTAGCCTTGATCTGGCTGTAGACTAGGCTGACCTTGAACTCTCAGAGGTCCCTCTGTCTTTACCTCCCAACTGGTGTGATTAAAGGCATGTGCCACTAGGCCCAGCCATGCACTGTGTTTTATACTAACTGTATCAAGGAGGAAATTTTTATAATATCACCTTGAATTCTACGACATTCATTCTTTTCACTTTATCCTATTCAAATTCTTAATTTGAAATTGATGTAGCTGAACTTAGCACTGTTTTAGAAAAGAAACAATTGAAACATTTGAAAAAAAAATCCTAGAATAAATCAGTGACAAAGCTATAACTAGAATTTAGGTTTTCTTATTCAGAATTCTCCTTGTCTTAGTTACTGTTCTTTTGCTGTGAAGAGACAAAATGACCAATGCAACTTTTTGTAAAGGAAATCATTTAATTGGGGACTTGCTTCTCTGTTTAGGCCTGCATTTCATTTTTTTGTTGGATTATTTGTTCTTTTGATTATCAATTTCTTAAGTCCTTTGTATATTTTGGAGATCAGTTCTCTTTTTGATGTGGGGTTAGTGAAGATCTTTTCTCATTCCATAGACTGCCATTTTGTCTTGTTGACCGTGCCCTTTGCCTCACAGAAGCTTTTCAGTTTCAGGAGGTCCCATTTATTAATTGTTTCTCTTAGTGTCTGTGCTACTGGACTTATATTTAGGAAGTGGTCTCTTGTGCCAATGTGTTAAAGTGTACTTCCCACTTTCTCTTCTATGAGGTTCGGTGTAGTTTGTTTTATCTTGAGGTATTTGATCCATTTGGACTTGAATTTTGTGCATGGCGATAGATATGGATCACCTGAATCATTAGTGGCTCAAAGGAGAAATAAAAGAAGAAAGTAAAGACTTCCTAAAATTCATTGAAAATATCCACACAACATACCCAAATTTAGGGGACACAATGAGATCAGTGTTAAGAGGAAAGTTCATAGTTCCAAATGCCTACACAAAGAAGCTAAGAAAATCCCACACTAGTGCATTAACAGAACACCTGAAAACTCCAGAACAAAAAGAAACAAACTCACTCAGAAGGACTAGACAAAATCAAATTGAGAGCTGAAATCAACAAAATAGAAACAAAGAAAAGAATATGAAGTATCAATGAGACAAAGCGTTGGTTCTTTGAGAAAATCAACAAAACAGACAAACTTTTACCCAAACTAACCAAAAGGCAGAGAGAGAATAACAAATTAACAAAATCAGAAATGAAAAGGGGGAACATAACAACAGACACGGAGGAAATCCAGAGAATCATCAGGTTATATTTCAAAAACCTGCACTTCACAAAATTGGAAAACTTAAAGGAAATGAACAATTTTCTGGATAAATATCACCTACCAGAATTAAATCAAGACAAGACAAACAAATAAACCTATAACTGCTAAAGAAATAGAAATAGTCATCAGAAGTCTCCCAACTAAAAAAAAAAAAGCCCATACAAGATGGTTTCAGCTGAGAATTCTGCAAGATTTTTAAAGAAGAACTAATGCCAATACTTGTCAAATTCTTCCACACAATAGAAACATAAGGAACATTGCCAAACTCTTTTTATGAGGCTCCAATTACCCTGATACCCAAGCCACACAAAGACATTACTAAAAAAGAGAAGTACAGACCAATCTCATTCATGAGCATTGATGCAAAAATACTCAATAAACTGACAAACCAAATCCAAGAACACATCAGAAAAACCATCAACCATGATCAAGTCGGCTTCATCCCAGAGATGCAGGGGTGGCTCAACATATGAAAACCTGTCAATGTAATCCACCATATAAACAAACTGGAAAAAAACAAACAAACATATGATCTGAAAAAGCCTTTGACAAAGTAAAACATTCCTTCATGATAAAGGTCTTGAAGAGAGCAGGAATACAAGGATTATACCTAAACATAATAAAGACAATATACAGCATGCCAACAGCCAACATCAAACTAAGTGGAAAGAAACTCAAAGTGATCCCACTGAAATCAGAAGCAAGACAAGGTTGTCCACTCTTCATATATCTATTCAATATAGTACTTGAGGTTCTAGCTAGAGCAATAACACAACAAGAGGAGATCAAGGGATACAAATCGGAAAAGAAGTCAAACTCTCACTATTTGCTGATGATATAGTTTATATAAGTAAGCACAAAAATTCTACCAAGGAACCTTCTACAACTCAATAACACCTTTAGTAATGTAGGAGGATACAAGATTAACTCAAGGAAATCAGTAACTCTCCTTTACACAGATGATAAGTGGGCTGAGAAAAAAGTCACTTTTTATATTTTCACTACTGTGTATTGTTTCAAATAAGTAGTTAAAAACTAAAACAACCGGAAGACCAAAGCCCTATTTTGTATATAAACAAACCAGGAAGAGGGAAAGTGATGGTATGCCATGTATGTGTTGGAATACTCCTACTGGGGATTGCATTGAACTGCTGTTGGATTCCTAGATTTAGGCCTCTGAAGTATAAAGGATGGATTAGGGTGAAACAAGAGAGGAAAGACCTGTGTTTGCCAATGCCCCTGACTTGAGAAAGTTGCAATGCAAGTCATTTAGGTCAAGGCTTAGTTCAAATATAGGAAATGAGTATTCTTGAAGGGTCCTCATTAAAGAAGGTATAGCAAAAAAGAGCACCAGACCAGGAGTCAGAAGGCCACTGTGCTGAACCAGCCAGGTTACTGACTTTGTGATCTTAGATTATTTGCTTGACTGCTTTCAACCTGATTGCCTCAAACTACAGTCAAGGGGGTTAGACCAAATGATTTTTTTATTCCTTATAGTCAACAGCATGTGAATTGTGACACCCAAGGTTTTCATGGGTATTCTAACATTTCTTGGCATCTGTCAAGTCAGACTTTTGTATTTCTGAAATGCAGTAGAAGTGCCTTTTCACTTCTCTGGGGACCTTGCCAGTGAGGCATAAACATCTTTTCCTGTCTCCTCTAAAATGAAGTACTTGGTCACAAGTGGCAGGCTTTGTTTTTCAAATCTGGTCCTATTCTTATTTCAATGTTTCCTTAACTATATTGTGAACTTATTGAAGTACAGTAGATTGAAAATGCCAATTTATGTTTTAAACTAAAATCAGAATTTTATTGTTTCATAAAGTATGCATTTTGTAAACATAGCTTTACAAATACTTTTCTTCATTTGAAATGCCTGACTGTCAATGATTTGGTCTACTTAAAGAAGAATTTGTAGATCCATTTCTTACAATAGAAATGTTGAATTAAAAAGCTTAAATAGCAAATACATGGTGTTAGATACCATTATAAATTTTTTAATTTGACAGAATTGAAATAAAGTGAATGCTGCTTTTGGTTTCTTCTGAAAACTGTCCTTATAGGCAAAATAAAAGAATAGAAAAAATCTTATTTCCAAAGGCTAGAGAAAATATGTAAAATTTGGAAGAACAGAGTAAAAATCCTTGTTAATATTTTGTCCTAGGGATGGCTATGACTATTTTAATCTTTTTCCATTTTTATGTTAAGCATAACATTTGGAAAAATTGTGATTACTTAGCAGATATAACTGTTGTGAGTGAGTGGGTCAATTGAAGCCGTAAGAGAAATTTGATTTTATATTCTGTAAATTTTTTGTTATGACACTTAAGTAGCATCCTGATTATTTTGTTTTCTTCTATTTTATTTTTACAATTATAATTACTAGATCAAAAGACATCATTGTAAGTTTCTATTTATATTAATAGCTATTAAGGCCATTAGTCTTAGAACTATATATAGTCAGGAGTATGACTTTTATAAATATTTATCAAATGGACAAAGAATGATATAAATTAGTCTTAGAAGTATATATAGTCAGCAGTATGACTTTTGTAAATGTTTATCAAATGGGCAAAGAATGGTATAGTCTTTTTTGTCAAAACAGCAATTTTCTTTAATGAAAATAATTCAGATGAATTTTTATTTCTTAATTGGGAATTTATTTTCCTCAGTTATGTGTCTGATGTACTAATTATCTCTAGTCTTTTACTTAGTCTATTCATTTAAAATTTTAAATTTATTTATTTCCTCTGAAAATTCTTGTAATTTTTGTTTTGTCTATTATTGGTTGTTTTTATTGTCCTGCCAATTGAAACCTCCTTATTTAATCATTTCAGTTGTAAAGATGATTCTTAGAACATTAATTTCACAAATGGGTTCACATGTTTAAAATTTGAATGTTGCTTTAAAGATAAGAGATGAGAGAAAATTTATTATATATTAAATATTAATAGATGCAATTGATAATGCAAACCTTGTTAAAACAGTTTAAGACGTTTTCGTCAGTCATTTGGTTAATGTTGGACTTAGATTAGTAGTTTTAAAAAAAAACACTAGAGCCTTTGCAAAGCAAAATAAAATTAGAATGTATGTAAACCGCAGATTTCAGATTATTTTGATCAGAATGTGGAGTGGCTAAGCATGCAGTTTCAGTGATAAAAGATAGGGGAAATGTGGGTTTTCTTCATGTATACTCAGTGGTTGTGGATAGTCTGTCCAGTTGATAGTTTAGCATTATGTCTAGAAATAGCTCATGGACTCATTTTCCCCTCTTGTTCTTATACTTTCTGATCATATTAATAAATATAAAAGTGACTTTGTAACTAGAAGTTCGATCCAACTTTATTTTTGTTGTTGTTTTACAGTTTGGTGGTGGGGATCAAATTGAGGACCTGGGCCTTGCTTGACAACTCTCTGTCAGTTTGTTTTCCAGATACACTCTCACAATGTAGTTTAAACAGTTCTTGAACTGCTTGCTGATAAGCCAGTTTGTCTCAGCTTTCCTGTTTGCCTCCCAAGTGCTGTGGTAATAGGTGCATGTCTCCACACTACACTTTCTGTAGAAAGATGTTCTGAACTAGTAGATAAATCATGAAGCTAGTAATTAAGGTAGGTATAGACTGTCAGTTCTCCCTCAACAGAAAATACTAAGGCAGAAATTGCCACTAAGGATCTCCCACTGGTTACGAACTATTTTTCTGTAGTTAATTTAGTATATTCAAGTTAAGAGTATTATTTCATTGCCTAGTAATAGTTCCTGGTGTTATAGACATTTTGTTTCTGGAGATAGAAGCATTACAATTTAGGGGATTAAATACATTATTTCAGTTATTGTAAATATAAGAAAATTATGGTTGTTTTAAGTAAACCTTCAGTTTATTCTTACTAAAATTTAAAATTTTTAATTTTTTAAAATGTTTTAAAAGGATAGTGGTGGCTCATGCTGGAGGCAGAAGGAGGAGGATCTTGATGAGGCTAGGCTGGCCTACAAAAGAGTTCCAGGCCAACCATAGCTATGCTGTATGAGGCTACTCGTTCATTCCTGGCTGCTCAGACCCGAAATAATCACTCAAACTGTATTAATTAAATCACTGCTTGCCCTATTAGCTCTAGTTTCGTACTGGCTAGCTCTTACATCTAGAATTAACTCATTTCTATTATTTTATGTTTTACCACAAGGTTCCAGCTGACAATTTGCATCTTTCTCTGGAGGCTACATGGCCTCCTCTGACTACATGACTCCTTCTTTCTCTCAGCATTCAGTGTAGTTTTCCCTGCCTAGTTCTACTCTACCCTATCAAAAGCAGATTCTTTATTCATTAACCAATTAAAACAACACATACACAAAAGGACTTCCCACACCATATCTACATACTGAGACGGACTGACTATGCCTAAAGAAAGGCTGAGGTAGGGGTAGGGAATACTCTAACCTTTTTGGGATCTGGATCTGGTATCTATAACAATTGTTTATCCTAACTTAATGGCTATATTTTGTACACCCCTTGTTCCTGTCCTAAAGGTAATTGATTCATGTCACAGAAAAAGGTGGGAGTAATAATATGGTTACTAAAAAGTCAGATTTGTGGAAAAGAAGAGGGAGCCAATCTGTTATCAGTCAAAGTTTGTATCCGACTTCTCAATGGTGGAATTCTAGTTTGCTTCTGAGCTTCAACAAGTATTCTTTTTATCAGAAAGAGGGAAGCATGAGTTTTTAAATTCGTGTGTGTGTGTGTGTGAATGTTTTAAACATATCTTTTTCTTTTTTAAAAAAGTTTATGTGCCAACTATAATCCTGCCGTCGAACGCTCTTAGTCTTTGGAATGATCACATAACAAGAGAAATAACTATTTAAACAAGGTCCATGATACCAGCACACAGGAGAGTCATTTAACTCCTAAGGGAGAACATTGGCAGGAAATTCTTTCCAGGAAGGTTATCATGAACTTTGAAACAAAAAGTTACCCAGGCCAAGAAGGAACTTGGAACAAGTAATTGGAGACAGAGAGGTGGTATATCCCAAAGGTATAACATGCATGGTGATGGAGCCAAGAAACATGGTTTCTCAAAGGAATTTCCCACAACTTGATATTGTTGGACTTTGGAGAACAATCTGAAAGAACGAAGAGTAGAAGTAAGGAAGGGATGTCAAAAAATTCACATCAAATATGTGAGCTATTTTTAGCTTTTTACTTTAACCGCCTTTAAAAGCTGTTATGTAAATGTTATACTTTTGTTTCAATTTGTATTGTCACTGTATACCATGGCTAAATTGTTAAAAAAAATATTAAGGTAGTTGGATCTTACTATTTACTTAACAGAACTGTTGGGTATTTTTTTGGCCTACAAAGAATAAAGAAAGAAGTTACTAAAGTGAAGGATAATCATGAACCAAGAAATTTTAAGGACTAGTGACTTACTGCATAATATTAATCCAAGAACTTGTTCATTTCTGTGATTTTTTTTTTTTCTGGTGAACTTAAAAGAATTGAAATACCTAGTAGAGTTGGATTAATTTAAAGTCTTTTCTCATCTAAGCATTTTTTTGCTTCAGGCTATTTTCCAAAAGGCTGTACAGTGGGAATATTTTATTCTTTGGCATTCATCATATGACTGGTGTTCCCAGTACCTAACCTAAGGTGACTTGGAAACTAAAATGATGAGACTCACTGAATTATAAATGTTGAAGGAACTGGGGATGTAGCTTAGTGGTAGGGTGCTTGGCTAACATGTGAAACTTGAGTTTTATCACCAGCACTATATGAATGAATGTTTTTGTGAATGAATGCTGAAAATTTTCAGCAGTATTTTATCCCAGGAAGAATAACACACTTTGATAAAATTAAATTTAAAGTCAATAGGCACATTTCAGGTATTAGTTTAGATAAGATGCATAGAGTACAGTATAGAGATTATATAGAGATGCATTAACATTTTTTTAATAGTGTGTTTTGTTTCGTCAGAATATCAAGGAGATCTTAGCTTTAAGAATGTTAGAAACCAGTTAATAGTATTCAGCTCCATATGAGGCTACCCTCTGCTCACTTTTCCCCCTACTTTGCATGACATATTTTTATTAGAGATTAAGAATTAGATGTAAAAAGGGCCGGATGGTGGTGGCGCACACCTTTAACCCCAGTACTCAGGAGGCAAGGCAGGCGGATCTCTATGAGTTTGAGGCCAGCCTAGTCTACAAGAGCTAGTTCCAAGACAGGCTCCAAAGCTACAGAGAAGCTCTGTCTTGAATTAGATGTAAAAGGTAATATACCAAAAATTTAAAGAGTACTTACTCATATGTATGTATATGTGTATATATATGTGTGTGTGTGTGTGTGTGTGTGTGTGTGTATGATGGGAACTGAAAGGCAGTCTTTTATTTCATTAGGTCTGTATTTCCAGAAGTAGGTAAACATGCTGCACAGAGAAATATCTTCCTCTTTTCCATCCTATCATAAAACTCAGCTCTTCTCAAAGGGAACCGATATATGATTGCCTCTCAGAACTTAAGAATGTTCAAGCAATCCTATTAGACTAATATCCACTATTATTAGTCTAATTGGACAAGTAAAAGTAGCTAAAATGTAACTTTGGCTGTTTTAAATGTATGTTGGATTTACTTAGCTGATGTTCTATATTAAGAAAATTAATTATACAGGCACCATCTTAGTATTTAAAGACATAATTTAGAGATATTTTCTATTAATAATTTTCTGTTTTTGTATTCCCAACTAAACTTATCAGATGAGATAGCCTTGAAAAATATATCTGCAATTCTGAATACCATGTTTACAAGTCTATGTATTGTGATGTGATAAAAAGTGACCAGAAAAGTATTTACTTTGTTTTGCTAGTTTACTTTTCTGTTTTTTTAAAAATAGAAGATAACATTATTCTCCTTTAGAATTTTATTAAGTTATTAGTGAGGCAAAATTATACTTGAAATTTCTCTTAGAATGTCTTGAATTACCAAATAGCTCTGAAAGGCCGCTAATACTGTTGTCCAGATTTTATAGATAATTGAATTGAGTTTTTAAAGATGAAATAACTTGCCCAGAGTTTATAATGTGAGAGTGACGATTTAATCATCTGTACACAACTCTGTGATGCCTTTGTGTTGTAGATGTGTTATGATCCATGTACTTAACGAGATTATTTGAGATATAACCTTGCTGTATAACCCAGACTTGCCCTTAACCTTGCTATCCTTCTGCCACAGCTTCCTTTTGGGGTTAAAGGTATGAACCACCATGCTTAGTTCATTTCAATGTAAGTGTGTTTGTCAAATAACATTACTTAGTAAGTGAACAGAATATTTGAACTTTTATTCAATGTGGTTTTAATACAGGTTTTAATACACTGTTGCTTATTAAGGAGAAACCTAAATGTAATTCAGTTAATAAGTAGTCTTTTCATGATACAAACACTTATCCTTGATGCTACATGTGCTTTTCTAGATTCCAATGTTGGATGTCTGCTTACTTACTTACTTATTTATTATAGGGAGATTCCCGGAGTCTTTCATTTTCTGAGAACGTGAGTGCTGTTCAAAAATTAGACTTTTCAGATACAATGGTGCAACAGAAATTGGATGACATCAAAGATCGAATCAAGAGAGAAATAAGGAAAGAACTGAAAATCAAAGAAGGAGCTGAAAATCTGAGGAAAGTCACAACAGATAAAAAAAATTTGGCTTATGTAGACAACATTTTGAAAAAGTCAAATAAAAAATTAGAAGAATTACATCACAAGCTACAAGAATTGAATGCACACATTGTTGTATCGGATCCAGAAGATGCTGCAGGTATTCTACTTCTTTGATTTTTATGTGATATATTAGTAGGATATATGTTCTTCCAGAGAATTCTAAATTTTATGATAGTAGTTTTTAACTGTTCTAAAGTGCAAAGACTTTTTCTTTGTGGTTAATGCCTTGTTTATATTACTGTTCATAAGGTTACTGAGTTGAAACATTTACTGAAAGATAAGTAGCTCTTGTATTTTCTTATCTCCAGTCAGTAGGACAGGGCGTGACATTATTTTCTAGTATTGTCAATCTAGTATTGTCTAGTATGGAGTCAGCCAAATGCTTTTAACCTTAAGATCTGAAGCAAAAGTGTACCAGATGACTTTTTAAAGTGAAGAATTCATTCCACAGGGCAGACAAGACAGCTTAGCCACTAAGGGTGCTTGCTTCTGAGCCTTTGTGCTGGAGCCTGAAGACTTAAGACCTTTTAATACCCAGTAACCATATGGTGGGAAGACAAATATTCTTATGACCTCCACTTGTCCCCTCCCAAAAAAGTAATTGTGAAATAATATGCATTCCATAAAAGTAGATACTTCAGGTTTTTCAGCCATTAATCCAATTTATCACCCTGGTGTTTGGGTACAAAAAAGCTGAATTAAGTACCTACATTATCATGCTCATTGTTTAATTGGAAAAAATAAAATTAAAAACAAAGCAAGAACTGAAACTTGCCTTTTACTTCTCTGTAATTATAGAAAATAAGAGGGAACTGTAACTCATAGTTCAAACCTAAGACCATTGTTTTTAAAGAATCAACAGTTAGAATTTTTTTCAGTAGTGAAAAAGGTGAAAATACGAAAATTACCTCTCTCCTTCTCCAGACCTCTTCCTAAAGGCAACTTTGCTTTTTTTATTGTATAACTTTAAAAAAAAAAAATTCTGTTTATACCATTATTCACTTCTATGTATCTTCTTTCTATAGCTTTATACAAAACATTTAAGACACGTAGTATAATATTTTTGTTATTGCAAATATGATCTTTTAAGTGACATAAATTAAGCTGTGTGATCCTTTCATTTGCAATAAGTGAACAGGTAAAGGAAAAGTCATTTCTAAAGAGTAAAACCCTAGTAGCAGAGATTTTAGATGACTGTGTGATTAGCTAGTAAGAGTTAGTAGGTGTAAAACTAACAATCTAAAAAATTTCTAAGAATAACAGTATTTAGTACTCCTCCTCTATCTACTTCATTACCTTAAACATATGGGACTTAGGACTTTTATTTGGAGAAGGCTCTGTATATAGACTTCAACCATGTACAAGAACTTAATCTTTAAAATGACATAAATAATAGGAAACCAGTTTTTCCGTTTTAGACCTGAAACAGTCCCAAAGGTATGAATTAATTTGCTCAGAATAGTCAAGCTGGTTATATACTTTCTACTCCTTGGCTAGTAGTCTCTTACCCCAAATTCTGTAATTATATTATAAATGGAAACATGTATTGTGAAAATTCCGTTTTTAGTAGTAGTATTTTATAAACTAAGATAGTCTGTTGTGTTTGGTTCTCTGCCAAGTTCTACATGTCTTGTCTATTGCGTCTTTGGAAGTCTAAAATAAGAAACTGCTAGAGCTTTAAACTCTATTTAGAGAAAGCATTTTTTTTCCTTAGAATACTGAGAACTGCCTTGTGATTCATGAAAATTTGAATGTTTTAGCAACACAAAATATAGCTAGCCCGTTTTCTCTAGTCCCTGTTTAAAAATGAGCATTAATGGAATAAAATTACATATAAATATATGTGAATGGTTTGCATATATGTTTAAGTATATGATTTGATGGGTTTTAACAAATGTACATAATGTATCTATGGAAATATCATTAGATCTACTTAGAATGTTCCATTACTTCTCAGGTAGTTTCCACTCCCAGAACTGATTCCTGGAAGCCACTAATATTCTGTACATCACTTAACATTAAATACTTTAAAATATTGACGATCTCTTTAAAGATTTTTTTTAATAACCTCCTTTAAGCCCTACTGTCAAATTCCTGGGCTCCCTCAAAAGCTAAGTTGGATAACATTGTGAAACAGTCCTGGCCAATTTATTCTTATCCTCTCTGTGCTGCTTTGCTCATTCGTTATTGTGATGTAATTTATTTCCATCCACGTTTATCCCTCACTGTGTGACCCTTGATGTTTTCTAGGCTTGTTATAGAATTTGGAACATATAATTGTGAATATTACAGATGTTTCAAATGGAGCAAATCAAAATTATGCTTCACTTTTGTAATTATTATCAAAGTATAATTTGTCATTTCACTTTAAACATTAAATGAGGTAGAGAATAAGCTTTAAAAAGTTTCAAGATAAAACCAAAACTGTTTGAATATTTACTTTGTAGATAATTGGAAGCTAAATGTATAAAATATCACTTTGTGTTCTGATTCCTTAACACATCAGTATGTTGGAGTAAAACTTAGTAATTTTGTTAAATTATGCATTTAATTTAGTTTGTGTGTATAGTACAGGCACATATACACATGCCATGGCACATACATGGAGGCAAGAGGAGACAACTTTGTTTTACCTCACTTGATGCAGGATCTTTTATTGTTTACTGCTGTGAACACCAGGCTAACTGGCTGGTAAGCTTCTGAGGTTTCTCCTGTCTGTGCCTCCTATATCCCTGTGGGAGTACTGAGATTGCAGATGTGTGCATTTCCATGTCTGACTTTTATGTGATTCTGGGGAATCTGAACTCTAGTTGTCAGATTTGCACACTGATTCATCTCTGTAATAACTTTCAAATCATTGGTTGCACATGTGCCATAGCACATATATTGGGGCCAGAGGAGAGAGCTATGTCTGCCAACTTTTGCCTTTTACCTAGCTTCATATAGGGTCTCATATTGTATACTGCTGTGTACAGTAAACAATTTTACCTATTTTCAAAATAAGAATTTTTATTAGGTGTACTTCTTAATTATAAAATTCTGAAATGTTGTTTATCATAAAGGCCTGATCAGCTTCTTTCATGATAACAACTCAACAAATTAGATGTAGTTAGAATGTTCTTCAACACACATACATGCACATACCCATATAACAATATATGAGATATAGCCTCATAGTTCACATTGTAATGCTAAATAGTTGAAAGCTTTTTCTCCAAAATCAGAAGACGGGATAACCACTCTTACCAGTTCTAAATAGTAAAGTCCCAGAAATGTTAGCCAAAGCAATGAAGGAAGAAAAGAAATAAAATGCATCTAGACAATAACAAAGAAAGGAATTATCTGTTTGCTGACAGGACTATTTTGATAGAGAGACTTCTATTTAACTCCCTAAAATTCCACTCCAAAACTTTTAGAACTGATAATGAAATTTAGTAAAGTTGTGTAATACAAAATCAACATACAAAACTAGTAGTATTTTATACATCAATAGTAAAATATCTGAAAAATAAATTAAGAAAATAGTCCTACTTATAATAGCATAACATTTCACATATTTAGTACCTCATTTAATCAAGAAGATGAACAAACTGTTTAATTCAAATTGTAAAACATTGCCTATAAAAATTTAAATGTCTTAAATCAGTTGGAAAATGTCCTGTGTTCATAGAATAATTAGTATTGTAAACAAGTCTGGTAGTACAGTCTGTAAACCCTTCTAATTTAGAAGGTAGGAGGGTTGCAACTTCAAGGTCTCCCTGAGCAACAAAGTGAATTTAAGTCCAGTCCAGATAAGCTAGTTAGGCAATGTCTTAAAATACAAAGTAAATACAGATAAATACAATATGTTAAAAATACAAAGTAAATAAAAGAATTGTGGATATAGCATAGTGGTAAACTTTGTCTCATATGTGTGAGTCATTGGGAAATGTAAAATAGATTTAATGCAGTCTCTGACAAAAAAAGCTCAGTATTTTCTTTATTAGCAGCATGTGGGGTGTGCATGTTCATGTATATGTTTGTGTTTATGAGCCACATGTATGGAGATCAGAAGAACTTTCAGGAATTGGTTCTCTCCATACATCCTAGGCTACAGGACTCAGACTTACATCATTGTCCTGGATGGTAAACACTTTGACCCCTTGTGACATTTTGCCAGCCTCCAATATCATTCTTCACATCACAGAAGATTGAATGACCAGAGTCATTTAGGAAAAAGGAAAAACTAGAAGTATCAGATTACTGGTTTTCAAAGTATACTTTTAAACTATACTAATTAAAACAGCATGATATTGGCACAAAACAGACATATCAACTAATGAAGTTATCTGGCCCAGAGATAAGCCTACACATTTGTGGTCAGTTTTGACAAACTGCTAGGAATATGCATTAGAGAAGGCCACTTCAATAAATAGTGTTTAGGAAGCTGGATAGCCACATGTAGAAAAATGAAATGGGCCTTTAACTCACCCTTAGAACAGAATAAATTAAAAATGGATTATTGCTTAAGTGTAAGATTTGAAACTATAAGCTACTAGAAGCAAACTACAAAAAAATCCCATGTCATTAACCTGAGTAAGGCCTTCTTGAAAATAGATAAATAAATAAATAAATGGGATTACAACAAATTTAAAAGACTTTTTCATGACAAAGGAAATAATGGATTGAAGAGGCAATACAGGTTGCAGAAAATATATGCAAATCATATATTACAGTATTTTTTGAGGAACTCAGACTACCAATAAAGAAAACATTACCTTAGTTTTTTTTATTTTGTTTTGTTTTTTTTAAAAAAAAGACCAAAAGCTTGACTAGAACTGTAGGTGTAGTTCACTGAGAGTGTGAGGCTCTGGTTTCTACCCACATAACAAAAATAAGGGGGGGGGGGGGTATAAAAAAAAAACCCAACAAAACAGAAACTCTAATTGTAGGTACTTCTCAGAGGACATGCAAATAGAAGTGTCTGTTCAATACCCAGTTGTCGGAGAAATATAGCTGAAAACCAGAGAGAGACATTTCTTCCCTCCATTTAGATGGGTTAAGTATTTAAAAGTTGAAGGATCCATACTGGCAAGGATGGAGAGAAGGAAATTCTTGTGTATTCTTGGTGCTATTGCAAGTTAATAAATCTAGTATGGGAAACAGAATGGCGTTTTGTCATAAGTAAAAGAAAAAATACATCAGTACTAAGAGTGTGTGCAAGGCCCCCATTTAGTCTCTAGTGCTACAAACACAAAAGAATTGCCATATAGTTCAGTAGTGTGTCTTCTGGGTTTTTGATCAAAGGAGTCAAAATTATCACATCAAAGAGATGATGGCCACACCCCCGTGTTTCAATATTTTCCACCACATCTAAGCTGTGGGCACAGTTGACATGTCATCAGTAAACAAATGGATTAAAAGTAAAATTTCAGTCTGTGAATATAGCTCATTTGACAGTACTCTTAATAAGCACAAGGCTCCATGTTCAAGGCCTAGTACCACTGCACCCTCACATGCTTTTATATACATGGGGAATACCATTAAGCTCTTAAATAGCGGGAAACAGTTACTGAAACATGTGTGAACCTAGTAGGCATTATCACAAGTAGAGTAAGCTGTATAAAGTAACAAGTACTGTATATCAGTTCATTTGCCTAACCTAAAAACATTCAACTCAGAGATAGAGCACAAAGAGCTGGTTAATTAGCATGATTTGGGTATTTCTGATGTAGAAATGAAACATCATACTGTATACAATGGTTATTCATCAGTTAAAAGTAAAAACTTTAAAAAGAATTATATCATGGAATGTTCTTTGTTAGCTCACATAGAAATTACAAGTGTATGGTTAGTTGAGGCTAAGTGGATTATCTATGAAGGGTTACCCATCTCTGTAAAATGGAGCTGCAGTCTAAGAGTGAATTAGCACCTGATACTCCAAAAGGAATTATTTGGGAAAGAACCATTTCTAAGTCTTGATATCTTCAATGAATCATTCTTAAAGAAGTTAAGAAAATTATGCTGGGCTTTGTTAGATAGCTGATACAGAAGGATCAAGAGTTCAGGCCAGCCAGGGTTAGACTACATAGTGGGTTGCAGACCAACTAGTGCTACACAGTTGGTAGCTCTGTCTCAATAAAAAACAGTAACAATTGTGAGGCATGGTGGTATAAGCTTTAATTCCAGCATCCAGGAGACAGAGGCTACATTGTGAAACCCTAAAACCCTATCTCAAAAACAAAACCAACATACACAGCATATTTTAAATTCCCTGTTTTCATCTTTTTTTTAAAAAAATATTTGTTTCTTGTGTTGTGTGTGAGGGTAGGGATGCAGATGCCCTATAATCCGAGGATTAATCTCTAATTAACCTTAACACCAAGTGCCTTTATCCACTAAGCTGTCTCCCTGAACCACCGTTTTCATCTTAGTTCATTTTTCTATTTTCTTATACCCTCAAAATATAATGAACAATTACACTTGTTAATCTAGTGTTTATTTTCTTTAATATCTAGTACACACATATGCAGATGTCTTAGTATGTAATTAACAAAATTGAGGTTTGGGTTTTTTTTTTTCCTTTCTCTGAGATAGTTAATCTTAGCTTTTTTTTAAAATGACTAAAGCATAATTTGTTAAACCGTTTTTGAACAGTAGCATTAGAAATTTAATTTTCCTATTGTCACCTAAATGTGGCGTTTATTTAAAATGTGTGAATATATTGCCCACATGCATATGTGTGCCATATGCTTGTCTGGTGCCAAAGGAGGATAGAAAAAAATTACAGTCTGTGAGCTTCCATTTGGGTCCTGGGAACTGAACCTGGGTCCTTCTGTAAGACCAGCAAATACTCTAACCTGCTGAGCCATTTCAGCTCCACTACTTGAATTGTTTGATGTGCTTTTAAAAAATTACTATATGGTAAACTTGGTTTTGTTTTTGCTTGTTCTTTTTGTTTGTTTGTTTTTCTAAGTTAACTTATTGCCAACTTGCCATAACCTAGACTTACTTAGAAAAGAGAAAGCCTCAAAAATCAATCACTCAGTGAGTAGACCTGTGGGCATGTCTGTGAGGGATTGTTTTTTTTTTTTAGTGCCTTACTTGATGTGGGAAGAAAACTGAAAAGGTGGATACTGCGTGGGCAGAAGAAAACAATGTCTTGATTGTCACCGTCCCCCAACTTCCCTACTGCTAAACCTTGTACTTACTCTTCTCAAGACCATATTCAATGGCAATCATTTATGATTACTTTTACTTTTAAGAAAGTCATAAAAATAGAATCATAAAGTATGTAGCCTTTAGAAACTGACTTTTTTAGAGTTAGCATGTTGCCATTGAGCTTCAATCTAAGATATATGCGTCAGTAATTGTACAATTTTTCTGAGTAGTCAGTTGTATATGTGTATCACAGGTTATTCATTCACCAAGGATATTGGAGTTACTGCTCTGTTTTAGGCGATCATCAGCCGAGTTGCTATAAATACTCATGAATGAAATTTTGTATGAGCAAGTTTTCACTTTACTTTGATAAACATCTAGGACTGAGTTTGCAAAGATTTGTTTGTCTTAAGTAGGTTTCTATTGCTATGAAAAAACAGCATGACCATGGCTACTCTTAAAAAGGAAAACATTTAATTAGGACTCACTTACAGTTTCAGAGGTTTAGTCTATTATCGGTATGGCAGGAAGCAAGGCCTCATGCAGGTAGACATGGTGCTGGAGAAGGAGCTGAGAGTTCTTACATCTTGACTCAGAGGCAATAGGAAGTGGTCTGAGATACTGGGCATGGCTTGAGCATATATGAGACCTCAAAACCTGCCTCCACAGTGACACTTCTTCCTACTATACCATACCTACTCCAACAACGCTACACCTCCTAATAGTGTCACTTCCTTTAAGGACCATTTTCTTTCAAACCAACACAGTGTGCTATATATATATTGCCTTCAACCTAAACTGCTAAAATATTTTTCAGAGAAACTGTATTATGTTTCCGTCTCACCAACAATGCGTAGGGAGTCTGTAATATGGTAATATGTTCCCTAGTATTTAGCATTTCAGGTCTATTTTTCAGCCATTCTAAGGTATGTCGTGGTTATTGTGATTAGAGAAATGAGCAGATGGATAAAGCATTTACAGAGAACTTAAGAAGCTGCATATACCTTAAGCACAGAGTTTATATACAAAATGAAATTCCCTTTCCTAGGAGATGCAGTATACAGCTTTCAAACAGTAAGATGCAACATGGTAGCAATTCTGAACAGTGTTAATATCAGCATTGGTTCACCTTAATCAAAAGCTGTCACACCCCACAATCTTACCCATGTCCATTGCTTGTAATACATTAAGAAACTTAACTGGAGTTGGTGTTAGTTTATTAAATAGCAAAATTGCTTTAGCTGATAGCATATCTGACAAAGTTCATCATGAATACACAAAATACTAAAGCTCCGTTATATTTTGAGTAGATTCCAGGTGATTCTAAGAGGTAAGTCTGCCTGTTTAAGTAGAAAAGTAGGGCTTTGGAGGAAGTATACGCAGGTAATTAACATATGACAAGATCCTGAAGCACTTTATTTTTTTTAATTAATTTATTTCTTAAAAATTTCTGCCTCTTCCCAGCCACCGCCTCCCATTTCCCTCCCCCTCCCCCGATACCAAAATGTTGGTTAGTAAGTAGTACTTAGCACCTTGTGGACTTGTAGATAGATAGACGCTTAAGGAAATAGATAAGTAGTGCTTCCGTATAGTACTTTTATTAATATAGATTTGGCCTGGTTTGTTTTAACTGTCTTTTCTCTTAGCTGTTTTAAATGAAGTAAATAGCTTTGTCTCATAAGCAGACACTCAGGCTGTACAGTACACCTTGATGAATTTTGAGCATAGAGTCAGTTAGCTATAAATGAAGACCAAAGGTTATATATGATTGAGTAGTCACAAAGCTAGATCATTACATTGCTTTATGGTTGGTTACCACTTGGATGACCTTCAGACTTTGTTTTTATTATTTATTAAAAAGAAAAAGAAGCTAGACAGTATGTTCTTCACTGGGGTATTTTGTTAACAAGATGTTTGTAATAGCATATGTGTCAAGCATAAGGCACCTAAGCTCAGCTGATCAGAATGTGAAACCTCTGTGGATGTAAGTAAAATCTTAAGAAAAGTTTTCTAGTGCAGGCAAGGAAAGTGAATCAGTGGGGACTAGAGAGATGTCTAGGAGCACTTGATGCTCTTGCAGAGGGCCTGAGTTCAGTTCTTAGCACCCACATAGCAGTTCACAGCCACTTGTAACTCCAGTTCTAGGTGATCCAGTTCCACTTCCAGCTGACACAAGCACTGCGTGCATGTGATGGACTTACATACATCCAGGCAAAACACATATGCACATGAAATAAAAATAAGTGTTTTTTAAAGATCAAGGAAGCATTTGATCTAAAGATATTCCCATGTTCTAAACCGCTAATATTTCTTCAAAGCACTCAGTTGTGGTTTTGTTAAAATATTAAAAATGCCAGAAGCCAGACAGCAAGATGACTTAGAGAAGTAAAGATTTCTTGCCTTACCTGGTGACTTGAATTCTATCTCCTGGACTTCCATGGTGGAAGGCAAGAACTGACTTCTACAATTAGTCCTCTAGCATCTACACCTCCATTATGATACATTTGCATCATGTGTACACATGCATGTGCATTACAAATGCTACTTTAAAAGGAAAAGCACCAGAAGCAGCATATCAAACGTATTACAAATTTGTGGTAGGGATGGGTGATAACAAATCAAAATGTTCTGGCCTTCTGAAGTTCCATCCCTAGAGATTTTTTAACCATGCTCTATTTTCTGATAACTCAAAAGCTGTATCTCTAGTCAGGATATGTTCTCTGAGCTGTACTGATAGTCTTATATGACTCAAAGCCCCAACCCCCTATGTTATAATTACTCTTTCTAGAAATGTTATCCCCCATCATGAAACCATTTAGGGACCTACAATGAAACACCTTGTTAACATAAACTCCAGCATGGTCTGACACACCATGAGTACCAGATTTCTATACTGGAGACAGTTCAAAAAGTTTAGGACAATGGTCCTAATGTTAACCCTTTCATACAGCTCGTGTTGTGATGATCCCTCCAACCGTAAAATTATTTTCATTGTTATTTTATAACTGTAAGTTTGCTACTGTTTTGAATTGTAAATATCTGTTTTCTGATGGTCTTAGGTAATCCCCAGGAAAGGGTCATTTGATGAACTACAAGGGACACAACCCACTTCTAAATTTTCGCCCACATTTTCTATGGTAATGACATCAGTGGCCATAATTAAAACTTGGCTTTTAGGATGGATATCATTTTTCTGGCCACCTTCACTTCCCCATTCAGATCACCAAAGCCTGATTCTGTCCTTTTCAGATCTGTATTTTCTTCTTCAGTCAGTTTTTCTTTAATCCAATTTAAACATTGCTGCCAGCATTATTTATAACAAAGTATGCAGTGGAGAGTTGGTTTGGATAGGTTGCTTGCTTCCTTGTGTTTTTGTTGTTGTTTTGTGAGGCAGGATCTTGTAGCCTAGGCTGGCTTTAACTTTGGTAGTAACTAACAGTGACCTTGGACTCCTTAGTGCTGGGATTATAAGTGCAAAACTCATTCAAGCTTTCTAATAATGTTTTGATCCTGTTGTTTCCTTATATATGTTTTCAGGTGGTGCTCCATTCTCTATAAAAAATATAGCGCAGATTTGTAACATGTTAGAGATTCCCTTTATGACAAGGCATCTACATATTACTTTGGGGCTAGAGAGATGACTCAGCAGTTAAGGGTACTCCCTGCTCTTCCAAATGTCCTAAGTTCAATTCCCAGCAACCACATAGTGGCTCACAACAATCTGTAATGAGATCTGGTGTCCTCTTGAGGAAGAGACCTGCTTAGTCGTCCTCATCAACTTAGACTATGAAACCCAATAAACAGAAACTTGTTTCTGTTGAAACAAATTCAACACAACCACCATACACGGTCTGCCCATGCATGCTTCAGCAGTGCCAGAGCATAAATTTCACTTTTCATTTCTACATATTACTTCAGTTTCTGCCATTAATCACAACTCCCAATTTTTCCCCTTGCAGTTATGTTTGCTTTGTCTCTTTTCTCTCCTTATTCTTGTACACACATGTTTGTGTGTAGGGGTTTGTATACCAGTGAGACTACCTTGGGGAAGGTAATTTTCCTTTGCCGGTGGTTAATTAGAGACTGCTGGGATTAAAGGCATATGTCACCACCACCTGGTCATATTACATCCCTTTATGTCATTTGTATACACATGAAGGAGTGTGCATGTGTGGAGGTTAGAAGACAGCTTTCAGGAGTCAGGGTCCTCGGCCTTGAACATACAGGTCAGTAGGCTTGATGCAAGCTCCGTTCCATTGAACCATCTCACCAACCCAAATTTCCTTTATTATGTGCAGTGAACATTAGTGAAGGCTTTTTGTTACCACGGTTTTGAAATACTAGCAAGTACACTGGAAATGATTTATTTTCTAAAGCTTCCAGTTACCAGTAACCAAGGACAAAATGAGAAACAAGCAGACCGGAAGCATGCAGAGTTTGCATCCCCTCACTCCCATTTTCAGTAAGGTCTTACTAGCCCATGCTGACCTCAGTGTCATAGTGATCCTCCTGCCTCAGCTGCCTGAGTGCTGGAAGTCAGGCATGATAGATCACATACCTAGCTATAGTTTCTCTAATTTCTAAATGAAAAGGTGAGTGTGTGTGTGTGTGAGAGAGAGAGAGAGAGAGAGAGAGAGAGAGAGAGAGAGAGAACACAGCAGCAGCATCTCATTTCAAAAACAAATACCAAAAATTGGTGCTTGCATTTGTAACCTTAGAATTACTTATGTAAAGATTAAGTGAAGAGGACTGTCCACTGCTTAGATGAGCCTTGATTTAATTTATTTTACCTTTAGTGTGCTTTAAGCTCCTTATAATAGCTGCAGTACAGCTATGTTAAGTATATAATCATAACCACACTGATTATTAACAGCCACAAGGTTAGCCATGCGATACAGACTCTAGAGCTCTGGCTCACCTGTTCTTTTCCTTTTCTCCTGTGGTTCTTCAGACCAAAGTCAGTGTACACTACTTTGTTAACTTTACATACTGTAAGTAGTTCAATGTCAGAGTCAACCTGCAGTAATATACAGGAATTCAGTATACACCGTCTCTACCAAAACATATAAAATTTTGTATATATGGCCAGGCAGTGGTGGTGTATGCCTTTAATCCCAGGACTCGGGAGACAGAGGCAGGCAGATCTCTATGAGTTCAAGACCAGCCTGGTGTACAAGAGCTAGTTCCAGCACAATTTCCAAAGCTACAGAGAAACGCTGTCCGGAAAAACCAAAAGGAAAAAGAAAAAAATTGTATATATGTTTCTAGAGACAGGGAACTTTGTTACATCTTGAGGCAAGCTATATTGTTGTTAAACAACCCTAACTACAAGGAATTCATCTTACGATACAACTTGTGTCCCCACCACCTTTTACCCACTGAGTCTCTGACCCATGTGGAAACATCAAGAGGACAGTTTTCATTTCATTTACAGGCAAATGTTTAGACAGGGATCATTTCTCCCCTCATCCCAGGCTAAACACCATCCACAGTTTTACAAACAACACATTCCTGTTCTTTCCTCGGCAGAGGGCTTTGTACTCTCCATACACTTTAGTTCTTCTAATTTAAATATGCTTTTGTGGTAATTGTGTCCCAGATTCTGTGTGATTTGAGTATTTTATACAACCTTTATATCATTTATACAAAAAGAGAAAAGGAAAAAAATGTTTTCAGAACTATATTATGGATTGTATTATAATCTCAGCAGAGATTTTTTTCTACAGTTAATGGTGGGGATATTTATTATATATTTACTATGCACCATACCCTATTCTCAAGTCTTCATACATAACCCATTTAATCTTCACAATAATCTTGTGAGGCACATGGTGTTTTCATCCTAGAAGAACATGTGACACAGCCATTCAGTAACTTTCCTGTGTTACAAGGTTTGAGTTGGATCCCAGTGTCTAATTTAAATGCAAGCACTTTTCTTTTTTTTCCCCCTTTGAGGCCAGGTTTCTCTGTGTAACCCTGACTGTCCTGGAACTTTCTCCATAGATCATCCTGTCCTCAAACTTACAGATCCACCTGCTTCGCCTCCAGAATGCTGGGATTAAAGGCGTGCTTCCCACACCCAGCTAGATCTAAGCACTTTTATCCCCTGTACTGCATATGGTCAACAGTTCCTGTGTGCTAATTTAAAAGCATAGGTACATTTATCTTACTTTTCTATAAGAATGTGTTGTATTTAAAATGAATTTGACTAATTCACTTAAAATAGAACTATTTCTTAAAGTGAATTCTAGCTATGGCTTTGTTTGAGTCTTGAAGCAGGTAATATCTGTCTCAAAGGGTTACTTAAGGATTAGTAGCAAACATACTCATGTGATTCATGGTTATACTGTTGTTTTCATAAATATGCATATATATACGGAGTGTATTGTAGTTGTTTATAGGCCTTTAAATGCATAAAAGAATACATGCTAAGCACAACATAGCACAGCAATCAATAGGGTAGAGGTCAAAATAGAATTGATTAAATTCAAATCTGTTTTTCCACTTTAATAGCTATATGGCATGGAACATGTTTCTTAACTAATTTTGTACCCTAGTTTTCTTAATGGAATATGAATGTGATATGATAGTTTAGGGCTTCTTATGAATATTGATACTTGTTTATTCATTTATATTTGCTACACTTATTATTTGAGTGTGTTTTGGGTGTGTGTATGGATTTTGGCATGCATATCACAGTATACATGTGGAAGTCAAAGGGCAACTTGGAGTTGGTTCTATCTTCCATCGTGTAACTCTTAGGGATCAAACTCAGGTCATCAGCCATGATAGTAATTGCTCGTACCTGTTGAACAGTCTTGTTTCTGTATATGCTCTTATTTTAAAAACATTTTGATTAGTAATTGTATTTAGTAAGCTGTACATAAATGTTTTGTTTTTTATTTTTTTCTGAGGCAGGATCTTGCTGTGTAGTCCAAGCAGGCCTTGAAGTCAAGGTATTCCTGTTCCTCCTGACAAGATTACAGGTGTAATGTTCTATGTCTGGCCTAATTGTTTGTCCTGCCTATTGTTTTTAAATTGTGAGAACAAGTATGGATATGAAAGAAACCACTTACCGTCAATATGAACATTTAGAGACATAGTCAAATTATCAGAAGTCGTTGCCAAACAGTCACTTTTGAAGTCAATATACTTTTTTAATGTAAATATAAACAGCACAATATTCAGTACACTACACCATAGTCATAAAAAATATTTGATCTCTTTACTCCTACCTATTACAAAATTTGATGTCAGTCAATAACCTTGAACAGTTTCCATTGTAATTGAACATTATCACAGTATAAAACAAAATGTACACATTTTTATGTTCAATTCATTAGCACTTAATGTCAGCACCACCTTTTAAAACTCACTTAGTTCTGTTTATAGAGAATCACCAGGGTGGAATTTGTGTAATATTTGGATATTTTATTCTCTTATCAATAATATGACAAAGGGGAATTTTATTATTGAATAAAATAGTCAAATTGCTGTGGTTTAATTTAAAAGTAGTAATATTAAGAAAAAAAGCCGTGGACAGGTATCATTCAGCTTAAGATAGACTGATTTTATTTTATTTTATTTATTTATTTTTTTTGATAGACTGATTTTAAGGTCACTTTGTACCCCACAGTGGCCTCAACGTCGTATAGGGATTATACTATGCCAGGCCCCAAATGGTTAGATCTATAAGGTATAAAACTGAACTAGCAGGTAGTTCTGCCACTCAGGTAGTTCCTTTGCTTAAATTATTTAATTTTTTATTATTTATAAACATAAATTCCATTTAGGTGGCTTGAAAATTATTTCAAACTCTTATTCTTTGAATATATTAACTTACAGATTTTATTTTCAATGATAATTTTTATTGATGTGTATCACTTTATAATGGATTTTATTGTGCCATGTTCACACTTGCAGATAATGTATTTTGGTCAGATTCATCCTGACATGCAGTTTCAATAAGCAGTTGGTCCTAGTAACATTAGCATAATATTTTATACACAGATTGTCCAAGGACTCCAGATACTCCAAATAGTGATTCTCGTAGTTCTACTAGCAACAATAGATTGATGGCCTTGCAGAAACAACTGGATATAGAGCTTAAAGTAAAGCAAGGTGCAGAGAATATGATACAGATGTACTCAAATGGCTCTTCAAAGGTAAGTAAAGTCCCTAGTATTTGTAGATTCCATATTTATGAGTTTACCTACTCCCTAAAATTCATTTGTTACCCCGGTGTCAGTAAGTCTTTTGACTGTCATTGGCACATCTTCACAGAGTGATGGACCTGCTTCTTCTGGCAATGTGAGATCCCTGCTGAGGTCAACAGGTGATTACCACCTTCTAAAGCTCTCCCACTGCAAAAAGCATCTTTCTCATTCCATTTAGTGACACATTTTTCATATAGTTTTGGTTTGGGTTGATAATTTTGGAGTTTAAACAGTATATAATGGTCCTGAGACAATTTTAGCGTCAAAGTTAAAAAATACAGAAAAAAAAACCAGAAATGTTTTTAAAAGCAATAGTATAAAAATTGTGTATTTTCTGAAAACCTAGTTTTCTGTATTTGTGACATTTCTGTGAACCTAAAATCACATCAAAATAAACAAACAAACAAAAAAATCTATTCCCCCAAAAGAATCTAGACTATAATGAATTTTCCAGCCACTAGCAGACGTTGGGAAAGGGCAACGTCCTAGAATTACCGATTACATGACATACTGTTGTATATTCTTGTGACTCTAATATTGTAACTACCATTTGAAAATCTGTGTTGAGGGAGCATATGCTTTTAAATATACTGTGGCAGGAAAAAGAAATGTTGGAAACCTCTGACTCATATTATACTAATGATTCTTCCCAACATAAAATTTCATAGATTTTATGATTCTGAAAATCTGGGGTACATTTATTATAAATTCTACCTATCGAATCTCAATTATTTTAAAGATTCTTATCTCTGGATATCAGTGTTTCTTTGTATTCTAAAGCTTACACGTACGTGTTATTTTTTTCTGTGAGTTGTGTATGTGTTTGGGCCCACAGCATGTGTAGAGGTCAGAGGACAGCCATGGGATTTAGTTCTCACATATTACCATGTGAGTCCCAGGGGTCAGACTTAGGTCATCAGGTTTGGCAGCAGGTATCCTATTATAGGAGGCCACTTTTTTGTTCCTGGCTGCTCAACCCCAAAATAATCACACAGAAACTATATTACTTAAAACACTGCTTGGCCAATGGCTCTAGCATATTCCTGGCAAACTCTTACATGTTAAATTAACCCATTTCTATTATTATATTTTACCATGAAGGGTGAGGCCTGCCGGTAAGGTTCCAGCTAGCATCTTTCATCTTTCTCCTCTTGTGGCTCCTTGGCTTCTCCTGACTCCACCTTCTTTCTCCCAGCATTCAATTTAGTTTTCCCCGCCTACCTCTATTCTGCCCTGCCAGGCCCAAGACAGATTCTTAGTTAACCAATGGTATTCATAGCATACAGAAGGGAATCCCACATCAGTATTCTTTGCTCTAAGCCTTTTCACTTGCCTCAGTGTCTGTGTGTGTATGTGTTTGTGTAGAGTTGTTTGGTATTTCAGCTTGAAGAGAATGTGAAACGAGAGCGGAGAGGATCATTTCTTGATGTCTTGTATCCCACTCTTCCACTGAACAAAGATATGTATAATAAGCAAGATTTTAAGGTTAATTATGAAAATTAGCTAGATGATATAAAATTAAAAATTTTAGTGGAGTATGTTTTTACTTGATAGATTATTGCTTCACTAACCTTTAACTAACCTTGGAGATAAAATTATAATAATAATTATAAATTCCTGTTTTTAATCTCCCTATCAATACCCTCCGTTATAGTTCCTTTCAGATATTCATGTCAGTTTTGCTTTATTTTTTTGACCCAGTGAATTTAACCAGAGCCATCTATGCAATCACTGGGTGAAATTCTCTATTGAAGGGCGCTTGTCTCACTCAACAGTGAGCGTACAACTAAAGGTGCTAACTCTTCCTCTTCCAAAATCTCTCGGTAGCCAGGGGCTCATTAGGGAGAAGGCCCTATGAACACTTTATTTGTGCCTCTCTGTTGACAGGCCTACACTTGTGTGAGCCACCAAAGTTGCCATGGGTTTATGTTTGCAGTGGCAGTGTCTTGCCTCAAAGGTGGCAGTTAACATCTCTCTGTTGTCCAAATACTACAGTCTTTCCACTCCCCCTTCTATGGTGTTCCTCGGTGGTATGGATCTTGGTTAGCAATGCACACTCAGCTGTCACTTGATTTCAGCATTTTGAAGAACCACAAATCTCTGAATTCACCAAGTCGTCTCCAATTAATGCTTTTTTGAGACAGTGTCTCTCTATATAGCCCACGCTGGCCTCACCCCACAATCCGCCCTGCCTTGGCCTCCCAACTAGTAGGAATACAGATATTTGCTAATGTGCCCAGTTTTATTGGCTTTTAGTGGTTTTACTATTGGCCTTTAGTATAGGAAATTTTTTATTTTTATGAAAAGTTATGAAATGTTCTGCTACATGATGCCAAGCATTTTAAAGTTAAATTAAGCCAGTTAGTGCTGTCTGTCATAAGATTTTTTTTTTTTTTTTTTTTTTGATGTTCGAGACAGGGTTTCTCCGTAGCTTTTGATTCCTGTCCTGGAACTAGCTCTTCTAGACCAGGCTGACCTCGAACTCACAGAGATCCGCCTGCCTCTGCCTCCCGAGTGCTGGTATTAAAGGCATGCGCCACCACCGCCCGGCATGTCATAAGATTTTTTAAATCCTAGGTTGATGGATTAATTTGAAGGGTTTAAGAGATCCCTTTAAAGTTTGGATAAAAGGACCATAGATTGATTCCATTGTATTCTCCTAGAGTTCTTGGAGAATGGTAAGACTAAGAACCATAATATATCAATTGAACAGTGTTATGAACATACTAAAATCAAAGAAGTACGTGGATAAATTACAAAAACCACAGGTCCAAACTAAACAGACCTGTAAGCATAGTATTAGAACAGATATTTACATTCCTGTAGCTTTTGAATTATAATTAGGAAGTCTCTTAATTATACTTAATTAGAAGACCAAAGCCTATTAGCAGCTGCTTGCTGTAGTCACCAACACAGTCTTAACATCTTTCTTCTGTCTAGATGTGATTTTAACTGGTAACTTCTCAAAGGATTAATGTACATTTTTATAACATTAGAGATAAAATTGAATTAGAATTCTCTAGAGTATTGAAAGGATCTAGTTTAATACTCATGGTAGGTACTTGCATATAAGCTTTTAGAAGACTTAAAAAAGCAATTACAAGTAATAGTAGTGGCTTGAGCAAATGACTCTAGAAATCTAGAGAAGGAACACTGAAGTTCTGTAACAAATTATTTAGATCTTAACTGTGGAGTATCAAAGACAATTTGATACTTAAAAACTAAATTCAGCAGGACTTAATGGCTCATACCTATAATCCCAACACTTAGGACGCTAAGGCAGTAGAATCATAACTATAAGGCCAGCATGGACTATGTAATGTAATGAAACTGTCTCCACAAACAAAAGGCAACTACTTTCTAGGATGGTGGTATGAGTTGCCTGGTTAAGACACTGAGGTCATTGATAGGGTTATAACACAAATTTGTAGTAGCATTTTTAACCTTAGTTGAGAGTAAGTAAAGTTTACTTTTTCTGTGTATTATATACACACATCTGCAAGTGGATGGCATGTGTGGGGAGGATAGAAGTTTGAGTAGTTTGTTTTTATAGGAGTCCAGATTAAATGACTTCATGTGTCTTGAAGCAGCAGTAAAAATAAAGGACATAGAATCAAGCTATTGGTATCTGGATGAGGAAGAACACAGTCAAAACTGACCCTTAGATGGCATGTGGACAGATTGAATTGAATGTGCTATTCATAAGAAAGTCACAAGAGGGAATAAGAAGTTTTGGAACAGGGATAATTACTCTCAGTTTGACAATCAAGTCCTCTTCAAAAGTCTAGTTACTGGTTTCTATATGATAGTAACCACTATGCCTGTATGTGGTATAGTCAGAGTTGCCCTTTCAAATATTAGGTCAGATATTCTGAACCTCCTGCTCAAACCCCAACACTTTCTATCTTAGCTTAAACAAAATCCTAAGTCCTGATTCTGATTTGGTAAACCCAGAAAATTTATCTCTGGGTATCTTATGTTTTAAAAACAGCTTTTTCCCCTTGTCCTGTACCATCACTGACCTTTTCCTGCCCTTTGAATATAGCTAGCACATTCTACTCAGAGCCTTTGTCTTAAGTATTTTCTTCTCCTAAATATTTTCATGACCTTTTTTTTTAAGTTCTTAGATGCAACCATGTCACAGCAAGCTGTTTATTACTGTCTCAAGTGAAATAGCAACAATTCTCCTCTTCATAACACTGCCACTAATTAGTTCATACAGGGTATGGATGTCTTCTTCATTCACAGTCCTGTTCTTTTAAAGCGCTGTCTGACCAGACTGTCTTTGAAATCATTATGTGCTTAAGTTGGCTTCGAATTTGTGATCCTCCTACCTCCTGCCTTCTAAGTGGTGAGATTCTTCTAGGTTTATGCACCCATGCCTGCAACATGATCAATTCCGTCATCCTGTGTTTACCATTAAAATTCAAATTTTATGTAAGCCAAGGACATTGCTTTGCTTTTTACTGTCTGTATGTACTATTTAGAAGAATTTCTTCCTAGTATTCTGACATACTTTATTTGCTACAAGACTGAGCGCGGCGCTGTCACTCATTTGTTACCACTGTCCTCCATTGGCCCCTGTTGCACACTATTCTTTTCTGATTTCATATCTGTATACTCTAATTATTTCTACTTTATAATTTACACGACTAACATTTTTATTATTATTAATACAGAGACCTGGGCAGTGCGATATATCTATCTTACGTTATTGTCTAAGGAGTAGTATTTATTAGCACTTTCTCGGTTGTTAAGGTTTTGATAAGATTTGTTAAAGAGTCTTATGCTTATGTTCAGATAATACACAAAGCTATTAAAATCTAGGGCTTTTTCCAATGTTTTCTTCCTTTCCTTCTGTTCCCAACCCTTGTCATACTTTTTTCTAATTGGGAAATACCCCTTTATCTGTCTTTCTTTCTCAATGTCTATCAAACTAAAAGCTTGGGTTAGGATTCTGACAAGCCAAACCTTGTATTTTAATGAGTATGGTAATATTTAATGTATGGAAAATAAGCTACAAGTATGATAGAAAAGTTTATAATGGGCTTATTTATTTGATAGCTGTGTATTTGTGAAATGTATGTTATACCTGCATGGTTTTACAAAGCAGTACATTTTAAAATTTCTTTTATTTTTTTGAGACAGTGTCTCACTATATAGCTCTGGCTGGCTGGAACTTGTTATGTAGTGCAGGCTGACCTTGAACTCACAGAAATCTCTTTGTCTCACTTCCTGAGTGTTGGGATTAAAGGCTTGTGCTGTCATGACTGATCAGCTGTTTTCTATTAGGTGAAGAGCAATGCATACTTAGAAGACTTTTGCATTGTCTTATTGTATCTTATTTTGTCATTTTTGGTTGTCTCTTGGAGGCCTGTTTTTTTCTGAAGGGAAACAAAGGGGGAGTGAATCTGGGGGTGAGTTGGGAGAAGTGGACAAAGGGGAAACTATGGTCAGGATGTATTGTATGAGACAAGGAATCTACTTTCAATAATTAAAAGTGATACATAAGTTGAAAATAAGAAATTTATAGTTATTTTTGCTTATAATTATAAAATATCCAACCAATGCACTTATAATTATCAAGCATTGTAAAGTGCTTATTATTAGTATTCACTTTAATTATTCTATTAGGTGGAACCATAAGAAGTTATTTTTAGTCCAAAGTTAGTTAAATATTAGTCTAAAACTGGTACATAGTAACTATACACTCCTGAAGATGGTAGGTGGTATCCTAAGTCAGTTTTAAAAACCTTCATCACACTGTTGACATTTGAGCAGCTCTTCCGAAAAAGATCCGTGTGGGAAAAGTCCATTTAGTTTTTAAATGAAGTATAAGTGTTTTCCTTTCATGTTATACTAAGATAGTTAAAAGAACTTCTGGGATAAGGACATAGTTTGACTGATGCAAGTGCTTGCCTGTTCTATACACTATCCTGCTTTCTGCTCTTATCAGTACTTAGACCAGGCAAGTCAGAGGCAAGACTAGAAATTCAAGGCCATCCTTAGTGACACAATGAGTTTGATACCAGCTTTGGATAATAAGCTTTTTCATGGGGGTGTTGGGGGAGAAGGGAGGGAGAGAGAAAAAACAAATTATCATAGTGATAAGATAATAAAGAAAGTGGCTTTACTGAAAAACATAGCAATGTATAATTGCCTTACTAGTTATAATTTCACATTTAAAGATGAGGTACTGTACCATTCTTTTGTTGCCCTAAAAGATTTTAACCATAATTATGCCCTAGCAGTATAATTTTAGTATTATGTAACACAGAAACTCTGTATTCAGAGAGCTGTATCTCCTTTTACAGTTTCTGAAAGAAACCAACAGCTTTACGAAAGTGGTCATTTTCACACACGAGACAATTTGATTCATGTCTGATTAAATTATGAGTTTCAGAGCAAACATTTCTCTTATTTCAGATCTTTGATTTGTCTGATGTTCCCTCCCTCCCTCCCTCCCTCCCTCCCTCCCTCCCTCCCTCCCTCCCTCCCTCCCTCCCTCCCTCCCTCCTTCTTTTATTTCTTTTCCAAGACAGGGTTTCTCTGTCCTGGAAATAGCTTTGTAGACTAGACTAACCTCGAATTCACAGAGCTCCGCCTGCCTCTGCTTCCTGGTAATGGGATTAAAGGTGTGCGTCACCACCACTCTGCTTTGTCTGATGTTCTTAACACTCAAGAAGCAGAAGAAAATGAAAAATGCTTTCCTTTTAAAATTGAAAAGTTAAGAGTTGTATTCATAACAGTGTATATGATATGCCTCAGACAGATAACAAATTCAAGGAGATTCCTCACTGGTAAAGGGTAATTAACAAATGTATATGGGATATATGTTTCTGCCTTATAGTGTGCCTATCGAAGCGATTTAGTAATTTGTCTGAGCCTGACTTCTTGGCATGAAATCAAAATATTTTATTAAAGGGTAAAAACTAGGTGGAGAGATGGCTCAGAGGTTAAGAGCATTGCCTGCTCTTCCAAAGGTCCCGAGTTCAATTCCCGGCAACCACATGATGACTCACAACCATCTGTAATGGGGTCTGGTGCCCTCTTCTGGCCTGCCAGCATACACACAGACAGAATATTGTATACATAATAAATTTAAAAAAAAAAAAAAGAGCCGGGCGGTGGTGGCGCACGCCTTAAATCCCAGCACTCGGGAGGCAGAGGCAGGCGGATCTCTGTGAGTTCGAGGCCAGCCTGGTCTACAAGAGCTAGTTCCAGGACAGGCTCCAAAACCACAGAGAAACCCTGTCTCGAAAAACCAAAAAAAAAAAAAAAAAAAAAAAAGTAAAAACTAGGTAGAAGTTCCTAAAATTGAGTTGGGAGCAGAAAAAAAAACTAAAGAAAAACTGCACAAACATGCCACTCATTTCCCCAATTATATACTAGTTCTGTTAAATACATCAAACATAAATTAAGAACTCAACTTTTTCTCTTTCTCTTAAAACATCACACCATACATACCCATTTTTCTCTTTCTGCAGTGTTCCATTCTACATGGTTGTTTAACTGAAATGGTACTGCTAAATTATGCCTGTTTCTTGAATTCTGGCCCTACGTATCACAGACAGTGGAGCTTATTGTAGTCTATTTTATTCTCAAGTTAATACTAGTTGCCTTAATGGTTAAAGGTTTTGCATCAATAATAAGTGAAGATTAGCCTACCATGTAAATAACTACTTACCAATTTGATTCGTTAATCAAGTGTTGTGGATACCTATTCTTTAAAAAATGTTTATTTAGTTATTAATTAATTAATTTAGTTTTTCAAGACAGGGTTTCTCTGTGTAGCCTTGGCTGTCCTAGAACTAGCTTTGTAGACCAGACTGGCCTTCAACTCAGAGACTCAGAAATCTACCTGCCTCTGCCTCCCAAGTACTGAGATTTGAAGAGTACACCACGACTGTTCAGCTAAATTACAACTCTTATAGTAGTTCTATTAATATCTGATAGTTTTTAAAATTCCTTGTTGAGTTTCTATGATTAGTGTATGGAACAAATTATATTACTTACTTTTTTATTGTTATGATTCCATGATCAAGGCAACTTATAAAAGAGTTTAATTGGGTTTATGGGTCCAGAGGTTAGCATTTATAATAGTGGAACGAAAGCATGGAGGCAGAAAAGTCCAGAGCTCATATCTCAAACCACAGGCCAGAGCCAGAGAGCAAACTGGTACATGTCTTTTGAAACTTCAGTGTCTGACCCCAGTGACATACAACTTCCAGCAAGGCCACACCTCCTAGTCCTTCCCAGCAGCAACCAACTGGGGATCAAGTAAAGCCTTAGACTTATGAGGAACATCTCATTCTAAACACCATACCAATTAGAGATTTAAAACAATGTAGACTTTTTTTTGTGTGTGACAGTTTTATAGTTATTTTGTCAGAAATAGACCTCACTAAGCTGCAGTTCAGGTGTTGGCAGATCAGTGTTTCCTCTTAGAGACTGCAGGGAAGATTCCATTCTGAGCCTTTTCATCTTCTGGAAGCTGTGCACTGGGACTCCCCATCTGTGTGTCCACTGTTTATCACATTCTATCTCATCACTCTAGCCTGTTCTCTCTTCCAGTTTTACATTTCAGGGCCTTTCTGTTCATGTTGAGTTTACTTGGATAATCCGGGATACTCTCTGTAATTGAAGGTCAGATGATTAACAATCTCAAATCCATCTTCCACAAAAATCCCTTTGCTGAATAAGGTAACTTAGAAGATTCTCCCATTAAACATGGACATCTTTGGGTGGGCATTTGTTTAATGTCCTTTTATGTCATTTACCATCAGTGATTCTAGAATTAAACAGAATCACAGCAATTTTGCTTAGTTCAGAATCTTGTTTGAAGTCTTAAAAGATGACTAACTCCTCAATTTTGCAAAGAACTCATTCATGACTATCAAGATTTTCTAGACTTTTCCTCTTGTCACCGGTGCAAATCAGTCCTGTTCCTTGGTCTTTTTGCCTAATTTAAGGAAGCACAAATATTTTCTAGGATTAAAATTTGCCCATGTATGTTACATTCCCTGAACTTTTAACTCAAATTTAAAGACTTTTTTTTAGTTATATGGTTATGTATGTGGGTATATATATGTGAGTACAGGTGCCCACAGAAGCCAGAGGAAGGCAGTGGATGCCCTACAGGTGGTTGGTTGTGGCTGCCCAACATGGGTGCTGGGTATTGAACTCTGGTCCTCTGCAATGTCAACGTACTCTTAATTGCTGAGCCGCCTCTCCAACTAACTGACTGAAATATATAGTAAGACAGGAAGACATCTTGGTTCCATTATTGAAGTAAACATCAGATACCATGCTTCAGATTTTGGGAATTACTGATGATGATAAAGGAACATTCATCCTATTTTGTGTAAGACAAAGATGGAAGAAAATTCCAATTTTGAATTTTTAAAAATATTACTAGGGTTCAAGGAGTGTCCATTAACTGATGAATAGAGAAATTGTATGATATACATATAACATTCAGTAAAATACTGTGTTACTTTTCTTTTTTTTTTGGTTTTTCGAGACAGGGTTTCTCTGTAGTTTTGGAGCCTGTCCTGGAACTAGCTCTTGTAGACCAGGCTGGTCTCGAACTCACAGAGATCCGCCTGCCTCTGCCTCCCAAGTGCTGGGATTAAAGGCGTGCGCCACCACCGCCCGGCTCACTGTGCTACTTTTCAAAGGAAAATTCTGGAGCAGGCATGATGACTCAGCAGATAAACACGCTTGCTGTGCACACCTGATCTGAGTACAGTCTCAGGATCCCATGATAGAAAGAGAACCAACTCCCAAAAATTGTTTTCAAGCTACCACATGCATGTCTACATTCAAACAAAGACATATGCATGCACACACCACCACAACAATAATAAATTTTAATTTTTCACTGGGTGTGGGGGGTTGCACGCTTTTAATCCCAGCACTTGGGAAACAGAGGCAGGTGAACTCTTTAGTTTCAGGACAACCTAGTCTACAGAATGATTCCAGGATAGCCAGATCTACACAAAGAAACCATGTCTTGAAAAATCTAAATAAATAAGTAAGTTTTAATTTTAAAGACTGGTGTTCTTATATTTGTAATGATATAGCTAAACCTAGAGGACATCATGCCAAGTGGAATTTGTCAAGCACAGAAAGAAAAATGCTTTATGATCTTATTTTATGTAGACCTTTGATAATAAAGTTGAATCAGTATAACACTAGAACCCCTGTTCTAGGACAAGGTGAGGGAAGAAATGGGGAGAGGTAGGTCTTGCAGGCTACAAGTTTTTAGGGCAGATGAATAAGTCTAGAGATCTTAGGTATAGGTTGAAAACTGTAGTTAATATTATGTATTGGGAGACTAAAGGTTTAGCTCAGTGCTATGTAAGGCTCAGCATCACAGAATTAATAATACTGTGTATTGAGAAATTATTTAAGGTATAGACTGTAGGTGCCTTTAGCACACATACACACTATAAGAGTAACTAGAAGGTCATAGCTGTATTAACACTTTGTACTTTTCAGATACATAAGTGGAGATGTAACTGAGTGTGTGGTAGAGCACACAC
Organism: Chionomys nivalis; assembly: GCF_950005125.1. Lineage (NCBI taxonomy): Eukaryota > Metazoa > Chordata > Mammalia > Rodentia > Cricetidae > Chionomys > Chionomys nivalis. The sequence continues at coordinate 50,555,613 of NC_080103.1, read as the reverse complement.
CTATTATGGATTTAAAAAAAAAAAAAAAACCCTGGGCTTTAGTCCCTAGCAATGTAAGCTGTCAGGCTAACATAAGATTCACTTGTTTTGCCAGGCGGTGGTGGCGCACGCCTTTAATCCCAGCACTTGGGAGGCAGAGGCAGGTGAATCTCTGTGAGTTCGAGACCAGCCTGGTCTACAAGAGCTAGTTCCAGGACAGGCTCCAACGCCACAGAGAAACCCTGTCTCGAAAAACCAAAAAAAAAAACAAACAAACAAACAAAAAAAAAACCCAAGATTCACTTGTTTTCTCTCATTGTCTACACCAATACTGTTTCTCTTTAAAGTCTTGATGGCTCGTGTCTGTGTGTCTATGTGTCTATGTGTCTGTATATGTTCAAGATTATTAGAAGCTGGACATGATGGCACACATCTTTAATTTCACCACTGCAATAGGGAGGCCTGGTCTACATATTGAGTTCCAGGCCATCCAAGGCTTCACAGGAGGACTTTGTCTCAAAAGACCAAGACCAAATTTTATTATTAGAATGTGCACATTCTTTTAGCCCTTTTAATTGCTAGGTTATCACTTGATCTTTTAAAAAGATAAAGATTTATCCTTTTCTCAACTTACCTTTTTTAATTCATTTTTGATAGGATCGGAAACTCCATGGTACAGCTCAGCAACTGCTCCAGGATAGCAAGACAAAAATAGAAGTCATCCGAATGCAGATTCTTCAGGCCGTCCAGACCAATGAGCTGGCTTTTGACAATGGTGATGGAGTACACTTAAGTTTTGTTGTCTTTTACAGGTTTAGAGTGCTTATTAAATTCATTAAGAATGAGGCATATGGGCTGGAAAGTTGGCTCACCAGCTAAGAGCACTTATTGCTTTTGAAAAAGACCTGGGTTTAACTCTCAGCACCCACATTGTAGCTCACAACCATCTGTAACTCCAGTTCCAGGGGATTCAACACCTTCTCTGACTTATGTGGGCACCAGGCATGTACATGGTTTTCATGCATACATACAACCAAAGCATGCATGTCCATAAAGTAGTAAAGTGAATCTTTAAAAAAAAAAATCTTTCAAAAAAAGGAAAGAAAAGAAACATTCAGAGTTTAGGGAAAAAGTTTTGGTTTAGGGATTTTGATTTGTTTATCTTGAGTTTTATGTAGGATGGTTGCTTTCAGATATTTGCCCATTATTTTTCACACGTAGAATTCTTCATTTCAATAAGCAATCAGATTTTTTTTGATTAATGCTTTAAGAAGCATGTTACTATTTAATAGTATTCCTTTGTTTAGCATTTTTCTTACTTTATTTAGATTTTTTTTATTCTAATGGTAGTCTTGAGCTAGTTATTAGAGAGCCAGAAACTACAATTGTTCAGTATCTACAGATTGGTTTCATGTCCTCAGTGGATCCCAAAAATCTATGGATACTCGAGTTCTAAGTGAGCATGTCATAGTATCTGCAAAGAATATTTGTGCTTCCTCTCACATACTTTATCTCTGGATTGCTTATCATACCTAGTCCAATGTAACCACAATATAAATAGTTCTGCTGCTTAAGAAATATTTACAATAACAAAACGGTTTTATATTATCAGTATAGATTCACTTTTTCCCTCAAACATTTTTGCTTTGGAGGTGGTTGAATTCTTAATATGGAACTTAGTAGTGTGATGAAGAACCACTGTGTTTCCATCTCATCAAATTATATATACCAGTGTCTTCAGGTGTAGAACCTTTTCAGATGTGATTTGTATGTATAATGGCTTAAAATACCATTTTGTATTTCAGCTTTTTATCTCTTATTACTATAGTGTTTATTGACTTAAGAATGAGCCCAATGTCAGTAATTCATTTATTTTTCATGGGTTTTAATCACTAGATGTTAGAAAGTGAAATGATTCAATTAATAAATTTTTGTTTCTTTTTTCTTCTAGCAAAACCTGTGATTAGTCCTCTTGAGCTTCGAATGGAAGAATTAAGGCATCATTTTAGGATAGAGTTTGCAGTAGCAGAAGGTGCAAAGAATGTCATGAAATTACTTGGCTCAGGAAAAGTAACAGACAGAAAAGCACTTTCAGAAGTAATTTTAAAAACAATTTTTAGCTGTTTAATATGTTATTTGAAGAATATCATGGCTTAGATGACAACAATATCTCTTTTCCTTGCAAGGCTCAAGCAAGATTTAATGAATCAAGTCAGAAATTGGACCTTTTAAAATATTCGTTAGAGCAAAGGTTAAATGAACTTCCCAAGAATCATCCCAAAAGCAGTATTGTCATTGAGGAGCTTTCACTTGTTGCATCACCAACCCTAAGTCCGCGACAGAGCATGATATCCACGCAGAACCAGTATAGCACACTGTCCAAACCAGCAGCGCTAACCGGTGCGTAGTATGTGCCTCTTTCTGTATGTGTGTGTTTTTGTTAACATTAGATTATGGATTAATAGTTGGAGTCAAGGACATTTGTACAGATCTTTTCTTGAATTATAGTTTAGGTTCCTATAGTAAAACTTATTGCTTTTGCTGGGGCTGATGGCACAGCCTTTAAACCTAGCTACTTGAAATGCTGAAACTGGAGGAACACAAGTTTAAGTCTTGCCTGGAGAACTTAGTAAAACCCTGACTCAAAATAAAAATTAAATAAATGATGAGAATGTAGCTCAGTGGAAGAGTGCTTGCCTAGCATGTATAAAGATTCACTCCCCAGCCTTGAAAGTTTATTTTAAAACTGTTCATAAGAGTATAAAATTAAGAGACTTATAATGTAATATACAACCATCATCACTATCAAGTTCTAGAGCATTTCATCATCCCTAAGGAAAACTAGTACTCATTCAGTACCCCATTCTTCTTCCTAGTCTATGGCACCATTAGTTGGCTTTTTGTCTCAGCGCATTTGTCTCCTAGTTCATTTCAGTGAGGTTATATGCTCTATTGCCTTCTCTATCTGGCTTATTTCACATAGCACACTTAATCATCTTTTGACTGAATGGTGCCCATGTTATAGTTTTATGCTACATTTTGATTGTTTATTTGTTAGAATATTTGGCTTCTTTTTACCATTTGGATATTGTGAATAATACCTACATGAACATTTGTGTACATGTTTTTGTTTGAACACCCGTTTTCAGTCTAGATGAACACATATCTAGGAATGCACATACCAGGTCATATGACTCCATTTTATTTAAAATTTGAACAGCTATCTGTTGTTGGATTTTCTTTTACTATAGCGTCACATTGGGTGTCAATGTTGTTTCTGGTGTTTCTTTTCCTCTTACCCCATGTTGGAACACCAAAACGTTGTTGTTGGTTGTTGGATTTTTTTCTCTTTAATCTTCTAGATTTTGGGGGGGCCCGCAACCCAACTCCCAAATAAATCACACACACAAAGAAACCTATTATTACTTATAAATGCGTGGCCTTATCTTGGCTTGTTTTTTGTCAGCTTTTCTTAAATTATCCTGACTACCTATTGACTCTGGGCTTTTTCCTTTTCTTCTGTATATCTATCTTACTTTCCTTCTTACTCCATGATTGGTTGGGTGACTGGCTCCTAGCATCTTCCTCTCCTTGTTCTCTCATTTCTTCTTCCTTTATCCACCTTTGATGTGGGATGTCCTTCTGTATATGTGTTGCTTTTATTGGCTAATAAATAAAGCTGTTTTGACTAACAGCAGAGTAAAGCCAGGTGGGAAATATGACCAGAGATAAAGAGAATAGGCGGAATCAAAGGAGTAACGTGCTTCTCCAGTAAGCCACAGCCTCTTGGCAGTACACAGATTAATAGAAATGGGTTAATTTAAGATGTAAGAGCTAACTAGGAATATGCCTGACCCATCGGCCAAATAATGTTGTGATTAATATAATTCCTGTGTGATTATTTGGGTCTGGGCAGCTGGAGAACAAAAGTGTAGTCTCCATCTACACTCCTTTTTACCCTCTCTACCTGCCAGCTCTGCCTATCCTTTCTCCTGCCTTGCTATTGACTGTTCAGCTCTTTATTAGGCCATCAGGTGTTTTAGACAGGCAAAGAATCACAGCTTCACAGTTAAACAAATGCAACATAAACAAAAGCAACACATCTTTACATCATTAAACAAATGTTCCAGAGCATAAACAAATGTAACACACCTTAAAACAATATTCTACAACAGCTATCAAACTCGACAGGTATTGCTCAGTTTAACATTCCCCAAAACAAGTGCATGAGGGTTCTCTACATTTCACCAGTGCTTGTTATTTTCTTTTTGTTCAGTGTTGTTATTTCCTTTGTTGTTGTTGGTTTTGAAATTATTATAGCTATTCTAGTAGGATCATTATTGAAAGTACGGTATAGGTCCTTGGCTGTTTGTGTAGCTGTCTTTATTTCTTCTTTCAGTTGTGTGTGTGTTTCACATTTTTTTGTATCTGTTAGATGCGTCTAGTTATATAATTATTATATTTTCCTCATGAATTGACTTCTGTCAATATAATAGTGTCCTTTTTTGTCTTATAACAATTTGATGTAAAGTCTGTTTTGTCTGACAGTAATATCATCTTTAATGCTTTCTGTTAGTATTTTTTAACTACATTGGTTCATGCATCTATATTTATAATAACTGCCGGTGATGTTTAATAAATTCTAATGCTAACTACTGGAAGTTAGTTTAAATTTTATAGGGTTATTCTATATGCTTGCCTTCACTTCAGACATGTAATTATAAGGTTGGAGGTCCAGTCATCTGTACTTCTGTACTTCTTTAGAACCTCAGGCTCCATTCCCTGGGACAGACTGCTGAACTCATGAAGGACTATATTTAACGTTACAGTTTTATATGAATTAGACTCAGAAAAATACATATTTTTATTTTATATGTAGAACCTAGATGTATATGTAATAAAGCAGAAGAGGGTAAAATAAAGGGAACCAGTCAAGCAAGGGCAGGAAGCATGGGGAGGGAAGTGAATGGGAATAAGTAAAATGACACATATGTATGAAAATGCCAAAATAGAACTCATTACTTCATATACTAACCAATAAAATTAATTTAAAGTAGAGTTGGAAATAGTAGGCTGAGCCACAAGCGAAATGCAAGAACTGGGAGGGTCTTTCTGGTTCTTAGGATTTGTTGCCCTGTGTAACACATCCATGTCTGTCACCAACTAGGCTGTTCACTTTAGCTTTGGGGGTTCTGAATTTTTATTGAACTTTACTATGTGGTTGTGATTGAGTGAATCATTGCTGTGTGAGTGAAGTCAATTCCAACTAGTTGCCCTGTTCAGGAGGTCAGGGCATCAATCTTATATCACATGACTCAAAGCCCCAATCCCCTATGTTATAATTACTTTTTCTAGAAATGTTATTCCCCATCATGAAACTGATTAGGGACCTACAATGAAGCACCTTGTTAACATAAACTCCAGCATGGTCTGACACACCATGAGTACCAGATTTCTATACTGGAGACAGTTCAAAAAGTTTAGGACAGTGGTCCTAATGTTGTAACCCTTTCATACAGTTCGTGTTGTGATGACCCCCCCAACCGTAAAATTATTTTCATTGTTATTTTATAACTGTAAGTTTGCTACTGTTTTGAATTGTAAATATCTGTTTTCTGATGGTCTTAGGCAATCCCCAGGAAAGGGTCATTTGAAGAACCCCAAGGGACACAACCCACACAGGTTGAGAACTCCTGGCTTAGGGTCTCCTTACCATAAACTAATAGTAAAATTCTTTTTAATATAACAAAAGTACCTACTAAAGAATGAGGTCAGCCCGGGCAAATATGAGACCTCTGTCTCAGAACACAATAGAGCCTGGGAGATGACTCATCAAGTAAAGATATTTGCTAACAAGCCTAACTCTCATAGTTTCCTCTGATCACATGCATACATAGTCAGTCAAGTAATGTAATTTGTAAATTTTTAAACAAAAGATTTTTTGCTACTTTTCTATAAATGGTACTTTTTCCTAGAGCCTTATATGACCTCTTTATAGATTTTTCTAGTCTCTTATTCTCTCACTTTTTAAATATTTAATTAATTAATTTTAAATTAGTGAATTATTTTTAGAAAGGTTATAATAGGCACATGCAGAATTTGAACAAGAAATAGAAGAGTTCATAAGCCAAATTTCTACGTATTAATCATCTCCCCTGCTATCAACATCTTAAACCAGACTGGCATGAGTATGTTTTAGTTTAAGGTTGGGTTTTTTACACACATACCCTTTCTCATTTGTGTTTTAGGAGTGTACTGTTTTGATGCAGTCTCACTCTCTATCCCATACTGGCCTTGAACTCATCCTCCTGAATTAACAGGCACGAGTCACAAATTTTTATAATTGTTGAGTCTACACTGATACATCATTGCCATCTGAAGTCCATAGTTTATATTAGCTTCTCTTTGTGTGGACATTGCCCAGGTGTTAGCCAGTAATGTAATAATGGAATATAATGGAATGTATGGTACATTGTAATGATGGATGTCTGCCATTATATTTCTCTTTTGCTTTCTGCCAGTCTGAATACCAGACTACAAGCCTGGTAGCCCTTTGCCTTTGTATTTTTTAATATTGAATTTGTTCCTCTCCCTTTTCCCAAATTCTGGAATTATAGGCATTTACCCCACACCTAGCTCAAGGATTCTTTTTCCTGGATATCATAGCTTGAGTTGAAATGTGTGGCTATTTCAAGGCTTCGTGTGTGTGTGTGTGTGTGTGTGTGTGTGTGTGTGTGTGTGTGTGAGAGAGAGAGAGAGACAGAGACAGAGACAGAGAGACAGAGACAGCGTGTGGGGTGGGGCAAGGGAAGGGCCAGCATTATATGTGTGAGATGCCAGAATTTCAGCATTTTTTTAGTACTCTACAAAAACTGTTACATTGGCCGGGCGGTGGTGGCGCACGCCTTTAATCCCAGCACTCGGGAGGCAGAGACAGGCCGATCTCTGTGAGTTTGAGACCAGCCTGGTCTACAAGAGCTAGTTCCAGGACAGACTCCAAAACCACAGAGAAACCCTGTCTCAAAAAAACCAAAAAAAAAAAAAAAAAAAAAAAAAGAAAGAAAAAAAAAACTGTTACATACAGGTGTTCCTTCCCTTTTCTTCTGCTGTTAAAGATTGTCTTTATACATGATTTGCTCATTAACAGTGTAAGCAAGTTTGGGTTTTACAGCTCTGGAGCTACAAAGGTATAATTGGGAAGCCAGACCGCATAACCGCAATAGGGTTTTATCTGGGAGAAAATTTTCTGCTCAGGGATTGGTTAGTTTTTCTGCTTAGGGACTCGTTAGTTTAGTTGATCAGGGGCAGAGTTGGGGTTTCAGGGCCAAACTGTTTCTTTCACTGGTCCATTTTAGCTATTTTACTCTGTTTTCAGGGCTAAGGCTAATTTTGCTAGCTCTGGTTCCAGGGCCAAAGTATGTTTCTTTGGCTCTAGGTTCAGGGATAAAGTTTCTTTCGCTGGCTCTGGGTTCAGAGTCAGGGTATTCAGGGATTGGTTGGTTTTGTGTTTCAGTTTATCAAGGGCAGAGTTGACTCTGGTTTTAGGACTAAACTGTTTCTTTCACTGATCTTTTTTTTAATTTTTAAAATTTTTATTTTTTTAATAGCTTTCTGGCTCTAGTTTTGGGGACAGGGCATATTTCTTTCACTGGCTCTGGTTCCAGGGCCAAAGTGTGTTTCTTTGGCTCTGATTTCAGAGTTAGGGTATGTTAAAAATAATTACAAACCCAAAATCATGGTATTTGCTTTAGTATATACTAATGTCATTTGTGTTATAAGTGTTCATTATATTTTCTTTGGTTTCAAATCTTTGGTTACCCTGGGCGGTGGTAGCGCACGCCTTTAGTCCCAGCACTCGGGAGGCAGAGGCAGGCGGATCTCTGTGAGTTCGAGGCCAGCCTGGTCTACAAAGGGAGTTCCAGGACAGGCTCCAAAGCTACAGAGAAACCCTGTCTCGAAAAACCAAAAAAAAAAAAAAAAAAAAAAAATCTTTGGTTACTAGTGTCTTTTCACTTAAAGGTAAGCCATTTTCTTTAATGTCACTTCTGAGTAGGTAATGTGGTGAAGGACTGCCTTGGAATTTGTTTTTATAGGGAAATATAATTATTATTTCATTTTTGTATCACAATTTTGTTATATATTGTTGGAGGAGGCTGCTTGTTTGTTCCTGGTTGCCCAGACCCAAAATTACCACACAGAAACTTTATTAAGTAAATCACTGCTTGGCCTATTAGCTCTAGCTTCTTATTGGCTATCGCTCTTTTTTTTAATTTATTATATATATAGTGTTCTGGGCACCAGATCTCATTATAGATGAGTGTCTGTCATCATGTGGTTGCTGGGAATTGAACTCAGGTCCTCTGGAACAGCAGTCAGTTCTCCCAACCTCTGAGCCATCTCTCCAGCCCAGGCTATCTCTTACATCTTAATTTAACCCATTTCCATTATTTTATATTTTACCATGAGGCTCGTGGCCTACCAGCAATATTCCACCTGGTAGCCTGTGTCTTTCCCCTATGATGGCTCCATAGAGTCTCCTGACTCCCCGTTCTTTCTTCCAGCATTCAGTTTAGTTTTCTGTGCCTATCTCTCTTCTGCCCTGCATAGGCCCAAGACTTATTCATTAACTAATAAAAGCAACACATTTATAGAAGGGAATCCCACATCATTATATAGAATTTATTGACATTGTCTCTCAAAACTTTCTTAATAGTAATAATTTATTTATATTTTATGTGCATTGGTGTTTTACCTACATGCATGTCTGTGTGAGGGTACCAGATCCTCTGGAACTGGAGCTATATAGATAGCTATGCCATGTGGATGCTGGAAATTGAACCTGGGTCCTCTGGAAAAAGCAGCTAGTGCTGTTAACCTCTGAACCATCTCTTAAGCCCTCTCTTAGTGGTTTTATGAGTGCCTGTGCTCTTTCATTCATGTATGTGGATTTGGATGCACACGTGCCATGGTGCACAATCTCATGTATCAGTACTCATCCTCCACCTTGTTTGAAACGGGGTCTTTTTTACTGTTTCTCTGCTGTGTATGCCAGGCTGCCTCGCTCTTAACTTTCAAGGAAATCTTATCTCTGTAACCTGTCTTCCTCCAGCTTTTGCCTGGGTTTTGAGGATGTAAACTTGGGCACAAAGAGAATATTGGGAGTTGTTTCCTTTGTCCCATTATATGTGAATTGATGATCAAACTCAATTCATCAAGTTTGTCTACAAGTGACCTTACCTCCTTAACCATTTTGCCAGCCTAATGTGGTAAACTGACAGAACACATGAAGGAAATTTTATAATTCAGCTTTACTCTTGTTACTAATTAGAATCATCCTAAACTGTAGCTCCCAATTTGAACTAAATCTGAGTCACACTGTGGTGCCAAAAGGAATTTGGAATACAACAGGGTATATATTTGAGGCCCCGCAACATTACCACATTTAAGCTAACCATTCATGCCGCTAGAGGTTTCTCTCCTGCCTACCAGTTCCCAAATAACCACTCTGAGACTTAATATTAATTACAAACTGTTTGGCATATTAGCTCAGGCTTATTATTAACTAACTTACAACTTTATTAGTCTACATTTTACCATGAGGCTCATGGCTTGTTACCTCTTTCTTATCTGGCCACTGCTGGCATCTCCGAGACTCTGTCTTCTTTTTCCCTTTATCTTTGCTTAGATTTACCACCTTGCTCTTTTGGCCAGCTAAGCTTCTTAATTAATCAATGGTAATAAAACATATTCACAACATAAAGAAGGGTATTCCACATTTACAGCTTACTGCAGTTATAATTTGAATCCCAGCTGGAAGTACGTCCTTTTGACATCTGATGTCTGATGTTGTAAAGCTGCGTTTTATTTTGTTACTATGTGAAAAGTTAGTAGAGGAGGAAATCAAGGTGGAAAATTTGAAACCTACTCCAGAGTTTGGGAAGCTTGTGCATTGCTTGGCAAATGGCCCCTACTAGGAAATAATCTTGCTTATTTAACGAAATAAAAAATATTTTCAAGTTGTGTGAATTACTTTTTCACATAGCTATTAATTTATGAAGATGTCAGTAATATTGAACTACTATTTAACAAACTTTTCTATAAATCTTGGAACACTCAAAAGAAACTGCATATTTTGATACCTGTGAACTTCTATAGCTATAGTTTATATGGCTCCCACCACAAATATCTTACAATTCAAGTACTTTGTAAGCCATCTCCCGCTATCTTCTTTAAATGTCTTGGCCTTATTATCCATCTTATAATATTGTATATATGTTTTAAACTCAAAAAGAAAAAGTGTAGACCTATAGTGAGTCAACCCACCCTCTTATTTATTCCACAAACAGTTGATAACTACTATGGGGTAATTAGGTACACACTGTGCTTACTGTCTTAAGTTTGATGATCTGTTAGGTTAGTGTTTATTCTCAATTTCTCAAAGATTCATTGGTTAAAGTAGATTTCAAGCATTTGGAAATTGATATTATGATAGAAAAGTAATAAAGCCACACTTTTGAAATTAGCTGATATGCTTACAATTTTATTTTTTGTTCTCTATTCTAGTTTGATTTTGCTGGCTAGTTTTATGTCAGCTTAGCACAAGCTAGAGATGTATATTAGAAGAGGGAATTGAAAGCTGTCTCCCTAAGATCAAGCTGTAGGCAAGCCTCTAGGGCATTTTCTTAATTAGTGATGTTTAGGGGTCTAGCCCATTGTGGGTGGTACCATCCTTGGGCGTGTATCCTGGGTGCTATAGGAAAGTAGGCTGAACAAGCCAACAAGCATCACTCTTCCACGGCTTATGCTTTGCTTCCTGCATCCAGGTTTCAACCCTGTTTGAGATTTTTCTGTCCTGACTTTTCTTCAGTGATGGACTGTGCTGTGGAACTCTAACCTGAAATATAAACCCTTTTATCATCCCAAAGTTGCTTTTGGTTATGGACTTTCACCACAGCAGCAGTAGCCCTAACTAAGACGTGGGGTTTTTTCATAATTTGTTTTAAAATGTATTGCTCAATTATGCCAAGAGTGTAACTGTAACATAGTGGTGCATGTTGGCAATCCCAACCCTGGGAAGCTGAGATGGGAAGATCCATCAGGGTTCTAAGTTAGGTGGGACTACAGAGAAGGCCTCATCTCAAAACAGCCATAGCAGTTAATAACATAATTTTGTAGGTTACAATACTGAGTTAGTAAGAAAGCTTATGAATGTATTTAGTTCTTAGATTCATGTGCTTTAAATTTTTTGTATTATGGTTTATGAAGGTGAAGAATGTAGTTTTACCCTATTTCTAATGTGGTTACAAGCAATTGTAATTATGCCATGTCATAAAAGAATGGAACCTCTAGATGTTTAATAAAGATCCTAAGGTGTTTTTTTTTTTGCTCTAAATGAAAGCAGGTGATAAGCATTGTCATGTCCTAATATTTTGAGATTACTGAAATATTTAATAAGCCACCAGGATTTGAAGTCGTAACCAGATGTTTTCAGTTTCCCCAGGATAACTTTTACAACTTAGTATTTACACTGGAAATGAGAAAAGTTTGCCATTGTTTTCAACAAAACAAGTAAAATACAAGCACAACAAATTAATTTTTGAACAACAGTAAAAAGATAGCTACCCTGCTTAAACTGTCCTGTTGCTCCATAGCCTAACAAGCTTGAACAAAAAGATAATTGTTCTTCTTCCTACCTTAACAAGTTTGCTACTGCAAAGTGACTCAGTAGGATTCACCCGTTTTAAGAATACCATTTAGCTGGACAGTGGTGGCACACGCCTTTAATCCCAGCACTCGGGAGGCAGAGGCAGGTGGATCTCTCTGAGTTTGAGGTCATCCTGGTCTACAGAGTAAGTTCCAGGACAGGCTCCAAAGCTACAGAGAAACCTGTCAGAGAGAGAGAGGGAGGGAAGAAGTGGGGGGGACGACGACTGTTTAATAACTTTTAAAATAAATACATATCACCTTTTGAAAGTATTGAAAAGTAGTTCTGCCCTGTTTTCCAATGAGAAAACTACTGTTATCCTAATCTCTGTTCTTCTGTATGTAGTGTATTTTTGTTCTTGTTGCCCATGGTGTTTTCTATTTATGAAAAAAACCCACTATGATATACTTTATGATTCTTTGATTTAGTGATCATTGAGCTTCTTGAACTTATTATCATTTTCATAAAATTTTGAGAGCTTTTAGCCACATATATATATATATATATATATATATATATATATATATATATATATTTCTGTTCCATTCTGTCTTTTTTTTTTTTTAAATCAGGAACGTCATTTAAACTTGCATGGTTCTGGCTAAGTATAATTCATAGTTCACGTATGTATAATTTATTTCATTGGTATATTGATCTTGTCTGATGCTATTGTCTTTAACTCAGACAACCTTTTCTTTTTTTGTACTGCCTAAAATTTCGACATGAAGGCAACATTTTTTAAAAAAAAGATTTATTTATTTGTAATTTTTTATGTGTTTTTGGTGTTGTCTTTTTATATGTCTGTCTGTGCACCACATCCAGACTGTTCACTTAGACAGCAGAACAGGATGTCAGATACTCTGGAACTATAGTTACAGACAGTTCTTAGCAGCCACATGGGTACTGGGAACTGAACCTTGGTCTTCTGAAAAAAAAAAAAACAGTAAGTCTCTTCACTCCTGGGCTGTCTCTCCAGCCCTGAGACAATACTTTTAATTAAAAGTTTAGTTCGCATAGTGACAAATCCATGTATCCAGATAGCTTTAGTCACAGTTCTTTGTTTTCATTTTGAGCACTTTTATTTGTCTAAGAAAAATATATAGTTGTACTTAATTATAACGCATAATTACTTAACTTTCCTGATACAGAAAATAAAATGTTAACTTTACATTTCAAATAGAACAGGAGCTGTTTGTTTATGCAGACAGCGAGGCAAAAGTACTTTTCTATATCAGCTGTATAACTATTAAGCATAGCTGTTATTTCACTCAGAATTCTTTGTATCTTATCTGAATGCTAATATTTAGCTTTATTTTTCCCCTCATGTTTTCTAGCCACATAATTCTAAAATCTTTATGGTTATGAAAGAATTATTTGTATGTGTGTTTATTTTGTCTCTCCCACACTCAAAATAAATATTGGTAAATATTGTTCTTCTAAAGTTGTTACTTATTTGTGTTAGTTTGTTAAGACAGGTTCTCTTATGTAGCCCAGGCTGAACTTGCACTGTCTGTATAGTTAAAGGCTGTCTTTTAAGGCCTCTTCTGCCTCAGCCATACGTTCTGGTTGGTAATGTTCCTTTCTATAAAAACTATTGCAGTTATCATGATTAAGAGTTTTCAGTTGTTTCTTTGAGTGGATGAAGGAGGATGGCAGATTCCTCACAGATTTTCTGTTCAAGAATTTTTGTTATTTAGCATTTTTTTTCCGCTTTCTAAATAGATAAGACTTGGCTTTGTATATTACAATTGTTCCTATTTCATATTTATTTATTAACAGGTACTTTGGAAGTCCGTCTTATGGGGTGCCAAGATATCCTAGAGAACGTCCCTGGACGATCAAAAGCAACATCGGTTGCACTGCCTGGATGGAGTCCCAGTGAAAACAGATCATCTTTTATGAGCAGAACTAGTAAAAGTAAAAGTGGAAGTAGTCGCAATCTCCTGAAAACCGATGACTTATCCAGTTCAGTAACCATGCTTTTTAAAATCATGTCACAGATTTAAGGGCCTTATCAATGGAGACAGACAAAAATGGAAAGTGTCCAAAGAGGACCAAAAGATTTAATTGCCATAATTTAAAACTTTTTTAAATTTAAAATAAGAAATAGAAAAGCAATACATTTTGCTCTATTAAAAATGAATGACAATACATGGCAAATAAAATCATTTGAAAGAATGAAATATTGAACATCATTCTTTATACCAAAATGAAGGGCTATGGACACTTGAGATTATCCTTCCTATTATACTCTATCTTGGTTCTTTTAATGGTTTGGTGACCATTATAAGTTGAACTTTTAGGAAATAGCTAATGGATGAGATTGTGCTAGAATAGTGACTGTAATCAGCTTTGGGAGGGGATGCATTCAGGGTTGTAAAAGCAAAAATAAGAGATTTAGGAGCACATTGAGGATATCCTAGTATATAACATATAGCCGAGAAGGAAGGCAAATGACAATTTAACATTCTAGAGAATACGGAAGTAGTTTTCTTATGTTTAGAGGGTACTAGGAGAGAAATGAAAATAAAATTTAAGGCAATGAATGAGCCCTCTATCTAGCAAATGTAGTGGGAGATGATCAGATAGCTAATATGAATACACATATAAGCAGGGTAGTTGAATTACATTATTACTTATGAAAAACAGCTTTTAGTGTTTATGTTTTATCAGAAATGATAATGTAAGAGGAGCTGATAGGAATGTTTATATATACAAAAGAAACCCAATTAAAATTCCGACAGTTCGATATTCATTATACAAAGAATCCTCAGACTGTTGTTACTGTAAAATAGTGGTGATTATATTTTAACATTTTACAGTTTTTAACCAGACTTTCAAATTCTAATTACAGATGATATCTGTGCTGTTTTGAAGCTAGATAATACTGTAGTTGGTCAAACTAGCTGGAAGCCTATTTCCAATCAGTCATGGGACCAGAAGTTTACACTGGAACTAGACAGGGTAAGATGAGAAATTTTTACTTGAAAATTGTGTAAAATTTTTACTTATTGGAAGCCTTTAAGTTTTCTTATATTACATTGTTTTGTATTTTGAGATAGGGTCTTACTATATGTCCAAGCTGGGCTCTAACTCACAGAGCTTCTCCTGCCTCAGGGATTGAAGGCATACACCACCGCACCAGGTCCAAGAAGTTTGTAAAAGAAGAATTTACATATTTCTGACGTTTCTCATCTGAGGGATGTGTATACGTTTTTCTTAAGATATAGGTATATATCTGAATGCTACAGTAGCTTTAGTTTGCAATAATCGGAAAATGTGTAGTTTATATCAACTAAAAAAGTCTGTAGTGGTAAAGTCTAGTACCAGAGTATGTGTATGTTCCTACAGAGTATGTTAGCATTGGGGTTATTTTGTATTGTTTTTTGGTGTAGCTCCATTTGGCTCAATTGCCAGTTTTCTTTCCTCAACCTGTGCTTGGATTACAGCCTTCTGCCACTGCCATGGTCAGCTATTTGTATTTAATAACATACAATCTATTTACTGCAGTGATTCTTCTGTACCAAGATTTGCAAAATTGACTCTGAAAGGAGTTCTTATGCTTTGTTTTCCCAGCTGTCAGTGTGTCAGAATGGTGTTTATAGCTAGGGTCTAGTCTGTGTCTGTATAACAACAGAGGTCAACACAGTATATTTAAATCTGCAAGACTGCAAGATACTTTTAGATTTTAATCCATCTAGAAGAAAAGTAATCAGCCTTTATTGTATTTTGGTCTAAAAGTAATAGATTTTACTATTTAATGATCAATACATCTATACTATTTTAATTACATGTAAAAGAGCTTATATTTGTTGTCTGGGGAGATTATAGGCTTTGGAAGTGCAGCCAGTTACACCTCTAACTTCTGCCTGTAAAATGTTTTTCTAATTTTTTTGATGTTATCGTCAAAGTAAACATCCTGTTTCAGACTTACTGTTGCTTTTATTGTCTCATAACTATATCTGCCAGATAACTTTTACAGATATCTAACCTTTTCTGTATTCCTCTTCAGTGATATGTGAGATATGTGAGGACTAAGTCCATATAATTTTTTTAAAGAAGTGGTAAGAATTTGGTGTTCACTATTTCACTAAAGTAATCTAATTTCTCTACCTAAGCACTAGACTGATTTTCAGCAAATGCTACTTTCATCTCAGTTTGGAAACATTCATTCATTAGATGCTCCTATTTAATCA
The DNA here is from genome assembly GCF_950005125.1 of Chionomys nivalis. Taxonomy (NCBI): domain Eukaryota; kingdom Metazoa; phylum Chordata; class Mammalia; order Rodentia; family Cricetidae; genus Chionomys; species Chionomys nivalis. Next base: position 50,539,734 of record NC_080103.1, on the reverse strand, counting down.
AATATTTATTGATTACTGTAGCATCCCAGTACTTCCAGGTGCAGATTAACAATGAACAATATAAACAAGTCTCTCAGGTTCTGTTAAAAGTTTTATACTTCACTGGCTTTTCGGTATATATCTCCTTAGTTACAGGCTTTACTATTACAACAGAATTATCTATGTAGTCTATTACTTAGTTTTGAAGTCATATCTTTATTCTAATGACTTCATCTTAAAAGATAATGACTTTGCTATTCATACTTTATGGTAGTGTGCTTAGAAAATTCATACAAGAAATCTTGACCTTAGGGAATTTATGTGGAGAATAACTGTGAGGGCGAAGAGATGAAAGGCACATAGATTGATAGATATCTGTCACTGAGGTATAACTATAAGGTAATGAGAGGTAAACTAAATTGTGTTAGTAGGAATAGAAAGAATATGTGAAAGATGAAAGGCAAGTTAGTAAAACTTAATAACAGAGTCGACTCAGATCCACAGGAAGAAAATGCTGTCACAGTGGTTTGAAAATAATTATACTGTAGAAGGATAAGTTCTAGAGTTCTTCGAGTTAGAGATCATAAGTGAATCAATCCCATCTATCTGTAAGACCATTCTTTGTGTATTTACTCATCAGTTTATATGTGCCGGGCATTTTATAGGATATAGGTTCACAGAGATACATAGTTACAGTGTAACTCACAGGCTTACTAGTCACTGAATTTCCATGCCAAGTATTATATCATTGCTGACTGTAATTGATCCAAATAGTCAAAGTCCTATAGAAAAAGAAGATACTAGTAAACAGCTTAAAATATGCACAGAGATGTAGTACAGGTTCAGAAGTGAGGGACTACCTTAGACAGTGGAAATTATACTTAACCTGAGACCTGGTGTGGGGAGACGTAGACAGATTGCTAGGATCCAAAGAGTATTTCTAAAAGAGAAACAACTCCCTAACACAGATGGGAACTTGATTTGTGGCCAGCAAAAAAACCTGAGATAGAGGTGTGGTGTGATGTAGAGCAGCAGAGGCGGAGGGTGCCACATTATAACTTAGTTATAGGCTATGAGGTAGAAGAGAGTAAAAAAAGATCTTTTTGTTGTTACTCTTGTCTTTTTTTGTCTTGTGGATTTTTTTCTTTTAAGCTCATTTTGATCTCAAACATGCTCTTCTTGCCTCAGATTCCCACATGTTCTACCATGCCTGTAGACTTTTAAGAGGGTGCTTGATCTCTGGTTTACTACAGCAAATGATCTGACAGAAATACCATCCATTAGAGAAGCTACCACTAATCTACAATGAAAAAAGTTGATGTTGAATGTTTGATCGTTTCTAGAGCACTGTATTTACTTACTCTTATCCAGTGGGGAATTTCCAGGATGGTAAGATGGTTTAAGTTAAAGGAGAAATAAGGAGAAAGTTTGACTAGGAGTATCAATGGGGTTCGAGTATGAGTCTTAACTCACTGGAGTGAGTTCATAAGGATCTGGGCGTGTCTTGGTTTTAAGAGATAATCTAATCAGTGTTTGCCAGATGCTTGGAGAAGAGATTGACTATGCTTCATGACTTTGAAGGACAGGGCACAAACCAGTAGACAGATTCAAGTCTTTGAGTCCATTTGCTATCTTTTAATTGTCTGATAATATGACAAGTTTTTAAGTTTACTTTCGTCTATTTGGCTCACTATCTCTAAAATGGGTGTTAAGGATGAAATACAGTAATGTTAGGTAGAAAGGCAGGCACAGTGTATATACAATGCCTTTTATTATCCTGGCACACTTTAGCCATTCAGTGATACACTAATAAGCACGCAAATGCATGTATGCATGCATTGGTGCTTCCACAAGTCCATGCTCAGAGACCAGGGTAGAACATCCTGTGTCATCTATATTCCCTTGAGATAATATTACTATAAGAGAAATGAAAAAGAATTAGAAATGTTTTTTCCATTAAAGGTTCTAAGATTGGCAGGTTAAAAAACAAATTGTGACAAAATAAAAAGTTAAATAGTTTGGAATCAGAAAGTTGGATTTTACTCAATATGAGCTTGTATCCAAAATTTGAAAATAGATGAAAATATGGTGATGTTTAAGGAGAAATAGTTCATGGGATTGAGATAGAGAATTTGAAGTTAATGTTTAAATGTTTAAAGAGAAGTGTTTTGAAAACTTCGGCGAATAATGAATGATAAACCAAAATGAGTAGGCAGAGTTTTAAAAAATGGAATGAAATTAAAGATGTATAGATTTCATTTTGATACAGTTGATGGGAAGTAGAAAATAAAATGTGGTTTGGCCATTAGTTGATGAATTATTTGTTCATATACATGGGAAGGAGAACTGATAGAACTTACAAAAGTGGCAAATGTTATATTTGAAATTGAGGATGAGTTAAATGGCTCTGAGATATAGCTAAAGAAATTGTAGGAAGGGGCTGGAGAAATGGCTCAGTGGTTAAGAGCACTGACTCCTCTTCCAGAGGTCCTGAGTTCAATTCCCAGCAACCACATGGTGGCTCACAGCCATCTATAATGAGACCCAGCGCCCCCTTCTGGCATTCAGGCACACATGGAAGGAATGTTGTACACATAATAAATAAATCTTAAAAAAAAAAAAAAGAAAGAAATTGTAGGAAGAATAAAATGAGGTTTTATAAAAATTATGATAAAGAGGCCAAGACACATGAAGGATAGAACAAGAAGGCCAACACACTAAGTAGAGTTCAAAATGAAGGAATGGAGGGTAACCATTTATATGAACTTTCCAGAGGAAGTTATAATAAGATATAATAATAATTTATAATAAGATACCCACATATAAAAAGTAAAGAGAGAGGATTGTGGATGTTTAGGTCTAACCTTAATGCATGGAGGGAGTTGTACTGCCATAGGGAAGACCAGAAGGAAAATCACCTGTTTTCGTTTGGGAAATATATTCAAATTTAGAAGTAGGAACAATAAGTGTATAGAGACAGAAGAATATATAAGTTTAGAAAGAAAGCTGTGGAAGAGTATGGACTGACATAGGAAAGAGTTATAAGTAACATAATTTTATAAGACAATAATTCATTCAGTTCTAATTGTTTGCCTGCCTCTTTCCCTGTAATGGAGTAAGAGTGCTTCTGAACAGACTGACTTTTCAAGCATAAATCATGACCTTAAATTGTTCCTTGTCCCTGTGTCCTGTCCTTCGTTCCTTCTTGTCACATTTTCCCAGCTGTAGAATCTACTCATTGGACTCCCAGAATGGACCAGATATTACTGTTTCCTCAAGTGATTGTCTTTGCCCCCAGGAGCTTCTAGTCTTCTCACTTTCCTGTTCTATCCTTTGTCCTAATAGGCACATAGCAGTGAAGTGCCCAAATTTCTGAATAGTGTCCTAGAATAAGAGATACTGGTAGATGAGGGCAGGAGCACTCCCCCTCTTCTTCACTTCTTGACCTTGCTTTTTACAGCAGTGTTCTGTAGTTACTGCCCCTTCTGGGTGATTGTCTTGTCACGATCCATCTTCACTGGATTCTGATAATTATTGGATCTTGTTTGTTTATCCTAAGAGTGATCATGACATCTGCTCTAGCTAATTACTCAGGTTTTTATTCTTTGTTCTTTAATCACATCTTAATAAAGTTTTATTTAACTCTTTAAAGTTTTTAGTATGTCATCTGCTTGCTTGCTGCAAAAACCCACGTTTTCCTCAGAAACTCACTAAAGACCAATAATCATTACATGCACCATTGTAAACATGTCACCATTCCTTAGCTCATTGATTTTCAAAACTGAACTTTTTTTTTAATTTAGGACAAACAAAAAGTTTACTTAGTGTTTTCGTTTTTGCAGTAGAATTTCATTCTCCTTTACTTTAGCAGAGCTCTCAAACTTTTTCAGTTTAGTGCTCCAGTAAATTTTTCATGGTGTCTCTATAAGCCAAAATATAAAAGTAAATACATATTCCATGGTTGTCTTCATTATGAAGTAAGTGCCAGATGAGGCATAATCTTAGCACTTATGAAGTTGAGGCAGGAAAGTTTAAGGGCAGCCTGGGATATGTATAGTAAGAGCCTTTCTCAAAAACAAAACATTAAACTAATTATTAGTTGGAATTTGCATTTATATCCTTAAAGGTCAGTTTCGGGGGAACAAGTGTTAAATACTTTTATGTAGTCCCCATTTAATTGCAAATAATAAGTAGTATGCATGTATGTTGTCCAGAATATAGTTTTCCAAAATTTGGGATCAAATGGACCCTCATTTTTTGCACTTTTTTTTGTTGTTATTGCTGAAAAGGAATCTTAGTAAAGATTTGATGGCATCAAGATAGATATAGCTGTATATCTATATTATAGTGAAATTATACATAAACCTCAGCTGGTAGTTCTCACTGTGCACCATAGATACCACTGTGTTCCCTCTGAAAAGTAAAGGTATTCCCCAAGCACCCTGGGCTCCTCAGCAAATCATTTCAAAATTCGTCCTTCCTCATGTTTCTTTGTGCTAAATGTACATCTTTTTTCTTAAGTTGCAATACAATATTGTATTCCTTATACTTCTACTATAGCTACATGTAAAGCTGACTAGGTGGGTACCTCTTGTCTTTTTCTGTTTATATTCCAGCCCTAGAGTGATGATAAGCCACACAGATTCCTTGTTCATACCCTAAATTCAAATTCACAATGAAACAAAATGAAGCAGGAGCTGTATAGTCAACCAGTATTGCCAGCTATTACTTAACTCAGATCCAGTTGCCCAGCCATTTTGAATTGCACTTTTGCCCTATCTAAATTGTATTTCTCCTGTCCTTTGAAATTACTTGTAAAGCCCTTGCCCTTTAGAACTAACCTATAGTTTCCATTCAAGACAGTGGTGGTATCTCTTTATATAGAAGCCTTAGTTAGTCTGTATGCTTTGTGCCTCAGATTCTATATCTCTAGCCAACCTTTCTAAATTACTTTGGGTATTAGGGATTTTAAGAAAACTGACAGTTTGTTGTATAAATTGTAGAGTACTGATAATATCTCTAGGTCATAAAACTGCTCAGTTTGGGAAGAGTGTTCATAGGGAACAGTGCAAGGGACAAAAAGTAAAGGTTATTGTTCCTGAAGTCTTGTTGAACTCCAAGAACACTCATCTTAGCTCTGTGAATTCACATTCCACACCAAATCTCAGAGCTTTCATTTATTGCAGATTGACACACAGACTAGAGATAGGGAAAAGGAAAATCAATTAGTAGGTTATAGACTCACTAGAGTGGATAGCGGAAGTGAAGTGACTGGGACAACTCTTCACATCGTCCCACACTTCAGCAGTGCAAACAGTAGTAATTCCTTCCACCACTAGCATTTGTGCCTCCTCAGGCTGCTTAATCAATAAGCCTTTTGTAGGAGGAGGCGCTTGTTCGTCCTGGCTGCCCAGAACCAAAATAACCACACAGAAACTGTATTAATTAAGTCACTGCTTGGCCCATTAGCTCTAGCTTCTTATTGGCTAACTGTTTTTTTTTAATTAATTTTATTTTATTTATTTTTTTTATTGAAAAAAAATTTTCTGCCTCCTCCCCGCCTCCCATTTCCCTCCCCCTCCTCCCACCCCTCCACCCCTCCCCCCACTCCTCTTCTCCTCCCTCTCCAGTCCCAAGAGCAGTCAGGGTTCCCTGCCCTGTGGAAAGTCCAAGGTCCTCCCCCTCCATCCAGGTCTAGGAAGGTGAACATCCAAACTGTCTAGGCTCTAGGCTCCCACAAAGCCAGAACATGAAGTAGGATCAAAACCCCGTGCCATTTGTCCTTGGCTCCTCATCAGCCCTCATTGTCCGCCATGTTCAGAGAGTCCGGTTTTATCCCATGCTTTTTCAGTCACAATCCAGCTGGCCTTGGTGAGCTCCCAATAGATCAGCCCCACTGTCTCAGTGGGTGGGTGCACCCCTCACGGTCCTGACTTCCTTGCTCATGTTCTCCCTCCTTCTGCTCCTCATTAGGACCTTGGGAGCTCAGTCCGGTGCTCCAGTGTGGGTCTCTGTCTCTATCTCCATCCATCGCTAGATGAAGGTTCTATGGTGATATGCAAGATATTCATCAGTATGGTTATAGGATAGGGTCATTTCAGGTTCCCTATTACATATTAGTTTAACCCATCTCCATTAATCTGTATATCACCATGGGGGTTGTGGCCTACCAGCAAAATTTCAGCACCTCTGTCTCCAGCGGTGGATCTATGGTGCCTTGTCTCCGCCTTCCTTCTCCCAGTATTCAGTCCAGTTTTCCCCGCCTACCTAAGTTCTGCCCTATCAACAGGCCAAGGCAGTTTTTTTATTCATTAATAGTAATCCCAGCACACAGAGGAGACTCCCACATCAGCCTTTGTCTCATATATCTTCTTGATCTTTAGTAAGTCTTCCTGTTCAAAACAGTGGCCGAAGATAGGAGCCCGTAAACCTCCATTCTCCTGATTTAAAAAGAAAAAAAAAAAGAAAAGAAAAACCCAAATCTAAATTACCAATCCTTAGTTTATTCTTCCAGTTTATTTCTAAAAATAATTCTAAAATATTTAAACCTTGTGTATGCTTGTGATTTGCATGTATGTGTACACGTGCCTGCAAGTGTCCTCCCAGGTGTGTGCACAGTGCAGACACCAGAAGAGGAGGTCAGGAATTTTGTTCTATTATTCTTTACCTTATTCTCTTGAGGCTCCTCTTGTTAACCCTTTCCAACCTCAGCACTGGGGTTACTGGCTCCCATAGCCACAATGGATAGCTCAGCTCTTCATGTCTGTAGAGCAAGAGCTCTTACCCACTGAGCCATCTCTCCAGTTTCTAAAGTATTTAAACTTCTAATAGAATATAAGTATTAATGCTTGTGTGTGTGTGCCTGTCTGTCTGTATGCATGTGCCACTTGCTAATCCTAAAGTACATATATTCTCATACTTTTAATTCCAATATATTTTTGTCATATTACTTATGAGTCAGAAATGAGAAGAAATCCTGGGATCACATCAAAAATTCTATTGTCGGTTTTTTTCTTTTGCTAGTAATTAGTCTGTATTAACCAAACATTGTCATTGTTACAAAACCCATGAGAAAATCATCTCAAACAAGCAGACTTTTTACTGTAGCTTTCAGTTTCAGACTTTGGAGTTCATAGTCATTTGTCCCAGTTGTTTTTAGACTCAGAGTAAAGCAGACATAATGAAAGCACTTAGGAGAAAGACTTCTCACCTCCTGACAGCCAGAAAGCAAGGAAAGAAAAAGGACAGAATACAGGTAGTCCTTCAGCTATACTCTTCCAGTGTGCTCCTTCCCCCCTAAAGCCCCACCTCCTAGGGTTCCACCATTTCCCAGAAGCACTGCTGTCACCTTGGATAAACCTTCAGAAGGGTCCTGGGGGAGACTGACACTTCAGACCACATGATAACAAAAAACCTCTGACATGTTCTGTTTTGACTCATGTATGTTTCATGTTTCCTTTTTATAAATGTTTTCATTTTCATCAACTAGTTTTATAAACTAAAAAAATCTATTATGTGTGTATACTAGGAACTTATATAATATGCAAAATTTCACATATTAAAAATTGATATGTAAAAGAAGTAATTTCTTATAGAACCTAAAGGGAAATACATTTATATCTTATTGTGGGTAATCTGCATAATTCCTAAAAATAAAACAGTGGAACAGTTTGATACTTTCTAATTAAAATGTGCATAAATTGTAACATACTGCAGAAATCAGCCATGATTTGATCCCAACATACAAACTATTTAGGAGTAAGTTGTCAAAACCTTAAGTATGTTTTCACAAGTAAACATTATTTCTAATGACCATGTTATACTCTCTTGTTGGTCATGAAATCATATATGCTTAACTTGTCCTCATGTTCTTGATATTTAAGTCATTACCAATTTTTTATATGTCTTTTTTAGATTATAGTAAAAGAACATTTTTCCATAAAAGGCATAAGTTAATCACCCCCCTTCCATTTGACACAGACTGTCATGCTCACCAGCCTTATTGCCTTGTGGTAATCTTTTGAAAATTGAATGGCCTGATAGTCTCATAGTACTTACAGTATATGGTACACAAAAGTGCGGAAGAGAAGTCATTCCAGACCTCTGTGGCTCAGTAGTGGGTCAAAGAACTGGGTTTTCTGAGGGAAGTCCTGTGACATTTTAGTGGCAGGACAGTAGCAATGATGATCTTTGGAGACCCAAAAGATTCAGGTTCTTAGTGGGAGGGAGGTTTCTGTAGTTATTGATTGTTGTCAGCGTGTTCTTTGGGCCTTGAACCTTAGAAATGCATTAGCAGAGATGGTGTGAATATAAGTCTATTTATTATTTGAGTTAAAATTTGTTAGGTTGATAAAAGTGATATACAATTGAAAAAATTAGTGTTATTCAAAATACTGGATTGTAATGTGTACTTTGTTTATTGTATTTGCATTTCATATATTTTGTGATATTTTATTCAAGTGTGTGTCCAATGATGTCTTTTCTGTTTGTTTGTTTTCTTTTTGTTTGTTTTTTTTTAATTACTTAGTCACGTGAACTGGAAATTTCAGTTTATTGGCGTGATTGGCGATCTCTGTGTGCTGTAAAATTTCTGAGGTTAGAAGATTTTTTAGACAACCAGCGGCATGGCATGTGTCTCTATTTGGAACCACAGGGTACTTTGTTTGCAGAGGTAATAAATGTATTTTATTCAATGTGCATAACTACAGTAGAAATTGTATATGTTGGCAGTATGACAGAAGTGTCAAGAACATTATGTCAAAAGACAGATACCTTGAACTCTTGACTGCTCTGCTGCATATTAGGGGTGTGACTTGGAGAAAAATCATTTATCCTCTCTAGGTCCATGTTCTCATCTGGAAAAATGAAGGGGTTGGACTCAGTTATAGATCAGATTCTATTAAATTCTCAAAAGTTAGGAGCCTAGTAAATTTCATGAAACACAATCCTTAAAGTTTTCATGTTGACTTAAATTTTCTTTACCACAGGTTACTTTTTTTAATCCAGTTATTGAAAGAAGACCAAAACTCCAAAGACAAAAGAAAATTTTTTCAAAACAACAAGGTAATTACTAAGAATCGAATGCAGTATTTAATTTTTAGAAAATCCAACTGTCGTCTTAAAAGTAATTGTATTTTCTTTCTTTGTAAGTTGATTTCTAACATTTTTAAGTAGTACTTAAACATATTCTTAATAATAGCCTGTGTGATCTCAAATTATCTGTCTGACCTCAAAGTGATCCCCCTGCTTTTGTCCCTCCGTGCTTGGATTATAGGCATGCACCACCATGCCTGGCTTAGTCACTGAGTTCAGCGATAATCAACTTGTGATTGTCTTACCATTTACCACCCACTGCCTGCCCTGCTTTCTGAGCTTATTTGAAGCGAACTCAGGTATCACTGAGTCCTGTTGTTCATTATCATAAATGTCTTAAACTTTAGTCGCACCTAACTACTAGAATTAGGAAATAATCCAAATTTTTTTTATCTATTTTTAAAAATTATGTGTGTGATTTACAATAGTTTTAATAAAAAAACAAAATAGTTAAGTAGAGAACTAGTTTTTAAGTTACAAATTTTATTTGTTCTTCATAAATTATAAACTGATGAATATGGATTTTTAAATTTTTTATAGCTTTTGGTAATATATAAAGAAATTACTTATCCTACTTTCGTTATCCACTATATCTACAGGCAAAACATTTCTCAGAGCTCCTCAAATGAATATTAATATTGCCACTTGGGGAAGGCTAGTGAGACGAGCTATTCCCACAGTAAATCATTCTGGCACATTCAGCCCTCAGACGCCTGTGCCCGCAACAGTACCAGTGGTTGATGCACGCATCCCTGAACTTACTCCTCCAGCCAGGTATGTCTTAGAAGACTTAAGTATGTCTTACACAGCCATTACTGTGACATCATAATATGGATTACAGTGGTTGTATTTAGTCCCAGTCTTTTCCAAGTAGAATTGTGAAACTACTGCACTCCTTATTTAAAAGAAGTTAGTTTCCTTTTATTTTGCAGCTACTTAAAAATAAAGACCTTGATTGCTGTTTCGGTAAATTGCTTTGTCTTCTGTAAGTGATTCTACAGTAACCAAATTGGACTTTGATCTTGAACCTGAACCTCCTCCAGCCCCGCCACGTGCTTCTTCCCTTGGAGAGACAGATGAATCTTCCGAATTGAGAGTTTTGGATATACCTGCACAGGCAAGGCATTCTAATCCTTCCTTCTACAATTCCTTCTTCAGTAAAGTTATTATAGTGACTAAAGTGTATATTTCAATTAAAATTACCAGCATGAACTATGAGTTTGCATTTTGTTTTGGGGTTTTTTATTGTTTTGTTTGGGTTTTTTTTAATGAGTAAATTTTCTCAAGGAAATGAAATTGAGGGGATATAGCCACTTTCTTCCAATTGAACAGTTGTTCTTGACCTCTGTCTTCTCACAGGCCAAAAGGAATACAATGGGCTGCATAAATTAGAGGAAGATAATATCTTACTTTTTCATATTTTTGTTTGTTTTTCCATAGGAACCTAAGTAACCAAATCTGAATTTTTTTTCTCATGCCTTTGGAATTGTTTCTCCAACTTTATGGTTATCAAATAATTTTTTTACTGTAAGTTCCTCTAGTTTATTGAGCACTTAATATTTTGCAGGGTTCAGAAACTGTTTTCGATATTGAGAATGACAGAAATAACATGCGTCCAAAATCCTGTTCTGAATATGAGCTTGACATTCCTGACTCAGGTCGAAGCTGTTGGAGTGTTCGAGAGCTTGAGGAAAATAGGTGAGGAGCAAGCAGATGAAATGTGTTACTACTGTCTTCTTGGTTCTGTAGTTGCCTTATTTTAATTATTACTGTTTTAGATCTCAACAAAGGTTTCAGTTCAATCTACAAGACTTCAGGTGCTGTGCTGTCTTGGGGAGAGGACATTTTGGAAAGGTAATCTATCAGCTCTTTAAGAATACTTACAAAAGCAGTAATTCAAAAGGATATGAACTGTTTTAATCTTATTTCAGGTGCTGTTGGCTGAATATAAACACACAAATGAAATGTTTGCTATAAAAGCCTTAAAAAAAGGAGACATTGTGGCTCGAGACGAAGTAGACAGGTCAGTTTTTTAAAATGAAAGTTTTTCTTTGAGGCAAGAGATTGAGTGGATAGCATTAAATCTGAGGTCCCAGAAATATCTGATGAAGCTAAATATTTCTATATGGCAAATGGCAGACATTAATTAAATGCTGTTTTTCTTTCCAGTCACTTTACTCAGTGTTTGTGGATACCAAGTAAAGACAGTGGAATGTTTAAACTAATTCCATTACATTTTAATAAGTTGAGACGTTAATAAAGTTTTAGCATGGAACTGTTTCTCATTGTGATTTAGTAAAACTAGTCACATTTTAGCCTTTGAAGCAGATAAAATGTCACTTACTGATAACCCACAAGTAACTCAAATGGTTAATAACATCAATTTTTGAAATACATCTTTATGAATTGTCCCTTCTATGTGTTTGTAGGAAGAGGCCGCTTAGCCCCACACAGAAACTGTATTAATTAAATCACTGCTTGGCACATTAGCTCGAGCTTATTTTTGGCTAACTCTTACATATTAATTCAACCCATTTCTATTAATCTATGTATCGCAATGTAGCTGTGGCTTACCAGCTAAAGTTCTGGCGTCTGTCTCCTGCAAAGCTACATGGCTTCTCTCTGACTATGCCTCCTTTCTCCCAGCATTCGGTTTAGTTTTCCCCACCGAGCTCTGTTCCCCTATAGCCCTGCTATAGGTCCAAAACAGTTCCTTTATTAACCAGTGATATTTACAGCATAGGAATCCCACATCATGTGTTTTTTAAAATTATACTCTTTATGTATGTACACATTCAGTGGCATACAGCATACATGTTGAGATAATTTTTTTTTTTGCCTGTATGTATGTCTGTGTACCATATGCATACAATACTTATTGAGGCCAGAGTAGTACACGGTATTGAATCCCTTGGGCTTTGAGTTACAGTTAGTTGTGAGCTGTCATGTGGATAGCAAAAGTTGCACCTGAGTCCTTTAGAAAAAAACCAGTGCTCTTAACCACTGAGCCATTTTTTCAGTTACTTCTTTGTGTTCTTTTAAATCATATTTTCAGTATAGTACCTTACCTTTCAAAGAATTTAATAATGATAAATGCCAAGGATACATCTTTATATGGTTATAAAATGCATGGACTTTAAGGAATATATTTTAATATGATTAGAATTCAAGAATATATTTTAATATGATTCATATACACACATGTGGAATTATTTTATAAAATGATACATTTATCAGAAAAGCTTTTATATGATATTTAGTAGTGTTTTTCTTATGCCACTAAGAATCTTAATAGAGAATAGTCCTGCAGATACTGAACAGATAGCCCATCTGTGAAGACCATTTGCTATTTTTCTAGAGGACAAGGTTTGGTTGCCAACTCCCACATATATAGATAGTTTTGGTTTTTTGTTTTGCTTTAATTCCGTGTTTTCATGACTAGAGATTGAATTCGGGGCCTTGTGCATGATAGGTAAGGACACTACCGTTGAACTACATAACCTAGCCCTCTGCTTGTTTTTGAAACATGTAGCTCAAACAGGTTTTGAATTTGTGGTCCTCTTGCCACTGCCTCTCAAGATATCTGAGATTACAAGCCTGTTTACCAGACCTGGCCATGCACGTTTATTTGTATATGACATATATGTATATGTGTATTTAACTATATTTGCTTTCCTCATTAAATTGATACCTATAATGTTTTTTGTTTCTTCATATGAGTAGTTCTTAGAATTAAAATAGGTTTCTGGTCATAGGGACACACTTTTAATCTCAGCAGTCAGGAGACTGAGGTAGAAAGATTGCTGTGATTTAGGGCCAGCCTGGGCTATGTACTGAGATTCTGACTCATATCCCTCCAAAAAATTTAGAATTTGAACCATTGTTTACAAATTGACATTTAAAATCAATTGGAATTTGCCTATTTGAGTTTTGCCTCTTTCCCTCTCTTTTTCTCATTTTTATCAAATCATATCAAATCAGATGCCTCTCTGATAGCCAAACTACCAACAAATGGAATTTTCTGGACCTTATATAGTAGCTAACCATTTTAGATGCTTAGAACTGTATTTATGTTACAAAACAGATAAGTGAAGCTAATCTTTTTTATCCATTTGTACTTGAAATATCAAGTTTCAAATATTTTTATTCCAGGTTTGTAATGTTGGTAATGTTGAACCCAACTCAGGCATGGTGGCACTGAGTATAATCCCAGCACTCAGGTGTCTTATGCAGATGGACTCTCAAAGTTTGGGGCCACCCTCCCTCATGTTGAGAGTTCTGGCTACTCAGAGCTACAGAGTGAGACTGTACCTTGAATTCATTTGTTTTCTAAAATAATAATAAAAAAAAACTAGTTCAGATTGAGCATCTATAATCTAAAAATCTGAAACTTGAAATGCACAAATTCTCAATGTTTTGACTAAAGATGTGATACTAAAATCTATCATTGATTATTCACAAATGTTTCATATACAATTATTTAAAATGTTGTAAAATTACTTTTAGATTTTGAATATAAGGTACATATGAAACAAATGAATTTCATGTTTAGACCTGGGTCACGTTGTTTTGCTCTATCTTATTACTGTGATGAGAAACAGTTCTGTCCTTAAACACTTCAGATAAGGTATCTATAACCTTGACTACTCTCTTATCCTGGTTGCTCATAGATGTTTTTGCTACGTTGTTATTACTTTGAATCAGATCTTTTTAGAAAGGTGCTTTCTAATTAAGGCAATTAGAATAGTCCTAATATTATCATAAAGAAAAAGTTGTAGATCAGAGACTAGAGCCAAAGCCAGACCCAAAGACATTACCTCTGGTGAAATGGAGCTTAGCCTTGGATAAAAACTGAGAAATGACTGAAATAGTTTTAAACTTTTCTAGTTTTGGGTAATTTAGATGGAGTTTCTTTGTGTCTCAGCAGCCACTTGCCAAATAATTATAATTCTTGGCTGATAGCTCAGACTTATTATTAACTAGTCCTTAGAACTTAAATTAACCTATTTGTATTAATCTATGTACTACCCTGAGACTCATAGCTTTAACCTCTCTTGCAAGACCTGCTTCCTTTCCATCTGGCTGGCAACTCCTCTGACTCTGCCCTTCTTCCCAGAATTATCCTAGCCTGTTTCTCTCACCCAACCTCTTCTGCCAGCTACAGGCCATTCAGCTCTTTGATAACCAATGAGAGTAATACATACTGACAGTGTACAAAGTTTGTTCCATATCAGGGTAACATGGAAACAGATCTCAAATATGAACACCAAAAAGGAAAATGTTTCACGAATGGTAAAGCTCACTCTTGAAGAAACTCTGGGAAGGTAGTTTTTTTTTTTTTTTTTAAAAAAAAAAACAATTTAAAATATATCTTTTTGTGAGTTGGGGTTTGAGGTTGATTGTTGGTTGGTTTGTTGTGTGGGTGGTTAGTTGGTTGGTTGGTTTATTTGAGTCAGGTCTCTCTGCATAGGCCTGGCTGTCCTGGATCAACTGGCTATGTAGACCAGGCTGTCCTAAAGCTCACAGGAATCTAGCACCCTCTGAGTCTTGAGTGCTGTGATTGAAGACAAGTGCCACCATGCCTGACTACTGTATCAGTTTTAAAAAGATCCAAAAAGAAATAATAGTGTTACCTATCTCTAACATCTGTGGTTTACCTCGACTTTTGGAATGCCACAGTATTACTTGAAACAACAAAGATCAAAGTCTAAGCATTTGAAAATATTTTAGGATAATGATGATCGTTATCATGTGTGGTTTGCCATGGAGGTCAAAGACACAGTGTAATTCTTATACTCCAACTTTATGAGTTACAGACATTGAGCTCAAATAGCTAATTACACACTCAGGCGTCTCACTGGCCTTGACCCTCTTAATTTAAAGCATTAAAGCTTTAAGACATTTTTTATTTTTATTTTTTTTCAAAAGAAAACCAAAGACAATTTATTTGCATTTTGACTACATCTTAAAGCTCAGTCGGACAAACATTATATTTAATTGTGATTCCTTGTAGTTTATATTAAAATGAAAAGGGCATGTTAACATAATTTGGTTTGACATTCTCTAAACTTAAAATTTGAGTTCTTTCCTTGGCCTGGAATGTCTAAAAGGAATTTGAGATGAAATTATAATCCTCTATTCATTTATAGTTTACTCCTAGGGTACTTTTTTAATGGACCTCATTTTTTAATTCTAAGTTACAATATAAACAGAAATGAACCTTATTATTTCTTAATAAGGTTTATCTATTGATCGTTATTTTGTCTCAGTACTAAAAATTAATATGTTAATTCAAGCTCCACTTAAATAACATTTTATTACTAATATTTGACATCAATTTGTCAAGTGTTAATATTTTTTTTTTTTTTTTTTTTTTTTTTTTTTTTTTGGTTTTTCGAGACAGGGTTTCTCTGTGGTTTTGGAGCCTGTCCTGGAACTAGCTCTTGTAGACCAGGCTGGTCTCAAACTCTCAGAGATCTGCCTGCCTCTGCCTCCCGAGTGCTGGGATTAAAGGCATGCGCCACCACCGCCCGGCTAAGTGCTAATACTTAATATCAGTAATACTTGACATAATTTTCTTTGAATTTCACTAAATATTTTCAGAAGGAAGAATTCTTTTGCTTTTGCTGTTTAGCAACATAATTCCATATTCAGAGAGTTTTGCCATATTCCTTTCAAGAATTTGTCTTGTTCTTATGGGGATTGCTACAGGTATTTGTATAGTTTCTCAGAAAATCGTGTTGTCCTCAAAGAATTCCCTTTTGAAACATGTAGAATTCTCTTAGCTTTCTAGTCAGTCTTCTAGATTAAATTTCTATCAGCCTATTTGTATCTTTCAGCATCATATTTTATATGATAAAAATTTGAATATTCAAGCTAATGAATTATAAATGCTGTCCTTGGAATTACCATGTTCACAAACTTTATTTACTTTTTGGGTCTCTCTATGTAAATTAACTATAATTACAAGCTTCATTTGTGCCAGGCTGATATTATCCTGTAAGTTATATAATCTTTATATCTGCTACTCATTAATATATTTTCAATTACCATTATATATCAAGTAGAACTTTTCTCATAGTATTGCAAAATACATTTTTATGATTTTTAAATTCATAAAAGTTAGAAATTTTATTTCAAGTTTTGGTAATGTTTTTCTCTTACAGCCTGATGTGTGAAAAAAGAATTTTTGAGACTGTGAATAGCGTCAGGCACCCCTTTCTGGTGAACCTTTTTGCATGTTTCCAAACAAAAGAGCATGTTTGCTTTGTGATGGAGTATGCTGCAGGTGGGGACCTGATGATGCACATCCATACTGATGTCTTCTCTGAACCCAGAGCTGTGTGAGTATACGTTAGACATATGCCTCTCTCTCCGTGACTCATGGCTTTCTGGGACTAAAAAGAGCTGTGACTTTTACATCCTTGCTTTTTCCCTAATGAGTATAGACCCTATAAGAAATAGTAGAATTTCTTACATTTTGCAGAATACTTTTTGTGTTTATATACTCTGTTGTCCATGGTGAAGATTTCATGAGTTACCATTATTTCATACTTGATCATTTAGATTCAATTTAGGTTATATTTAGATCATTTTTATTTTAGTTATTAGTTTTATCCCTACAGAATGACATCCTGGAGTCCTAAGTTTAAAGATAAATTATACTCAAAATATAATATAATATAATATAATATAATATAATATATACGTGTATATATATAGGAATGTTGGTATCTCATATTTAAAACATTTATATTTATGTTTTAAAGGGTAAATCTATGTTTATAACATTTCTCAAACAATGCTTTAAAAAAAATTGGTATAGGTTGATTGCCATTACACAAAAAGCCAGAAGTGTTTTAAACTTTTGTTTCTTCGTTGTTTGAATGTTTGCCTAGTATTCCAGAATTTAATCACAACATTCTCCAAGTTCTGTACCTTCCCCCCCTATACCAGATAAGGACTCTCCATATTACACAAACTAACCTAAAATTTGGTATGTATTCTAGTCTGGCCTCAAAACTCGTAGCCATCCTCTGTCATCTCCCAAGTTTTATGATTGTCGGTATGTACTGCCATACCCAGCCCTGAGACTATCTGAATGAGAGGCCGTGCTTTTGCATTGGTTACGGTCTCATGATGATGTGTTGGGCACAGGAATTAATTCTGATGCATAGTAAAGTAGTTTAAAATTAGGCTGAGTAGTAAAAAGTTACTAAGAATCAATTTTCCAAATGTTTAAAACTTAAATTTTTTTCTTATTTTATGTGTGGGAGTCTGTATGTATTTCTGTGTACTACATGTGTGCAGTGCCCATAGAAGGCAGAAGATGGAATAGGAGTCCTCTAGGTACATTAAAAATTTTAAGGTGGTAGTGCAAAGTAGAACCTCCATTCATTATGTGGTGCCAGGAGGATCCTGAATTTAGGTCAACCTGTCCTACATAGTTAGTACCTTGGTCCACAAAAAAAAACAAAAAAAAAAAAGCATAAAAATATATTAGGCAGATATTTACTATACATGGGAATTTGTTTTGTTAGTTTGGTTTTGATTTTAAAGAAATATAAAAAGTGGTAATTATTTCCTTCTATTATTAACAGAGGAACAGATTCTATACCTGCTGAATAGTATGATACATGGAAGAGAGCCTGGCACATAAGGCAGTGTGGGCCTGTGCCACCTTAGACTGTGAGATCAAAGTGCTCTAATGTTTCTAGCTGTGCTGTTTTTCAGTTGTGTGGCTCTAAACAAAGGAATTCCTCTGTCTGAACTTCATGCTCTGTGTTTGTAAAATAGAGACTTTAAGAAAAGCTACTAATAAAATACCTGACTATACCAGACTTAGTGTTTTCCTATTTGTTTTGTAAATTGAGTATAATCAGTGCAATCTGTTTTAAAAGCAGAAAAGGAGACACTTTTAAATTGCTGCAATATTGTTTTGCTAACAATGTTTGCTTTAAAAAGATCTTGAAAAAACTATTTTGATTAGTGTATCAAGTTTAACAAATCGCACACAGATACCTGTTACATAAGATTTAGTAGACAATTAAATATATTCTTGTAAGTAGTTGTATTTTTAAAATTCTTCTAAATTACAATCCCATTCTTAAGAAAATGAGTAAACCTTAAATCTGAGTGTAATACCTATATGTAATAATAATGTATTCACTTCACTTAAAAGAATATAATTATCTCTGTGGATGGCAGTTGAGTTGCAGTGATAGGAATAGATTGCTGAGTAGAAAATTATACTTTTGCAAAAGGGTAGGTAATAATGCATATTTTATAGAGAAAAATAATTGTATTTTATATAATTAAGAACATAGTTTTCCTAGATATCTCTAGATCTGCATTTGTAATTCATTCATTTGTTTATTCTCACCCTCACTCAGCAAATCTTCTGTGAGTCAGGATTGTGCTATGCCTTAAGAATCAATATTTCAACTGTTTTTCTTGGAACCCAAGGCCATGTGTCCATGCTAGGCTCTCTTTCCTGCCCCACAATCCTAAGTTCCTATGTCCAAAGCCAAACATTTTTTCCAGCAATACTTTATTTTTTTGTTATCTGTTCATTTCTATTCTTTACTATTTCCTTATCTTGGATAATTGTTGAGTTCTTTGCAAGCACTCTTCTGGAAGTCCTCATCATCTTTCTTCTGTTCTATTGTAAAACCTTGTTTGTTTGTTTTCTCTCTTCACTGCATAATTCTATTCCAGTACTTACAATGTCCCTAATATAAAATGTGCTTCCTCATTAAGGGAAGAAATTCCTGATAAGAGGTAATTTTCATATCTGTTGCTTGGCATTCATGATTCTACTTGGGTCCTTTCAGCTTGATCTCCTGCTATGCTCCCCATGGACTCCAATCCTGTGCTTTATCCACAACTGTAATGAGTATTTTTCTCTCCTGCTGGCCAGACTCCCAAATAATGACAATGAGACTTATTACTTATGAAAGCTCGGCCTATAGCTTAGTCTTATAACCTGCTCTTATAATGTAAATTAACCCATTTATATTAATCTACATTCTTTTATGAGGCTTTACCTCTCTTTCGCCTTGTATCTCCTGTTTTCTTTTTGTCTGCCCACATCTGCTCACCTAGATTCATCTCCTACTCTTTTTTTTTCTCTCTGGAAGTCCCACCTATACCCCCTGCCTAGTGATTGGACATTGAGCATTTTATTACACCAATCACAGCAAATACACCTTCACACAATGTACAAATATCCACAACATACAGCAGATTCTTTACTAGTTGTCAAACTGGCAGTTTCCATTCCTCTGTTCTTTTTCTGTCTTAAGGGAATGGCTTGTATTTTCTAACAAAACTTTTGCTTTGGCACACTGTTCTTCCATACTTATAGCACATTGCAATTCCTCCCTACAGAGCCAAACCTAAAGTCCTCTCTGAGGACCCTCAGTGACTGCTATGCAACTGAGAGCTGTCCATTGCTATAATTATATTCTCTCAGTTTTTAAATTCATTTTGAATAACACAATATATTGTATGTGATAAGAATAAATAAATATATTTGAGTAACTACAAAGTGTCCATTGAACTATAAAAGGGTTCAAGAGCAATGAAATTTATTAAACATTTGATTTAATTTTTCTAACAGATTTTATGCAGCATGTGTAGTTCTCGGGTTACAATATTTACATGAGCACAAAATCGTTTATAGGTAAGTACATTTTCCTTGTTTCTAATAGCTTACTTCCATGTGAATTGGAATTCAGGATAATTAACAAGGATATTTTGTGCTTAACAATTTTTTAGTTTTCTTTTTGTTAATTAGCCTGAATTCCAATTCACACGTGAGTCCTACCCCAACTTGGAAAACTAGCTCACTGGCGTGAGAATTGTGTGATGGACTTCTTGGTTGTTGGTCCTCTGCTTATTTCCTAATTAAAATAGTGAGAGAGTGAGTTGACCTATGGTGACACAGTTCACCAGTAGCTTTTATCTAGCGATTATATTTAGCCATCTACTACAGAGAGAGTAAAACAACTATGCCAGAGTGTAAACTACCATGCCGTCCCTCATTAGGATGTCTTCAGTAGCATGGACTAAGAATAATGGTAGAGAGGTTATGATATGTGATGCCTTGGGTTTGATCTCCCACATACAAGAATGAATGAATAAGAAAATGTTGCCATCGTCTGAACTACAAAGGGTATTGGTGGTATAGCCCATTCATATTCTGGCACTGGCTCCTTGTCAAACTGCAGAACAGCTTGTGGCCAGCGTCTGATCCCTGGCTACATTGAGTAGTGCTGCTCTTAACTTCCCATTAATGTACTGTATGGCACTGGAAAGCAAGCTCACTATGGGAAAGCCAGTCAGAATTTGGAGTCTTAATGGTTTAGTCAAGCTTCTAACAATGTTTTTAAGGTTTCCTCATGATTCCGTTTACTTAATAAAGTATTTAAAACTAGCTTCATTTGTAATCACTTAGCCTTCTCTTTATGTTAAACTATATTCTTAAAAGTTAAATCCTTTTTTTTTTTTTTTTTTTCCCGAGACAGGGTTTTCTCTGTAGCTTTGGAACCTGTCCTGGAACTAGCTCTGTAGACCAGGCTGGCCTCGAACTCCCAGAGATCCGCCTGCCTCTGCCTCCTGAGTGCTGGTATTAAAGGCATGCGCCACCACCGCCCGGCTTTAAAAGTTAAATCTTATACTTTACTTACATTGTTAGCTTAAATTATTTCATAATGCATGTGAACAAAGTTCAAATTGTGACTAAGTCAGATTACCCTAAATAAAAATTTAAACTTCAATAAAAGGTATTTAAACTGATTCTGTATCTTAATATAAACAATTAAAAAGATAGAATGTTTATTTTGTAAATATATTCTCATGTATATAATAAGAAAAATTATGTAAAAGCTTTATTACTATACAAAAGGAAGAAAAATGAGAACATCCTATGCTATAACTTGGAAGAAACTGTTCCCAGAAGACAAAATTGGGCTCCTCTTGAAAATAAAAATGCTGTCTTGTGCTATGTGGTTTATTGACTTATTTTCATGTTTCCACCTTGAACAGAGATTTGAAGTTGGATAATTTGTTGCTAGATACAGAAGGCTTTGTGAAAATTGCTGACTTTGGTCTTTGCAAAGAAGGTAATTGGACTTTTTAAGTTCTACTCTATTAGATTACTATTCCTTTGTACTTCAGTAGTTTTCATTTGTGTAAGAAAAACATTTTTTATTTTAATTCATTCAATTAAAACATTTGGATTGCTCATATAACCCAGTAACCACATCAAGACTTTGGTCGGTAGATATAGATAGTTGGTATTTTCAGAAATTATTGTGAGACTCAGCTTCTCTGTATGGTTGATATTCTTGCCAGTATTTTAACATGGTGCTAAGCGCTGGTTTGTTGATTGGGACTGAGCCAAATGAAGTACATGCCAGATTCTTAGAACTATTAACATTTTAATGGAAAAATAGAATTATGTAAATATCTCAAGATTTTATATATATTTAGGGATTAAATAAAGCAGTTAAGCTGAGGCCATTCAAATGAAAGATCATGTGAGAAATTGTAATGATGATGGTTGTAAGCAGTAGATAATGCTAGGTTAGGTTTGACTCCTTATAAGATATTCACTCTTTATATACAATGTTATAACTAATGTTATATGCTTCCTCCTTCGTACACTAGTAGCTTTATTTTATTACTTAACTTTGTTTCCATTGTAAATAAACACAGTTTTTGGATATCTTAGAATTAGTGAATGTTTACTGAATCATGAGTTTGTTGGTTGAAACATTTGTGAAGTCTTGGTATGTTTGAGTTACAAACATGTATGTACAGCAATGTTAGTTTTCTTTCCTAAGCACACCTTCTAATTTTTATGCCATGTTTTTCTTTGCCAATAAATACTTGAATTTATCATCTCCAGGAATGGGGTATGGAGATAGAACAAGCACATTTTGTGGTACTCCTGAATTTCTTGCCCCAGAAGTATTGACAGAAACATCGTACACAAGGGCTGTAGATTGGTGGGGCCTTGGCGTACTTATATATGAAATGCTCGTTGGAGAGGTAAGCTACAGGAAATAGGTAGATGAAGACAGGGAGGATGATTGGAAGGAAAAAGTACATCATTTTTATTAAGACACTTCCATATGTCTCCTATATAACTAGAAAATCAGTTTTATGCTAATAATTGACTGTGTTTCTATAATATCTTTACTAGCCTAGTAGTTTAGATTTTTATATAGTGGGTGGACTGTATTATGTATGTTTTCAAATAGCCTCTTATATTTAAGTGTTTTAAGATGGCTATGTTTTGTGATTTTAATATAACTGAATTTCATAGGGAATAGAATAACGGGAGAGTAATAAAAATATACTCTACAGGCAGGTGTAGTGGTACATACTTGTCTTCCGAGCACTTGGGGGGTTGGACAGAGAGACAGGGAGATTATGAATTTGAGACCAATCTGGGCTACATAGTACAAACACCTTGTAATTGAATTAAAATGCAAAAAGAAAAAAATATTTGTCATCTATAAAAATAAAACAATAGCAGGGTTGGAGAGTTGGCTCAGCAGTTAAGAGTGCATATTACTGTTGCAGAGGAAGAACTCCAGTTTAATTCCCAACATCCTATTCTGAGCGCTCACAACCACCTGTGACTCCAGCTTCTGGGAATTGGACACCTTTGTACTCTAAAGTACCTGCACTCAAGTACATATCCCCACACAGACACACATACACATATTTAAAAATACTTATAAACCCCTTTTTAAAAAAATAAGCAGAATTGAAGCAGTTGACACTTTACTCATTTTCTTATTAACAATATTAATCTTTTTTATGTTTTATGGATTGCTAAGAACGATAATGGGAATGGAATTCAGAATGAGTATATTTTTTGTCAAGGCAGTTGAAACCTTTCTCAAGAGGGGTTTTTCTGTAGATACAAGTCAACTTGTTCGAAATGAATCATTATTCTGGAGTTTCACATTGCCAGCCACCTTCCTTGTATATCCAAGTCATGAATCATTTAGTGGCTGAATAAATGAACAGATGCCTTCTTATTTGTTAGATGGTTCTGAAGTTTTAGTCTGTGTGTTGTTTACTAACACTTAACCATAATGAACAGATTTGTCCAATAGATGACAGTCCTTTCAGTGTGTCAAACTGGAGCAGATTCTCTGGAAAAAGGAGAAAGAAATGGCTTATTAAAAGAGCTATGAACTTTATAAATGTTAGCTCTGTTCATTTTGCATCCATCAACATTTAATATATTCCAAACTAGTAGTATTACCGTTTTCAGATATGTAACACAAGTGGTTAATAACTTGTCACACAGCACTTGTGAGTTAGGATTGCACCTTTTTTGTCCTCTACATTTTCAGAACCTGTTTCTAAACCCTGTACTTCGTGCATTAGGATCAGGTATCAATTCCATCTGGTCATTTATTTTCCCAAGACCTGTGACCCAGATTAAATCTCCCTCCTCTGTTTAGAAAAGCGACTTTAGGTATTTGGAATGGAATTAAATTGTTTTAACCTCAGTATTCGCTATTGCAATAGTCTTTCTAACTAAGGTGATGGAAATACTGTTGTTGGTGACTGTGGCATACTTAAACTCTGTCACCTCTCTATGTTTCTGTTGCCATATTTTTAAATGTATCATTTAAGTAAGTCCAAGATTTATTTCTGAGCCAAAATTGTATTCTTTCTTATAATTTACTTTCAGGAAGCAGAGGCTTCTCTGAGTTTGAGGCTGTTCTGGTCTACATAGTGAGTCAGGACAGCCAGGGCTCCACAGTGAGACCTTGTTTTAAATTCCATCCTCCCAAAAATATTTTTATGTTAGAAATAACATGCGAAAATTAGTTGTATAAATCTTGCAGAATTAATATGCTATTGATTTTGCCTTCTTGTGTTCAAGTCACTGGTTAACAAAAAGTGAGGAGGTTCCTGCTTTCTGGTTTTGAAAGGGTTTCTAAATGGCTGAGTTTAAACACACCCAGAAGGCACTGATACTCCATTTTAGTTGCCTTTCAATTCCATTTATCTTTAGTGCCTCCACAGCAAGGTAATTAGGAAAGGAATTAAACTTAAAACCTATTTATTGGTCTGCATTATATTTTATAGCATTATTGAAGCTTCAGTTATAATGGTCTTTGGAGGTTTTTTTTTTTTTTTGGTTGTTTTTAACTGTTAAAGTGTGGTTTGGCTAAACTTTGTTCATTTGTTTGGGTTTTTTGTTTTTATTTTTGTGTTTATTTGTTTGCTTTTGTCCCATTGGGACATCCTCTCCATTTTTTGTGGGGAGGTTTGAAATAGGGTCTCCCAACTTCTTGAATGATAGGTATAAGCCAGCCTACGCAGCTCACAGTCAGAACTTCATAGAGTATTTGTTGTTTCTTTAAATGTGGTTTCATGTAGCCCAGAGATAGCACAAGCCACTTACATTCACTGTGTAGTGGGGGCTAGCCTTGAACTTCTTATCCTCCTGCTTCACCATTTCTGATTTTATGCAGTTCTGGGATTGAACCCAGGACTTCTTACATGTTAGGCAGGCATTCCAACTAAGCTTCAGGTCCTGCTCTCTCTCTCTCTCTCTCTCTCTCTCTCTCTCTCTCTCTCTCTCTCCCTCCCTCCCTCCCTCCCTCCCTCCCTCCCTCCCTCCCTCCCTCTCTCTCTCTCAGTATTTTGAGACAGGGTTTCTCTGTGTAACACATAGCAGCCCTAGCTTCCCTGAAACTAGCTCTTGTAGACTAGGGTGGCCTTGAACTCACACAGATCTGCTTGTCTCTGCTTCCCAAGTGCTGGGATCAAAGGCATGTGCCACCACCACCCAGCTTCATTTCATTTTCATTGCCTGAATTTTGGTTCTGCTTTGAATATATGGGTTTTTTAATATATGGGACTTCATCTTACTAAAAAATATTTCTTCCAGTCTCCCTTTCCTGGTGATGATGAAGAAGAGGTATTTGACAGTATTGTAAATGATGAAGTAAGGTATCCAAGGTTCTTATCTACAGAAGCCATTTCCATAATGAGAAGGGTAAGAAATCAGGATTAAGAATTCTTTTTTTTAATTAAGCTTAATCTTTTAAGTTGAAGAAATTTTCCCAGTTGAATTTTAGAAGTTGTTTTTAATTCATAGAAGACACATACTTTAGGCAAATCTTTAAAAAAAAAAAGAAAAAACTAAATCTCTGAAAAGTTGTGAGAGTCTCTGTCAGTGAACTATGTTCTGTTGCTTTCATCGTAATTTCCTTGTTTTGTTTGCTAGCTGTTGAGAAGAAATCCTGAGCGGCGCCTGGGAGCTGGTGAGAAAGATGCAGAAGATGTAAAGAAGCACCCATTTTTCCGGGTAAGTGCAGAAGTTCAAAGCTTTTTTATGGAACTTAAGTGATTAAAACAGGAAACTAAACTGGTTGCTTTATATTTTGTGACCCAGCTAACTGACTGGAGTGCTCTGATGGACAAAAAAGTGAAGCCGCCATTTGTACCTACCATCAGAGGACGGGAAGATGTTAGTAATTTTGATGATGAATTTACCTCAGAAGCACCTATTCTGACTCCACCTCGAGAGCCAAGGATACTTTCGGAAGAGGAACAGGAAATGTTCCGAGATTTTGACTACATTGCTGATTGGTGTTAAGTTACTGGACACTGTGAAACCATGCAAACTGACTAAAAAGAAGACCTCTTGAAAACAGCACCCTTCATTTGCCTTCTGTGCCACCAGGAGCTTCCAAGGTTTTTAACGCACATGAAGATGTGGTTAAAGTACTCTTTTAATACCTTCTCAATGTTTTTAACGTAAATCTGAACACTGGAAGCTGTTTCATGGAGTTTAGGCTGAGTGAACATTGGCCATGGAAATCCATTACAAATAAATACTTTCACATCGATACTCTATTTTTAAAAAGAAGAAGAACCACTCTTTAATAGTCCTCATCTTTGCCCTAGGCCTGCCTTAAGTGGAAGAAAGATTAATCACTTTACTGTGTTTTACAAAAGAAAAAATAGGGCTTTGGAAGCTATTACTGTTCACAAAGTGTGATTCTGTTTGAAAAAGGCAGTTTGTTTTTTAAGAAATCACTATAATATGGAAAATGTGGCAGTTTATACACCGTTGGTGGCTTGATTTAAAGGAAAAAACGAGAATGTATTAGTGTCTAGTTTTATAAATTTTCTATATTTATCAGGAGAACACTCTTTATTGCCTTAACTCCCCCAGTCATGCAGCAGAGCCTCATACATAGCTTTCCAACAGAGCTACCTGCCAAATGAGCTTTTCTTTAGTAAAAAATGCTGCAAAAATTAGGAACATCGGCATTTACTTAACATTAAGAGTGAGAACTTCTGATCAGCTGGAACCAAGATACTGTGCTAACTGTATGCATTCCCAAAGTCAAGACACCTGGAGGCTGTTCAGTCAGGTCTTCCAAAGTCAGTGCACCTGATTAACCCTTTATTGGTATGCATTCTACACTTTTATCAATGTAGTCATCTTGTTCTTGTGTCTGCTGTAGAAGGGAACTCTGTCATTGTTAAACCATAGAGATTATCATGGTATACATGCTGTGAACATGTATATGAACAGGTTGTAATGTATTCTGTGTTGTAGGCATATTATTTAATTTCACCACTTCCTCACTTTTGTACAGTGGCCAAGCAGACACCTCAAACCCCAGCATTTACAGTAAGTGCATTTGTACATTTTAGGCCACTGGATCCAGATTTTATATTGGCAGTTATTGAGGGCAAAAGCAATATATTATAACAGAATGTATAAATATTTTTGATAAAACAGTCTATATTTTATAAAAATTTATTATAACACTAAAGCTGTACCTCAAAAGTCTCACAAATAATTGATCAAATACTCTACATATCTTCAGAGGATCCGTTTGTGGCTTTTTATCTTTCTTATGGTATGCCTTTTTACAAATCATGACCTTCACTTGGCTGGAACTCTTTTAGGTGTTTTTGTTTGTTTTTACTTTTTCCTCCTAGCCTGTCACTTCATTGTTTTTCGTCAATTTGATATCATTGATGATCCTGTGCTTAGCATGTTAGGGCCATTATACCTCAGGAATAGCAAGTTGGTAACTAACCACACTTGAATTAACCACGCAATCATAGTAAGCTCATCTCTTAAAATTATCAAAATTTGAGTCTAATGAGGAACATAAAGCACACTGATACATGAAGAGTTGAGCTTAAAACAGCCTTGCTAAGATATGTTGGCATGTTTGTATTGTACTCTAAGAACAATTAAAATTGTTCAGAGATACTTTATATTACCTTCCAATTCATTATTATTTTAATCCCAAGATCCTTTGGAACAAAATTTTATAAGAAAAAGGAACAATATGTTGTTTTAAGTTGCTTTACCTTAATTAATTACCTTGAAAAATAACAATAGAAAAAATAGCCTAATTTTCTAGCTTTAATCTAAACAGTGTTAACAGAATATTAAAATCAAACACTTTTGAGGTACAGTCTGCATACCTTTGTTGGTTCTGAATTATGCATAGAAAGCAACGTTTTAAATGGGCTTGTTGCATTAAAAACTGACATAGAGTTATATTCACATTGTACAGAAATTTTTTAAATTGAAGTCAATCACTAAAAACTTTAGAGGTCAAGGCATAGTCACACAATTATGCTGAAAAAGCACTAATTTTTCTGTAGTTTAAATATATATATATATATTTAGCCAGATTTTAAATTTTAAGAGTGTAAATAGATTTTGCTTTTACTGTATGTGTATGTGACTGCTCAAGCACTTTGTAAGGAAACCGGATACTTTAAATGGTACCCTATGCATCCAAATGAATTGTGCCTTTTCATCATTCTAAGAAAAAAGGTGTTTTGCAGTCATAAATTACCACAAATGCACAAATTAAAGTTTAAAATAGATTAAAATTTGTAACTTTGGTTTTAAGTATTCATTCCTTTTAGAATTTTCCTTGTGTTAAAATAATATTGGCTCTACTATGTTCAAGATCTGGAGAAAATTATTTTTAGTTAGCTTACTGGTAAGTCATTTTTATTCTGGGAAAGGCATTTTATCAACTTCACTTGGAATAATGGAGAAAACTTATATTGTATTCTGTATTCAGCAGTTTCTTTCATCCACGCATAAAATGCCCACTGTCACTATGCACCGAGGCTAGGAAAGCTGAGTGGAGGAGAGAAACAAGAAAGTTCTCAAGACCAAAGAAACAGTGTGTACATGTTGAAATGTGCAATGTAAGCAGTGGCAGCATGCACACTTTTCTCATCAGAGGATAGCATTTTAATTTAGAGCTGACATTTGAGAAAATGGGCAGATTAGTAAAGCTGATTGCTAGCCATTTTGTAGTAATAACACTAACAAGGTACATTTTAGAAATGTACAATGATATGTAGTATTGTTGGGACATAATGAACATTGTTATTATGTGCTGGTCTGGTCAAACTGACTTCCAAGCTCAAATCTGACAAAATTGTGGAAGTTATGCCCATCTTCCCAGAGAAGCTGATAAGGAAAAACCAAAGTAGAAGAAAAAAATTACGTATGTTCATGTACAAGAGTAGAGGTAAGTACCTAGATAATTTGGAAATCTATTTGTCAAAATCCCTGCTTGATGTCACTCACTACTAGAAACACTAAAGCATCATTAGTCTCATTAAAGGTAAAATGAACTTTGGTAGCGCTTCATACCAAATAAGAAAATAGTCTTGAGCAGGAGAGTGGAAAGACTAGTGTTTAGCACCCAAAGTAGAGTTGGTGTAACCAAAACTACAAGTGGTGTGTGCCTATAAATCCTAGTACTCAGGAGGTATAGGTAGAGAAACTATGCAAGCTTGAGGCAACTTTGGTGTCCACGCCAGCCAAGGCTACATTGTGTAATTCGCCCCTAAAATACACAAAACATTGACGTAACAGTGAGTGAAAAAATATTCATCCAGATATTCCAAAAAGAGATTTTAACCTCACAGGAATTTTTAATAATGAAAAAAAATCACTTTGTACTATGAAATCAACATAATCTAGATACATTAAGCATGGATACTTTATTAATAGCAAATTATTAGATCAAATATGACCATGCCGGAGTCAGCAGCATCTGAAATAGATACTGCTTTATTAGCAAATTGGGCTCATTCTAGGATTGCAAGTGTGATTTATTACTACGAAGTCCCAAAGGCTACTTGCTGTATTAATAAAGAGAAAAGTGATAGATTAATGGTGATATCATTCCTGCTTTTTAAACAAAGGAAGTATTTTTCTTAACCTGATAGATGGTATCTGTTAAAAACAAAGAAATGTAACCTATGTCATCATCCTCTATCGTCTGAGGGTACACTAAGTTGGGACTAATGCTAGGACATCTGTCATTACCTGTTTTTGACATTGTACTGTACAACATGTTTATCACAGTGCAAGATTCAGAAAGGGGACAAAATAGCCATTTTTGGATAGATGTGATTGTCTACTTGTAATATAGTAAGGAAACGGTGTGAAAATTGTTCTGTGAAGAAAAGCAGTTTTGTCATCGCTGAGACACTGCCGTCTCTGACATGGTTTCTTTTTTTTTTTTTTTTTTTTTTTTTTTTTTGGTTTTTCGAGACAGGGTTTCTCTGTGGTTTTGGAGCCTGTCCTGGAACTAGCTCTTGTAGACCAGGCTGGTCTCGAACTCACAGAGATCCGCCTGCCTCTGCCTCCCGAGTGCTGGGATTAAAGGCGTGCGCCACCACCGCCCGGATCTGACATGGTTTCTTACATATGCACCCTAAAACTACTGTTTCCCAGCAATAGGAGAGAATCTTGTTCTTTATCCCAGCTCCTAAGATGCTGGTAATTCCTAGGTGATAAGAGTTTCTGAGATGATTCTTGCCAGGGGGATTGACCATATGATTAGAAGGTAGAACTCTGAACACTTATACCCCATACCCCTAATGCCTGGCAAGGGAAGATGTGCTGGGGGATATTGATACCAATGGCTGGTAATGTAACATCAATTAGATCACATAAGAAAGCTGCCATAAACACCTAAAGGTGACTCATTTCTATCATCCGACCACTTGGAAGACTGAAGTAGAAGGGTTTCAAATTGCAGGCTCCCATTGCGGTGCTATTCAGAACGCCAGATTATATACACACAGCTCAAAGAGCAGTTAAGAGCTTCCTAATAGCTGAGACTGTGTGATGGTTTCTGGACGATGGAGTGCCCAAGGAAGAGCCAAAGTTCTGCCCTTGGCACATGCCTTGGCCATCAGGCTGTTGACTTGTGTCCTTTTATTATAAGCAACAAGCTGGTAAACATGTTTCCTTGGACCCTGCTATAGCAAATTAATGAAATTAAAGTGAGAGCTTCAATTATCAGTTAGCTGACAGGGATAGCAAACTACTGTCTACAATTTGCATCTAAAGTGGGGCTCAGTTTTGAACCTGTTGGAATCAGACACTATCTTTAGGTAAGTGGTGTTGGAAATTATTCCTAAGTAATGTCTGTTTAGGTATTACTTGGTTTATAAGAAAACTCCCTCACACATAGCCTGCAGACAATTCTTTTCCTCTCAGAATTGTACTTTGATTTTCTCTCAAAGGCCTCTTGAAGCTAAAGGCCACTGCTCCCCCACCTCAGATCATGAAAAAGTAATAAGGGAAGTATGTGAAAGACGCCAGGGTTTCTCTGACCTGGAGATCAACTGAGAATGCCTTTATTGTGATACCATGTAATCCTGATACCCTGAGGCATCTGTGTATCTGGGGGTGGGGAGAGCATAAGGATGTCTTGGGGGGTCAGGGAGTCTTTGAGTAGCTCAATTGGTAGATGAGATGAAAATCCAGCATCACAAAAAGTCAGGGCCACTGACATTTGGAAATATTAGCATGGGGCATAGAAGCTTTTTGCCTGGATAAGGAGCAGATGGGTCCTAGGCTGACCCTTTCAACTGTTCATCTTCATAATTAAAGTAAATCTCACACTTGTGGTAGAAAATTACCTCAGGACCCAAAGACAGCATGGGGAGAATCATGGCTACTGCCTGACTCGGCTTCTTTCTCCCAGCATTCTGTTCTGTTTACTCCACCTACCTAATTTTCTGCCCTATTAAAGGACCAAGGTAGTCTCTTTATTTGACCAATGAAATTAACACAAAACAGAAGACTCTCCCCCATCATTGCAGGAATTTTTAGTTTGGAAAAATAGCTAAAGGGCAATTTCTAGTTAACTCCTTGTCACCAGGCAGATTTAAAAGTTACTTTATTTGCATGTCTCTGGTGTACACATACACATTTGTGTTCCCGTGTGTGCAGGCACACATGGACGTGGGTAGAGACTCATGGTTGACCTCAGGTGACTCTACCTTACATATTGAGGCGCAGTCTCTTGACAACCCAGAGCTTATGTTTCTGCTACTCTGCCTAGCCAACTTGTTCTTGGGAGTTCCAATTGGGCCCTCACACACACCCAGTTTTCAAGTGGGTTCTACCCCTTTTCTCCACTCCCCCAAAAGAATTTACTCCTCTCTTTTTCTCTTTTCAAGACAGGGTTTCTCTATGTAGCTCTGGCTGTACTGGAATGCACTGTTTCAACCAGGCTGGCCTGCAACTCAAGAGATCCACCTGCCTCTGCCTCCATAGTGCTGGAATTAAAGGTGTGTGCCACCATCACCTGGCTAGAATTCACTCTTAAAAGCTTTTTTGTAGGCCGGGCGGTGGTGGTGCACACCTTTAATCCCAGCACTTGGGAGGCAGAGGCAGGCGGATCTCTGAGTTCGAGACCAGCCTGGTCTACAAGAGCTAGTTCCAGGACAGGCTCCAAAAACCACAGAGAAACCCTGTCTCGAAAAACAAAAAAAAAAAAAAAAAAAAAAAAGCTTTTTTTGTAAGAAGCTATATGTACATTTTGCTTCTAAACACTCTAATAAAATTCTACTTGAGCAATACAGCTTATCTCAGTACTGAGACAAACTTCTTGTAAAATCATCCCTTGGTCTGGTTTCATGGTTTCTATCAAGAGACCTCAGTCCCACCTCAGCTACTAAGTGAATGTAGGGCTAGAGACTTCTGACATAAGTGGGAGAAAGGACCTGTGTGACAGGGAAGACAGGGCAAAGGTTCCTCCATCTTGTATTGTTGCTTATACTGTTTCAGGTTTAACTAGAATTTGATGATCTTGATGAAGAATCCCATGGAAAATTACCAAACTATTCTAGGAACCCAAGGCCAAGATACCCTTGTGAACTTAATTTCTATTAAACTATTAAACTGCCTGCTTGTGCAGTTAAGCCCTTAGCTCCTGTCAAATTGCTTGCATACTCTAATCTGCCTCCTCACCACTGCAGCGAGGTGCCAACAACATGGTTTCTGCCTTCAAAACCGCATGCTCTTGGTCACTTCGGGCTACAACTGGCTCCCTAATACCTGAGTGTAGTCTTAGTCAGGTGGAACAAAGACTTCGATTTGGTGTGGAGGATTCCCTGGAACAGCCTGGAAGAGTATGAAACTGACAACCAAGACTTGAATTCAGTAATAAATGACTATCAACCAAGGTAGTTTCCAGTGAGTGACTTCAGGTGACCTCAGTGTGTTAAGGCATCACATGCTAACATGCACAGAATGGATTTGCATGGAAAGTAGCCTGTACTAAGCTCAATAATTACCAACTTGCAAGATAGCTATCTGTTCCTCATTAAAGCTCGGGGAACATACAAGTGTACTGTTGTTCTCCTTCTGCATGAGATGTGAGATACTGAGGATTAAGAATGGCACCCATGAGGGAAACATGGAAAGAGAGACTCCTTCCATGTTTAGGCTTGACCTCTGTTGCTCTGGGACAATGGTCTTGTGCCCTGTAAAGATTTGTCACTTGTATTGGTTTAATAAAATGCTGATTGGCCAGTAGCCAGGCAGGAAGTATAGGCAGGATGACCAGAATAGAATTCTGGGAAGAGGAAAGGCTCAGTCTACAGTCATCACTCTGACACAGGAAGCAAGATGAGAATGCCCACCTCACTGATAAAAAGGTACCAAGCCAGGTGGCTAACAGATAAGAATTATGGGTTAATATAAGATATGAGTTAATAAGAAGCCTGAGCTAATAGGCCAACCAGTTTATAATTAATGTAGGCCTCTGTGTGTTTCTTTGGAACGGCTGCAGGACCCAGCAGTACAGAAACCTCTGTCAACACTATGTAGAGGATAAACTTCACCAGGTGTGCTGTCCTGCACTTGGACTGCAGTCTCCAAGCATCTGTTTCTACCTAGCTTTGTGCAATACCATGTAATGCAAGCAAGCACTCATGTTTCACCTAAGGGAAAAAAATGGTCATGTTCCTATGCCCATCCTCCTTCCAAGAGCAGTAGAATGACAGGGGTCAAAGTCCTCTATTGACCAAGATCTGAATGTACCCCCAGAGCTAATGACTGTAGAGTGAGAACCAGCAGTCTATATTAGTGATGTCTAACAGTCAAGTGACCCGTTCAAACTAAATAAATGGCAATTTTCTCTTCTAGTGCCTAGGTTAAGATACCTTGAACACTGACATGCAAAATATTTAGATTATAAATGGTATGAACTAAAACAATTCCTAAACACTCCTAGGATCCAGTAATTGCCATACAAAGTAGAGTACCCTTGGCATATCCCAATAAATATAAGAACCTTAGACAAGCCGGTTCTGTAAAATGATTTATTAACATTCCAAATTTTAATCAGTTGGTCTGCCTTTATTTCATCATCCTTTCTGCTCACAAGCTCATTGAGAACAAGCTTCCACCGCCTCGCGGTTTGATGCTTTTCAAGACCTAGCTCATCTCTTCTCTCACACAACCTCTTATGTGTGCCCGTGGTTTGGATACTCAGATTACAAAATGTGTTGTATATGTTAACAATGATTCTCAAGCTTTTGCTATTTCTATGACTTAATTAAGAACATAAATATAAAAATGATGGGAAACAAAGCTTTCTCAGCTCTATTACCTGTAATAATATACAGAATTTATAATTATAAATTTTATGTTATAACAAAAACTTTAGTTTTAAAAAATGTTTTATTTGAGAATTACATAGTTTAATATCTTCGAAAATACTGTTTCCTAATTACTAAAAAAGAAAGCAGACTCAGTAAGAAATTTAAATCATTAAATATGTTGCACTAATATATACATACAGAATGCTAAGTAATAATATTTAGCTCTGGAATGCGTACCATCTTTTTCCTCATTAAAGGCTCAACCAGCACAATGTATGCTATGTATAAAGTTCCATGTACATGAGAGTATGACACTTAATTGCTTCAACTTATAGCTGAGGTAATTTGTCCACTGGGGTGTCAAACTTGAAGTCTGAAGGGAAGAGATCTGGAGCCCGAGGGTAGATCAGTCTGTAGGACTGTCTGATTGTAACATCAGCAACACCAGCAATATCTCCAATTTCTAAAAGACAAAAAAAAAAACAAGCCATTCAGTTGATCTGCTCTTACTACCAAAGGGCAAAAAAAAACCAAAAAAACCCTCTCAATTTCAGTTTTTTTTGTTTGTTTGTTTTTTTTTTTTTTTTTTTTTTTTTTTGGTTTTTTGAGACAGGGTTTCTCTGTGGTTTTGGAGTCTGTCCTGGAACTAGCTCTTGTAGACCAGGCTGGTCTCGAACTCACAGAGATCCGCCTGTCTCTGCCTCCCGAGTGCTGGGATTAAAGGCGTGCGCCACCACCGCCCGGCTCAATTTCAGTTTTTAAAACTGATAATGAAAATCCATCTTTTTTTTTTTTTTTTTTTTTTTTTTTTTTTTTTTTTTTGGTTTTTCGAGACAGGGTTTCTCTGTGGCTTTGGAGCCTATCCTGGAACTAGCTCTGTAGACCAGGCTGGTCTCGAACTCACAGAGATCGAAAATCCATCTTAATAGGCATGACAAGAGTCAAAGTCAATATAAATAGTGATATTGGCAGACCTTTTTAAAGGTATCTTAGTAATACTAGAAGACATAATATATGCAAAGCAACCCAGAGCATGGCACTGTGAGTGACAGGCACTGTGTTGCTTTTGCCAGGTATTGTTGCAAGGTTGAGACAATATATGCTTTTCATGTGCAAAGCTAGGTTTATCCCTAGGGTGGCATAAAGATCATCCTCAGCTACACAGCAGGTTTGAGGCCAGTGGAGGATACATGAGACCTTGCCTCAAAACAAACAAACAAAAAAACAAACACGGTGAAGGGCCATAAGGTACATACAATACCTCCCCGAAGGACCACTGACAACTATTAGTAACATTTTCTTCAGTGATATATAACCACTAGTAAGCTGCTCATGTTCCAATAAATAAACCTCCCATAAAAGATACAAATTAAAATTAAATCCAAACAGGAAAAGGAGACGTACATACAAGAAAGACTATACCTCTAATCACTTAAAAGCAAAATTCTATATTTTCTAAAGGTGTTTTATGTCTGTTTTGTTTTGAGGTGCTGGGCCAGGCCCTCGGGCACACTCAGCAGATACTCTCAATGAACAGAACTATATTTCAACCTACTTCCTTCTGTGTTAATGTTTCTGAGGGGTTCTGAATCATTAGCCTTCTTAACCGTCAACTCCCAACCCAGCCATCTCTCCGGCACACTTCCTAATAAAGATCCTACCTTTCTGTGTCCGCTTCTCAGCTGATGCCTGGGAAGCCATGTAAATAGCTGCCGCTGCCACAGATATGGGGCTTCTGCCAGGAACCAAGTCCAGCTCCACAGCCTTGCGGGCTATGTGTGTTGCTGCCATCTGTACTTGCTTGGGGAGGCAAAGGTTCGAGCAAAACCTGGACATGAAGTCCCCAGTAGTGATCAGATCCACACTGGTTTCCAAAGCTTTCAAAATCAGTTTAAAACAGCGACCAATTTCTTTTTTAGAAATTCGAGATACGGCACATATTTCTAAAAGAAATAAAATTGAAAAAATGCATAAGTTACAAGGTTCATTTTGTAATTTATCATTTTTTACAAAAATAAAATATTCTAGTTGTTAAAAATTTAATCATGACTTAAAGATGAGACCCTAATCCTCTCAGCAATATTTCCCATGGACCTTACTTATTTAAAAATTTGTCATACCTTAAATTGAGGCTGTATTCTTTCAAAATAAAAATTTTATCTATTTCAATTTATTATTAAGATACAAGTTTCTCTAAGTAATCAAAAACCTCTCAGATATTTATATTTTAATCTTTGTAAGGAATGTTCCAAGGAGAATGAAAGTACTCAAGCTGAAGAATGCCAAGTGTATGTATACTCTTTATCTACATGCTATATCTCTAAATAAGCTAAAATGTTAGTCATTGCTTGAGTTACAGTCCAAAAGATGTGCGATAAGCCTTGACTCTTCACTTTGACAAAGGAAAACTTGAAAGATACTCATTGGATATATGGTGAATGTAGTGTCCAACCTGGACCTGGGCAATGAAAGTCAGTTATGTACCGCAGTAAAACACTGGGAGTAGGCTGTCCTGTACTCCTGAGTAAACACGAGCTTGACAAAACCCAGCAGTAATCAGTGATCTCAAAGTCTTTGCCTTGCACAAAACTGTTATCACTAGGCCTCAAAAAGAAAAAAAAAATTACATTGAGACCTTTCTTCAAGACTTGACACACACCAGAAGCTAGCTAGTAGTTGTTTTCTTCACCAGTTACAGATGTTACCCCAGTGTAAAGCCTCTGTAGCATGTCAGGCCTTCTAGCCCACAAAGCAGAATCAGGTGGACAGTGGACTTACAGTAGCTATTAAAATGGTGTCACCTGCGAAAGCAGCTTGCAAAGAAGACTGTTTTTTCTGTTAAAGAACAAAATAAAGATCCACTGGCAAATGTCGTTGTTTAAAGGTTCCTACTGCTGTGAAGACACCATGCCCAAGGCAAGTCTTACAAAGAGAAACATTTAATTGGGGTGGCGGCTTACATTTTAAAAGTTTAGTTCATTATCATTATGGTGCAACATGGTGACGTGTAGACTGTCATGGTGCGGGCTACTTCTTAATCAGAAGGCAACAGGGAATGGATTAAGACACTGGGTGTATCTTGAACATATATGAGACCTTAAAGCCTGCCTCCATAAAGACACACTTCCTCCAACAAGAACACACTCACACCTCCTAATAGTTCCATTTCCTTTGGGGGTCATTTTATTTCAAATATGCTGAAGATAAGCACTATCTGTCAAGTGACTCTACTTAGTGCAGTTGAAGCCTTACCTTTAAATGTCCTCGGAACTCCTTCTTGTCTACAGGCAATGTACAGACAAGCAGAAGCTATCGCATCATTAGCTCTTCCCTTCAGGCTCTTCTGCTCATATACTTGCTTGAATAAATTATTTGTTCGATCCTTCAAAGCAAAGAAACTAAGTTTAATTAAATATAGGCTGTTTAATTACTTACAATATCAAAATTTTATGTGTTCATTAAATTATGCAGAGTAAATGTCAGAATGGCTTAAAGCACATGGACAAGAACTTACAACTATATTTCGAGGGAGGTTGATTCTGTCTGCCATGGTTGTGATTTCCTTGAAAGCATTCATCATTGCTCTGTCAGAGCTACTCATTGTTCTCCGATTCTGATACTTAGAATTGCCAAACTCATCAAAACTTGCAGCTCCTGTACCCTATAAGACAAAGAGTTAACCTTGCTAAACATTTTTGGAAATTTTGAACAGACAATTTCTATGAAAATGTAATTTATACAATCTGACTACATGTATCCAGTGAAGCCTGTGCCTCAAACAGAAACTTCCAGGTGAAGATGCTTTAAATAAGTTTGTTCACAGACACTTAAGTAAATCTAAACAATTGTTCCAGAACACAGAAAATAGAAACTGAAAGTCCAATTGAATTTATAGATGACCGAAAATATAAATGGCAGAAAGCAAAAGCATATTAAATATACATACAAGATCAAGTAAAGATTAGTCAATACAAGAAAGACACCTATTAGAGAATAGTTAATATAAAATGTCATAATCACATGTCTAAGAAAAATCACATGATCTTTAAAGGTACCATATAAAGCTATGTGAACAAAACTCAAAATGAAGTTTTGATAAAGACTCATAATATTAGAAACGGGCAGTTCTCTGTGTATAAAAACCATTCTCCCAGGCCTAAGTAAACAATCTGGTTAGTAGGAAAAGGCTTCAGGCACACTAAGTAAAGATCACAGCCAGGTAGCTTTGATGCTTAACAGCAATGCTTGTTAACTGATGGTAAAGGTCAAACTCATTCCAGGAGTGCACACTAAAGCGTCCATGCTGTAACATGCATTGCAAAGGCCAGATAAAGAATGTGTAATTGAAGCCCTGTGAAGAAGACCACAAGCTATTTATTTGTAGGCCCTATGTCTATGAATTCAAAATGCCCAACAAAATCATTAAAAATGCTACTGCTATAAACAGCAAGAGAGTTTGTTTGTTAAAGGAAAGCACTGATGAAATCTGAAGTCTCATAATACATATAATTCCTCTACCCCAGTGATTTCAGGAATAGAATTATGTGTATTTCTGCACTGAGTTTCTCAAAAGAAGCGAATACAGAACATGCTGGTGTATGCCTTTAGTCCCAGCACTTGGGAGGTAGAAACACGGCAGATCTTTGAGTTCAAGACAGACCTGGTCTATATTGTGAGTACTAGGACAGCCAGGGATACACAGAGAAACCCTATCTTGAAAAACAGCAACAACAACAACAACAACAAAAAATAGACAACACTTATATCTTCCTGTCTACTCAGTCTTGTTTTGTTTAACATGACTTTAAGAGAATAATGTAGCCGGGCGGTGGTGGCGCACGCCTTTAATCCCAGCACTCAGGAGGCAGAGGCAGGCGGATCTCTGTGAGTTCGAGGCCAGCCTGGTCTACAAGAGCTAGTTCCAGGACAGGAACCAAAAACTATGGAGAAACCCTGTCTCGAAAAATTAAAAAAAAAAAAAAAAAAAAAAAAAAAAGAGAGAATAATGTAACAACCAAACTTATGTGCCATGGATTTCCTATGCATTCAATTTGTACAGTCTAAACTAATGTGTAGCTATGATTTTAAATTATGACTCTCTGGCCATGCACACCGCCTTTAGCCCCAGCAGTCAGGAGGCAGAGTCAGGTGGATCCCTGTAAGCTCCAGGTCAGCTGGTCTACAACAGCCAGGACTGTTACACAGAAAAACCCTGTCTGAAAAAAACAGAAAAAAGAAGACTCTCCATGCTCCTGCCCCAGACTACAATGTGTATCTGTTTATAAGTGTTATGACAATAATTTGCTGAAAACAGCAAATACAGGTTGAAAGCAGTAGCATAAAAATTAATATCTGTAAGTATTAAATAACAGCATACAGATCTCCTTGATAAAAGGGCATCTAATCCCCTGGAACTGAAGTTACAATGATTGCAAGCCACCATGTGGGTATTGGGAATCAAATCCAGGTCCTCCACAAGAGTACCAATGGAATCTCTCTGGCCCTAATGATTTTTTTATATAATGATCTTTTTAAAAAGTCATATTGAGCATCTTGACACATGCCTCTAATCCTAGCACTTGGGAGGCAGCAGCAAGTGCATCTGTTAGTTCAAGGTTAGCCAGTCTACATAGCTAGTTACAGGGCTGTATAGTGATAACCCTCACTCAAAGAAACAAAAACAGACTGTGCAGTAGTGAAGTTCTAAACTAGCATACACTTCCATGATTAGTCTTTCAGGGACAGTCATCAGCACTGATCAGCAGTGTAGCCATCCTGGCTCGCTGCCTGCAGGTGGTGCGAATGCTCAAGGTTGCAGCTCTGTGAGTTCATACCTATGCTGGGTCTGACACTGATTCCAAATTTTAGGGAAACAGATATTCGTGTTGCATCTTCCCAGAAAAAGGCTTACACAACTATTTTTGTAATTGTATGTATATGGGCAATTTGCCTGCATGTGTGCCTGTGCACCAGTGCCTGACTATTGCCAATAGAGGCCAGAAGGATACTCTGAAAGTGGAGTCAACAGTTTGTGAGTCACAGTGTGGATCCTGGGAATTAAATTCACGTCTTGCAGAAGAGTAGCTCTTAATCCCAGCCCAAGATTATTATACTGATTCCATGTTCTTCCCTCCATGATGGGAAAAACACCCAGATCAGTAGAGTTCCACAGTGCTAACACTGGCAAGAGTTATTCCCAAGTCAAGAGTCTCCTTTGGGTTAATGGTTGATACTTTTGCAAAAAATCCTAACTTTCCAGATCTTTATCTCACCCCCACCTTGGCATTTTCTATTAAATGGAATTATTACCTTGCCAATCATGGTGGACAAATCTCCATCACTCAGAAGAGGATTCTGAGAATCTCCAACTCGAGAAGGGTCTTTTGTTGCTTTATCATTGCTAAAAGTTCTCCATTCGGATCCCACATCGATAACCCGGTCCCCTAAGAAGGTAAGCACACAGTTACTTAGCCAGGAACAGAACTGCCCTCCCCATGCTGGCTAATCGCTAGCATCTCAACTTGGCCACCTGGGCTCCAGCTTAGTCTTACATGTCTGCTCTGCTAGTCCAGTAATAAACTATGTAAATAGTATGCTATCATTATTCATATCCCAACTCTTAGAAGAAAAAATTGGTTAAAAATAACACAAAGAAAAAGCTGG
This sequence comes from Chionomys nivalis, assembly GCF_950005125.1. Lineage (NCBI taxonomy): Eukaryota > Metazoa > Chordata > Mammalia > Rodentia > Cricetidae > Chionomys > Chionomys nivalis. The sequence goes on along the minus strand of NC_080103.1, from coordinate 50,499,039 downwards.
TGTGGTAGTATGTGCCTATAATCCTAGTATTTGGGAGGCTGAGGCATAATAGAGAAAAAAATCAAGGCTATACTGTCTACATATACATAGCAAGACCTTACCTCAATAACCAAAGCAAAATAATAAAACTATTCTTATGTGATACAAAGAAAAACAATGAAGCCAGGTATGGTGGAGCAAGCCTCTTATCTCAGGACCCAGATGACAGAGGCAGATAGATATCTGACCCCTATGAATTCCAGATCATCCAGGACTACACAGTGAGACCTTATCTCAGAGAAAGAGAGAGAGAGAGATGACTCAGAATAAAATTTTAAAAGGCAGCAGGCACACTTTTCAAGCAAAGAGGTTATGATTGGGTGTGTGATATCAAAATACCTGGTCACTACTTTAGTGGGAGGAGCTCAGTGTCTGGAAATATCTTTAAAGTAGACAGAGATAACACTGAATATTAAAACACATGTTGGTCAGTGTGTCCACTGTAAATATTACCAACTAATCCCCAGAGCTACATAAATACAGGTACCACTTTCACTGTTCCTCGCAACTCATGTTATTTGGCCAAAGATCCCACAGCTACAAGTGAAATGTGTATAAGCTTCCGACCAATTCCATTGAACTCTTTCAATGAGCTGTACCTTGTTCATCTTTGCCAGCAATCACAATGCCTTTCAGTATGGACAGTCAACAAATATAATTACAGATGTTGTACCAAGTTGCTGCTTGGCTGTGGAAAAGTTATTTAATTAAAAAAATTTAAATGGAAGGCTGAGGAGGTAGCTCAGTAGTTGAGAGCATATGCCATTTCACCAGAGGACCCAAACCTGGTTTTCATCACCCACATCAGGTGGCTCCCAACCACTTAAAACCAGCTCCAGAGGATCCATGCTCTCTCTCCATGGGAACTTTATTCCTGTGCACATGTCCAAACACAGATGCAGACATAAGCAAATTTAAAATAAAAATCTTAAGTTTTAATTACATTTACTTATTTTGTGTGTTGGAAGGCACATACACCATACATGTGTAGAGGTCAGAGGATAATTCTTCTGCCATGTGGGTTCAGACTGATGACTTAGTGTGACATGCTTGGTGGGAAGCACTGATCTGTTGAGCCATCTTTATGATACCATTTTATTTCATTTCTATGCCTTATTTCTTCAGATTTCCCTAATAACTTCACATTTTAAAAACTGTAAGGTTAAATGAATTAATGAACTTGTACAAGCATGTAAGTTCTCAATGTCTAAACACTGGCAGATGTTCTCACTCTCCATTTTGGGGGAGGGGGCGGGGGTGATGACAGAGGCATTCACCTGACCCTTAGATTTTAAAGGACTCCAGGGCTCTGCAGCTCCTTAGTGACAAAGGAATATGGGGTGAAATGATCATTTCAATGTAGAGCATATCAAAACTTTTAAAGAACACATTAATTAAAATGCAATATGCAAAATAGCAATTATAATCTAAACCCAGTAATGTGCTTTAAGAAAGTAGGTTACTATATAACAGAATGATTTGTTAATGAAGGCTTCTGATAAATTTGGTTTTCTTTGAACTTCAGGAGAACCTAGAGTAGCTAGAGTATTTCCTAGACAATCATGTTTGGGTGAAGGAAGACAAGCATGAGAGTTAGTGTCCTCACCTGCCATCTCCATATGGACTGAGAGAAAGCAGGAGAAAGGAACAAAGACCCACATTAGAAGGCACTTTAACATGCCAGCCTGACTGTGACTCCAAGGAAGGACTAAGTTAAGTGAAAATGGCACTGTGTGGTCCCCATGCACTTGTGTTTTCAGAAACAGTCAATAAGGCCAACTTTCCTAGTCAGCAAGATAAAAACAAAACACACAAAAACATAAATTACTGTGGTCTTCAAAGCAGTTACCAAATTTGAAAAGTTAAACAGATCAAATGTCATTAACTTATATGTAGCTGTATATACATGAAGCACATACAATTTTTTTTCAAGCACTTAGGGCCTTGAGCATGCTAGTCAAGTGTTCTCTGAACTTCACTGTCAGCCTTATCTTTGCTTTTATTTGAGGCAGGGTCTCAGGAAATTGTACAGGCCAGCCTAAGACTCATTCTAGCCTAGGCAGGCTGGAATTCTGTCTATAATTCCTAGTAGCTGTAATATTACTGTTCCACTAGGCTCAGCTAACTGTTATGTTTTCAAGGACCAAAAATGAATATATCAAGAAAACCATACAGGTGAAAACGCATACCACATGCTGTAATTCTAGCTGCATATTTGGAGATAAAGCACCAGCAAGCTAAAATACTTCATTTCATAACATTTTCCTTTTGGCATCGAAGTACCTTATAGAGATCGCTTTATATTGCTTTTAAAAAGACAAAATGGACTTTAAAAATAATAATTACAAGAAGACCTAGTATATAGTATAAACAGAAAGCCCAGCAATGGACAATGAAGTAAAGGTTTCCAAATATGTGGAATGATCTAAATAACTCCAGACATAACTGCTCAAAATAGCATTTATAAGAATCAAATTTCTGCTGGGTGGTTGTGGCACACAACTTTAATCTCAGCACTCAGGAGGCAGAGGCATGTGGATCTCTGTGAATTCGAGGCCAGCCTGGTCTACAAGAGCTAGTTCCAGGACAGCTAGGACTATTAAACAGAGAAACTCTGTCTGGGGGGGGGGGGGGGGAATCAAAACCAAGGCAACTCAAAGAGCACAGCATGAAACTAAAGAATTATTCAGAAAAAATTATTCATATATATATGATTCTTGCTTAAAATCCAAATGAGACATATTAGAAAAGTTTCCTGGAAGAAAACTGCAAGTCAGAATCTCTTCAAGGGGAGAGTGATACAAGATAGCCCAATGTGTAGATACTACAATCGCTGACAAAGAGGAAACCTGTGTGTAATCAACCTTTATAGTGAGAAGCCTATCAGTTAACATGCACACACACATACCATCAAGTATCCTAGAAACAGAAACAAATGCCGGTTTTTTCTCCTCTTAAACTACACATTGACTCTGTAAACTTAAGCCAGATGGGAGTTCTTCGTGAAAATAGTGTTAGAAGCACTGACACAGACAGAAACCATCACTGTGACCATGTCCATCTCTGCGACACAACCTTACAGGTTTTTACTCAAAGACCATATAAAGAGAAAGTCATGCCCAGCACATGTCACTGAACTTCAGTGTATAAGCCATAACAGAGTGGCATCTAAAGAGCATTTCATCACACTCTAGAGAGATAAACTGTATCTATTTGTTAAGAAACACATGAAAGTAACTGTCAAAAAAAAATCATTCTTGCTAGTTCAAAACAGTCATCACTCTAGCACCTACCTTTTGACTTGTCAATGACAAATTTTAGAAGAAAAGGTCAAAATGACTCATTTTTCAAATCTATTTTCCTTATGTTGTTTTTAAAAAGATGAATTTAAATTTAAGTGGTGAACATGACATGATATTAAAGTGGAAGTGGAACTGCTAATTTTAAGCATACTAATGTGAAATCCTAATCCATACGGCATGATATTGATTTTCTTTTCTCAGCAGTGTTGATGTTGAAATAACGTTTAGCCCAACAGGATAGTCATTCAGTTACATTCCCTAGCCCCAAAATTATTTTCTAATAGCTACGAATGCAGCTAAAAACCTAATATTTTGCTGACTATAAATCAACATACAAGAAATACAATGTACAAGGTCAAATTTAGGAACAAACTGATACCCTAAATATTACACTGCTATCTACTGTTGAACTTCGACAGTGACACTGCCACATTATTAGGGTCTACTTGGGGGCAGGGACTCAGCAGTTTTGTGGAAGGAAGGAAGCTCTGCCTCACTGGCCTGCTTAGTCACAACAACCTCAAGAAGCACCAAAGGGTCAGGTGTGGTGATGCACTCCTCTAATGGCAACAAGGAGATCGAGGCAGACAGATCTCTGAGTGACAGACCAGAGAGGGTTACAGAGAGATGGCTCAGTGGGTAAAAGAACGTAAGCATGGCCACACATTTATTAACCAGGTGCAAGGGGTGTGGGTGGAGACAAAGAAGTCTCTGGGCTCGTTTGTCAGCAAGCCTCACTAAAGGGCAGCAAGCTCTGGGTTCAGTAAGAGACCCTGTCTTAAACAAATAGGGTGGAAAATGATAGAAGACATCCTTTGACCTCTGCCAGCTAACAAGCTATGTACACACATGCACGTCACAACACACAAATCAGTGATAAAACAGTGAATGCCAAATCATAGCTCTTCAATGTACTCTACAGTTCAAGTGAAAGTCAAACAAACCACTGTTATACACTGGACAGTTAGTTACATGGCTGGTTCTTGTGCCAAAGTGGAATAGATTTCTACAGTCTCCCAATCTGAGTGATTCTTAAGACTTTACTGACCAATCCCAGTGTACTCTGGTCTAGACATAGTCTTCAGTTTCCTTCAAAAAACATACTTGCATTCCTGTAAGTCTCTTTTTATTTGCTTTTTTGTTTGTTTTGTTTTTCAAGACAGGGTTTCTCTGTAGCTTTGGAGCCTGTCCTAGAACTCGCTCTGTAGACCAGGCTGACCTCCAACTCACAGAGATCCGCCTGCCTCTGCCTCCTGGGTGCTGGGATTAAAGGCGTGAGGCATGTACCACTACCACCTGGCGATAGTTCCTTTCTAAATCAAGTATATGAAAAAAACATGACTACTCTCTGATAACTCCATACCTAGTTTATTCTGTTTTTATTAAGAAATTCTGGTGTTATTAAACAGCCCCCATTTTTTCTGACCACTGTCTTCCTGGGGGTATTCTGAAGAGTCATTCCACATGTGCAATCTCTGCCTAACAAACAATGGCACTGCTACCTAGTCAACAAGCTAATGACTTCACTCCACCTTTATGGGCCACAGGTTTGTTTGGACATGAGTACAAGATAGTAATAAACACTATAAAATGTTGCAATATGGCAACTTGCATGACACAGTATCCTTGAGTTCGATCTCCACAACTGAACTTTACAGTACAACTGAGTAACAGAGACAAGCAATAAGAGCACGCCTGTGGTTTCTGCTGCAATTACTAAGTGGTGAAACAACTGAATATGGGCATGTTCCAATAAAACTTTATGCATTACAAAACTTAAATATGGTACTGTTGTTCTCTTATACCCAAAATCATTATTATTTCAGTTTTTCCTCAACCACTTGAAAGTATAAAAGCCATGGAAGCCATATTAAGAACATGTGTTAGCATTATGCTGGCACCAGAAGCAATGGATCTTAATCTCTATTAGTAATTCTATATGCTTTAAAATTCCAGCTGTAAGCTAATCAAGGGGGTAAAAAGTCTTGAATACTCAGTGGTAACAACAAACAAAACCTTTCCAGTGTAGGTCTGAAGCAAGCATTTGTCACAGTTCCCAAGTCTAATAGCAATTTTATTCAAAAGTGACTCAAATTGCTCAAAGGTTGGGAGTAGAGATCAGAAAAAGAGTGCTTCCTTAACATGGAAAGCCCTGTGCTTCATTGGCCATACTCAAGACAAAACAAACCACTATCACTTCTGCTCTTGCTACTGCTAAACAGAATCCTCATTTTTTCTGTATGAGTTTAAGTCTCTTCTGTGTATCTAGATTAGTGAGCAAATAGGCATAAAACTGAAATTGTATTCATTTTTCTTTTTGTAGTAATGGAAATTGAACAAAGAGGTTCTCCCAGTGCTTGGTAAGCATGTTACCACTGGCTATATTCTCAGCCCTAAAAGTAAAATTTTAAGATGTGACATATTTGAACAGTAACAATTTAAACTAGATATTCTATATCCTGACACGATATGCAAGTCTTAACATATCCTATTTTACTACAAGCCACTAGATGAGGCTCAATATTACTTTAAAATCTACCACATTTATTTTAGTGGCATACAAGTGGCACAAAAGTTAGATATTTATTAGTTATTTGAGTGTCACTCCATCTCTCCATCTCCTCTTACACACACACCTTCCATTAACTATTTAAAGCTAAGGATGCAAATACTGTGGCCTTTTCATTTCTCTTTTTGTTCTGAGGCAGGTTTTCTCTGTGTAGTCATAGACCAGATTGGCCTTAAGATCTGCAAGCCTCTGTCTCCTGAATGCTGGAATTTATTTATTTATTTATCTATTTATCTATTTATTTATTTGTTTGTTTATTTGGTATTTGAGACAGGTTTGGTTTTGGTTTTTCTCTATAGCTTTGGAGCCTGTCCTGGAACTAGCTCTTGTAGACCAGGCTGGCCTTGAACTCACAGAATTACACCCGCCTCGCCTCCAGAGTGCTGGCATTAAAAGCATGAGCCACCATTGCCCAGTGAGCCTTTTTCTTTCTTTTTGGTAAATTACTGTTGTGGGAACTCCTTCAACCAATAGCCTTTTAGATACCAGCCCATTTTGGGCATGGTCTGAGGTACTATATAAGCTCAGTTGTAAAGCGTGCTCAGCCCTTTTTTGCTGGATTCGGTTCCCAGCTTCCAGAGCACACAGAAGACAGCAGATCTTTACCCTTATTGTGAGCTTTATCCCCAAATAAATAAACCTCTGTTGTAGTCCATTACGGGCTATTGAGCACTCTTTAACACGCCTATACATTTCTACCTCATGAAAAAACATGTAGTAGTTACATACATGCAATGGTACATGGCATGTCTGCAGACTCTTGCACATTTACATTTCTCTTTTTACTTTATTGTAACTGTGACTTGCTTGTGTGGGGTGAGAGCTGTTAAAATGTATTCATTAAAACTTTGGAAGCTGTACAAAAGCAAAGTACTGTGGATTATGATTTAAACTAAAACCTTTTTTTTTTTTTTTTTTTTGATTTTTCGAGACAGGGTTTCTCCGTAGCTTTGGAGCCTGTCCTGGAACTAGCTCTTGTAGACCAGCCTGGCCTCGAACTCCCAGAGATCCGTCTGCCTCTGCCTCCCGAGTGCTGGGATTAAAGGCGTGCGCCACCACCGCCCAGCTTAAACTAAAACCTTAATAGCTACTTACCTACAACTAAGCCACATTCAGGGCAGATCATATCGCCGGCTCTGTAGTCCTCTACTAAAATTGCATCTGGATGATTCGGACATGTGACTCTTGGGAGAGCATCCAAACTACATGGAAAAAACAACAACACATTTTTATATTTTCCAACTAATAAACAAGTCTGAGTTTTATTGTCTTCTAGTAATAGGTAAGCTGCTAAGATTTTTGAAATCCTTGATTAGTATAATAACTTATAATCACAATAGCCAGCATTTATATATAATTATCTGATGTGTGATCTTTGCTATTTATTTCTATTGTTAGGGAATAAGGGTGTTTTCTATTTGTCAGCCACCATAATGATGGATTTAGCATAGCACAGTAAAGCCAACACACACTGCATGCAAGACAGTCAGTTGCAGCTGTGCTGGTCTTAGGTCTGATGATTTTAGCTTTGCTGGGCATACTAACACATGCTATAGTCCCAACACTTGAGGCTAAAGTAGGATTCCTTGAGTCCAGGACTTCAAGAACAGCCCAGACAAAAGACATAAGTATCTTCACAAGTAAAAAAAAAAAAAAAAGAAAAAAAGAAAAAAAATTAAAACTGGATAACCATACACAGAAGAATCTAGATTTCTATCTCTTATGCTGCCCAAACATCAATTCAAAATGGACCAATGACCTTCATGTAAGATCTAACCTTGGGGGCTGGAGAGAAGGCTCAGAGGTTGAGTGCTTACTGCTCTTTCAGAAGACCTGGGTTCAGTTCCTAGCACCCACACAGTGACTCACAACCACCCATTAACTCCAGTTCCAAGGAGTCTGATACTTTCTTCTAGCCTCTAAGGTCACCAGGCACACACTCAGACACAAAAATAAAAGTAAAGAGACCTGACACTTTGAAAGCACTAGAGGAAACAGGTAAAAGGTACTTCAAGATGTAGGTATAGCAAGGACTGTGCAGGAGGAGAGAGCTGCTTGTTGGTTCCCACTATCCAGGGCTGAAATAATCACACAGAAACTCTATTATTTAAATCACGCTTGGCCCATTAGCTCTAGCTTCTTACTGGCTAACTCTTACATATTAATTTAACCCATCTCCATTAATCTGTGCACCACCATGAGGTGGTGGCCTACCAGCAAAGTTTCAGCACATCTGTCTCTGGCAGTGACTCCACGGTTTCTCTCTGACTCCACCTCCTTTCTCCCAGTATTGTATTGAGTTTTTCCTGCCATAGGTCTAACGCAGTTCCTTTATTACCCAATGATAGTCACAGCATACAGAGGGGAGTCCCACACAGGATTGTCTTCAAAGGATCCCAATAGCACAGGATATAATCCCAAGAATGGAAAAGAGTGACTGCATGAAAAAAAACTAAACAGCATCTACACTGCAAAGAAAATAATCAGCAGAGCTAACACGGTGGACAGAAAAGTAGGAAAACCTCTGCCAGTGACATAGGAAACACTGTATATTAATATCAAGAAACTATATTGCACTCCAAAAAATTAAGTACCAAAAATCAACAAGTAGACTAATGAAAGACAGTTCTCAAAAAAAAAAAAAAAGGAAACACCTATGGCCAATATTTGTAAATGTATTCAGTATCTTTAGCCACTGAGGAAATAAAACTGCTTTTTATCTCATCCCAGTCAGAATGGCAATTATCTAGAAACCAAATGACAACAATAGTATGGCAACTGTGGAAAAGAAGAATCATTACACACTGCTGATGGGAAGAGAAACTGTTACAGTTGCCATGGAAATCAGAATGGGTTTTCTCAAAAGACAAACTATAAGGCTGGTGAGATAGCTCAGTGGGTAAAAGTGCTTATGGCCAGGCATGATGACGAGTTCAGCCACTGGGACCCAAATGGCAGAGGGATAAACCACCTTCCATAGTTGTCCTCTGGTGTGCTTAGAGGAGAAAGCAGAATCCCACCAACTGTCCTGCCTCACGCCTTGGCACAGGTCCTCCCCCAATAAATAAGTACACTAATAAATTTTTTTAAAAAAATAGAACTATGTAATAGGCTATACAACTCCTAGGCAGGTACCTGAAGTTCTAAGTATACACATCACACACACACTCAAATACCCATGTTCATCTGTAACAATGTAATGAAGTGGAATCAGCTTTAGGGTAAAAAATTGTGTTACCAATACACAGCCTTAAAAATGAAATCTTAGAGTTCGAAGCCAGCCTGGTCTACAAGAGCTAGTTCTGGGACAGGCACCAAAGCTACAGAGAAACCCTGCCTCGAAAAACGAAGAAAAAAAAAAAAAAAAAGAAATCTTAGGAAACAAATGGAAATGGAAAGCATTAGACTAAGTGAATAAAACAGAATCAGAAAAACAAGGACAGCATGATTCCTTCATGTGTGGAATTTGTATTCAAGTTTACATGTATGTATATTATACTATTATACATACCCATACACGTTACATATGTATGTAGGATCTGAAAGAAAAATGGGGAACTGTAAGCAGGAAGGAAGTGACCTGAGGGAGGAGAGAAAAGGAAAAGGGAGGGGCAGAAGGGGCACTATTTGGAAGAAGTGAATCAGCAAGAAGGTGGAAATCAGGACTGACTAATACAAAAGTGTACACCAATGTGAGGCATGCCATAAGATCATTATACTGCACGCTAGTCTAAGAAACTCATTTCAAATGAAAAATAATGACTACAAAGCTAACATTATGTTATGACATTAGTAACAATATTTTCCTTTTCTTTTCTTTTCTTTTTTTTTTTTTTTTTTTTGGTTTTTCGAGACAGGGTTTCTCTGTGGTTTTGGAGCCTGTCCTGGAACTAGCTTTTGTAGACCAGGCTGGTCTCGAACTCGCAGAGATCCGCCTGCCTCTGCCTCCCGAGTGCTGGGATTAAAGGCGTGTGCCACCACCGCCCGTCGTCCTTTTATTTTCTTAAAAGACAGGTGTTGCTCTATAGTCTTATTGGCCTCAAACACACTATACAGCCCAGGCTGGCATCACCCAGGAGCCTCTTACCTCAGCCTCTTGAAGTGAGGTCACAGGGATGTGGCACAAAGCCCAGGTCACGATATTAGTAACTTTTTATTTATCTTGAACAATAAAACAGCTTGGGGGAAATTGATTAACCTTAAATGACTTGATAAAACATGCTTTTAAAAAAACAAAGATTCTTGGTCAAAACCTAAGTATTATTTTTGGAAGGTGTGAGTCCTCTTCTAAAGCTCACTTGAAGCCGGGCGGTGGTGGCGCACGCCTTTAATCCCAGCACTTGGGAGGCAGAGGCAGGCGGATCTCTGTGAGTTCGAGACCAACCTGGTCTACAAGAGCTAGTTCCAGGACAGGCTCCAAAACCACAGAGAAACCCTGTCTCGAAAAACAAAAAACAAAAAAACAAAAACAACAACAAAAAAAAAAAAAGAAAGAAACTAAAGCTCACTTGACATGTACAGAGCAAATGGTTCCGTCGCAGTCACCATACACTTAAAACACAAAACTGACTCTTTACAACATGTAAATAGACATTTGTGGTTTAGGGTCAAGTTTCTCATGCTAGCTGTTATAACTCAGAACGTTTTAACCACTAACATTGCTTTTCATTTATTTACTTTAAAGGTATATAATTTTTGTTTTATGCATGCACGTCTAGTGCCCAGATATCAGAAAAGGCATCAGATTCCCTGGAAGTGCAGGTACCATTTGGGTGCCAGGTCCTCTGCAAGAGCAACAAGTGCTCTTAATACTGAGCCATCTTTCTGGCTCACTAACTACCAACTTTGAAGTCACATAGAAAATTGATTTAAAAAAAAAAAGCACATAATAACCACCAAATTTACTCAACTAGAACATATCTTGGACTTTTCTAATCAGGAAAATCGAAGAGGGCAGAAATTGCTTTATTCTGGAAATTTAAAAAAAATAAATTATGAAAAATAAAAGTAGTACATAAAAACTGAAAAGCTGCTGATATAAAAGAAAATGTTAGCAAAATAAGGGGAGTTATCATTAAATGAAGCAGGAAGTTACCATAACAGTACGTTACGGATTATCACAGTTTAGCACTTATTTCGTTTGGTTTTTTTTTTGGTTTTTTTTTTCAAGACAGGGTTTCTCTGTAGCTTTGGAGTCTGTCCTGGAACTAGCTCTTATAGACCAGACTGGCCTTGAACTCACAGATATTCGCCTGTCTCTGCCACCCTGATGCTGAGATTCAAGGCATGCACCACCACCGCCCAGCCAGTTTAGCACTGTTAACAAGTAGATCAAGCCAGCTGTAATGAAGAATGCCTGTAATCCCAGAATTCCAAAGCAGAGCTAGATCTGCCACCATATTTAGGCCATACTAATAATGATACAAAGATACATGATAAGTTCTGGGACAGCTTAGACTAGAGTGAGCATCTCAAAAAGAAACTAAAAATGAAAGTACATTAAAGGGGCTGGAGGCCGGGCGGGGGTGGCGCACGCCTTTAATCCCAGCACTCGGGAGGCAGAGGCAGGCTGATCACTGTGAGTTCAAGACCAGCCTGGTCTACAAGAGCTAGTTCTGGGACAGGCTCCAAAACCACAGAGAAACCCTGTCTTGAAAATAAATAAAATAAAAAAATAAAAATAAAGGGGCTGGGAAGGGATTGGAGCTCAGTGGATAATAACTATACAGTGAGTTCCAGAGCAGCTTATAGTCTCAAAAAACAAAAGAGAGAGAGAGAGAGAGAGAGAGAGAGAGAGAGAGAGAGAGAGAGAGAGAGAGAAAATACAAAAAGCAAACAATAAAAGTAGGTAAAGGGGTTGGGAATGTAGCTAAGAGGGAGAGTACTTGCCTAAGGTCATGGGCTCAATCCCTACCACTTAAAAGAGGGAAACATAGGAAAGTTTGCAGTGTTTTAAATGACAATGGAATTATTTAAGTATAGGTATTTTGTCTGCATGTACGTCCGTGAATCTGTGCATGACCTGCTACCAGCAGAGTAAAAAGAGGGCACCGGATCCCATGGAACCAGGGTAACTGAAGATTTTGTGAGCTGCCATGTGGGTACTGGAAACTGAACCCAGGGCCTCTGGAAAAGCAATCAGAGCTCTTAAATTTGCACAATATCCTGCAAGATAGGATATTTCACAGGTCCTGGCCAGAAAATTATTTACCTGAAGTCAGAATAAATATAGGACTTCACTCTGAACACATTCTCTTCAAGAATATCAACGGGTTTCAAGGCTAAGTGACTGCACACCATCCCCAAGGAAATGGAACAACGATCTCTCATTATTCCCACTGACGGACCATGCAGAGCAGTAATAGGAATGATTTAAAAGCTGGACAATGGACTGAGCATGCCTAGGAGAATTCTAGGCCAGGAACTCAAAATGAACTGTCCATTAAAAAAAATAAAATAAGTTTCAAGGAATTTTTAAATGACAAGTTTAAAAAATGTAGCCAGTGAGTTTACTATACGTACTAAATTTTTTTTTTTTTTTTTTTTTTTCCGAGACAGGGTTTCTCCGTAGCTTTTGGTTCCTGTCCTGGAACTAGCTCTTGTAGACCAGGCTGGCCTCCAACTCACAGAGATCCGCCTGCCTCTGTACGTACTATTTAACTACAACTTGTGTTTCAAGAACACAGAAGTTCCCGTTCCTTAAGATGACAAGCTGTGCCTACATATGCACACATTCAGCTTTCACGGCAGCACCATGGGAAAATTTCAGTATTGGATAATTTGGGGAAGCTGTTTTCAGGTCCCCACAAGGAAGTCTTACCTGACAAAACCACACCCAGATGGAATGATTAAATCATAATTAAATCTAATTTAAAAATAAATTACAACCGGTAAGAAAGAGTGCCAATGGCTTTAGTTCCACACAAATAGTTGAAACTGCTCCTCTCCATGTCCACCTCTCGCTTTTTATAATACAGTGTTCGAGGTTCCCAGAAAGGACCTGTGTGCGCGTCTGTGAATAATGGCTTCCCCTGGTGACGTTTATCAATTTCAATGTGCCAGCAAGTGCAGAACTTAATTTGATACTTTGAATACACTCAGTATTAACTAGAAGCCAATGGAACGGGTGATCAGAAATAGGTATGCACGCTGGGGCACTCGAAAGGTCAACACACTGACATGACTCAGTTTACACATATGCCAGAATACTAATATCTACCTCGCAGTGGTTACAAGAGATATAATTAGGGTCTGCAAAGCACTTTGCAGGTCACAAGATTAAAGGCTGTCTCTGAGGACCCAACACGCATTTCCTGTAGATATTAAGTACACTACGTTTTAAAAATACATTAAAAATGACTTGCAGCATACGTAATTAATTTTTTGCAGACAACATCTCTTTCGGAGTGCTCAATGATACTTGGGGGGTGGCTTTAGGGGAGAATTATTCAAGTCTCCGTATGTGCTTTTTCTTTCCACTTCGGGGGGCCACTAGGCTGGCGACCCGTTTCCACCAGGCTACCGACGCTGACGTTTCCCAACTTCCTAGCTGACAGATCCGCAGGGACCTAGCGCGTCGCTTCCCCAGCTGTCTGGAAAGGAGGCGACGTCACAGCCCCTCAGACTGGATGGGCCGTCGTGGGGAAAACACACAGAAAACATGAACGTGACACAAAGACAGCGGAGGGGTCCGGAGAGAGACGGAGGCCGGGGCGGCGCAGAGCCGCGGGGACGAAGCCTGACCGCGGCGACTCGGGCGAGCAGGGGACGCCGGCGGCAGCTGTCCTTCCGGAAGAGCCTCGGCCCCGCGACCCCCGGTTCCACTCGTTCCGAGGCCGCCGCACTCACCGGCTGGTCGACGCCATCTTCGTGGCTCCGCCAACAGCTTCTTCCCAAGCAGGAAGCGACACCGGCGGCCGGACGCTCCGAGCCGGGCTTTTATGCGCGAGTCACTCGCGCGCAGTTTGGGCGTCTACGGCTCGGGAGGCGGGCCAAAAAGCAGGCGATCCTAATGACGCAAGCTAAAGGCTTCCTGGTTTTCTTTGCTGAGTGGCTGTCAGCTGCAGGTCGCTGGAAGAAACTTCCGAGCTACCGCAGATAGAAGCCGGGCGTGGTTACTCACACCTTTAATCCCAGCACGCGGGAGGCAGAAACTCTGTGAGTCCGGGGAGCAGCCTGATCTACGCAGCGAGGCTCGAGGACAGTGAGGACTACAGAGAGAGACCCTGTCTCGAACTAAACAAAACAAAAAAACCGACCCAGGAAGAGTCTCAGAGAATCCAGCGAATGAGTTCAGAGTTAGTTCTCCAGCAAACCGAATCAAAACCCAAAGAAGTTGCCCGTGGTGGTGAAAGGACGGACGTAAGCATTAGACCAAAACAAAACACCACAAATCAGATGGGTAGACAGACAGACAGACAGATAATAGGTAGGTAGATAGACAGACAGACAGATGATGGTTGTTAGGTAGGTAAATAGATGTGAGAGAGAGAGAGAGAGAGAGAGAGAGAGAGAGAGAGAGAGAGAGAGAGAGAGAGAGAGAGAACAAAACAACCCACAAAGGGGCAAAGCCCTTACCTCAAACCACTCCTTTACTTTCAAGTCAATTTTCCCTGTCTGATTGAATTTCTCATTTGCACCAAGTAAAGAATTTGGAATAAAAAGACATTGGTTTTGGTCTTTAGGAGTGGCTATCAATTCAAGTTCTGTCACAGACCAACAAGCTTCGAATTCCTCCAGGTCTTTTACCTCAACAGTGTAGGGATAGAGTGGATTTGCCTCAAAGGTACTTCTAGAATCGACTCAAAATCAGATAGAGCTCAGTGACAGTAGTGTATGTTGTGAAGGAAACAGGGAATCTGGTCCTGCCATGATCCATGTTATTTGTCTTTCCCCAAACATCATTGGACATTGAACTGAAAGCTAAGAATAGAAAATTTAATAAAACAACCTAATGACTGTAAAAGGGCCTATTGTACATTTATTTATTTGTTTGTTTGTTTATGTATCAGTTAAACTAGCATCAAAATGGAAATAACAAGGCAGGTCTTGTGGTTCATCCTTGTAATCCTAGGAGGCAGAGACTGGAGGTCCAGAGATCCAAATCCAGCTTGGACTTCAGAGTGGGAGCCTGTCTCATTCCTTGCCCGCTTACTTAACAAAGGTAATTGTAGCAGCATTTCATTTGTATTTTAATAAATAAAGCTTGCCCCACTGCCAGGCAGTGGTGACACACACTTTTAATCCCAGTAGCCACACTAGTTGCCATAGAAATCAGGCAGTGCATGCCTTTAATCCCAGTGGTATATGCCTTTAATCCCAGCCCTAGAGAGGATTATAAAATGGGAGGAGACAGCTCTCAGGCTCAGTCTCATTCTGAGATTCCTGGAGGCAGGATCACCAGTTTAGCCTGAGGTGGAGATAAGAGCCAATGGCTGGCTGTTTTGCTTTTCGGATCTTCATGCTGAACTCCAATTTCTCTTTCTGAGTTTCTATTAATCATGCTTCATGTAATAATGCTACTTCTTTGTGAATGAGCCTCCTGGTAAAGTTGGAATTAAAGTAACTGCAAGAGAGGCATCTTCCACTGAGATAAAAACTCAGATATTAGCATTAGTAAACACTTTCTTTGTTAATGGAAATCAAGGGCCACTAAGCAGTCATTGTTTTCTTGAACAGAGTAGAAGCTAGGAGCTTCCTTTAAAGAGCCAGAGTTGCTGGGAATGTAATCAGTTGGTGGACTGCTTGTCTGCAAGGCATGAAGGCCCGGGTTCAGTCCCAGCACTGCAGAAAAACAGGTGTGCCAGTGCAAGTCTGTAATCACCACTTGGAAGGTGGCAACCAGAGGAGGAGTTTAAGGTCATCTTTGGATACCTCACGAGTTTGAGGCTAGCCTGGAAAGCCAGTCTGTTGTAAGCACTCTGGGCCCTGAGTAAATTGCCCCAGGAGATTTTTAGACAAAGCCTTTGACTCCGTTTTGAGGGCGGAGAGTGACTACTGATTTCTTCCCACAGTAAGAGAAAGTATTGAATGGCAACATATTAGCAAGGCTCAGTAGGTTCAATGGTGGCAGTTTGTCATGTAAGCCACCTGGTTTGGTAATCTGGCTGAGGCAATGCACGTTCTTATTCCAACTGGCATGGCTAATGTTAGCTCTCCTATCCCATAGCACACTGTACTTGTATCTATATATCTGGGTGCATCTATGTGGCTTACAGAAGCACATTGGTTAAAGAGGCTGCAGCAGAGTTCAAAGGCATTAGACGTGGTCTGAGAGAGAGGTTGTATTGATAACAGAACAGATCGGTGATGTAAGGCAGCTGAAGCTGGAGCTTCTGGGGTCAGTTTGGGTGGGAAACTGTGAGGCGAAGGCTGGACTGGGATCTGTGAGTGGAAGACGGAGCATCCAGGTCCAGAGAGATGGAAGATGTTGAAGACCAGCTTTGATGAAACTCCTATGTTCCAGGGTAGGGCGTGAGGATTAGAACCATTAAGCAAAAGGAACAGAGACATAAGAGAAATAAGAGACAGAAACACAGAACAGCATCGGGAGGGACATTCAGGTAATACTGAATCGTGATTCCATCTGCGTTATTTTCCACATGCTTATATACATCACCCCAAAAGGGGAGGAGGGAATGCAACAGACTTCATTAACATGATACAAGAAATAGACTTGAGTTCTCCAACCTTTGGTCCAGGTGGTGTGGGTCCACCCCTCTTTACCCAAAATACCAATTAACCAGGCCCTGAGTCAGAATCTCTTATTTGTAGCCATATCTGATGTCAACAATTTGGAGAGAGCAAAAATAAGCTCAAACTCCCTGACCTCCAGTCGAGGTGGAACAGGCTCACGTGTGATGGATGTGAGCATTTGAGCAGGCTCACAGAAAGATGAATGAGCAGGCAGCACAGCAGAGGCTAGACGGGGAGTTGAGCTGAAAGGGGGTCATCAGGACCTGCTCCGCTTGTTGGTCCCTTATTTATACACCAGCTGTCAGGTGACAGGTTGGTGTGTGACGGTGATATCGTGCTGCTAGGTGTCCGTCTCTTTACGGAGTCCAGGTGAGGGAGTAGTGGGTCCGGTAATCTTGAATCTTGTTTCCCAGATATGATTTTTATTGCCCCCATGTGCCCTTGCAGTCTCAATTCATGTCCATACTTTGTAGAGTAGCTCTTTTTATACTCCCAGGAATAACTCATTTATCGTTCTGTGCTGCCTGCGTAATTTGCAGATCCACCTATGGGCTGTAGTCATTCTCCTCTGTCAAAATCAAGTCTAAAACTCTTTGTAAAATGGAGTCTCCTATGGTAAGGCACAGCCTAAGAAAACACTGGTTTACACGTGTGCGGTAATTCTGAATCGGCCATAGACACTGTCATAAAACCTAAATTCATTAGTTAATTTAAGAAATAAGTATGAAGGCCGGGCGGTGGTGGCGCACGCCTTTAATCCCAGCACTCGGGAGGCAGAGGCAGGCGAATCTCTGTGAGTTCGAGACCAGCCTGGTCTACAAGAGCTAGTTCCAGGACAGGCTCCAAAAACCACAGAGAAACCCTGTCTCGAAAAACCAAAAAAAAAAAAAAAAAAAAAAAAAAAAAAAGAAATAAGTATGAACCACACCTAAGGGCGGTCCCTCATCCCTGACCCCAGCAGCAGATTCCAACAAAAACAAAACAACTCAAAGGTAGCTTTGGATTTTTTTTTTTTTTTTTGTCTCATTATTTTGTTTGGACTTTTTTTTAACCTTACTGGTCTAATGCTTGTATATTATGGCTTCCAATTTTGAGTTTTCATAGATGTGGGTGTGGATATTTCTTATAATCTTTCTTAGTTTCTTTCTTTTTTCCTTTTTTGTTTAGTTTGTTTTGTCTTATCCTTGCTTGTCCTTTTTTATTTGTCTAATTCTTCTTTGTCTTTTTGAGACAAGTTCTCTCTATTATGTAACTCTGGCTGTCCTGGAACCTTACTATGTAGACGAAGCTGGTCTCAAACTCACAGAGATTCCCCTGTCTCTGTCTTCCAAATGCTAGGATTGAAGGTGTGCACAACCACACCAGGCTGTTTCTTTTCTTAAGAGAGAGCGAAAGGCTTGAGGTTGGAAGGGTGGCAAGGATCTAGGAAATGAATGAGGAGAGACTGAGATCAGAATATAATGTATGAAAATAACTTTATTTTAAAAAAGTGTGAGAGACATGCGCATAGAAACTAAAATCTGAGTGGGGGATGGGGGCGCATGATTACCCCACCTCAATCTGTCATTGTTTAATTCCAAATTGAAAACTTGCCTGTGCTCACATGGGCTGTTTCTTCCCCCTTAAGAATTGTGAGAGTTTGCCAGGCAGTAGTTCCCCTCACGCCTTTAATCCCAGCACTCAAGAGACTGAGGTTGGTGGGGCTCTGTGAGTTTGAGGTCACTCTGGTCTATAGAACGTGTTCTAGGACAGCCAGGGGTGTTGCACAAAGAAACCCTGTCTCGAAAGAAAACAAACAAACAAAAAGAATTGGGAGAATTCCAAAAATGTCATGACCCCATTTTAGTGTGACAAGAGCACTAAACAGGGAAGGGCCCCACCAGTAGGGAGCTCACACCCCACAACCAGTGATGTTTTCCCCAGAGCATCTTAGGTGGTGAATGAAAGGGAAGAGGGCAATTGGGAGTACTCGGAGGACCAGAAGGACCCAGGGGGTTCACAGTAGTAGATAGCTAACAATGTTTGTTGAGGAGAGACACCACTAAGGAAACTGAAACCCCAGAGCAGGGAAGGCAGAGCAACTGGCGACATTTCCCTGCCCTCCTCCCAGGTCTTTTATTTGTTGCAGACTTGCAAGGGTTTCTTTGTTGGTGTGACACTAACAAAGCAATTGTTAAGGTCTTCGCATCCTCGTGTCCAGATTTTATTTCTGATCTTGAGTTTAAAACCACATGCACATTTGAGTTTCATCACCTGAGAACCAGAGACTTACACCAGGTTTGACTACAATTTCTCGTGAGAAGTAACATTTTCTGTACATTTATATGCAAGAGATCATAATAATTTTTAGAATAAGACTTTTCTGGTTTGTTGTTGGTTTTTTTTTTTTTTTTTTTTTTTTTTTTTTTTTTTTTTTTTTTTTTTTTTTTTTTTTTCTTTTTGAGACAGGGTTTCTCTGTAGCTTTGGAGCCTGTCCCCTGGAACTAGCTCTTGTAGACCAGGCTGGCCTCAAACTCACAGAGATCCGCCTGCCTCTGCCTCCCGAGTGCTGGGATTAAAGGCATGCGCCACTACCGCCTGGTGAGATCATAATAATTTTTAAACTAAAGTCTTGATGTTTATTTTCATTATTTTATTTTTTTCAAGACAGGGCTTCTCTGTGTATCTCTGTCAGTCCTGGAACTTGCTATGAAGACCAGGCTGGCCTCAAACTCACAGAGATCCTCCTGTTCCTGTCTCCCAAGTGTTTGAGGTACACTCTATTGTACTATTTTGTTTTTGAGTCAAGGTCTTATTATGGAACCCAGTATGAACCTGGTGCTCACTCTATAGCCCAGACTGTCCTCAGATCTATGGAGATGCTCTTGCCTTTGGCTCTTAAGTGTTGGGATTATAGTCATAAACCACACCCAGCTCTGGCATACTGTTCTGAAAGTTCATGACACATCTCTCATGCCCTCACTTTCAAAACCACTGATACGGAAACACCTCTTTGGAAAGTGCCAGGATAATAGTACTGGCTAAGATGACAATCTCACTTCAACAGGAACTGGCTAACATTTGTTAGGAAAGTCTTAGGTTGAGGAAGAACAGATGGCCAGCCAGATTCCAGAATGAGGGCCTCTTTCTGTGTCTTATTACTTTCCCTTCTGTCTGGCTTCAAAATTACTGTACCTTGGGAAATACATGTGGTATATTTGTAGAAACGTCTATTGGCTTTTTGATTTCTTAATTATGAAGCGTTATTTTAATTTAGGGAGGTGGAAGAGGAACCAAAAAAGAGAAATTTGGGTTAATAATAGTAGCAATCAACTTAATAGAATTTACTGTGTACCAGGAACTATGTAAAGCTGTGGAGACATTACGTCCGTAAATCTTGTCAACAGCTCTATGAGTTGTCCCCTTTCATAGATGGAGCATTGGAAGTATAAAACTGTTGAGTAACTAAATCCTGCAGCTTGGAAATGGCAGAGCTGGGATTAGCTAGGATTAGAATCCCGACAGATTGGCTTCAGAATCCATGCAGCATGTCTCCTAATACAGACTTTGGATCAAAGTTTAGATCCATTGAGTTGAAGATCAGTGGATGGGTTTAATAAGAGGGTGCCCACAGCAATCCTGTGATCTCAATTTTACAAGGCAGCTGCAATCCAAAATACTCTTACCAATTGTCCGCACAAGGACGCTTGAGTTGGTCGATCAAGTGTTCCCTTATCTGAAATGTTCCTGGCCCATATCTCACTGTTAAGTGTTCTTGTACATGTGATACTGAATTTACCAGCTCTGTTTGTCCCACAATTGATTTGAAATCGTATTTGTGGCTCGTTCTCCATTTGAGAATGAACCCAGATTTTCATTGGGGAAAGTCTCCAACTCCACATACTCTGTGGTCACACCCAGACTTTAACTGTTAGGGGATTGTAACTAAGAACCAAAACTGCGTCCTTCTTCGGAATCAGAGGGCAAGACACTAGGAATGAAAGCACATTGTCCCTCAGTGTTGATGGCGCAGTAGGTTTTTTTGGATCCCTTAAATGGTGATTAAAACAACCACCGGATTGCTTTTCAAAAAGGTAACATTAAGGATGTTGTGGAGCGCGGATGAGGTCCTGAGTGAATGTGTATTGCTGACATGAGCATGGCCATGTGAGACTCCAGTGCCTCAGACTCCTGGCAATGACAAACGCTTTGTCTGGCCACTGCTAATGTGGACATTGTGTGCACTAAGTATCAACTGCTATTCCCTCTCCTCCAAGACTGCAACCAGAGACAAAGAAGACTTCTTACTGAGATTAGGTTTCCCAGATAGACCTCCTACAGAAATTTCCCCACAGAGATCCCCTACAGAGAGTACATAATGCCCCCCCCCCAGACTCCCTCCTGAGCTTTGACAGTTCCTCCCCAGAGTAGCTGTCTAGCCTCCTAGTTGGGCTTAGTTTCTGGAAAATGGTTGATGCGTCTCTACCAGAGTGCTTTGTAGCCACCAGATCCCAGCTTTTTTGTATATAAGTTTCTCCATGCCCTTAGTACCCTAACTAGGTCAATTCCTAAGCCTTGCAGTTCAAGGCAGTGTGTAACTTCAAAAATGTTGCGGCCTTTTTTTATTCCCCTGTATCTTTTGTTTGTTTCATTTTGTTTGGAGACAGGGTCTCTCTACATAGCCCTGGCTATCCTGGTATTCACTATGTAGACCAGGCTGGCCTGGAAATCACAGCAATCTAAGAGTTTCTGCCTGCTAAGTGCTGGGTTTTAAAGGCATGTGCCACCTTTCGTAACCTTGTTTTCTGCGTCTTGAAGTTTGTATTTTTCTCAAATAATAACTCCAATTTTATAATACTAGAGCCATGAAGAATTTGAATGATACTACAATTTTCCCCAAATCTTTTTAAAATTAATTTTATATATTTGTTTGTTTGTTTGTTTTTTGAGACGGGGTTTCTCTGTAGCTTTGGAACCTGTCCTGGAACTCACTCTGTAGACCAGGTTGGCCTCAAACTCACAAAGATCTGCCTGCCTCTGCCTCCCCAGTGCTAGGATTAAAGGCATGCGCCACCACTGCCTGGATCCCCAAATCTTTTTAAGTATATTTTCTTAGTCTAGATTACATTTGCTCTTATAATCTGTCTTACTAATCAAGTCTTCTGATGAACTGAGAGACTATGGAAATTTTATCCCTCTTCCCCTTAAGACAGACTTCCTTTTATTATTATTGTTATTATTATTCATTAGTTATAGAGTCTCACTCATGCAAGGTTTAAAATTCTTCTACCTCGGTCTTTTGTGTGCTGGGATTGCAGGCATAAACCATCACTGTTGGCCTGTTTGTTAAAGATTGTATTTTTTTTTTTAGGCAACAGCAACAACAAAACCAAATTTGTTTTATTATTTTAAATTATGTGTACCTATGTATGGTGAGGCCTGAAGAGCTTTTGGATCCCTGGACCTGCAATTAGAGGTGGATATGAACTGCCTAACATGGGTGCTAGGAACCAAATTCTGGTCCTCTGCAAGACCAGCAAGTGATCTTTACTACTGAGCCATCTCTCCACCTGGAGACTGAATTTTAATATTGGAATCTATTGTTGCCATGAAAACCACACATTAAGAGCTTTATTCCACATGACTACATAGTTTCAAATGCACTCACAAGCAACTTAAAACTCCAAAGGTGTTAAAGTATGACCACAGGGTGTGGCTGTGATGTGGTTCTTTTCATTCCTGCCGTGCACTGCTCATAGTATTCTAAATTTACCTGGAAAGACTCCAAAAAAGCTTTCTCTGCTAAAGCCCTTCTAGCCAGTAATCCTTCTTCTGAGGCCCTGAGTGAGGGAATGGGACTAGGAGATACTGTATTCATGAAGAGGCTTCATACAATGTTACCCAGATTTGCAGGAAACTGCGAACAAGATAAAAACTTGAAGTAGGAAACCTGCAACATTAGGCATCGTGTTCTAAACCATGAAGCTGCCTAAGACTGGATTAAGAAGTAGTATGCATCCCCATGCAGTTTAATGATTAAAGCCAATCCGTGTCCCAGGACATTTTCTAAGCAACACTTCCACAAAGCTGATTCTGTTCCTTCAGCTGTTTGAAAGTAAACGCAGTAATCCCTGGAATGCTGGGACCTCTTTGTACCTTTGTGACGGATCCATCTGCATTTAGCAGACACCCAGAATATATTGATTTATATGATATTTACAAAGTGAAAACGCCACTACCTGCAGGCCTTAGGAGATGACTCACTGGGTGAAGAGCCAGCTGTGTAAGCATGAGGACCTGAGTTTGGATCCCCAAGGCTCATGCAAAAAAGCCAGTTTAGGCACATGTGTCTCTAACCTAAGGGCAGGGCAACCGAGACAAGTAGATCCCTGGAGCTGACTGACTGGCCACTCTAGCCAATTGGTGAGTGCTGGGTTCAAGACAAACCCTGTCTCAAAAGGAAAGGTGGAGAATGATCAAAGAACTCACATGCATGAGCACATACATGTACATGCTTCTTCCCTCCACACGTGTGCACTATGCATGCATTTTTAAAAAACAAATTACCTATGCCGTTCTTTAATAATAATGAAGAAAAATTAATGCTGATTTATTGGTGGGACTCTCCATTATAGCTAGCTAGCTGTGCACACTTTTTTTCTTAGTGCTTTCCCCATGTGCACAATTTTCTATTATGTCTGCACACCTTTAGAGTCATGTGTTCTACTTCAGTCTTTTCACGACACAGTTTAATTTTAAAGTGCTCTGATAAGTGCTCAATCTGAACATGCCTAGTCCTCCTTCAGGTTCTATTAAACAGCTACAATCTTTCAAATTCTCAGGATACTTTGCCAGAGTCATGTGATACAAGCTACACTTCGGCTTAATAAAAAGTCAGCTTGGATTTGCTTTAAAACAACTAAACCAAACTGTGAGAGATCATCTTTCAAGCACTTTTTATTGAAAAGTGAGAAAAAATTGGATTTAGAGCTGGATGCAAACCTACAATCTCAATACTTCAGGAAGCCACCATAGGAGAGTCACAAATTCTAGTATGAGGCCAGCCTAGGCTCTACAGCAACACCCTTTCTTAATTTCTTTGAGTTGATTGATTGATGTGGAAATAAAGATTAAGCATATCCACTATGAATATCTGAGTCCTGACATGTTCCAAAATCCAAATGATTTTAAGTCCTATTAGTACAGTGGTTCTCAACCTGTAGGTTGCAACCCCTTTAGGGTCCCATATCAGATACCCTGCAAATAAGGTAGTTACATTATAATTCATAACAGTAGCAAAATTACTTATAAAGTAGTAATGAAAATAATGTGTGGTTGTGGGTCACTGCAAAGTCATGAGGAACTGTCCTAAAGGGTCACAAGACTAGGAAGGTTGAAAGCCACTGTATTAGCATATCTCCATTAGAAATTTCCATACATTGGATTTTGTTATATCATGAATATAATTTCTTAAAACATTATATAAAATCACCTTCAGGCCATGTGTATAAAATGTATATGAAACTAAAGAATGACTTTAAAATTTGAATCCCATCCTAAAGCTATGCTGTTGTAGGAGGCCACTTGTTTATCCCAGCTGTCCAGAACCAAAATAATCACACAGAAACTATATTAATTAAATAACGTCTTGGCCCATTAGCTCTAGCTTCTTATTGGTCCTTTTGCACGTAGGAACGAAAGAGATAGGTCACTGGTCACTTCTCTACCACTTCTCTGATCATTTGGGTCCTAACCCTGATATCTGACTCCTCAGTTTATTGATTAAAAAATAATCAGATAAATGCATCATCTGGTGTCCAACTCAGGGCATGAAATCATGAGTTAGCCACTTATCATGAGTTAGCCACTTGTCACTGGTTTTGCAACTGCTGGAGCCACTGCCACGGCTGGCTTTCCCTCCCTTGCCCCACGCCCTCTGAGGGAGTCTGGGATTTTCTTGTTGTAGCCTCTCTACAACAGCCACCAGTTGCCACCCATTGCTGGCCCCAAACCCACAGGTACCTGGGCTGCAAATGCCATTGGAGTTAGCTGGCCATAGCTGGCTGGCTCTGCCTTATGGCAGCCCTGTGCCCTCACTTCCTGCCACACACGCTTCTTCTACACGTCTGCTTTTCAGGCTGCAGGCTCCCCCTCCCTGTGGGTTGTGGGCTTCCCATGGGCCCCTTCCCTGGGGGACCGCCACACCAGATCAGCTGCATTGACACCGGCTTGGGCTTCTATTGAAGTTGTGATCACAAACACACACTTCAGTCCCCAATGGGAAACATTGTTACGATGCAGGGAATTAGGTCTCTGTATGATTCCACAATGGAAAATTTAAAAAAATGAAAAGAATAAATGGAGAGATAACCAACTAAGCTGGGATTGACATAGTGTCAATTATAATCATTATCAGTTTGGTAATTAGTGTTTTATCTATCCCTAAAAAAGCTGTTTGCTTTCTGTTCCAAATATGAAAAAAGGCCTACTAATGAAACTAAGAAAAATATTCACACAAGAACAGAAGAGCTTAGAGGAGAACCTACAGCGCCATTGCATTATGAAACTGAAGAGAAGCAGCCCAAGGTTATTAGAAAATTGGCCTTAATTTATTCAGTTACCATTCAAGAACCGTCACAAGATGATTGGCATCCCCAAGGCTATTCAGAAGTTAACTGGTATCCTTAGAAACGTTAGATTTGAAGAGATTTACGGAAGCAATAGTTTAATATGGTATGCATTCACTTTATAAAGCAGATGTTAAATTCATGGGCCACTTAGAATACAACTATTCCACAGATCTGGAAAAATTTAGTTACAGAAGTATTGGAAGCTGGTGCTCAGATATAATGAAAAATGTGATAGAGAGATGAAGTTAGGGTCATGGAACAGCAAGGTAGCCCTGGGGGTTATGAGATTTCCCAAGATCAAATTCTTGGTAAAGGTCACTATGCTGTGTTGCAAAGCAGGTTACATTTGATGATCACACCTTGGCTCTATGCCACATACCAGGTTTGAATGCTTGGGACAGGGTTGAAGAATCAGGAAATCTAGTAAATGACTAAGTCATTTACTAAAATTATACAAGGCCCAAAAGAAGCCTTCATTGATTTTTTTTTGCAAAGATTTACTTCAGCTTTGGAGCCAGCCTGTCCTGGAACTCACTCTGTAGACCACATTGACCTGGAATTCACAGTGATCCATCTGCCTCTGCCTCCAGAGTGCTGGGATTAAAGGCATGTACCACCACTGCCTGACTGAACTCTTAAATATATTCAGTACAGAGTATTCCAATTGTCAGGTCTTTTAAAAACGCTAATGAGAAAGGAATGACAGCTGCACAGAGATACTGGATAATAGAAAAAACCTGCTGAATTAAATAAGCCTGTATACTTTAAAAATATGTTGACCTCAAAATGGAAACCCATTACGTTGGGGAAGAGGTTTTGTTTTTGTTTCCATGGAAGGAGAAAAGCTATGGATACCATCAAAATAAATGGTATCTTCTTGATTAGCAGAGGCAATAGTTCATGAAACAGCGTGAACATTCATTCTAAACTAACTTCTAAGACAAACACTGTAAGGTCCTGAGCTCTTCAAAATATTGCATTAGAAGATGGAGCATGATGCCAGTGTTTCACCAAGAGGGAAGAAGTTTAGAAGATGGGAATTTTCATGCGACTTTACTTTTTCACACCCAGCTGTTTGACAGAGTGTGTCACGGACCCTAAAAGTAGAATTATAGTGAATTAACCCAGGAATCTATGCAGAAAGAAAGCTACATATTAGAAACTTCCTAACTTTGAAGTTTCCAGTCAAGTGACCTATTTATTGAGTTTATAGACAACTGAGAGTTTACAAAAAATAATGCTTCCAACATTGATTATGTAATATTTCTTTCACAAATTCTGGGTGTGAGTGTAAGGAAAGGAGCTTCTGTGTGGTATGGTGAAGTCAATATTGATTAGAAAATCCAGTTATCATTACAATTTAGTTTTGATAGATGCCAAGATGGCTGTTTGTCAGCAGGGGAACTTGTGGCTTGATTGTCAAGGTGGAGTAATTATCTGTATTCTCCGAACACCAATGCGAGGAAACTCAAGTCTCAGAAATGTGGTTGAGGTTTCTGTTTTGTTTTTTCTACCCTGGGGTTTTTATCCACTTGGGAAACCCTGAGTTTTACCTGGGAGTAAGTTTTCATTTAAAATGTTTGGTAATTGTGTGGTTGCAGAGTTGCTTTCATTGTTAAGATGGAGGAAATTCCTGAGTTTAGAAGATTTGCTGTAACTCTTTCCTCCCCTTTCCAACATCCTCCCATGCCCGAACCTCTTTTCCCTGGATTCTGATGGCGCCTACTAAGTGAGGGACTGCTTTCTCTTTGCCTCTGATCAATGGATCTTCTGGGAGGATGACCTGCGCACTCTGTCACTTATATTAGATATCAATACTTTCATCCACAGAAAATAGAAAACATTGCAATTGGTTAAACAAATAGAGGTTTATTTACCTTGTTCATGACAAAGTCTATTAGTAGGTG
This sequence comes from Chionomys nivalis, assembly GCF_950005125.1. NCBI lineage: Eukaryota > Metazoa > Chordata > Mammalia > Rodentia > Cricetidae > Chionomys > Chionomys nivalis. Next base: position 50,471,918 of record NC_080103.1, on the reverse strand, counting down.
CGGTGGCAGCTTCCTTGGCCTCCAGGGCCCGGCCCCAACCTCTTTGCATCTTTCTGCACTTTGTACTCCTTAGTGTGAAGACACACACCCTCATGCTACTTCCTGCAGGAATGCGAGACGGTGACTGCATCTCCATTCCTTGCCACTGCATTCCAGGTGAAAGAAGCTCAAGGGACAGAGGACAAAAAGTCTTTTTCTTTTCTCCCAGCTGTTACCTTTTCAGACACTTAGAACTAAAAGCACAAAAAGCTGAGGAATTCTGTAACTTGACTTTTTAACTTAAACAGTAGCTACAGCCAAAGGAAAAGGTGAACTTTGTGTTTTAATAGTCAAACTGTAGTTTTGCTGTATTTCCTCTGGAGTACAAGAAGTCTTCGTAAGTTCCTTATTTTTGTGGAGTATCTGTGTGTTTAGTTAGTGACAAGATGATGTCAAAGGATGACTTATCTAATGGGAGAATCTGTAGATGACTTATGCGTCCTGTGGCTGACCTGTCCATAAGGGAACAATTGTGTGTGCAGACACATATAAAACTGCTCATTTCAAACCTTTGTTTTATGTGATTATGGGGCTGATAAGCGCAGAATCTTGTGTCTGTGTGTCACCTTTTGTTTTATCCAGCTGTCCATATTATAAAGGTAACCTGTTTGACTCCAAGCCCACTATTTCCAGGCTAGAGGTGTTGCTGAATGGCGGAGAGCACCCCGGGGCCAGTGATTTGATCCTCATCACAAAAGCAAACAACACAACCCTTACATCTCAACGAGAGGAACAACAGTTCACAAAATTCAAAAATGAAACAAAATCCATCCATTTTAATGGTAATCTCATCTAAAATCAATCTAAGAGAAACATCCTAAAGAGTGTTTGCTCACACATCCGACACCAAGGCTTACCTAGCTGTGGTGGTTTGAAAGAAAATGGTCCCCAAAGGGATTGGCACTAGTAGGAGGTGTGACCTTGTTGGAATAGGTGTGGTCTTGGAAGTGTGTCACTGTGGGGGTGTATTTTGAGTTCTCATACATAGTCAAGTGACACCCAGAGAGAGAGACGACTTCCCGAAGATCAAGATATAAGGACTCTCAGCTCTAGCATGCCAGCCTGCATGCTGCCTTATTCCCCACCATGGTCATGGACTAACTGTACTGTAAGCAAGGCAAATGTCTTCCTTTATAAGAGTTGTCATGGCTAGAGTGTCTATGTGTCTATTTGTTCACTGATGAACAACCATGAGGTCTTACTTGTGGAAGGGAAGACAGGTGGGAAAGAGAGGGAAAGGAGGGAAGAGAAACCAAGAAGGAAGGAGGAAGAATTTTACCTGTAGGAGAATGAAAACAGTAGCAGAAAGAATTCTAGAAAGAAAACTGTGAGATGGAGAGGGGTGGGCATGACTCACCTCTTAAGAGACACAAGAAAATAGAACTACGTCTTTGAGAAGAGAAGAAACATCCTTGGGGCAAAGGCGGCGAGATGACCACTGAATGAATACAGGGTTGGCTACAGAGGGCAGGCTCAAGGCCAGGTGAAAACCTTTCCATGTTCTCGGCAGGCCTGATAGGCTGAGGTTCCTGTGAAGCTTGTATGCCGTGTAACACCTGTCTCCAGGGTTACTATTTTTTTGGTCCGGGACTCAAGCACAGGCCTTGCATGTTCTAGGTGAGCACTGTACTACTGAGCTCCATTCCCAACTACGAGCTCTCCTTTTGAGAATTGGACCCAATTTTCAAGCAACAACCTTCCCTATTCCATCACTACCTGAGACTTGTGTGGCCTGGACAGGTTCAGGGATGACCTTTGTTACTATGTGGATGAAGGAAGGACAAATGCCAGGTCAGGTATATCGCAAGTGGTTTCTGATTTTGCTCTGTCTTAACTGTGTTGCTGGTGGTGGGGTGTGATGTGGGAGGAAGACAAGAGAGTGGATTTTTTGGTTTCCTATCGTAGAGAATATTAGCAATCACTGATGTGGTCACAGGTAGAGAAAACTCACTATCAAAGGCTAAGGAGGTGAACTCGCAGCTGCTAGGGTATACCCGCTTGTGCCCAGCAACCCTGGTGCAGGCATAGAACTTCTACCCCACGGGGTGGAGTTCTCATTTTTGGCTGGCTAGGCAAGTTCAAACAGCTTGGCGATAAGTTGGTGTCCTGACCAGCGCGACAGAACAATGAAGCCCAGGGAAGGCGAGGACACGAGCGTAGCTGTGAAGTCTAATAGGAATCACACTGAAGGCCCAGAGAAGTACATTAGAGGCAATCACACTGTAATCTGTGTAAAAATCACCAGAAGAGGGGTCAGGTCCTGAGATTATTTATTAGCTCTCAATGGAAGAGCCTGAATCTGTTTTAAAAAGGCTCTTAGTTGATGCTGACGTAAGAGGGCTATGGACCATTTTCTGAGAAACCCTGGGTTCCAAATTGCAGTACATTAAAAAAGGGACAGAGACGAAAGAAGGGAGACAGAGGAGGGGAGAGGGGAGAGAGGACTCAGCCATGAAAACAGGAGCTGGAGGATGGGAGGTGTTCAGGAAACGGTGAAGTAGAGGACAGGTGGTTACAGAGACAACTTTAAGTCTCAAAGGTGAACCGGCCTTGAGTGACGACACTTTCAAGGTGTGGCCAAGGGAGTGGGTGGATCAGTTGGTGCAGAGGTGAACAGCAGCGGAGGCAACAAAGTCAAGGGATGCGAAACCTAGGCTGCCCTTACAGACCTCAAAGCCACCCTAAGGCATGGCAGCGCTTGGAACAGAGAAGCAAAGCCAGGAGCAAAGTTCAGTGTCCTTAGGAGGAAGCTGGAGGCACCCACATAGCTGGCTGGTTCCAATGCTATGGGGAAGTGAAACTGGCCGACACCACGTGTCTGTAGTTTGTTTACTATGCATTCTACAGACTGGGCCAGTAATCCTCAAAGACACGCGTCATATGAAGTATGTGTTATTTTTGCTTGTTTTACTTATTGAGAGAGTCTCATGTAGTCCGACCTCCAGCCTCTATCTCCCAAGCACTGGTATTGTGGGCTAATGCTACCACATCAGGTACGGGAAATGTAAATGGGATTTCTGTTTCCATTTGTGAGAAAATACAACATGGAGAAACTGACTCTCACAAAATTACCGTGTCAGATGTTTTAATATATTCCAGATGAATAAAATCAGAATTTACTGACTATTGTTGGGAATGGGGTTCATTGTGGAAAGGCGATGGAAATGTTTGTCCTGAGATGTTTTCTTCTTAGTGCCCACGAGGTGGCAGCACTGAGTAGAAAGCCCTTGAAAGAGGCTGGAACACTGGCACCGGTTCACATCAAGACTTCTGGCTGTTCCACGCCTTGATGATTTCTTCAGCAGCATCCAGTGTGCTGTCTTTCTGGAAATTAATAAAAGAATCGTATTTTTACATACTAATATAAACGCACGATAGATAGAGCAACATTTAAATATAGAAGATAGCTTTCGTAATGATGCAAAGATGTTTTACAGTTGTTCGATTAAATAAAATTAACCTGGGGTCAGAAAAAAAAATATAGAAGATAAAGCCACGTCGTGGTGATGGTGGCCTTTAATACTAGCACTTGGGAGACAGAGGCAGGGAATCTCTTGAGGCCAGCCTGGTCTACAGAATGAGTTCCAGGACAGCCAGAGCTACATAGAGAATTGCTATCTCTGAAAAAACAAAACAAAACAAAAACCATAGAAGGCATAAGAAAATATTTAGTTTTAGGTGAAGAAACAATTTCAAAATAAAAACACAAATGCAAAAAAACAAAAACAAAAACAAAACCAAAAAATGTGAGGGCAGAATGGGAAGATGGCTCAGAGGTTAAAGGCGTGCACTAATCTTACAGAGGACTCATGTGGCGTGGGTGGCTCACAAAACTGCCTGAAACTCCAGCTCCAGGGGATAGGATGAATCTCTCTTGTCCTACATGAACACACACACACACACACACACAAATAAAAATGCTTAAAAAAACAAAAACAAAAAACGGGAAGCAGTTATTCCATTAATTATAATTAGAGAAAGAAGTCATGAGTTCAGAGGCGACAATATTGAAAACCAATAGACAACGCCTGCCCCCATTTTCCTGTCAATTTCTCCGTTCCCCAAGATAAACTGTCATGGCAGTTTTTATGTTTAGTTCTAATGGCTGCCATTAAAATCCAATCATATACTCAGGCTTTATTTCCTTACCTGTGAACATTGTGTTATTTACTATAGTTGGCTTTCAATAAGAAAAATAAGTCATTCTAATCAATACTCTGGGAAACCTGCCATGATTATTGAAAACAAATCCTCTTAGCTGTTGAATCAGCAATATGGTTTTTATTACATTTTATTTACTTATGTATATTTTTAGGAATGAGTGCTCTGTCTGCATATATGCCTGAATGCCAGGAAAGGGCAGTGCTAGAAGACAACAGAATTCTCTCTTCTTCATCAACAAGTTTAATACAACTCATGTAGAGCTGGCAGGTCAGCCAACTGGGAATTAACTCCATGTCCCAACTGAAGACCTTTCCTCCATATTGTCTCAACACAACTTTTGGCGACACTGACAGATGAATGAGGAAATCACAGCCCAACTAGACTTTCCTTTCCACCCAGGCTCACAGTGTTTACACAACATGACTGCAGACTTGTGTCCTGTTTCTTTCACCATCAGAACATCTGCAATCCCTACTGTTCTTGGTCCATTGGCTTCACCTATTATTTGAGACACAGATCCTTTCTAGGCATCTTTTCCTTCAACCACCACTTTTATGACATTGGCAAACATTCCCTGTATGCTGGGTAGTTTGTGAAATCATTTTACAACTCTCCTGAGTTATTTCCAAGAAGAGAAAAGGGGTAGGGCTGTGTTTTGTTTTGTTTTTCAAGACAGAACATCTCTGTGTAGCCCTGGCTGTCCTGGAACTCACTATGTAGCTCACGCTAGCCTTGAACTCAGAGATTTGTCTGCTTCTGTGTCCCCCAACTGAGTTCTGAGATTAAAGGTTGTGGGCTACTACTCCCACATAAAACTGAAGCCTTATGGTGACTTTTTCCTTCAGGCGATTATGTTTGTATTTTCAAACAATGTGTTTATAAAGATGGCCTCTGGCTTGTGGTAGCTTGTTGGCTATGTTTTGATTTTATGATGACAGATATTCAGTAGCAATCATGATTTGAATTTTGATATTTTGGGGGGCTGATAATATATGGTAGAATATTCTCATACTCTCTCCTAATGCTGGACTGTATGTAGCAAGGAGCCTCATGATCCAAAAGGTAAATGGCTATGACCCCAGCCGCCTGCATTGCTAAGATATGCTGTTCAATGATGTGGTTGTGGTAAATGTATTTTTAACATACAGTATTTTGAACAAGACTTACATTGATATATCTCCATTGTAAGTGGACACTAGGGCTTAGTTTTTTTTTTTTTAAGGCCAGCCATTATAATGGTATGCTTTATATTCTTTTTCTTTTATATTTTAGTCAATCAAATATTCACATTATTCTGTTGTAAAAAATAGTATTTACTACGGGGTGGTCGCAGCACAAGCCTTTAATCCCAGCACTCAGGAGATAGAGGCAGGTGGATCTCTATGCATTTAAGTCTAGTCTGGTCTACACAGTGAGTTCCAGGATAGCCAAGGCTACACGGAGAAACCCTGACTCAAATAACAAGCATAAAAACCAAACCAAACAAAGTATTTATGTTAGGTTAGGTAGACTTTGGATGAATGGAGTTAATATGGAGATTGCCTAGTTCTCAGTCACAGTGTTTTGAGTAGCCATAACATGCATGTAGTATGTATGTATGTATGTATGTATGGTATGTGCTTGTTTTGCATGTATATGGGTGCATTGTGTGTGCACAAACCTATCAAGGCCTGAAACTGACATTGCTAATTTCCTTATTACTCTTCATGCTTATATATTGAAGCGGGGTCTCTCCTTGAATCCACAGCTCACCAACTATGGACTGGCGTAGCTGTCAGCTTAGCCTGGGAACACAGCCTTTGCCTTAGAATGCTGGGATTACAGGCCACTGCCTTGTTTATCTTGCTTTTATGTGGGTTCTGGGGATCAGAACCCTGGTCCTCAAGAATAGCAGATCTTCTAGAGTGGTCTAACTTGGTTAGCCATAGAGACATCTTTCATTTTCATTTTTAAGAATTCCTTTTCCTTTTCTTTTTCTTTAAAAAAGCCATGTGTATGTGAATGTGTCTGTGTGAGCACATGCTGCACATGAAAGGATACCAGTGTGCAGATATCTGTCTACACAGGCTAGAAGAGGGTGGAGGATTATATGCGTTCCCCTCATAAACAATGACTCAAGGATGGTGGTGCCCAACACTTGTAGGACTGAGACCAGAGGATTGTCACGAGTCTGAGGGCAGCCTGGGCCACAGAGTGAGACTCTGTCTCAAGAAACCACGAATGAATAAGTAAACTGAAAACACCAGTAACAGCAAACAGGCAGAATACTGACTTACAGTTAACTTCATGGCACCAAGTCAAATTTTAAAAAAAGTCACTTTGTATATCATTTTTAGAAACAGGAAAGAAGGTGCTTTCTAAGTTGGAATGCAAAATACTTTTGTGAGAATACAGAAACTTACTTTAATGAAGCAAAACCGCACCAGCTTCTCAAACTGTGGCTTAGACAGCGAGTCACAGAAGGCTGAAACAGGGATGGCTGACAGTTTCTGGGAAAACAAGGGAGATGATGTAATAGAAAAGCTACACCCATTCCAAATGTCACTGAAGAGACCACAGACACCAGAAATAGACACTGTTTGGTCATAATTTTTTAAAAAGAAAAATATTTTTATAATCCCTCAAAAAGCCCTAAGTGGACTGTTGGGATGAAAGCTGGAATCAGGGCAGTACGTTTGCCTCTCACTGGGGAAGCAGAGGCAGGCGGATCTCCCAGAGTTAAGGCTAGCCTGGTCTACACAGCAAGGTCCAGGCATGCCGAGCCTACATAGTGAGACTCTCAAAAATTGAAACTCAGCTAAACTAAGATTTTAAAATAAAGAAAAGTAGGAGAAACAAAGCTAGAATTAAGTGTCACTCAAAGCATATGCACAAGCTCCTTGAAAAGCTAGCTACAACGTAGCCCCGCAAGGGTCAGTGAACGTTACCTTGTTTTTTGTCATCCACTTCACAAACTTGTAGTCATAAGGCTCATCACCCTTCATGTCAGAGAGGTCAGCGTCTGCAACCACAGGGGAAGGTGAGCGGAGGAAGGATTGTGTCTACGACAACAAGGGCTTCACTGAAGCCCATCACGATTCAGATTTTCTCCTGACTCACACAGGTTTCACCCAGAACTGTCTAGAGGTCATTGACTCACCACGCTGGTGTCTACACGACACGCTGAGAATGACTGACATACTGAGGCAGCACTCACACACAGTGGACCATGCATGTCCATGTAGCTGCCAGCCCAGGAAGAAGGGCATGGGAAGCCACGGAGAGCACTGCTTCTCCAGAAAGAAGATGGCATGATGTCAGGCTTTGTCATCTATCAGTGAGGATACGGCAGCACCAATGTCATACGGCTCTCTTGAGAAGGTGCCATTAACAGAGTTCTGAATACAAGACCTGCCATACCATATGTTTTCAAAAACTATAGTCTTCCATTGTCCTGCATTGCAAGGTATAATGGTAATTACATTTTGCCTTTATTCTTTCTCTTTATAACTTCTGAGGTAGCATCTCCTATGGTAGTCCAGGCTGTATGGGACTATGTGTCCCAGGTTGGCCTTGAACACACAACAACCATCCTGCCTTAGCATCTTGAGTGCTGGGATTATTGACGTGTACCACCATGCCTGGCTACTTTCATTTTCCTTTAAAATTATTTATTGTGATTTTAATTGTGTATATGCATATGGGAGTGTACATGGGTTTTGTGTGTGTGTGTGTGTGTGTTACCCAAGAAGTCAAGAGGGAGTGTGAGCCCTGGAGCTGGGGTCACAGGCTGTTGTGAGCTGCCTATCTTGGGTGTCAGGAGCTGAACTCTGATCTTCTGCAAGAACAGTATGTGCTCTTATCCACTGAGCCATCTCTCCTTTCCAAGCCCCCGGGCTACCTTTATTCTGATGCTACCACTAGATGAAATTTTAATTTTTATCTCTAGAAAACGGGGAGAACTAAATTCTAGTATAGGAAACAATCCACACACAGTAAATTAAAGTTTGTTCGTGAGGAGAGGTTGAGATGTTAATATTTTCCCCATAGGTAGTGTGTCATAAAGAGTGGATATCCTCTCATTTCCACCTCAGAAAAGGCTTTCCATCCAAATCCTCTGGCTCCTACCTAACCACACTGTACCCAGAACTCAGACTCAAGCAGGATGTGGGCACAGGATGCACCGGCTCAGGCAACGTGGAAAGGGTGCTTAGTGCAACCCTGAGATAAATCCTTTCTTAGAGTCTATTGTCTTGGGAAAGCTGGATCCAGTGGAGAACCTCGAGGGTCATTTCCAAGGTGTCCTCCACCTATTTTCTCAATAAATGAACTTGGGTGGAAAACCCTGAAGATTTGAAATTGAAAGAGTAGCTGGTGGGAAGAAATTGGATGTGGGTCAGATGAGAGAGCCACAGGGTGCCCCAGTCTAAACAAGTTTCCTGAGGTACAGAAGGCTCTTCACCAAGATAAGGGTGTGTTCTGGGACAAGCACTCCGTAAAAACCCATGAAAGCCTTCCCTGCAGCCCAAGGTGGGGCCAGTACTTGTGACCACTTCCTGGAAAGGGACTTTGAGCCTCAACTACAAGAAAGTCTAGCATCTCAGTTCTCTGAAACCTGTTATAATGAAAAAAATTACTAATGTCTAATGTTTGTGTATAGCAAAGTGATTCCTACATGAATCCAGAGCTAAGGGAGCCCCCTCCTACTTCAGGAGAGCCCCCACTTTCTCTTAATGAATCTATGTTCATGCTGCCACACCTCCCAAAAAACTAACATACAATCATTCATTTGTCGCATAAACTTGAATTTTTTTTTTAATATTTATTTATTAAGTATACAATATTCTGTCTGTGTGTATGCCTGCAGGCCAGAAGAGGGCACCAGACCCCTCTACAGATGGCTGTGAACCACCATGTGGTTGCTGGGAATTGAACTCAGGACCTTTGGAAGAGCAGGCAATGCTCTTAACCTCTGAGCCATCTCTCCAGCCCCATAAACTTGAATTTTTTTATTCCCTCTAGGTTTCTAAATTTAGCATAAATGAGAAACTTCAGTTTTTCAAATTCAGTGGCATATAATGTTATTACAATCTAAAATATTGAAAACCATATTAGAGTGATAATAATTAATCAATAATGAATATCAAAGACTTATTATTAATAATATTTTTAAGTATTAAAGAAATGTAAGTTTTGTGTAAAAACTGTCAGAACATGGCCAAAGGGATGACGCATGGTGAACAGTGCCTTGGGGAACGCTGAGAGCGACTCCAGGGAAAAAGGCAGAGGGCCTTTTATCTCAGGCACATTTTGTCCCTGGATTACTCTTGGATGCGGCGGCTTCATGCCTCCCGTGACAAACATTTACATACAATCTATAAGGTATGTTTATTCTTGTTGGATGTCAGAACATAGTTAAAAAGTCCAATCTGGGGAAAGGATATGCTGAGTGCCGTCCTCCGTGTGCCCTGAATCTGGATAGGGTCCTCTGCCTTGCTTTCTTGCTTTCCCAGATACAATCTACAGCATGTGTCAGGCAACTGTGTTAAGACTGGTCTGTCCTGAGATAGTTCTGGGAGAGGGCTGTTAATATTTAGGATGTTAATATTCAGGATGTTAATATTATTTAGTTTGTGCTTACTGGTTTTGGTTTACATATTTTTCTGATCATGTTTTTCTGAACCCAAACAACCTTCCTTGGATCATGGTTTACTTTGTTATGTTTATGTAGGAAAGTACACTAAATGAAGCAAAGCTGTCTGTAGTGTTTGACTGTAATCCGACCCATTCATTCTTTAAGGTCCTCAAATCCCAGATCTTGTAGACGGATCTGCATAGGTTGGCACCAAGGCCAACAAGATTCTTGTAAAACATTATTATGCTTCCAGCTTGAAGATTTGTGGGTGACAGGTCAGGATTATGCCATCAACGTCAGTTGAAGGCAAGTCTAGTGACCTGAAGTCAAGGTGCAGAGCCCACATGGTGGAAGGAGAGAAGTAATTTCTAAGGCTGTCCTCTGCCCTCCACACACGAGCCTTGGCTGGTGCCCATGCCCCATGTAAAAGGAGTCAATATTGCCATGTGTTGGAAGCAGAACTGTGGATATTCCATATGCACGACTCTGGGAAGTTACTTCAGGCTTTGTAAACCTTCCTGCCTGCAAGGGTGGCACTGGCAATGCTTTCTAGAAGACGGTATTTGAGAGCCTGGCATATAGTAGAGTCTCAATGGATGTTAATCACTCCCCTTGTTCCCAGCGTTCACCTCTGCAAACAGCAGGTATTCCCTGAGGCTTCACAGCGTCTACCAAATAGCATTTAGAAAAGTTAGAAAAATGTTCGTGAACTATTTCAAGAGTACCGTTTCACACTCAGAATTTCCAGGTACACCCTGAAACACAGTGAGAACAGTTCTGTAAGAGAACACTTTGGAACAACACCGACCTGATAGCAGTTTACCAGGAGTGAAAGTTCAGGTAAAAGTTCTGAAGGGAAAGTGAGCTGTTGAAAGTGTTGAAATCATCCCTTCTAGAGATAAAATGCATTCTGGCTCGGGCACCTTTCCCTCATACATCTCTGCTTTCCTTTCAAACATACATGTCTGTGGATGTGAAATAGCAAAGGCTTCACAAACCTAAGGAAGACACATCGGCAATGATGAAGTAACCCCCGTCAGGGATGATGGGTTTCAGGCCAACGCTGTTAAGTAAACGAACCATCCGATCTCTTTTTACTTCTAATTCCTTTGGCAGAGAATTAAAGTAACACTCTGGGTCATCCATGCGCTTGATATCAGTCCAAAGGGCCTGGGCCAAGGCTGCCTGCATGTTAAGATATAAAAGGGGAGGGGAGAGCATGGTAATGTCAGTTATGGCTCAATTTACTGGAAGAATAAATAAAGGTCATCCAATTAAGATTTGTGGCAAGGAAGTCACTCAGGAAGTTAAAGCCAGATTCCTGTGAAATATCCAGCTCCGTGGGTTGATGGAGGAAGTTTTATGTAAATGTTTAAATCTAATATGACAAACAAAGGAAGACATAGAAATCCAAACCAAAAAAGAGGTGTCACATAAATATGGTGTTCTTGGTAACAAAAGACATGAACTGTTTTCTACTGGGGTGAGCCATCATCCAGATTGTTAAATCTCAGGCTAAAGAATGTCCGGAGAGGTGACAGGGAGTCAGTGTTTTCTGTTACCTAGGACAGCACAGGAGGAAATTAAAGCTGGCTTGCTGTGTAGGCAAGCCAATACAAGTTCCTTGTTCCTCAGAGGAAATGCTAAAATCATTCTGACCACAGCAAGGCAGTGTACGTGAAATGGGAGCTAGAAACAAGTATCTAGACTGTGTGGGCAACTCCTCCAGTGGTGGCGACTCAAGAAGAGAACAGAGAAGTGGGACCAAGAAAAAACAATAATATAGAGCAAAGAACTTAATGTTTGTGTTCCTCCTACTGCATATGGTGAGTTCTTGGTCTCCAAGGAATGGGCATTAGCAAGTATGGTCTTTGGGGGTGATTAGGCCAGAAGACTAGAGGCCTCAGGGATGGTACTAGCACCACTTTCACATCGTGGGAAAACACACTGGAAAAGGGACACAAATGAGGTAGCAGGTCGTATCTGGCAGTGATCATCAGATCCATGAGAAACAAATTCCTCTTCTTTATAAGCTACAAAGTCTCTAGTATTTTGTTACAATGATTTTCCCAGACTAAGCCAGTAAGGATCAGGCAGGTGCCTGAGAAACATGTCAGGGTAGGACGATAAAAACAAGTCATAATCACAGGAGGAATTCAGCACAAAGATCTACCAAGCAGAAGGCTAGAGGGTTGGCAGGCAAAGTAAGCCATTTCGGTAGGAGCCGGGACGGAACAGTTCACAACATAGGCGTGGCTCTGCCTTTCATAAAACCTCCAATTAGTGCATACTGAAGGGTGGTAGAGAGGTGAGGTGGAAGGGGCAGGGGAAAATCTGTTCTGTGTGAGAGAACTGAAGCAAAAGACAGAGCATGATGAGGTGGAAGGGGGCAAGACTACAGGGAAGTCTGTGGCAGGAGAATTTAGCAGTAAGACAGAATCAGCAATTCTTCAACACAAGGAAATCAGCATCCAAACGTAGCTGTCTGTGGATTTTCCTGAAATATTGACTAAGATGCCCCAGGAAACGTTCTAGGATCTCAGCTGTACCTCTATGAGTAATCTGTCCTTTGACTATAGAAGTCATTGCCCTGGGAAATCCAGAGCACAGAGACACAAACGGCTGTGCTAAGTGTATCTGGATTCCTCTTGCTCAAGTCTGCTATGTCATCCAGTAGCAAACACCACTGACTTAATCTTCCAGCTATGTCCAGAGTCCCATCTCTCCTCATCACTTCTGCCGTTCTCACCTTGGTTTAATCCACTAATATTTCTCTCGTGGAAGTCTTCCCTTACCTTCTCCCTCAACGAAGCACCAGCCTCCATTTGATAACTTACGATCAAAACTGCCACAGGGTCCCATGCCCCTCAGTCCTAACAGTGACATACATGGGCCAACTTGATGTGACTCTCAGCTACCGCTCAAATCTGAGATTCTCTTACTCTTCCTCCTTGGTGACCTCATCCCAGCAGCTATGTTTATGACAGTTATATTGTCTACTTCACCCTTCCTGTTCTCTCAGGCCACAGCGCTCTTCTCTGGGTTAACCAGATGCTGTCTTCTCCACGAGGCTTACCCAATATGACATCATATACTCCCCAACCTGGATCATTACCTCTTCCTTCTTCCCCACCTTCTCTTTGTATCTATCAAAACCTGACATAATATATTTTAAAAGCATTTCTGTTATTTATGTCCCTCTACTGGGTGTTAAGCTCCTTGAGTGCAGTTCTTTTTTGTTTGTAAAATCTCTAATCTTCAGTAAATCTTCGATGAATAAATGGCTTTATTTTGAGGTGATAAAAATGAACTTATAATAAAACCGAGTTTTGGAACGAGCCTTTTTCATAAGGTTATTTTAGAGAGTCACTGAAAATAATGGCATTGTTTCCTACTGAGTAGACAACTTTGAACAAAAAACCACCAAACAAGTTCAACGGGGTCAGTAGTTTTACGCTCTCGTGCCTCCACTGCCTTCTAGAACAGGAACACTGTTTCAGTATCTGGGGTATTCAGAGGAGAATAATAAATAGATCTGTTTCTAGAAACGTATACAAAAATAGCAACCGTTTAACAAAGATATGCACTAAGGGCCAGGAATGGTGACACTCGCCTGTAATCCCACAGTTTGGGAGGTTAAGGCATGTGCTCAAGAAAAAGGTGCACCTGGGAGAAAGAGTCTACCATCTATTAGGCCTTTATATACTGATGTGGGATTTATGCTATGAATAGTTTATTACCGCTGGTTAATAAGAAGCTGCTTTGGCCTGTGGCAGGGCAGAATATAGGTAGGCGGGAAAATTAACTGAGTGCAGGGAGAAAGAAGGTAGAGACGGGCAGACGCCATGTAGCTTCCCCAATCTGCTTGTTCTCTGCCCGCTCCCACCTCCCATGGGGTCTTCCTTTACTGTCCAGCTGTGCTTTAGAGTCTCTGTGGCCTGGACCAGCCTGGAACTCAAGACTCTCCTGATTGAGCCTCAGTCATGCTAACATGACAGGCATGCACCACCACACCCAGTGAACTTTATCCATGGACTATCTGCCTGCCCCAGAATTCCCAAACTGCGCCAGAAGGGCTTGCTCATGAGGAAGCTATTTAATTCTCGCATGCACAAAGGCCATCACGTACCTGTAGAGGAGTTGCACAAGTGTACAAAGTGTTTTGTTGAACAGTCTGTAGATGCTTTATCAGGTGATGAGGGCCAATGCTCCAGCCAAGCTGGGAAAAGAGAAAAGCAGATTTCAAAAACCAATCTAAGGATCTATATCATATCTAAGAAAGCAGTTAGTGCAAATGACGAACACAAGTAGTTCAGAAATGTCCCCAGGAGGAAAGTGGGGCAACGCTTGTCTTTGTGAAGTTCCTAGGTCTGTCTTCATCACTCATCCTGCCTCCTGAAGGAAACAAAACCTGTGATCACTGTGAGCCCTTCCGTCTGCTGAGGTGCCACTTCTGGGGCTCATGAGGAATAAAAGCCAGAAGTTATACTTGCTCTAAGTACAGGCACAAGTAATTCTTCACGATGGCTCAGAGGACCCCTCCACAACTAAAGCACACTGGTTTCCACCTATTCTTCTGGTCTGCTAGCCCTCCCTCTCTAGCGTCGGTAAGGCTGAAAGAGAACTGAATTTTAACTGGGACATCATTCGTTGTTGTTTCGTGAGACGGTATCTCCTGTAGCCCAGGCTAGCCTTGAACTCACAAGTTAGCCAAAGAGAATGTTGGGTTAGGTGATTTTCTTGCTTCCACTCCCTGTGGCTCAGGATAATAGATCCTGATGAATGTGTTGCCATGATCAACAGGACAGTGGTTGGTGCAGGGACTCTGAAGGCAGGCTACCTGCCCTGGCTTGTCTTTATTAGCAGTGTAATCTCAGGCAGGCAGTAAAAATTACTGTGACTTAGTTTTATAGTCGGTAAAACAGGGATGAAAACCTTGCCCACTTTATACTGTGCTGTTAAGAATGAAAAGAATTAGCATTGCTGAAAACACTTGTGTTTGGGTCACAGTTAAAGCTGGAGGACTAGCTAGTGTTATCTTTCTCATTTCATATGTGAATATTTTTGTAAAGAAAAAAGTATCACAAGTTTATCATTCATAACATTTAAAATTGCTTGATTTTTTTTTATTTTAAGGAAATTACTTAGTCTCATAAAGGATGAAACATGGGGCAGTGATATGGTTCAGAGGGTAAGGACTTGCTTGCTTCCAAGCCCCAGGACCAAAGCTCAATCTCTAGGATTCACATGTTGGAAGAAGAAAACTGACTCCTACATATTACCTTCTGCCCTACACACACACACACACACACACACACACACACACCTCCCAGTCCCCAAATAAATACATGTAATTAAAAACAAAAAGGATGAAGCTTGCATGAGAGCCAAACGAATCAGTAAAAATGGAAAAGATCACTAAGTATAAAACTCCACATATATTATTCATGCATTCAAAATGCAAAATATTGTACAAAAATTAAATTATGAGCTTCATTATTATTATTAATTAATTAATTAATTACTTATTTCCAAGACAGGGGCTCTCAGCCTCCTATGGGGATTGAACCCAGGGCCTTTCACTTGCAAAGCATGGGCTCTACTCCTGAGCCACACCCCCAGCCCAGCACTACCCTCTTTCTCTTACCTTCCAACCTGTCACACTGAAAGTCTTGCCAGCACTTCCTATTGTTATTGTTCTCTCCCACATACCTGGAAAAGTGGCTTAAAGAGGAAAAGAAAAATAAGTCGATAACTGGCTACCAATTACTTTCTTTTCCAATTACTTTTCATTTAGTATAACCTAAAAACACAATGCAGACAACATGAACTCAGTGAGAATAGATATTAAATAGTATCAGTGTAGTTATTTCAGTCTTCTTTAGAAAATGCAAGTATAATCCACCACTGCACAAGCATCGCTACCTTCAATTTCAGAACATTTTTTCCAACCACAGGCAAGTCGCCAAGCCATTCTTGACTGATCTCTTTCAATCATTCATTCACAATTGTCCATCAAGTCTTTCTTAGAAACTAAGAGTGGCAAAGGAAACAAAGAAGAGAAGCCTGTGGCTTCTGCCTCTAAAGGGCTTGAGGTCTTGCTGAGGAAGTGAAACCGAGGTGGCAGCAGAGGCACCGTGCTGGCGGCTGGAGTAGGGGCAGGCAGGGGCGTTAGGCAATGGCAGAAGGGAGAGGAGGCCTCCTGGTCCAGGGAGGATTTGGTTAAAATTTGGAACACCACATCAGCTTAGGCAGGCAGGAAAGAGGAGGGCAGACATTCTGTGCTACAATATGAAATACGATCACTTTTTTTTTAATAAGCTAAGCAATTTGTCAATGTCTATTTTTTTAATCATGCAAAGGTGGATGCCCCTCTCTCTTTAAGGGGTCAGCTGATTAGCTGCATAGGTTATAAGGAAAAATTTTCAAATATCGGTGATTTAGTGTATGAATGAGGTGGGGATAGAGATG
This sequence comes from Chionomys nivalis, assembly GCF_950005125.1. Taxonomy (NCBI): domain Eukaryota; kingdom Metazoa; phylum Chordata; class Mammalia; order Rodentia; family Cricetidae; genus Chionomys; species Chionomys nivalis. The sequence continues at coordinate 50,455,630 of NC_080103.1, read as the reverse complement.
AACATCCTTTCTGATGGTTGAAATGGCAGTGGGAGCTATTTGACCAAGAATAAGAGGAAATTCTGTCATTTTCTTTCCTTCTCTTCCTCCTCTTCTTGTAATAGGATATGCCTTGAGGGCCATCAAAATGACTTTGTAGGTAGCAGCACTTGCTGGGAGAGCCTGAGTTGGATCTCTAGAATTCAGGGAAAGATGGGAGGAGTGGCTGTACTCCACAGAGTGGTCCTGTGGCTTCAACATACATTCTGTCATGTGTGAGTGCCCAACCAATAAAAAGGATTTGAAGTCTTGTGATCTTCAGCAAATCATGCCAGTTATACTATTCCCTGGTGCTTATCATGTATAAGGAAACAGTACATTTGGAAATCCTCTACGTCCTTTTAGAATGAATATTGCCAAACTGAGATTTCAAAGATTGGGGCTAGAGAGATGGCTCAGAGGTTAAGAGCACTGGCTGCTCTTTCAGAGGTTCTGAGTTCAAATCCCAAGAGCGAGGCAGGACTTTTGGGGCAGAGAGACCACCGGTAAGAAAGAGGAGGAAAAGCCAAGAGACAGAAAATAATAAAAAATGCAGGCGGAGAGGTAACAGCTACAAGTCACGTGGCAGCACAAAGATGGATATAAAGGGTTAATTTAAATTATAAGAGCGAGTTAGATACAAGCCTAAGCTATCGGCCGAACTTTCATAATTAATAATAAGTCTGTGAGTTGTGATTTGGGGGCAGGCAGGACGGACAGGGAAGACTTGTTACATTCTAATCCCCTCAACCCCTGGCCATTTATAATGCGCCACCATAACAATGACGGTACACGGAACTTCTGCTCACATGCCTATGAATATCTTTACCGCTTCCATGTTTCCTATTCATCTTACTCAGCAAAGACATCTGATCGCCTAATGCTCTAATTTGCTTTCTAATTTTCCATGATTCATGTCATGGGCGAAAGCAAATTCAGGGAGGGACGGGTTTGTTTGGCTTACACTTTGCCATCATTGTATATCACTGAAGAAGCCAGCGTTGGGACTCATTAACAGCTCAGGAAGCACAGCAAAAACCATGAAGGAATGCTGAACCACGGGCTCACGCTCACTTGCTTTCCTTACAATGCCTAGGACTGCTAGCCTAAGGATGGCACTGCCCACAGTGGAGCGCACCTTCTTATATCATCAAGACATTTTTCACGGAGGTAGCCAAATGACTATGTGATTCAGAAATTCTTCAGTTGGGATTTCCTCTGTTGACTTCGGTTTGTGTCATGCTGAGGCACCCCTACCATGTGTGGAAAATGAGAATTTAGAAGAGACCAACACAAATAATAATCTCATCCTTCTGGTAAATTAGAAGCAAAATGCATAGATTCTGTTTAACGATATAGGGAAAAACAAAATAAAAGTGATCCTTGCTGTTATTCGGGCAACTTATTTAGTACAATCACAAACCGCTTCATGAAAAGCTCTGTCCCCAGTGTCTTATATACCGAGGAACAGCAGAATTCTTGTTAAGGAGCCAAAAATAGGCAAAAGACCTACTCTGCTCACGTCCCAACTTTACAGTGTGATCTCAAGTCCCTTCCCCCACTGGGACATCCGTTCACCAAGATGAGCTTTAATCTCTCAAGCACACTCCATCTAAATGCCCCTCGTAAGTGCGCACGCAGATACCCATCGCAGAGACTATTTCAAAGCTGGCCTGGGGTCCTCTCGGATCCTTTGTTCCACATGTGCCCAAACCCACTCAGACTGGAGACTCCGTCCGACTCAGTACCTATTTTTATATGCTTATGTCCAGTATAGACAAGCCACTCATAAACCTCATCACTGATGCACAGGGCGCCATGCTTGATGCAGAGGTCAGCAATGACTTGCAGCTCCTCTCTGGTATACACCTACACACATTAAAGGAAAGGGCACAGCCAGTTATACTACATGTGAGGAAACAGGGACTTCCAGCCTGTGTAAGCAAAGAGGCTCGCTTACCTTGCCAATGGGGTTATGTGGAGTATTTAATATAATGGCTTTAGTCTTAGAACTAAATTTACTTTCCAGTTCTTGAGGATTGAATGTCCAGTCAGAACTAGACCACTTTGTCCCATCCGTAGGTTTCTAAGCATGAAGAATAAAGAGGTGATTTGAACGAATTAATTCATGTTTACTGTCTTACAAACAACCTAGTAAAGAAAGAAGAAGATTAAAGACAGACCAGGCAAAGGTAACTGAATAAATGACTAATGGAAAACACAGACACAAATAATTAGGCTCTAATGTAACCTTGAGAACCCAGAGGCCCTGAGTCTTATGTACACACCCATTTAAGGAAATAATGAATGCTGTCAACAAACAGCTGTTCTTCCTTCCCAGAAGCCGGCTGTGTCTATGGGCCAGGTGTGACACCGTAAGGCTGACAGCGGAGTCGGTGAGTCACCTTGGCTACTGGATTCATTATTTTCAAAAGATTTAGCTATATCTTCAATGACAAAGTAATTTAAAACATTCTTCGGGCCAGCGGATGGTCTGGGGACTTACAGATCTCAGGGGAATAAACACAGGCGTTGCTCCAGCCATTCTCACCATGGGCTCATAACAGTCATAAAAAGGCACCATTATGATCACCTGAGATAAAAGAAACAAGAACACAGGGTATCAGCCAGCAATTCACCTCCAGAGGCGCTGTGCCAAGTGACAAGATGCAGCAATGAAAAAGACAGGCTCAGTCTTCATGGAGCGAACGTCTGAGTGAAAAAGACCCTGGATATAAAGCCATCCTCCAAGTCAAAGATGGAGTTCTTGGTCTCTTGGAAGATCTACAGAAAGGCTTACAGTGGGACATTCAAAATTGTTAATTATTGTAGGTGCACACCCAGATTTATCTGGTGCCTGGACTGCTCATCATATTTTCAAAAGTATATTCTAAGCAAAACCAGTAAGGGTGGGTTTTTTTTTTCCTCTTGTATTTCAAGTTAGAAAACAAAATGCAGGCAGAACTTAATATACCAGACAGTGATAGGAGCAGGATTTCAGGAAATGACACTGTGTTCATTTCTAGAGTGGAGTGCTATTGGAGACAGTATGTTGAGAGTGAACAATTGAGTCAGGGGTCAGAGTGGATGCTATTGTTCTTGTGTGATGCCCACAGCCCCTCCGCCTCAGGTAAGCGGTGTCTGGCACCTTTTCCTCCCAGTCATTGGGTCAGATTTCTCACCTCTCAAACTCCCCTCCAACCTCCCTTGCTGCAGCTTCAGATTGAGGGGCTGATCTTGTCTGCTGACATCACACCCCAGCCTGCAGACTCAATCTAGAAGTTCTGCCTTTCTTTTTTTTTCTGCAGTGGTTTGAGTGAGAAGGGCTCTGCAGGCTCATGTTTACCCACTTGGGCCCTAGTTTATGGAACTGTTTGGAAAGGATTAGGAGGTGTGGACTTGTTGCAGGAGGTATATCAGTGGTGTTTCAAAAGCCCACTCCAGCTGGGTGGGGGTGGTGCACGCCTTTAATCTCAGGCAGAGGCAGCGGATGTAGGGAGGCAGAGACAGGGGGATCTCTGTGAGTTTGAGGCCAGCCTGGTCTACGGAGAGAGTTCCAGGACAGGCTCCAAAAAGATACAGAGAAAGCCTGTTTTAAAAAACAAACAGATAGATAGATAGATAGATAGATAGATAGATAGATAGATAGATAGATAGACAGACAGACAGATAGATAGGAAGGAAAGCCCACTCTATTCCACTCGGCCCTCCCTTTGGCTCATGGCTATTGTTTCAGCATGAAGTCTCTCACCACTGCTCTAGCATCATGACTGCCTGCCTGCCTGCCTGCCTGCTTTCACACTCTTTGTCATGAAGGCTATGGTCTCTTCTCACCCTTGAATCTAAGCAGACTCCCAATTAAGTTCTCTTCTGTAAACTGTCTTGGTTATGATATTTTGTCACAGAAATAGAAAAGTAACTAAGACCATCTCCTTCCTTCTACTGAAATAAGATTTTTTTCTAGCCCTGACTGATCTACGACCCCTGACTTAACCTCCCACTTTCTGGGATGGCAGGCATGTGCCACCACACTTGCCTAACTTTTATATTGTTTTAATTACATTTATTTGTTTACTTTTGTGTACATGTTCTTGTGTGCACCATGGGCCACATGCGGGGGTGTCAGAGGATAACTTTTGGTTATCTTATTCTATCATGTGGGTTCTGGAGATCAAATTCAGGCTTGGCAGAAAATGGCTTTATCATATGAGCCCCCTTGCCAGCCCAGGAAGCCACTTCTCCAGCCCATGCTTTTATCTATTTTTCAAAAACCTAACCCGATTTCATGAAAATGTCATATAATTTTAATTTTTGCTCTTACATTAATGTTGAGAGTTCCCTAAATTTAAGATTTATTTTCTTACCTTTTGCATGTATAAATAACAGTGCTATATTTGTGTATATAGTTCTCCTTTTTCAAATGGCCAGTTGAATAAATTCACACGATTGCTACCTCTAGATGGAAGAATATAAGCTTGTTTACAAACACACACTTAGTCTAATGTTTTTATTGAATTTGTTTTTATTGAATATGTGTCTCTGTGTGTGGAGAGGCAGGTGTGCATGCCAACCACGTATGAAGTTAGGTCAGCTTGTGCTAGTCTCATAAACAATAAAGCAAACTAGCCAGTTAACTAATTAACTAAGAACTTTACAAAGTGAACAAATATTGCAGACATAATAACAAATGAAAAGAAAAACAAAGCAAAACTCAAGAGCCTTTACCATCTTATTCCCACTTCTTTCCAATAAAAGAGCCGTGAGAATGACCTGAGATGTAGATTACAGAAAAAGGGTTAACTCTGAGCAACAGACACCAGGACAGGGCTTAAAGCTTCTGGACGCTGGGAAGATGCAGTATCATTATGTGTGCTATAGTTATATGGTAATTTATCCCACTCTACATTAAAGGCTTGCTAACTCTACTGTACCACCACTAGACCTCAAAACTTGAAAGAGAAAAAGAAAGGAACAAAATGAGGAGAAGGTTCCAACGTGAGACAGAAGCGCTGGGTGTCAGGACAGTGCTCATATACTTACCTCATCTCCCGGGTCAACCAATCCTTGGATGGCATTAAAGAGAGACCCATACCCTCCCACTGTCACAAGGATTTCTTTATTCGGATCAATTTGATTTTGATAAATTTTTTCATATAAGCACGACAGAGCTTTCACAAGTGGTGGATGACCCTGTTGTATTAAAGATAAAGACAAAACAATTTCAGAATAACAGTCAATGCAGGGCCAAAACAGGACTGTTAAAGGGTGGAAGTTGGGGGGGATTCATCCCCAGAGGTAAGGGCAAGGGGCTTCTGAATTTCCAGGTTGGGACAGTTGATCCTAGAAAGACAATGTCCTTTAAGGAGGAGTGGTTCACACACACACACACACACACACACACATACACACATCCCAGCTTGACGTATCAGTGTATGCCCCACATGGTCCCGATAGACTCACAAAGCCCCTTGTGTACTGATTCAGGTTATCAGTTAATGCAGCCTTTGATAATTCTTCCTTTACATATGAAGGAGGGGATATATCTGGAAGGCCTTGTCCAAGATTCACAACAGCAGGATCAGCAGCCAACTTAGTAAATTCAACCCTGATTTAAAAAGGAAACAACTAAAATTAGGAAATTATAGAGTTAGCTTAATTATCATATGTGATCAGGCAGTGGTAACCCATGCCTTTAATTCTAGCACTTGGGAGGTAGAGGCAGTTGGAGCTCTGAGTTCAAGGCCAGCCTTGCCTACAGTGTGAGTTCCAGGACAGCCAGGGATACACAGAGAAATACTGTTTTGAAAAACAAACAAAAAATATCATATGTTCTCATTATAAAACCAAAAAATAGGACTTTGTCTTAGAGATGAAACATAATGGGTTCCCAACAAAAACATTACCACCCACAGAATGAATTTATCTAGCAAATGATGGTTGAAGAAAGTGACCCTATATTCCTTAGAGACCTCAATTTAATAACATTCATATTTGAGTCATATTTTTATGTAGGTATATTAATGCCTGTAAATGTTATCCCAGGAGGGAAGGCTGAAGCAAGAGGCTCAAAAGTTTGAGGCCAGCCTGGGCTACATACATAGCAAGGCCCTACTTCAAGAAAGAAAGTAAAGGAAACTGTTGTCAATTTCATGAAAGCATCAGTCAAACTTAGTTTTAGATATCCTCTGCTATGTATCCAGTGCTAGCCCAGGGACCAGCATCCTCCCATTCAAGCTTAATTAATGAGGGAATTAAATGAAAGGCTTCATTATTGGATTGTGGCTGAAGCTAAAACCCAATTTAAGGGACACAGGGAACCTGACATCATCATTCGTCTAAGACACTCACCACACATTGCTGTCCAGGCCTTCGATTCGTTTGGCATTTTTGAATTTCAAAGCCATTTTCTGAAAGATAAATATTGAAAGCTTCTTTTAATTCTTTAGTCAAAATTCAAAGAGACCAGTAACAATGGACCTCTCTTCCTTTTGTCTTCTGTTATCTTGTAAATGGTACCACGAAAAGAAGTTTTCAGAACCCAGTGCAAAATTCTCAGGAATTGTCAACTCTTTCCTACTGTTCTACAGAAAGTTTTTCCTTGTGGCCCTCATATCTTTACACTGAAGAACAAATTCCCACCCCAGCATGAAGAGCTAATCAATTTAAAGGCTTGAAACAGACTCTAGAGTTCAATCATAACACCAACAGAAAAGATTTCAAGAGAATCTTGAGCCATGCCATGAAGTTTGCATCACATATTGTACATCCATAGTTCTATACGGAAGCTCCTCCTATGGCCTACAGGAAGAACTCAATAAATGGTTCTACCCTGCTCAATTACGGATGCTGCTGCTAACACTATGAAGCAATGCTTATGTATTGGGCACCAGTCTGCTTGCTTTACATGACTAAAATTTTAACATTCACATCAGCCCTATGTAGCATTATGAACCCCATTTATGCATGAGCAAAACTGAGGTACCAGGCAGATGGAGAAGAAAAGAACTTTTTACATTTAGCAATACTCGTAAAACAATCTCAAACAGGCTCAGCCCAAGATTTGAGCCCATGACCTTTCTCGACAGCCCATACTTACATTATCTTCTTCTGGTTTTCACATACTAAGACATCCTAAAAAACATGACTGTAAGTTGTAGCTTAAAATATAGCAGTCATTCCCATTAGGTCTGCTAACACCAAGCAAGCAAGCTAAGACTGTAGTAGGAAAATATTAGAAGTTATAATTATACCATACCATACACACTATTTCAGTTCTTTCAATTCAAAAGTTATATTTTGACTATTTCTCAAAAGTATTAAATTAGCTTTGAGTTCATTGCTAGCAGGCTGGTGGAAATAAGAAAAATGATTGACAGCATTTTTGTAAGGAAATTTATAATAGAATATTAAAGCAATTTTAATTCAATCTGGAAGAGAGATAATGATAATGGTTATTAAATAGAACATTGTTCTCATTCTATTTCCAATAATGATACCAAATAAATAGCTTTCTCAGCCTCCCATTTGTAATCTTTGAAACTCCAGTGAAAGGAATCACGAGTAAACTCTCTGGAGGCTAACACGCATCTAGAACAGCATTTTGATGAAGTCCCACCTGAACACAATGCTACTCTAGAGAATACAATTATAAAACTCAAAAGACCCCACAGAACAGAAAAGGATATTTTTAACAAAGGCATTTGCCTCTTTCTGAAAATGTGTTGAGAACTTAATGATTCACTCAGCACGTGATCAGAAATGCAAAGTATATTAATATATTTAAATAAAAGCAGGGCTGGGGAAATGGCTTAGTGGGCAAATCACTTTCTGGGTAATCATGAGGCTCTGAGTTCATATCCCAAGCACCCATGTAGAAGGCAGGTTCTCCCATGGCTTGTAACTCCAAGACTGGGAGACGGAGATAGGATGGTTCCAGGGGCTCCCAGTGCAGCCAATACATCTCAGACAGTTAACTCCAGACAAAATCAATAAGAGATCCTGCTTCAAAAATAAGGTAGAGCACAATCGAGAAAGATACCCAACATTGACACTGAGCCTCCAAATACCCATTCGTTGGCATGTGCATCCTCCTGCATGCACTGTTTCCCCACAAAGTGAAAAAGAAAAGTTTTTATGGGGTGCCATAGACAACATAGACACGGAGTACTGTGGGAGCACACGTATGGCCCAGTTTCCATTTGGAGCCATTTTTGACCAAAAGAAGTCCTTTGAGTTCAAGCTTGCCTGCTCTACTTTTTCCAATAACCTTGAGGGCTGTGAGAGACTTCTGATTTAGCCGGTGAGAAAACACTCTAACTAGTAGACAGTTTGCTGACGACAAACCTCAGGAACATCAAGATAGAAAGTGAGGCTGCTTCCGAGCAGCAAGCACGTGTTGGAGAGGAGGCTGCTCACTCAAGGACAGGAATGGTCTTGTGGTTAGATACCGACTGACCGTCTGTGCTGTGCTTTGTTCTGCTAAGCAAGTTCTTGAAGTAAACTCTGGGCTGTTTGGCTGCTTGAGCATGACCAGACGGACCTCCCGAGTCTATCCTGTCTCTTGTTTCTTTCACGTGACTTTTCTTTGGCCTTGAGAATCCCCTATCCAGAAACCCTAGCTGACTTTGTAGGAATGGGATCCTACAGAGTACAACAATTTCAGCTTAGTTAGTTGAGAAAAGAAGCACATTTTGACTTAATTTTATTCAAAGTGTCTAAGTCATTTCCTATATTGCCACTGCCTCCCCTCCATCACAGTTCAAGGCCTCAAACACTTTTCAAATAATGCACGTTTAGCTCTGCTCTGCATGTAGTCTTTCCTCTCTCAAAACTGTCTTTCTACAGGAGTGTCTCTCAGCCTCACTATAGAGCAGCAGTTCTTACCCTTACTGACGCTGTAACCTTGTAACACAGCTGTGAGGAGACTTTCCTTTAGCTTAGGCTTGTCCCACTAGCTCTTATAACTTAAATTAACCCATGTTCTACCACGTACCTCTTATCTTTCTGTATGTCCGACTCCATCCATGTTTCATTGGCATCTCCCTGCACCTTGATATCTCCTACTTCCTATTTCTGTGCCCTGAAGTACCACCAGTACCTCCTGCTTCGCTATTGGTTGTTCAGCTTTTTATTACACCAAGCACAGCAATAAATTTTTCACTCCGTACACAAATATCCCACAATATATAGTTCCGCTTGTTGTGGAGTCTCCCAACCATAAGAATATTTCATTGCTATCTCATAATTGTACTTTTGCCACTATTATAAATCATAATGCAAATATATCTGATCTATGATCCCCAAAGGGTCACGACCCACTGCTAAAGAGACTTTACTAAGCATTTCTGCTCCCTTAAATTCTATACTAGAAATAAGATTGTGCCAGGTAGCACTGAGTTTTGAATAGTTGTAAACAGAAGAGCAAGCATTTCCTTTGCCTGCCAAGCATTCATTTCCCTTTCTTGGAGATGAGACTGCTTCTGTGGAGGACGCAAGCTCTGTACTCAGTGTCTGGTCTGCACAGCCAAGTCCCTGCACTCGGTTCACTCCTCTATCCCCTCTGCTACCTTTCCTGCTCACGTCGGATTTCATTTCCTGCTCTCCCTATGTCAAGGTCTTCTATGCCTATGTGCATCTGTTAAATACAGTATTTTCTAGTATTCATTCATTCATTCATTTGTTCATTCAGTTGTATGGTCTTAGATTATGAAAATACCTTGTGCACTGCTACATCAGTCAAGTTTCTCCACAGAAACAGAACCAATAAGAAGTGCAAGAGATTTATCTTAAGACTTGGCCATGCAGCTGCGGAGGGTGGGGGTGGGGAACTGGTCAGTAAGAAATATGCAGAGCAGGCAGCAGGAGAACACCTGCATTACATTACATCTGGGATCTGAGGTAGGGATCTTCACTTCCTAGGTGGGCGCTCACTAGGTTTCTTTTCTTTTCTTTTTCTAAAAATATGGAACGCTTCACGACTTTGCGTACCATCCCTGCGCAGGGCCATGCTAATCTTCTCTGTATCCTTCCAATTTTAGTGTATGTGCTGCCGAAGCGAGCACTAGGTTTCTTTCTTAAGACATCAACTGAACAAATCTCATCCACATTAGGGCTGTTATTCGGCTTTCCTCAAAACACATTATTTTAAATCTTAATTTCATCTGAAAACTCCCTTCACGGCATCACTACACTGGTGTCTCAACACGTATTTAGGTATTTAGGTATCCGTCCGCCAAGTGGATACCAGCAGAGTCCCTGACAGAGTCCTATGTGCGGTACACGCTGAGTTTTCAACGCATATATAAGGAATGAAGAGATTCGTTCACATTATCGTGTCAGCGAGGTTAAGTATGTCAGCCAGCTTAAGTTAATCTACGCTGCAATAATAAAAGACCCCAGCATTTTGAGATCTGAGACAGGGCCTTTTCCTTGCCTCTATGTACACCTCACTAACTCCCGAGTTTCTGGGGGATTCTCCTGCCTCAGTCTTCCACCTCCCTACACATACTGTCATGTTCAGTTTTGCGTGGGTTTGGGAGACTGGAAAACAGGTTCTTACACTTTTGCACCAAGTGCCTTAATCTCGGAACAGTCTCTCCAGCCCTGACACATTAATAGCATAGAATTATAAAGGTTTCCTTTTGCTTACACTACACGCGCATTTAAACTCAGCTGTCGCTCTGTTCCATGTCACTCATTCTGAGACATAAGCCAGCCTCTGCAAAGAGCACAGCCTACTTTAAAACAAAGAGATCCATCTTAGAAGACCTTGTTTGGATATATACACATCTCTTCTGTTTATACATTTTTTCTTGTCATAGTGATTTCATGGTTGACGTTGGGAAGCTCTGCCCAGCCCCACTCCTGTTCCAGACCCCGCTCCTGAGAAAGCCCACCACTGGCAGCTCCTCCCCCGGAACTGCTCAAGACCACCTATATGGTATTTAAGACCTTGCCCACAGATCTTCCATAGATTTCATGCCTTCCTGAGAGTTACCTGGGAGTTGCCTCACTCTGCTCTGTTGATTGAATCTGGATTTATTAATTCTGTTTGATTTGACTTATTACTTCCCCAATAACCGGGGATCCAATACTTCCCGGCTGAACCATGGAGCCAGGTTATATGACTGATCAGGAGAGGGAGCGGTAAGTGCTTGTGGAAGTGACTAAGTAAAGCTGTGGGAGCCCAGCTCCCATAGGGATTAGGTCCCAAAGTGGAGGTGTGGAGTGGGTGAGGGGAAGGACACTGACTCAAGGTGAAGGTGAATTGAGATGACTGCCACTTTACTGCACAAAAGATTCAACGGGAGCAAGGGGGCCTGTGAGCTGGGGTGTGGCTTCTGATTAGGGGCCAAGGAAGCTAGCATTGACCTTCACAAGTTAATAGGCACCAGTCACAGGTTAATAGAAGGGCCACCAGTTTCTCTAGCCAGAGATAAAAATAACTCCCTTTTTAGGAACTTTCTCCACGCCCCCGAGAAAATGGGGACTCTTATCTAAATGCCTGACCTTGGGAAAAGGACTTTCTCTAATATGGAATATTGAAGTTTTTTTTATATGACTTAGTATATTCAAATAACTAAAGTTTAAAGTGAGCAAAGATGAGGGTAGAAAAATATTACTGTGAACCTGAGTATGTGGGCAGAGACATGTAGGCCACCCAGACCCGAATAATTTCACATACTATATTAATTACAACACTTTTTGGTCAATAGCTTATGCTTGTTTCTAGCTAATTCTTTCATCTTAAATTAACCCATTTCTATTAATCTGTGTGTCATCACAAGGTTGTAGCCTACCAGTAAGTTTGTGACTGGCAGCTCATACCCTTTTCCTTCAGCAGCTACATGGTATCTCTGACTCTGCCTGTTTTCTCTCTATATCTCTGTTCTGATTTCCCACCTGACTTTACTAAGCCATTGGCCAAAACAGCTTCTTTAATAACCAATGGTAATAAAACATATTCATAGCATACAGAGGGGAATCCCACAGCATGAGTAGACCTTAGGAATCTACAAATCTTGATTATCAAATATACCATATTTACCAAGCATATGTTACTCATCTAAACTTTCTAGTGGCTTGGTGTTAACTTGTGAAGGAATAGGCAGAGTTATCACCCTATATGGTCCCATGGTGGTGGGGATTTTTTCCAAAGAGTTATTTTGTTTAAAGAGGTTGCCATTTTATATATTTTTCATCTTTCAAAACCTGAAAAAATGTTTCCCAAAGGAAAGGGCATAAGGGTACCCCCATAACACATAATGAGAATCATTAAAAATGAAAGTAAACAGGCACTGGAGAATTGTGTTCTGCACAGTCGAAATGCTGGAACTTTGTCAAGTAGCAGTGGTCGCCTACAGCGAAGATCAGACAGGTCATTGTTACAGGGTGAATTTGGTCCCTCTCAATTACATAGGTTGAGGTCCTAACTCTCAGTACTCAGAATGTGTCCACAGATACAGAGTCACTGGGGTCTCACTGGCTTGGGAGATAAGAGCACTGTCTACTCTTCCAAAGGACCCAGGTTTGATTCTCAAAACCCACATGGGTGGATCAAAACTGTCTGTAATCCAGTCCCAGGAGATCTGGCACCCTCTTGTGGACAAAACACTCACATAATAAATTAAAATAAAGATCTGCCTGTTTAAAAAACAGGAAAGAAATTGGCCCATTGCATGGGCGATAGTTCATAAAGGTCATTAGGGGGGCTCACATCTGCTTTGGTCCATGGGTTCCTCATTTAAGAGGACACACAGAGAGAGCCTGTGTAAAGGGCATGGCCAAGGCTGAGGGATTCGTGTACAAGTCAAGGATGCCAGCATCCCCAAGAAATCACTAGAAGTCAAGGAAGATGTTTCCTTAGGATGAAATGTCCCTGTTTACAGTGTGCTCAGCCTTCTCAGCCTCCAAAGGCAGCGAAGGAAACAAAACAAAAAAATATCATTTCTTAAGCATCTGCTTTGTTAGAACAACCAGAGTAAATCAGTTGACTAGCTGTGTTAGACAGGGTTCTCTAGAGTCATAGAACTTATAGAATTAATCTCTCTCTGTTCATTACCATAAAAGATTCATCAGACTGGCACCACACTCGAACACGTACTTTAGGGTACCCTGAATCTGTGTTCCATGGTTATTCATACTTGGCTCCCGAATAAGTGCTATCTCTTATCACCTTTGAGGTGAGGGTTGTGTGTTAAAGGTCATGTGACACCGCACAGTGAGGACAGCCAGACTCACTTGCAGATGCAGATGGTGGTTGTGAGACAGAGGCGGGCAGATCTCTGAGTCCGAGGACAGCCTGGTCTACAGAGCGAGTTACAAAACAGCTAGGGCTACCTAGAGACACCCTGTGTTGAAACACACACACAAAAACCTGTTTTCCTGGGGCAGACTCAGCACCGGGAGGTTAGAATGAACTTCCAGATATATAAGAGAACATTTATATGTTTAGTATGATCTTTGAGTGGAGCTAACCATGTGATGTGCATTTTTCCATCAGTTTGATTTCATGCATGGCATGTACAGATTACACAAAGTTACCATCGAAATCACAAACTACCACCTAATCTTCCATTAGGTTGAAGGGAAAGGGTGCTGCTCTACCGCTTCACCACAAGGTGGCGGGTTTGGCAAAGAAAAGGAAAAGTTTCAACAAAGCAAGTTCTTAAAATGAGAGGAATTACAAGAGCCTGCAACACCAAGTTCCAGGTGCATACACTTTGAGGACTTATCCCACAAGACCTAACACATGTAGGTGAGATGAGACAGGTACATAAAAAGCCTCCCAAAGGAGGGGCTGAAGCTGAGGAAGTCAAGGTTGTTAAATCTGTGTAGTAGGAGTTATTAAGCAAGTCTTTACCCAGAGCAGGCAAGAGGACAGCCCAAAACTACCAGAGGACAAGAGAGGCCAAAAATAGAAACAGCAACATTATATACAATGTGTGAGAGCACATACACACGTGCACATATATTTTGCCATGCCTTTATTTTACTTAGCTTTTATATTTTGATGTTTCGAAGGCCACAGTGATGGCACTTAGGACTCCCTTCCCTCCTTAGAATTAATACTCCCTCCTAAATGTCTTTGTTTAAGACACACTGGAAACGCTATACTGAAACACTACGCCATCCCCCAACCTGTGCTGTGGTTTCTTTTGTGAAGTTCTTGGCTGTCACTCAGGCTTCTGTGAAATCTGGGACTCTCAGGACGGCACTGGGACGTTATTAAGGGCAGAGGACCCCCCAGCATAGAAGATGCCATTGGCAATCTAAAGCTACCAGACCTTAGCTGCATGAGACATCTCCTTTGACATGAAAAGGAATGAAACGAAGGGCTCATGCTACCGGAGAGGGGGAAAAGGAAAGTCGTCACCTTCAGCTCACAGGTGACAGAGGGGAACTTGAACCCCACAGGGTTTTGCCTCATTTCTGCTTCCTGTCACATGAGACCAAATGCAGTCACACTCCCCAAATTTACTATCATAGAAGGACGGAAAATTGGAGCACTCAAATCTGTCTCCAAAGCACATTAGGCCTCACAATTATAAGGGAAATGAGAATTAAAATCAGGTGACATCATGCCATCCATTAAGATGTTTAGATACTAAGTGTTGTTGACAGAGACAGGGGGGCAACTGGGATACTGTTGAACCCTGGTGGGAAAATAAAGGGGCCCAGGCAGTCTGAGAAGTGACTTGACAGTGACCTAAAAACTAAACATATTGTAAATATTATTAAAGGTGCTTAAAAATCAGCCATATAGCTCACCGTGAGGTGTTTACAAGAGAATGAAGACATACATCTACAATCAATGGCTTTTCACAAGTGTCCTTAGTAAGTTTATTCATAGATGCCCAAACCTAGAAACAATACAAAGGCCTATCAAAGGGGAAAGAAAAGCAAACAGGCACATCCATATACTGAACTAGCATGCATAGCAAGGAGGAAGGATTCCCTGATATGCTACACTTAAAGTCATTGTATGTATAAAAATCATAAGCAAACGGCTTATATCTCAGTGGAAGAGCATTGGCTTAGTGTCTGCAAGGCTCTGGGTTCAATTCCAAGCACCACAAGGTAAGGCCACAGAGAGACATGGAGAATGTTTTGAGGGTGGTGGAGACGCTGTGTGGTTGCTGTGGCAGGGACTCCATTGTATATCCCTCCAGCAAATAAATGGTCACTGAGTTTTCATGCTAAAGCTCTAGTTTGTTGTATCTAGACATAACTGATTTGAAAAGGTGTCAGGGTCTTCTAAAATGATGCCTCCTTTCTCTCTCTGTAAAAAAAAAAAAAAAGTCCTCAAGCAGACACTAGCAAGATTATTTCACAGATTTTAGCTCTTCCAAGGTATTAGCTGCAAATTCAGAAAACCAGATGGATTGTTTTATTTGGCCACTAGATGGCAGCAAAACTGCAGACTGCTCTCGCAATGATGGAAAAACTGAATGTAAAATTTAGGGGGACATCTGAATTAAGATTTAAGCATGAGGCAATTATACCTGACGCAGAGGTGTGTGATTTAACTGAAACTTTTAAGCAATACATACTTAGTTGCTCTATCTTGTATGGAATTATTTCTAAACTGGATTTGGGGGCTCATTCCTGTAATCTGACAGTGTTGGAGGTTGAAGAAAAAGGATCAATACAAATTTGATGTTAGCCTGGTCTACTTACCACGCTTCAGACCAGTTTGGGCTACACAGTGAGGCCTTCTCTCTAACAACAAATAACTAGACAGGCAGGCATGGTAATGCATACCTCTAACCTAAGAACTTGAGAAGTAGAGGCAGGAGGATCAGCTCAGGGCCAGTCCCAGCTACCAGCAAGTTCTAGGTCAGCCTAGGGTACACGAAACCCTGTCTAAAAACTAAAGAAAACAAAACCCACCCGCCAACAACTAAAATGTGTCCAATATCTGTTGACTGAGCAAGTGAGTGATTAGGAGGACTCTCGACTCTCCCCGAGAGAGCATCCTGGAGGAGAACCTTACACCCCAACAGGAAGCAAGGCACTGGCCACAATACACCTCTCAGGGCTCATCCTAGGAGGGCAGGGAGTGTGAGCTATTTTGGACATTCTAAATGGAAGACCAACACCAATCAAAGTCTGTTTCTGAAATTTTGGCTGACTTCAACTTGCAGAAAAAGCAGTTTGCCTTTATTTGCACTAATTCATTTATTTCATATAAAATTGTGCTAGTTGGTTTCTTTGAACTGTCATAGCTGAGGATACAGCTAAGCCGTGAAGGAATTCTCCTGCAAGTATGAGATGGTAGGTCCCATCCCCAGTTTCAAAAAAACAAAATAAGGTGGGGGAAGGGATCCATCCTGGCATGGTACGTGGTAACACACACTTGTCACCCCAGTGTTTACAGCTAACCTCAGTCTTGCCGAACACCCACACGGCTACTGGACTACACCCCTAACCTGAGCGACCCCCAGTTTCTATCAACCCTGAAGCTAACAATGAGACAGCATCTGAATTCTATAGATAATTAAAATTACTGTGTTGGTTTTCCCATCTTGATGGAGTCTCCTAAGTGGTGATTATTAATGTACTGAGTGGATGTACTGATTAACGACTATAGAAGTTTGCACAACCTGTCCCAATGGAAAAAATTCAGGGCAGCTTGAATATTTTCAGGGGCATCCACGACCACTCATATTTGACTCAGGATAAACCAGTTTCTTATTCCTCCCTCTATCATTTTCCTTCTCTCTCTCTCTCTCTCTCTCTCTCTCTCTCTCTCTCTCTCTCTCTCTTTCTCTCTCTCTCTCTCTCCAACTCTGGTCCTGAACTCAAGTGATTTTCCTGAATCAGAGTTGAAGTAGCTGGAACTTTTTTTTTTTTTTAAAGATTTTATTTATCTATTATGTGTACAGTGTCTGCTTGCATGTATGCCTGCAGGCCAGAAGAGGGCACCAGATCTCAATATATATATATATATATATATATATATATATATATATATATATATATATATATATATATTATATGGCTGGGAGTCACCATGTGGTTGCAGGGAATTGAACTCAGAACCTCTGGAAGAGCAGCCTGTGCTCTTAACTGCTGAGCCATTTCTCCAGCCCCCCAGTTGGAACTATTGATATCGTCTATCTTCCGATTTCTAGTGACTATAGTTTATAGTAAACAGCCTGGCTGGCATAGGCACTGATACCCTGAACTGCCCACTGCTGCTTTTCAAACACCACTCAGTCTGCTTTTCCATCCTCCAACAGGAAGGACAGTTATCTCTTTATCTGCCTGACAATTAAAGGTTTCTATTAATGTATGTGTGTGTGTGTGTGTATGTGTGTGTGTATGTGTGTAGTGGGTCTATGTTATGTGTGTAGTGGGTCTATGTCTGTATGTGTGTGTGTAACATGTGTGTAGTGTGTGTGTGTAGTGTATGTGTGTAGTGTGTGTGTATGTGTAGTATGTGTGTCTCGCTGCATGCAATTTCCTTCAGAGATTGGAAAAGGATGTATAAGATCCATAATCCTGGTGGGTTATGGGTAGTTGTGAATGGTCTGATTTGGGAACTGAATTCTTAGTCCTCTGCAAGGGCAGCAAGTGCTCCTAAGGCTGAACCTCCTCTCCAGACCCTCCCCCAACTTTGCTGTGATTTTTAATGCAAAACCTCTGATGAATTGTGAAAATGTTCCATGACAGGGTCAGTCCTTAAAATGGCAGTTGTTAAAAAATTAAGCCTAGAGTCGACATGTAACTCAGTCATCCCATTGCTTGGGGGTGCTGGTGGTGGATTGTATGTCAAGTAGTCAGCAGGTTTGAATAATGCCCTGTTAGTGATTCTTGCCTGAGATGTAGATGAGAATCATTTAGACACATTTTTTCTAAGAATATTCCAGATTTAAGGATCAGCATATCTTAGTGTGAGTCATACATGTAATCATACATGTAATCTAACAAACACACACTTTTGTTGTTCTTGTTTATTTTTTTAAGGCAGGGTCTCTCTATGTAGCCTCTGATTGTCCTGGAACTCTCTAAGTAGATCAGGTTGACCTTGAACTCACAGAGATCCACCTGTCTCTTTCTCCCAAGAGTCAGGATTAAAGACTACACGCAGCTCATACCTTTTAGTATCAAGGTTTTGTATAATCACATTGGGTGATCACCATCGCTTGGATTTAGTCTTCTTCTATGTATGGGGGAAGGGAAATTCAAGATGCTCATGAGGCAGAAGTCATAAGATTTGAAAGTCAATTATACTTTTAGAACTTTTATTATATTTATTTATTTATTTATTTATTTATTTATTTTGGTTTTTCAAGACAGGGTTTCTCTGTGGTTTTGGAGCCTGTCCTGGGACTAGCTCTTGTAGACCAGGCTGGTCTCGAACTCCCAGAGATCCGCCTGCCTCTGCCTCCTGAGTGCTGGGATTAAAGGCGTGCACCACCACCGCCCGGCCCTTTTAGAACTTTTAAAATTGACGTAGTAAGTGTTGGGAGGCTGGAATGAGGGTGAACATCACCAAGCACCCAACATTCTACCATTTTCGGCTCATGAAAAAGACAATTGGAGAAGATCAGCCTGATACCCAATGCTCACATGCACATAAGAGTATGAATTTGACAATGCCATGATCGCACAGCTTTTTTCTTATCTTGACCACTGAGTGACTTCAAAATAGATCCTGGACCTTACCTCATAATTCCCCTACTCATTTGGTATATATCCTTGACAAACAACTGTTATGCCATTACTGTTTAGCTGGAACCTCAGCTCGCCCCTGCATGATCCAGAAAGCTCCCTTCCCATCTCTCTCTCTCAAAACCCCAGCATGAGAAAATACACACAATAATTTGTCTGTCTATGATAAGCAATACCTACGGCAGAAGTGGAGAATCCAAGGATGTTTGAAGAATAAATTGTCTTTAGATGCTTTGCTCGGCTGCCAAGGGAAGAGAGTCTCCTCTGGGCCAAAAACATGCTAGAGAAGGGAAACATTGAAAACGGAGTCATGAGTGAGTCACATGTGTCAGTTACATCACCACCAGTCACCAGAGGCAGAGCACAGGCTTATATAAATATAAACACAGTAAAAGCTCTAAAATTGCACTTATTTTGTGAGGTAGATGTGTGTGGGTGTGTGTGCATGCATGCACATGTGCGTGCTTGCATGTGTGCACATGTGGGGCTCACAAGAGAGGTCCAACTTACGCTGTCAAGCTTGGCAGCAAGCATATTCACCTGCTGAGCCATCTCACCAGTGTGGAACACATTTCTGACAATTCAACTAACTTCCTTCCCTCCCTTCCTTTAGGATTCTTGTTCTATTTTATATTATTCATTTCTGGGATCATCCTAATACCAATCTTCTGTATAAAAATATACACTGCAAAGGAAATATGCAAGTGATTAGAATCAAGATAGGGTTGCTTGTGTCAACCAGAACAAAATTATGTCTAATAAGCGGGGAGGTAATAAGACTACAGTTGTTACAGGTTTGTGCCTGATAACAGCACAAAAGACTACCACAGGCTGGCAGAGAGGACACTGCGATCTTACACACCAGCAACAGAGTGTTCAACTTGGGACCATGGTAATGTCAAAGGATTTGCAGGCGGATTTTTTTTTTTTAATCAGGACCATCGGCTCCCCAGTAGTGACACGGAGACCTAGTATTAATTATGAAAGCTTGGTCGATATCTTAGGCTTATTTCTAAGTAGCTCTTTTAACTTAAAATAATTCACTTCTTTTAATCTACAATCCTTTACTTTGTAATGCTCATGCTGCCTGCTTTGTGTCTTGGCGTCCCTGCCCTTCTCCTTGCCAGCATCCTCTGTGGCTAGAAATCCTGCCTAGCTATTGGCTGTTCAGTTTTTTAATAAACCAATCACAGTGACATGTCTTCACACAGTGCAAAGGAATATTCCACAACAAGGATTAGTGCTTCACAGTATTTTATGCGATCCTCCTTGGGGTTGTGTTTTTTAAAACTTCCCCATGTGTGCTGGGTATGGTGTTGTATACCTGTAAGAGTAAGGCAGGAAGGTCATGTTTGTGGCTAGCCTGGGCTACATAGCAAACCTGTTTAAAAATACTGAGTGACTGGAATACAGCTCAATCGTAGGGTGCTTGCCTAGCACGGGCAAGGTCCTGTGTTTAATCCCAGCACCTTATAAAAAAAAAGCCCTAAAGATCCCTCCCCTTGAATTCCCTGTTTGAATATGAATGTGTCTGTAGCTTTCTATGGCACTGCATTCCCCTCGTGGGGCTCTGCTATTCCTAAATAAATACTAATATTCTTTTGAGAAATTTTCTCAGACCCACTGATGTTTTATTGAGATCGACAATGCTTAAATCATTTTAAACTGGAGAGCTATAAAGATAATCTAAATTAAATATAAAGCTTTTAGGCCAGATGTGGTGGTGCACACCTTTAATCCCAGCTTTCCCATTCATTTTTTAATTTTTGAGATATGGTCTCATGTAGCCCAGCTCTCCTCAAACTTGGTAGCTGAGGATGACCTTAAACTCCTGATCCTCTGGCCTTCACCTTCCATGTGGGATAACAGGCCTGTACCACGACCTCAAGATGGTTTCTGCTGTTTAAATAAATGTGGTTTTGCTCCAACACAATTAACACTGTATATTGATATTCACCAATAGACTAAATAAACCGATGCATTCAGATGTCATGAAGCTGGAGTTAAAATGGCAGCTGGCTTTCGGTTTTTCTCTAAGCATGAGGTTTGGGGACAAAAACTAGAAGTCTGCTAATCAGTGACCCCGCCCCCCCCCCGCCTGGCCAATCACTGCACACAGTTATAAAACCTGATCCATATGACCAGCAGAAAAATCAAATTGCCATTTTATCATCTCTAGAGCAGGCTGATTCCAAAGGAAGACTGTGAACAACCTAGAGATTCAAGGTGAATTATTGAAGGCAAAATGCAACTCTCAAAGGTAGGCAATGCATTCAAACTCAGTTTAGAAATATTTAACATTTAGCGCTCTGGATTCACCTTTCTAACGCCCATCTTACACACCTGTCCCATATGAGTTACACATATATGAAGAATGCTTAGAGTTTAGTGAATTTGACAAAGTTCAGAATCTTCCTGCAAGCTCAGGAAAGATTATCCCAGACACCCGTTAAAAAGTGTGTCAGTTGCTTTCACCACACACCATACCTGTGATGGAGGAAGGTCATTGGTTAAAAATAAAGAAACTGCTTGGCCCTCATAGGTTAAAACATAGGTGGGTGGAGTAAACAGAACAGAATGCTGGGAGGAAGAGGAAGTGAGCTCAGATGCAGGGCAGCTCCTCTGAGAGACAGACGCCATGCTCTCCTCTCCAGAGCAGATGCGATGAAGCTCCGACCCAGGTACTACATACCTGCTAGTTGGCTTCCAGAATGTTTATAAAGTTCACTAATTGCAACATAGGCAGGTGGACAAGGTCCTGGCCTGGAAAGTCCAAAGAGCCGGAAATGACAGGAAGCACGGAAAAATTTAAAGCTTATCAGCGTGAGTTAAGAGGCCCCATTCAAAAGTGTTCAGGCTTGAACGCTGCGGGGGAGGTGGGATTCATGCGATCACAAATCTCTCCCAGGAGAAGCTGTGTGGCCCTCGATGTTGGAATTGGGATACAGCACACTGGAAAAACTTTAACAGATTTAAACCCGACTGGCTGCGCTGTGTGCAAGCTTCCCTGGTGTCACCGACCCATCAGGTGGTGCCGAGGAGCCCTCGGGTGGAACATGGAACGGAGGGGGCACCAAACAGTGGCTAGAGGCTCAGATCTGCAGGAATGCTCGACCTTCAGATATGACTGATAAGGTTGTTTTTTATCTTTGAAACCCTTGGGAAAGACAGACTCACTCTGCGGGTTTAGCTGCTTTAGTTTCCCTTTTCAACCTTGAACTGTTACCCAGACTGGAGAGGTAGTTCAATTAGTAGGGTGCTTACCTGTCCCTGGCAAAGCCCTAGGTTCTAACCCAGGCATCGAATAAAACGAGCAGTCATGTAATTCTATCACTGGGGAGAAGACAGGAGGATAAAACGTGCAAGGTCGCCCTCTCCTACATAATTACTTCGAGAACAGAAGACTGTCTCAAAAAAAAAAAAAATCTATCAAGGAAGAGCTGGGGTCAGTGTTATCCTTTCACGAATGCGTTCTAAATACATCAATTTACACAATCAGGAGTAAAAGAGACAGGAGAGGACTGAGGTCGAGTTATCTCGGAGCCCTTCTTTCTCCAAAGACCACTGTGTCAACCTCAAGGTTGATCCCATAGTCTGTGGTCCGGCCAGGACCCAGCCCGCTGCTCTCCCTATGGTTCCCGGCTCCGCAAACTCCGTACTCCCCGGGCCGCCTCACCGCGCACCACGTCCCGTGCCCACTCACCTCGATCGTCGGGTTCGAATGCGACCCTGGCCTCAGTCCGGAGGTCGTGAAGTGGCGTGGAGGGGGCGGGTCCCGGAGAAATTCACTTTGGGTTCCAGCTGCAGCAGGGTGCAGCAGGGACCCTCATGGAGGGTGAAGGGGGCAGGGTGGAGGCGGCGCCTGGATCTGGCTGGGGATTGGCCCCTGGCATCGGGATAAGGGTACGGATTGGCTGCGGGGTTCTCCAATCCTGGAGCGCTCAGTGAGAGGGTGAATGAAGCAGCCAGTCTGAGAGGATGGGGCGTGGCCTCGGATGCGTACCCGGGCTGCAATGGGTGTGTACTACTGGCTGGGTCAGGACTGATTTGGTCTGTGGGTAAATCTCGCCTGCCAGTGGATTTGGAGCGGGTTCCGGGGAGAGACTGTGGAAGTCGCTCCGCCTGTGCCGTGTACAAAAGGGCTTGCAGGTGTCTATTTGTCCCATCTAATGGGCGAGAGGAGGGAGACGAAACCCTTCCTTCGGAACTATAAAGTGATACAAGACCTAATGGGCGGAGGAGGCGAGAGCGAAGACGGAAGACACCTGGTCTCTAAGGAGGAAACCAGGACTAAGGGGAAAAGAGGTCCAGGCACTGCTTCGGGGCCTGGGCGGGGCGGTGGCGGGCTGCGGGGAGGAAGGGAGAGAATCGAAAAGTGAGTTTCTGTTAAGAGCTCAGCTTGGGGTTTAGATTTTCTTCCTCTTGCTTTTAAAGAAGTCGAGGCAGTGGCGGGCATAAGAGTGACTGAGCGTTGCGATCAGGCTAGAAAGGAAAGAGCAAAATCAGACTTTGATTGGATGCGCTGTTCTTGGCACAGCGAGCCTCTTCCGTATTTTGGTGTGATCATTAAAGAACTCACTGTAAGGACGCTGGGAAGCCCTTCAACGGACGAATCCACGAGTGGGGAGATTTTTGTTATAGGTATGAGAAAGAGTATAGCCAGAGACCTTCGGGAAAGTCCGGAGCAGTCATGGTTACCTCTCCGGGCAGAGAGGAGAGGGGCAGACTGAGAGGGCTTTCTCTCGGGAACAGAGGGAAGGGCACCGGTAGATGCAGGTCTGTGTGTGTGTGTACCTTGTGAATTGGAACGACCTGGAAGATTAGGGTGGCCGGGGGAACTTGAGGGCCCTGTGGGTTTGGTATGCACTATATATCTTGCTGGTGAGTGGCTCTTGCTGGTAGACAGAGGAACGCTGAGAGTGAGCTTTTGTCTCTCTACCGGCAATCCTACAGTCTCGCTTGAGCTGAGCTAAGACACTTCATTTTGGACCAAATCAGTGAGTCTGCCCATTTTGGGGGTTCTTGTAGTATTTCCCTTTGGACCTAAAACTGACTACCAGTTCGGTGGTCAGTTTTATCTGCTTTATCTGCAGTTGGTGTTCCGTTGACATAGCTGTGATTAGATTAGGAAGCATCAGGGTTTGTTCTGAAGGTTTTTAAGGTTAACTGGCTGTTCAGTTGCTTTCTTTTTCTCTTTTTTTTCATATACAACCATTACAGTAAGCTGTTAGCTTGTAATTTCAAGACACAAGGTACGTGATATGCACGCTGTTCCGAGTTTCTGATATGATTATACCGGCCACATGATGAAATGCTGCTTTTTGTCTTTCTTTGATTTGTGGTTTCCTTGCTAGTTTGAATGTAATTTTGCAGCCCTCTTGGAGACAAGATGGAATCTATGAGTTGAAGGTTTTTGTTGTTTTATTTTTGAGACAGGATCTCACCACACAACCCAGACTGGTTTTATTGTTTAGCCCCAGTTGCTCCCAAACCCTCAGGAACCCTTCCTCTTCAGCCTCCTGAGGGCCAGGGTATACAGGCATGCAACACAACGCTCAGCTTGCACATTGTCAATCATCACTTCCCATCTAGGCAATAACAGTGATATTGGCATTAGTTTAAATATTTCAAAAACCTTAACAGAAATTGTGCATTTATCCACAGAAAGGTGGCTAAGGGTAACTGAAGCTTCCCATCTCCATCCACGTATATTTTGAGGATAACTCTGAATCCACATATATTTTCTCTGGATTGAATGCAGTTTGTTAGCATTTGCCATTTAAATTAATCAATCATCTTTGAACTGTTGTTTGAAAAGGGAAAATGAATTTTGACTTTACATAGCAGTATGGTAGGAAAATGATTAAAAATATGGGGTATATATGTAAGCTATAATAATTAAAACTGTCCTTGGGGAAAGCTCGACATAGCAGTATGGTAGGAAAATGATTAAAAATACAGGGTATATATGTAAGCTATAATAATTAAAACTGTCCTTGGGGAAAGCTCGACATAGCCTTCCAGACATGGATTCACTGCACAGCTTCTACACAAGCATCAGAAAGTGTGAACACAGGCAAGTATCCGCTGGGTGGGAACCTGGTGGGAACTGGTCTTTGATGAGTGTCTGGTTATCTTCTCTCTGGGACTGTACGCCTGGAATGCCTGGTTCACATCCATAAAAGTGCATGCAAGCTTTCAAAGGATGCTGCTCTCTAATGAGCTATAAGTTCTCAGCCCCGGAGACTGTCCGTGAAGGTTTCCATCTCGGCTCCTCTGTCTGTCATGCTGTGCGAAGTCCTGGCCTTCCTTCTGGTTCAAAGGCACTGTTTCATGCTCTCTGCACACTGGGGCCTCAAGTTAGGTTGACTTAAGACAACTTAGGTTCTCCACATTCTTAATGGTGATGAAATGCTTTGTGTAAAGTAAAGCAGGAACAAGCAGGAGGGGAAACAGGCACAATGACACAGGTAGTAATGAAAGTGACATCCAGTAAATGGCGGACTTTGCTCTTGAATTTCACACATCTGGTGCTTTGAATCAGGCAATGCTGTTGAGTGCAAGACACATCACTAAAGGTGTTTTTGGATAAATTTGGCAGGTTTTCACACTTCCGATCTCTTGCCTCCTAGTTTGGATTTTTTTTTTTTATTCTTTTTCTGTACTGCTCACCCAGCCAGAGAATATATTTAAGACATGCTACAGAGATATGATAACATCTTGTATGCTCAGGTTCATTCCTGAATCAGAAAGAGCCTCCTCTTTTTTTTCTAGAACATTTAGTTCTCTCTGAATATTTGTTTAATATCTTTATTCATGGTTAGACTGTTAGCTATTCCCCAATTCTTTTAAATTATTAATTAGCTAATTAATTTTATGTGTAGTAGTGTTTTGTTTGCATGTATGTATGTACATCATGTACATGCCTGGTGCCCATGTACATGAAGAAAGCACCAGATTCTCTGGAACAGGAATGAGGGATGATTGTAAGCCATCACTGTTGGCGGAGTTTTCCTGTCCCTACTGCTCGCTCCCAAATAAATGCACAGAGTCTTAAAATTAACTATAAATGTTTGGTCAATAGCCCAGGCTCGTGGCTAGCTAACATTTTAGGTTGCTAGCTAGCTACATTTTAAATGAACCCATTTCTATTTATCTACGTGCTGCCCTGAGGCTTGTTTACCTCATTATGTTTCTTCCTCATCTGGCTCTCCATTAACTCTGACTCCTCCCCTCTTTCTTCCCAGCTTTCTCTGTGTCTGACTCTCCCACCTATACTTGCTGTCTAGCTACTGGCAAGTCAGCTTTTTATTAAATCAGTCTGAGTAGCAAATCTTCACAGTGTACAACATTCACAACATTCACCACATGGGTGCTGGGAATCAAACCTAGGTCTCCTGGAAGAGCAGCCAGTGCCCTTAATTACCGAACCTACTTCCCAGTTCTCGGCAGAGTGCCTTGTTGGTGTTCAGCCAAGAGTTCTCAAAAAATAATCCCTCTAGTTTAGGCAAATGTGGTTGTCTGCATGAGCATATCTAACTTCCCAGAGAGACTGTTTCCAACCTAAACTGGGACGATCTCTGTAATAAAATGTGGGAGAAGGTGTCTGTCATTTCTTTTAGGCTTTTTTCTTTTCTGTGTTTTCTGTACTGTGGCAGGGGCCTGCGGTATGTATTTGAATGGCAGACAAGTGTTTGACGCTGAATTTTGGTACGTTCCTGAATCTTGTTGGGTAATATTTTGTCACGGAGTTTTGCATCTAAGTTTATGGAAGGATGTTTATCTGTGATTTCTCTGATTTGTACTTTTTTTTTTTTTACTAATTTTTGTTATCAAGACAATGCTGTTCTTGTAGAATTAATTAAGAAATGCTTCCTCTTGTATTTCCAAAAGAAATTCTGTAGAATTTTTCTTTCTTCTTGTTTACAAACACTGTAAGACAAAGTCTTCTGAATCTGGAGAAGTAGTTTTTAGATTTTTTTTTTTAAAAAAAAAAACTCTAAATCTAATTTCTTGAGAGCTTGTAATTCAAGTGACCTCTGTTATCCTAGAAGAGTGTGACAATTCAGAGTATTACCTTGCATTTTTGGAAGTTGGAATAGTTTATCTATACTCTATTACACTAAGATCTGGTGAAAATGTGGAAAAGGATCTTTATTATGCTTGGGGAATATCAATAGGATTTCAAGTATAGCTGTTAATAAGAAAAAGAATAACACAAGTTTATAAAGATAAATCATTAAAATTCCTTTGATATTTATAGATTACCTATCATCATTTAAAGTGCATTTTAAGTTACACATGAAGTATACTTATGTTTACTTTATACATAAGTACATATGCTATTCATCATGTGTAGTTGTCATCGTGTTACTATATGATCAGTGTCGAATCTTAGATTTGGAAATGTCCTGCTACAGTTTCCATCAACATAAACTGGAACATTTCCTTCTTCAGCCCATGGACCTATAATTCAGCTCCTTGTCATGCTAATGGTTTCTTCCCTCTTCCTGAGGATATTATACATGGGGACTCTGATCTCCATGAAGGTGTCTTGATTTATAATGGAGTGTGTTCATAGGGTTATCCATCACCAGTGTTTACAAATAATTCCATTGCTTAAAGGTTGATCGTTTTGATGGAATGGAGAACTTTGATTGTAGGAAATGAGGCTATCCCTGTCCTTTAGACCCATCACATCCCTGGACCACTGGGTTCCTAATTACGTGCTACCGTTTAAGAATGTTCTCCGTATGGGGCTGGAGAAATGGCTCAGAGGTTAAACAGCACTGACTGCTCTTCCAGAGAACCCTGGTTCAAAATCCAGCACCTACATGGCAGCTCACAAATATCTAACTCCAGGCCGGGTGATGGTGCCATGGGCCTTTAATCCCAGCACTGGGGAGGCAGAGACAGGTGGATCTCTGTGAGTTTGAGGACAGCCTGGTCTGCAAGAGCTTGTTCCAGGACAGCTAGGGCTATTACACAGAGAAACCCTGTCTTGAAAACAAACAAATAAACCAAATATCTAGCTCCAAAATCTGACACCCTCACATGGACATACATCCAGGCAAAACACTGATGCACATGAAACAATAAAAATAAAGTTTTTCTTTTAAAAAGTCCATTTACCTCTTGAAGATCATCTAGAAAAAGACTTTGTTCTGAGCAGTGCTGTTGCTACCTCTACTGTGGTAGAGAGGCTAATCGCATCCTAGGTGCCCAATCTTATAGGAAGATAAACACGATTTCAACGATCACATCACACATCTTTGCAGACTTTTAGGTTTCTTATGCAGGACCCAATTTTTATCAATTGAAGTGACACTTGTTGCATATTCTACACCTGATCAGCTCTGTTTTGAGAGGCAGGATGGTGCTATTCTTAGAACCATAGCTTACGATGCCATTTGCGCTTTGGTTTCTTTTGCTGGAGACGTATATTTTCTTCTTCAAGCCTTTTGGCCTCCTTCTGGAATCCTCTCTGTAGTAGTTGAGCCTGTTTCTAAAAAGCAACAAGAGAAAACAATGAGTTATTTCACTGAGTAAATTCTTATGTTCTATGCATTTTCTGTAATCATTTATTTAACTTATTAAAATTTTCTCTACCCTTAATTTTTATACATCTTTAACCTGTTTTTATTCATATGTAAAATTTAATATGCAAAGAAATGTTTTTTTCTGTTTTTAATTTTTTTATCCCCCTCCCCAAATTATGCTTTTCCTTGGGTAGCTGTGATCCTGTCTCTTGGGGAGTTGCTTTAGCTAAGAAACAAATACCAGCCATGGGCAAAGTGGCACCTTGGTGATGGTGTTGTTCTTATCAGTGTGGGGCAGAGTAAATGGCAGCTCTTCGTTCATCCTAGCTGGATGCCTGGCTGTTTCGTGCCTAGGGCACATTAAAACAGAACAGTTCTCTTGGTGAACCTAAGTCACCAGGATTGACCTTTATTATTGAAGAATTTCATTTATAACGTGACAGCAACAACATTCTACTGCTCACAACACATATATTCTGTTTAATTTTGCATTGAAAATTTCCTTATTCAAGATTTTGTACTAGACATCACATGGGAGGGTACAAAGGAAGTGACCATGAGGATGAAGAAAGCGCCAATATTCCTACTGAAGGAGGAAATTCACTTGACAGCCAAGATCAGTGTGTGATGGCCACCACCCCACTTCATTTTTCACTCTGGCTTTCATCTGTGACCTGAGATTCCCAGAAAACAGTCACAGCTGTGTCAATGAACCTATAAGACTGACTGATTAGAATTGGTGTGATTGTGGAGAGCTGATCGTTTTAAGGCTGGAGCCAGATTTTCCTGGGTGATCTTTAGCTGCCTCCATGGCCATTTCCTGGCAATCACTTAACCTCCTTGGGACTTTCACTTAAAATCCTTTTTGGAATGTACACAGAGACATCTAGGCTCACCACCGCAAAGGCTAAGAATATAATCAGATAACATCAGGAGGCCTGTAGCAAGCTCCCCTATTTTGCCGTAATCTGTCTTCCCACATTGCCACCACCAATGTACTTTAAAAGTACCTTGATCTGTGACTTTATTCTGTTGCTATAGCAGCTTCAAAAACCTTGCCAAGTTGGAACATGGTGTCAGCTCTGCTCCATCCACTGACCATAGGTATTTAACTGTGTCCCTGTCAACAGAGAAGGTGAACACCGAGGAAGACAATCCCAGTGCATACCCTTCCCTGTTTCAGCCACTTGTCTCCTGGCCCCTAATTCAAAATGAGTTTAGTGGTGGCCCGTAGAGACTGGCTGCCCTGATAATCCACCCAGGACCATCTGCTGCTGTACCCCAGACATAGCAATTTCAAAGAAAATGAATTATCCCTCAAAAATGATATCTCATTCCTGCCCAGGCTGGTGGCCCCATGTTCCAAAGCAGAACTCCCCAGACCTAGCAAGAGCAAGTGCCTCCTCTTACCTGCTCTTGCTGCTCGGTGTGGGTGGAAGGGCTCTGCCTCTTGTCCGTGCTCTCTTCCTGCAATCTTGTGAGGCTTTCTGGATTTTCCCAAGTGAGCAAATGCTGAAAAACTTTTGCAGTGGGTGAAGTACTGAGAAACTGAAACCATTTGGCCACGGAAATGAATCAACAATGGTGTAAAAAGTTCAGTGAACTGTGTTTAGGGGAGCGTTTGTAGGACTCCAAACCAGAACCTTCAATAATTGGTCCAAAGAGATCTTGAAACCCCTTTGTTATTTCAAACCACGCCACAAGGTGGAGCCCAAGTCTAACATTTCTGAATGGCCAGGAACCAGAGCAGAGGCTGCATAAAACCAAACACCTGAGGTGGACTCTGAATAGCCCAGAGATCCAGTGTAAAACCAAACACCTGATGTGGACGGCTTCCTCGTGAGTGGTGCTTCCCTCAAACCTGAATTTGTGGACATCATCAATGCCAAACAATAAGCACCGCCCATGTTCCCTGCCCTCTGCTAGGCCAGGACTAGGTTGCCCAGAAGCTTAGGAACAGCTCCCACCAGTCACATGCTTCTGATGTCATCTGCCCCATCTCCTGTCCTAACCCATGCTGTACCTTTCCGAAACTTTTACATCTCCCTGTAATGGTTGTACCACCTAATACAATGATTAGAATGAAACATGCCACCTGTTTCATCAAGGCTTGGGGAGGAGGGTGGAACGAGTGGAACTGATTCTGTCCCTTCAGGTGAGACAGGAAAGATTTCACTTTCCTTCCTTTCTCAGTGTACACTAAAGTTGAGATCCTCTCGCCCTAAAAAGCCAGGGCTGTTCCCCTCTCCCACAGTGCCGAAGTCCTAGTATCATGTTTGTGAACCATCTTACATGTAAGGGAAATAAACACCCCCCCCCCAAATAAACAACAACAACAACAAAAACCCAAACACTACTTGGAAGAAAATAAAAAAAGGCAACCAACCAAGCAAACAAACAGATAAACAAAACACCCAAAAGCATGCCAAAAGCATTTCTTTGTAAGGTGAAGTAATTTTCAGTTTGTAGACTTTTTGGAAAAGCATAGACGAGGAACAAGGATATATATAATCTTTATAGTCTAATTTCTGAAAAGTACAGACTAGCATTCTTTTAGAGGTGAGGGAGTGAGGGGACACCATGTCTTACAGCCTCCTAGCACTCAGTCTGCGGTTCTTAGGCTCAGTGCGGTCAGGTGGTGGAGCCATTTTTCACACAGGTGTCCCAGTTCAATGCTGATGTCTTTTCGTGGATCACACATCTTGGTGTCTTAACCGAGATTGCCCCATGGGTTCATAGAAATAAAGGTAGAGGGAGACTTTATCAGGCATCAGGTTATGACATCTAAGGAGTCTTGAGGAAGGCACTCTTGATTCCCGAGCCTTGTTATGAACCACCTCACTATGCCGTCTGTGTGTTTACTGAGTGAATAGCTAGGAAAGCGAGATTAATTTCTGATAGCTTCTGTTTCATGTTTGAGTCAGCCATGTCTACAGCCATGAAGAGATAGGGCTGTCTTGGATGTGGTGGAGATAAAACTTTCAAGCAGACCTCAGTGTGGTGAGAGTGAAAGGCAGGGAGCTTCCAGAGGTGGGGCCGTGGGGTGGCTGGTGATGAGGTTTGGAAGACAGATGAAAGCATTCCTTGCAGCTGTGGTCTGTGGCTTTTGTGGGGAGTCTCCCTCAAGAGCATGATTTCAAAAGAAAGGTTGACTCCTTTCTCCCTGTCTCACCATGTGACATCTCCCTCCGTCACCGTGGGCTTTCTTGCCATGATGGCATGTGCCTAGTTGTAATGCAACCAAAATACACTCAGCAGACACTGAACTAACGACTCACACTTGGATTGTTAGCGGCCACTGCTGGCGCTAAGTGCATCTTCTTTCTCTGTAAAACACTTAGCCTCAGCTATTTTTAATTTTCTCATAATAACACCGAACTGACAGAGGGCAAGCATAGTCCTGCCTCAGCCCTGAAGCTAGTACCAATGGTGGTATGAAAACGTTAAAGCATTTGTCTCTATGTTCCTTTCTTAATTGCTTCTCAAAGAAGAGGGAACACAAGCCCCTAAACAGTGCCAAGGTCCCTGATGAACCAACCATCAACTTAACTTGTCCGTGAACACTGTCCCTCTGGCCCAGTGAACTGGACACCGCACTGTGCCTCCTCCATATCTAAGGTCCTCAGTAATGTCTGTCCTTCCTCAATCATCTTCCAGTCCCTGCTATTCCTGGGGTCCTCAGGCAGTGTTACTCTAGTGTCCCCAATGGCTCATGTAAGCCAGTCTCTCAGGGAATGTTTTCCCTGGTATTGCCTCAGCCCACGCAGGGTTATTCTTAAGAATAACCTTCCCCTTCACTCCTTCCCCCACACCCAAACCGGTCCAACCTGCTACCTCGTTCCCTATCCCACAAGTCAGAGAGGATCGTGTTGTCTTTTTGGTTATGGGTTTTCTCCATTTCACGTAGCTCAGATGCAGACTATTAATTATCATGATTTCGTACTGAACCATTCTAAACATGCCCAGTATGCAGCCAAATTTCCCCTTTCTCTATATTGAAGGCCAGAACTGAGAGCTGTCTTCTATGATGGTTTGGCTTCTCTCCCTTCAACCTTGCCATTCAGTTCTTGCCATGGGTTGCATAGTTGGATCCCAAGGAGGGTCCTTTATCACAGCTCTAACTTACTTGGATTCCTTTCTTTTACATCCAGTCAGCTGTGAAAAATGCTAAGTCGAAGCCTCAACTCCTCCTTTCTGTTCTACTTTTCCAAACCAGGGGCAAATGAAGCAGATAACGTCCATCCCTGCCCCTACTCGAAGACCGCCATTACTTTGTCAAGCTCATTTTGTGAAGACAGCTAAAGCTTGATTGCAGATCTTAGAACTCATAGCAAAGAGACACTGCTACTACTGCCGAAACTTGCTTACACACCCTTGTCGTGTGCAGTGCCCTCAGTAACTGTAATGTATTTAGTCTGTCTACTTTCAGAGACATCCTACACTCACGGATGGACTCAGTCCACCCAAGAGGCTTGCCACCCCACAGCAGATAGAGGAAGAGGGCTGTACTGAGATTTCCCTCAAGGTTACTCTCACCTCAGATGACTTGTTCATGTCTCACCCTCTCAGGAAGCATGTAATCACCTCTACAGCAAGAGGCACAGCATCCTATGCTGCACTGGTAAAAGGAGCCTTTTAGGGATTGGGCCTGCAGTGTGACATGGACCAGCCTCACTTGCCTGCTTCAGCACCCACTGCAGGGACCATACCGCCAGCCCTTCCCAGCTCATCTTTGGTTCTTTTCATACTTGTAAAGTGACGATTGTGTTCTGTGACGTTTCCTAGGAAAGATGTGGACAAAAATCTACTCACCATAAAAAAGTGTGCGGTGGTTTGAGAGAAAGTGGCCCCCAAAGAATGTGGCGCTATGAGGAAGTATAGCTTTATTAGAGTAGGTGTGGTTTTATTTGAAGAAGTGTGTGTCGCTGTGGAGGTGGACTTTGAGGTCTCATATATGCTCAAGCCATGCTCAGTATCTCAGAGCACTTCCTGTTGCCTGCACGCCAAGATACAGAATACTCGGTTATTTCCCAAGCATCATATCTCATGCCACGTTGTTGCACTATGATGATAATGGACTAAACTTCTGATACTGTAAACCAGCTTAGAAAAAAAAATGAATGTTTTCCTTCATAAGAGTTACCATGGTCATGGTGTCTCTTCACAGCAACAGCAACTGTAACTAGGACAGAGTGCCCATGACATTTCGAGAAGTGGTCCCATCAGAGTCTGGATGAGTGAACCTGTGAGTGGATGGCTTAAAGGCAATTGCATCACCAATATATATCAAGACACTTCTCAAATACATTAGTTGAAACCTTAGGTGAGCAGGCTACAGCAAGGTGGAGAATCTCTGCTATAGACCTCATATGTATGCTATCAAGAGGACACTCTTATATCTGGTGGAAGTCAGAGGGTCTGTTCATATTCCAAAAGGGCTTACCTCACAAGGATATTTCATCACACACAGAGATGGACAGTGAATGACTACGTAAAGGGGCCAACTATGCTCTGGCTCTTAACATCCCAGCCTGTCCACAATCACTGCATTTGGGGTGAGTCATTAGTATTTGTAAGAGCATTCAGCTGGGCTTCCTTTTAGGATCTTCAGTGTATTAATGATGCATTCTTTCAGGCTGACCCATGTCCCTAATTGCGCTATGTCAGTCGTCAGAGCACAAATGGGCAAATGTTCTTAGGCTCTTTTCATTCTCGGCTTTGTCACTCTGTAACTGAAAGGAATAAGCATTAGCTCTCAAGGGTCTTGATAGGTCAGTATATATATGACACTATATATAATCAAAAAAGCTAATTTTAATATGTTGTTCAACCTCCTTTGATTTTCTCTGTAGCATGCTAATAAAGTTTTATAACTGTTTCCCATGGACATGCTGTTACAAAAAGAGGGGCCATACCAAAAGCTCAATCCATCACCCCCACCCAGCAGAAAGAAGGCAGAATTGAGACCCTGTTCAATTTAATAAACACTGAAGGAGATAGTGGACCAACACAAATATTAATTCTGCTTCAGCTTCCCCTTTATCAGCTGTGGTAGGTGGTGCAATCAGAGGTTTGCTGCCCAGCCTTCCTCCCTCTGGTCTTCTCTTTTTGCCTGTAATTTCTTTTACTAACTTTTGCACAGGAGACAAGAGTTGAAGCATGTTTCCAGAGAATAAAATAGATGCTTCTGCCCTGCTCTAGTCAAAGAAAAGGCTAGAACTGACAGGCAGACAGAAACTCTGCCAAGAAGGAAATGAATGGGGATCATCCACCCATCATTCAGTACAAAACTCTTGATACTCAATATTTTGTAAAAGATTAAGAGTAGACTCCAGCTAAACTCAGTCCACAAACCCCTCCTTCTACCCCCTTACTTTTGTACATTTGTGTTGGGAGCAGTGAGACCCCAGATCCTGAATTTCTTGTAAACAACTTGTTTTCCCCTGATCTGAGTGCCTACAGCTGCTCTGAGCACGAGACCCTCAGGAGTTCCTGATGGCGGGAGAGTGGTTTCTGGTGGGTTTGGCTGGGGCGTGGCTATCTCTATATAATCTGCCCCTGAACACAATAAAGGGGGCATTCTTGGGGCTTTGGTATCAGTGTTCAAAGGTCTGCGTGTGTCAGTCTGTCTCTGCGTGTGTATTCTAAACCTCCAGCCCCATGCCCGAAGCTCGGTAACTGGGTTCTAGCGCACAGAGCAGAGACACGGGGACGCGGTGCGTGGCACATTTGTCCAAAAATGTCTCTTTTTGTCATTGACTTCTAGAAGGTCTTTTCCTTCCCTCCCAGTGTGGGATCAGCTCACATAAACCACACACAAAACAGACCTTCATTCAGGCCATGTGTGGAACAATTAAACCCAAATCACAAAATCAACAGTATCTTCAAAATCCTTCGAGTTCCAGAGAGAAGCTCTCAGAACTGAAATGGGTTACAAAAGAGATGGGGACACCAAAAACCAGAGGAGTGTTAGTTTGAGGCCCTCTTGAAAAGCTGGACAGGAAGGCATAAAGATTATGGGTACATGGAAGGGCAAGCAGCCCCTCACCCCAGAGGAACATCTCTTACCAGCTAAAAAGCTGGAATTCCAGCGCAGGTGTCCTGTGTTGTAAAGGCTGACTGAATTGTGTATGCAGACATTTCATGTGACCCAGGCTTAAGACCTGAGTGTATATGACCTTGATCAGGACCTCACTCCTTTCCTCAGACATAGCCTAAGTTTACGGTGAAGGTTTAATTTTCTTGGCTGTAATCCTCTGAGGTGTCCTCAGGAACCACTACACCTATCTCCCTAATGTGTTCTTAATAGTTTATCAGGCTATGTCCAGACAGCTGGGTGATCTGGAATTTTGGCAAACAGTAAACTGGCCAGTGTTAACAAAAGTTCAAGCTGGGTTTCTGTTTGACATTGTTTTATCAACAGAATCAAGTATTTTCTGTGCATGTATGCCTGTCTGTTCACCTCCCTGCATTTGAAGTCTACAGAGTCCCCTTGCCCACTCCAATAAAGGATGAAGGAAAGCCTCAGGTTCCTCTGCTTCTCTTTGTGATGAAAAGTCTTCTGAAATCAATTGAGGACAACACGGACCTCTTTTCTTTTGGGCACAAGACTGGAAGTGAAAGCAGACTCAGCTTCTTGGAAACAGCCTGGGTGTCAAGAAATCACGTGTTCTTTCCTAAATGTCTTGGAGTCCTGCTTGTACCTTTTTTTTTTTTTTTTTACTTCAGGCTACTGGAAGGTTTCTCTAAGTCCCGAGATTATGGATATCAGGTGTGGAATGTTTTTATGCTCAACTGCAGATTACAAACTGAACTCTCTAGCAAGCTCCACTGCACAGCAACAGGGATCACAGAGTTCCCAGTAGAACAGAGGCAGGACCTTCAAGATAGGAAAACAATGGACACAGTGCATGTGGGTGTTTACTGAGCACAGATACTGTATACACAGCACTGTGAGCAATGTACAGGGCAGCAAGAAGATTCATTAGACTCAGTCTCTGCCCTAACAGGGTTTACTGCAGTGGGTAAAATGGATTCTTCAGAGGGTGGAGAGTAGAGGAAAGCAAGAACACTTGACCCTAGATAACTGAACAGCACAAGAAGGTCAAGAGAAACTTTGGAAACTAAATAACAAGGAATTTGTTTTAATAGTTTTTATGTAAAATGACTTCAGAATTTTAAAAATACTCTTTTTTTTTAATATATTATACAGTGACTGCAGTTTCCACTCCCTCCCCAGATTCTTTCCCCACCTCCCTTCTCTCCCTGACCAGCATCCTTGGTCCCCCGTAGAAAAAACCAGACCCCCAAGAGGCATCAATGAAACATGGCATAACATGCTGCAATAAGACCAGACACATACCATCATATAAAGGCTGGAAGAGGCAACCCAGTAGGGGGATAGGCGTTCCATAAAGAGGCAACAGCGTCAGAGACCACCCCTGCTCTTACTGTTAGGAATCCCATAGAAACATCAAGCTACTCAGCCATAACATGTGCATAGGGTCAAGGTTAGGCTCTAGGTCTACCATACAAGTTCCCTGATCTTATTGGACTCCCATGAGCCCCAGTCAATTGATTCTGTGGGCCATGTTCTTGTGGGGACCCTGACCCCTCTGGTTCCTCCTATCCATTCTCCTCCTCCTCTACAGGACTTCTCAAGCTCCACCCAATGTTTGGCTGTGGGAATCTGCCTCTGCTCCTATAAATTGTTGAATGAATTCTCTTTGGTCTCTTTTATGATGATTTTGCTAAGTTCCAGTCCCAGAACACTCTGCAGATAGGACAAATGTATTGTGGCTAGGTTGGTGTACCAGTCCCTGCACTTGAGGCCTTCCCTGGTTACAGAAGATGGCTGGTTCGGGCTTCATTGTCCCCATTACTACAAGCCTTTGATAGGATTACTCTCATGGATTCTATGGAGTTTCCATTGCATTAGGTTTCCATCTCATCTCCAAAATGCCCCCCAATTATAGTCATTTCTCCCAGTACCCCCTAACTTGATCTTTCCTGTTTCTATCTCCCCAGCCCTCAGTCTACTTTTGAAATCTATTTTGGTTCCACTTCCTACGAGATCTTGCTACACAGAGGGAAAAAATAATGACATCTTGAAATTTGTGGGCAAATAGATGGATCTCAAAAACATCTTTATTGAGTGAGGTAACCCAGGCCCAGAAGACAAATATAATATATACTTTCTCATAAGTGTCTTTTAGACATGAAGCAAAGAAAGATCAGCCTACAACTCACAATTCCAGAGAACCTAGACAACAAAGAGGACCCTAAGAGAGACGTACATGAATCTAATCTACATGGGAAGTAGAAAAAGACAAGATCTCCTGAGTAAATTGGGAACATGGGGATCATGGGAAAGGGTAGAAGTGGAGGGGAGAGGAAGAGAGGAGAGCAGAGAAAAATATATAGCTCAATAAAAACAATTAAAAATAAAATATAGACCTCTGGAACAGAGAACTCCAATTGTTAAATATTAGATGGAATTTCCCCGTTTTTCCTGTCGTTGCTGATCTTTTGTTTTCTATTGTTTATGTCTTGTCTTAGGCATTTGACTTGTCTTTGTGTTGTGTTATTATGACTCGGGATGGGCATTGTGGAGCTGTA
The DNA here is from genome assembly GCF_950005125.1 of Chionomys nivalis. Taxonomy (NCBI): domain Eukaryota; kingdom Metazoa; phylum Chordata; class Mammalia; order Rodentia; family Cricetidae; genus Chionomys; species Chionomys nivalis. The sequence goes on along the minus strand of NC_080103.1, from coordinate 50,417,777 downwards.
GGTCCCACAACCAATTGCTGCTTATGCAGTCCTACTTCTTGCCCATGAAGATAGAATTCAGAGCTTATTAGGTACTCCTCCCCTGAATTTCCATCACTAGAGGAGTTAGGAACCGTTTTACCTGTTGTGTATGTATGAATGGATCTGTGAGCATGTTTTTTTCTGACTGGTTGTGAGCATGTTTTTTTCTGACTGGTCTGGAATGTATAAATGTACTAAAAGTCTTGATTATAAATTAATGGCTTTTAATTTATTGAATATGGTTAAGAATCTGTAATATCTATAGCAAAATATGATTAAGTTTGCAACTTGGAGTTAGAGCCATATTAGGAAATAGCCTGTGGCTTATCACCATCCTAACTAAGTTATGGATTGTTGCCATTTTGACTAGTGTTAGAGAAGGGGGTTGTCTTGGCTTCACTGCCATCTTAACTAAGGGCAACTGTGTGGTATGAGTCAGTCAAAGAGACAGCAGGTCTGAAAAGATACTTTTGAACTGGGGTAAGACTTTTGTATAAATCCTGTCTTGTCTTAAAAACCAAGTTTACAAAGGTTTTAAAAATGCTTGTTTAATGAGGTAATAAAGCCTCATTGGCATGTGTTCATATACAAAAACACATCCTGCTGACCCTCAAACTTTATAACATGGTATTGATTTTAGAGAGACTGAATTGTTTACACTGCTAAAATTTGGTTCTGGCTTTTACATGTTATGGCCATGCTCTATGTCTTCGCTTTTGAAATAAAAATGATACTTTACTTTGATATTACTAGAACATATAGTTGAGAGATTTTAAACTTTAAAAGTAAATTTTAGAGATTTACAGAAATTTTAAATAAATTAGATATTTTTAAGAAACAGTTTTTTAATGTTCTTTTGATGTCCTTGGCAGTGGAGGAGAGCGATTTGTAGGGTTAGTCAAATAGCCTCTGGGAGGGACATAATTATCTCCTTATTCTGGATGTTCTTTCTCCAGTGATCAGAAGCCCCTTTTCTCTATCCCTAAAACTGTGGGCATTCCTGGCAGTAAAAGCATAGTGACTGTGTGTGTACTATGGTGTACTTTCCTTTTCCCATCTGAGATCCTGGATCAGATAAATGAGTTCTGCCCTCTGGGCTGAAGAACCTGGCTTGGACCCAAATCATTTTGGTTGAAGTGACTACTGCCGTTCCCATGAGCCTGGTGATTGTCGTACATGAACACCTGCAAGTCCGCATCCAGCAAGAGGGTGGGAGGACTAACGGTGGTGAGTTTCTCAAGCCAGCCTCGAGGGTGGGTCCAGGAGTAGGACCTGTGTCTGGGTCTCACAGGCATTAGACAGCATTTTGTGTTCTTCAGAGGAGGGCATCAACTAAATCGTACTCTGAGGATATGATTCTGATTCACAGTTAACTCATTTTTTTCTTTGTAGTTTGGTTTTGTTTGGTCTTTTAGTTCTATTTTTCTTGTTTCCTTCCTTTTGTCCCTCCCTCCCTCGCTTCCTTTCTTCCTTCTATTGTTCTTCTCTTTATCATACTAACAGTAACCACCGCAGCACTTACGGGGACCATCCTGCTGCTACAGAGGCTAACCGTTTGGACAGGTATGTCACAAGACTTTTCCATGGTCCCAGTGTTTGGATTAAACACTTGTTTCATAGACAGACATCTGAAAAGGTTTTGGGGAATCTGGAAGGGCTAGCCAGGAGCCGAAGTCAGGACTGCTTTTAAAGCATGAAAGTCTTTTCTGTAGTCTCAGTCCAGACGAGGGATTCAGTGCCACTCCTCTCTTGTGATTGTGTTTAGAGAGGGTTTGCTTTCCTCCAAACTCTGGTATCCAGAGGCAACAATATCAGGTGCACCTAGAATCATGAACCCATCTCTTAGTCTTTGGAGCTGGGATCTGAAGGACAGTGGCCATCCTACTCTGAGACAGGCTCCCTTTGCCCCTCTCAGCTAGTGACTAAGACAGGCAGCCTCTGATGTATAAAGTTCTCAGCAGACGATCTGCAGACCAAGGTCTGTAACACTTGCAGCTTTTCCTCGGTGCCCTTTTGTAATCTGTTTTCCTGGGAAACTTCTGATGGAAGGGCAGGGGTCAGCATTTGGAGTCTCATCAAACAGGGTTGGAGAATTTTGTTAATTCCTGGGGAAATTGAGTTCATGAAAGTTGCCTGCTGTAACCTCCCTTTGGATCTGTCCATTTAAAAGCAAAAATGGGTTGACTCACCGCTGCTAATGGGAGAGTGGAGAATGTGTCTTTCTCTGTTTCTCTGGAGGAACCAGATTAATGAGAATCAAAGTTCCCAGATTTCTTCACAGGCAGGAAAGAGTATTCCAGAGTGACTGGCCAGGCACCAGGATGCCTGTCTCTAAGTCACAAGATATGGACTGCATTCCCCCCCACCTTTTTTTTCCCTAGGGCCATTGTGTATTTTTTTTTTTTTTTTTTTTGCGTCCCACCAGCAGAGAAGGGGACAGTAGCTTTCAGCTTATGCAAAAGGTTCTGTCTCCATCAGTTCTGTTGTTATACCCCCTCTGAGCTACCCTCAGCAACTGGACCTACTAATGTATTTACAACTTTCTAATATTTATAACTTATTTTCTACTATCTGGGGCTGACTAGATGAGAAGGGAAATCCTTTTAGCAGTTGTCTTTAATTCTTGTGAAAAGGAACAATAAAACTTATTGACAGTCTCCTTGCCCAGCGTTGGACAGAAGGGTAAAATCCATTCTGTTCATGCTGTATTGTCAGGCTGCTATCGTCTTGGTCACCCTGCCCTGGGCAGTTTCTCTCTCTCTCTCTCTCTCTCTCTCTCTCTCTCTCTCTCTCTCCCCTCTCTCTCTAACCTTATGTTGAGAGAACAGTGTGTTTTACATTTTCCAATTGTAGGGATCATTTGGTTGGAAAAGCCACAAAAATACCAAAAGAAGAAGGAGTAAAACTTGCTTCTGTTTTCTTCTGTTGGGCTACTTAGAGCAGCCATGAGCTCGGGGAACTATCTCTTTCTTCCTGTGTACATCTCTGAAAGGAGGTTGCCTTGAATAGAGAGCCCCACTCTGACTGCACATTGGAACCAGGATAACTTGAGACCCTGAGAAGAAATGAAGCAATGAAACAAGCAAAATCTCCTGAGTGTGACGGGCCCAGGTTTTGTTTGTTTTACTGGGGGACCTGTCAGAGTAAAAAGAATTTGGCTTCCCAACACAGGGGGCAAAGGTCTTAAGTCTGGGAGGGGTTATCACTCCAGACAAAGCCATTGGTCACTACTCGGAGACAGAAATGGCAGACAGTGGAATCTGATGAAGTCTCATACCTTTCTGGACACTGGATCAGCAGCCTTTGTCAACCTCTCCTGTGGGTACAAACACAAAGCACCTTAATCTGACTGTCACTCCAGAGGTGACAGGCCAGGAGACTTTCTAATTGCTTCCTTATGGGGTGGAGGTGTCAGAATTCTCAGAAACCTTAGGCAGCAGTTGACCAAAGGGAGTTCTGGGGACCTGGAACACCTCAGGTTGGGCACTTCTGAGGAATGCCTTGACCACTGCAATCTTCCCTATTCTGAGGGGCTCAGAGACACACAGTGTCTCAGGGTCTGGATCCTGGGGAATCTCAGTGTGACCTCGAGAAATGCTATGACATATATACCAGAGAAGACTGCTTGGACATCATTTTAAACCAATAGTAATTCCTTATTAGCAGGTCAGTGATTACACTGGGTGTTCAGGATCCCAGAGTAGTTCGAGTCTTTCTGAGCAATAGTTTTCAAGCACAGCATCCATGTTCTGGGTAGACATGTGTCAATGAGCATGAACAATTAGCCACGAGAAGAAGTACAGAAGTCAGAAGGCAGAGTTACTACATTTAGAGACTTTCCCAGAACTAAGAACTCTGAAGACCTAGGTCTTTGTTTTCATTTTGTCTGACAATGCAGTCTACATGCTGAGTTTCACGGTCTGGATAACACTTCCATCATGAAGTCAGTTGTGGTAAGATCCGGGGGCCTCTTACATCATTTTCAGAAAATAGATTTTAAACGGATTACACATTGCCTCAAAGATGAAAATTATTCCATAGGTTTT